>NC_136476.1:18209596-18834596 GCF_902686455.1 Sciurus vulgaris | reverse complement strand
TGTCAGAGTGCACTTTTAAACAACAGGCTCACAAATTCATTTCTAAGAATTAACCCAAGGCTTATTCAGATCAAAGATTCCTCCTATGAAAAGGTCATGGGCAATTTTAATTCTCCTTCCAGCTGAGAAAGGTGGGGACTACATAGCACCTTGAACGTGGAAGAGAGAGAGAGAATTTCCCCTGGGTTATTCCCCTGCTGTTTTCTGAGTCAAGTTAGGTTACCTATTACTAAGTGAGATTTCTGATCTCAGTGGCCTTTTCCAGTATTGGCCAGAAGCTTCTAAGAGACCCCTACCTTTGTCCATTTAAAATATACCTTATGGTTGTAGTGAATTTTTAAGAAAATCTCTGCTGATTATATATTTGTGAAATTTTACATAATATTCAAGACTTGTTTTTGTTCACAAATATGGTTCTTATTTAGACAGTATTTCTTCATATCTGGCTCTTATTTAGATAGTGTTTCTTCATATCAAAGAAAGCACTAATGGAAATCCTTTAAAGGCAAGGGCTGAGTCTCAGTGAGTCTCAGTTATCTATGGATACCCCTTGTATCCTACTGATATTCTAAATTATTGTGCTTTTTGTAAGAAGGTGTCTCCTTCAGACAGAAGCTGCCAGGATCTGGGAAGAGTACCTGTCACATCAGGGGTAAATGTCCTGTCACATTCCAGCCTTGCCAAGAGCCCGGAGGGCCTTCGTAATGTGGTGAAGATGTGTCTAGTGTACCGTGTCCTTCATAACATGCTAATTATAGAACTACAGATTATCATGTCTGAAAGCACATGTACTGCTCATGTAACATGCTATTTCACAGAGGCAGAACCTGAGGCCCTGAAACTAGCTGGTTCCAGAATCACACAGAAGATCACAGAGCCATTTATTTTGTGTGGGGGTAGGGTAGGGGTTGTGGTACTGGGGATTGAACCCAGGGTGCTAAACCACTGAGCTACATCCCAGCCCTTTTTATTTTTTTATCTTAGGATAGGGTCTTGCTAAGTTGCTTAGGTTGTCTTTGAACTTAAAATCCTTCTGCCTCAGCCTCCCAAGCCTCTGGGATTACAGGCATGCACCACCACACCCAGCTAGTCACACAGCCTTTTAAAGTTAGAACTTATACCAGATCCAGCTCTCCTGATTTCTTATCAAGTGTGTTTTTCTCCCAACCCCACTACAGACATTTTATAGTATCTAAGCTTAAATTGATAGAAATTTACCTATTGGAATTCATAACCTGCATTCAAAATGGAGCATTATACATATAAGTAAACTTGTCATTTCTAGAAATGTACAACTTGAATAGTCAATAAATGATTGCTAAGTGAACATAGAGAATTGGCCCTTCGTCCATTCCCTTTCCTGGATTTATAGTAAAATGGCCCTTCAGTCCTAAAGACTCCTGCCAAGCATGAGAGAATTGAGTTGGCAATACAGGTCAACTCTGATCGTAGGTAATTCAGCACAGCACGAGTTAACCTTATCTCCTGTGCATCCTCCTGGGTCTCTTCACCTTGCTACTTGGAGGTGACACCAGAACACTTTTTTAATTTAAATGTCGCTCTTATATTAGGGTGCTTTGTTTATATCCCCAATTTTTGTTCATGACTGAGTGCTACCCTTCATTCCCAATGATACTGGAAACACTGGTTGCCTATAAGAAAAGATTTTGAAACCACCTCCAGGGACACAATGTTATGAACAAGAATCGAGTATTTTGATTTATGTAGCAGTCTTTCCCGTCCCCTAGTGCTCTATTTCCTCTAGAATCTTTGTTCTTTTATTGAGTCTGTGTCCTCCCAACCAGCCCAGGGCCCTGCAGGACACAGAACACTGCTCTCTCTAGCTCTTGGCCACTTTTGGTTAAAGTCCTCAGCTGACAGGAAACCACTTACATAGATCTTTCTTCTGACTTGAGATGAATTCTCTGAAAAGTAAACCTGCCATCCTTGTTTTGTCTTTTCAGGACACAGTTTCAGTTCATAGACCAAGTTTTTATGCAGACAGATTTCTAAAGTTTATGAATTCCAGAGTTTTCAAGAAAATTCAAGGTAAGAATCTTATGAAAATGTCTTACTTGTAGCACTTAGTTGCTAACTTCAACATGTATCCATGCAAGAAAAGATTTTTTTGTAAATTTATTATGTAATAAACCAAATTTCCAACATTCCTCATGTTGATCTTACTTAACTTAGCACAATTATATATCCAAGATAGTTTCTGCCATGAATAGATTTCCTCATGAATGGATTAATGACTTATAAAAAAGCAGAAGGGAACTAGCTTAGCTTCTGTTTGCACTTCTGTCCCTTCTGTCATGTGAACACACTTCAACCATGTCTTCTATGAAGAATGGACCTTCACAAACATCAAACCTGCCAACTCCTTGATCTTGGATCATGCAAGATTTTTATTGGAAGAGTTTGAACCTTTTCCCCCTACAGTGGTAAACAGTGTGATTAAGTATCCCAATCAGTTATTTATTGATGGTATAATCATTAGTCCTATTTTCTGGTGAAAAAAATTAGAAGCTATATTTATGTCCAACCATATAATATATTGGTTAAATATATTATGGTACAGTCAAATATGAAATAGTATACAACCAATAAAATGATGTTTTAAAGGTACATTTAGTCCTTTAAATATCAATTTATTTACATGTATATAGTTATTGATCTGTATACTTTAAATGAACAACAGAATTCTACTTAAATATTTAAAACTTTTAACAGTGGTTATTCTCATAGAGAATTCTCCAGGATAGACTATATGTGAGATCACAAAACAAGTTTTCATCAATTAAAAAAGATCAAAGTTGTACATAGTATCTTTTCTGATCACAAAGGAATGTATCCATAAAAAACAAAAACTGGAAAGCTTACAAATATGTGGAAATTGGACAACACACTCTTACTACCAATAGGTTAAAGAAGAAATCACAGGGAAATTAGAAAACTGAAACAAATAAAAACCCACATTCCAAAGATTTATGAGAAAGACAGTGCTCAAAGAGACATTTATGGTTGCAAATACCTCTGTTATAAAAAGAGGAAAAATCTCAAATCAGTATTCTAACTTTAAATCTTCTTTTTAATGTATTTTTAGTTGTCAGTGGATCTTTTACTTATTTATACGTGGTGCTGAGTATCAAACCCAGGACCTCACACATGCCAAGCAAGTGCTCTACCACTGAGCCACAACTCCAGCCCCCTCTAACTTTAAATCTTGAGTTAAAAAAAAAAAACAAAAAAACTAAACTAAACTCTAGACTAATAATGGTTATTTTGAAATGAAGAAAGGATCTTATTTTCCTTTTTATTGGAGTTCATTAGATTTTCTACACTATATATGTAGAGTATAGTAAGTTTTTAAACTGTGTGAAAAGAAGAAAATAACACTGGAATGCATATATTGTTATTTTATGATTTAGTCATTCTGTGGTCCAATTTTGTAATCCAGAACATGACAATTTAGTCACCCACAAAACATATGTAAAGAGTGGAATACTCATGTTTTATATTTAAATAAGACAAAATTTTTCTTATGATATTTATTGGAGTTTGAAAGATACAAAGAAAACATTGATAATTACTTGAAATCCAGCAACCCAGAGATACCCAGTTCTAGTATTGTGATATACTTCTTACCAGTCTTTATTTCTGTATTTTATGTATTTATATAAAACTGGTGGCCGAGGTCGTAGCTCAGTAACTGAGTGCATACTTAGCAATTGCAAGAGTTCAGGTTCCAGCCAGCACCACAAAAAAATAAATAAATCACTGGTAACGTAATGGTGTACAATTTTATGCCTTCTATTTTTCACATTATAGTGTGAACTTTTCCATATTCTTGAATGTTCTACAAAAACAACATTTAAAATTGCAATACATTAAAATTATATAGATGTGCCATAATCTATCTAACTATTCTTTGAGTATTAAGCATTTATATAATTTCTTTTTTCTATTTCTAACTAGTATTTTTCTGAAAACAGTTTCAGACAAACTCTGAATCCAAATTAGGGATTATTTATTTGGGATAGATTCCAAGAAGGGATAATGGGTATTAAAATGCACTTAACTGTACAGAGAGACTGTGCCACTAAAGGTTCCCACAAGTCTGTATTTTACCAGCCCTTGGCCAGCATTATGCTTTTTAAATTATGCTACTCTGATAAGTAAAAAATGTTATCTGATTGTTCCATTTTGCATATCTTGAGTATGGGTAAGTTTCAGCCATTAGTCATTTTTATTAGCCATTTATAATTCCTTTGAGAATTGAGCTTTATAACATTTGACCATTTATATTGAGTGTTTATTATTTTTCCAGATGATTTATATGAACTCTACATATTAAAGAAATAACCTCTTTTTAACTTATTATTCTAAGGAAAACTTTTTTTTTTTTTACATTTGACTGTCTCAATGGTATCTTAAAATCACTGTCAAATTGAGACCACTATAAATTAAATTCTCTGCCTAAGGTTTTTTTGGCCTAAGATGGGCCATAAAGTAGTGTTTATTCAGACTGCAAAACTGAGTGAATATTGCTTTTGGGTTCAAATGTTTAAGGAAGAGTTTCCACCTCATTTACCTACACCAAGACTGGAAACCATAGTTCCCTTGCAGCCCCTGGTAGGTTTGTAGAGGAGGTGGCCCTTTACTGTCCCTACCTCTCGTGGGAGGCTCTTCCCTCGAGATTTCTGCCTTGGGAGGTGTTTTTTTCTGAATAGCATATAAATTAATGGTGTAAGCAACGTTTTCTTCAGTTCTAGAAAATATAGTGTGTGTTAAAATTTTTCCAGTCTGCATGGTTCATCATGTTTTGTTGTTGTTTGAAAGTGCGGGGGAATTTATTGTGTTTTTAAGATATCAAGTGTTTTACTTGTTAAGTAGTAAATCTGTTGACTTTTTCCCATTTTGCCATAAGTCTATTTTTATAACAGTTTTGTTGAGATATAATTCACATGCCACAAAATTCACCTGTTAAAATGTGCAATTCTGTGGTTCTTAATATGCTAAGTTCACATCATCACCACTAATTTTAGAAAAATTTTGTTACTCCCCAACAGAAACTCCATAACCATTAGCACCCACTCTGTTCCTCTTTGCAGTCCCTGGCAATCACTCATTTACTGCCTGTCTCTATGGTGTTACCAACTCTGGATATTTCATGTCAGTCATTTAGTATGTGTCTTTTGTGTTTGACTTTATCCATGTTATAGCATGTATCCATCAAGGTTAATCCATGTTGCAGCAAGTATCAGTACTTTATTCTTTTTATTGCTGAATAATATTCCATTATATAGAGAATACCACATTTTATGTATGCTCAGGTGATAGATATTTGACTTGTTTTCATTTTTTGGCTGTAAGGAGTAAGTCTGCTATGAATATTCACATACAAGGTTTTGTGTGAATGTATGTTGCATTTCTTAATTGCTGGGTCAGATGAAAACTCTGGTTAAAATTCTCAGGAGCTACCTAACTCTCTTCCAAAGCAGCTGCACCATTTTACAGTTCCACTAGTAATATATGTTTCTCTACATCCTCATCAACATATGCTACTCTCCTTTTTTGTTTTCGCAATCCTCGTGGGTATAAAGTATTTTCTCACTGTGATTTTGATTGGCAGTTCTCTAGTGACTAATTGAACATCTTGTTATGTGCTTATTAGCCATTCACATCTTCTTTGGAGAAATTTTTGCTCAAATTCATAAAGTAAAATTGTGGCCCTCACACTACTCTGTTTGCCTCTGGTCATGCGCCATTTAATCTAATCTCCCCACACTGCAGCCAGAGAAATCAGTTTAAAATACAAATCTGCTTTTCCTAATTACCTGTTAAATCCCCTTCATGCTAAAAAGAATAATAAAGTGGGGGAGGGGGCCTATGGATTCCCTAGAGTGCAGAGTCCTGCAAGTGGCTTCTGAGTCCTGTGGTCTCTCTGTCCCTCCCCTGGAGCTCCTCTCCACCTCATTTCACATCACGCCCTCTGCTGGCTCCCAGCACCACCTAGCACATTTTCCAGCACATAGTAGGGACTCAATCATCGTTTGATGAATAATGCATTGAATGACCATTTCAAAAGGTAGCAATTTAATACAAACGTCGACACTTCTTTTTTTTTTATTTGTCCTTTTTAGTCATACATGGTAGTAGAGTATTTTGATATACATGAAATATAACTTCCCATTGGTGTGGTTGTACATGATGTGGAATTACACTGGTTGTGTATTAAAGTTTACATTTTAAATCCCAACTTTAAGATGTTTCCTCAACTCTGATTGCTTTACAGCCCTTAAGGCTTAAAGACAAACTTTCTTTGTAAGTAAAGACCCTGCCACCATCCCTAAGAAATTAGTACCTGATCTTCATGTTAGTTTTTTAATTTCTTAAATCCATTCACCCCATCTCCCCTAGAATTGTCATGCTGCCAATGTAATAATGTCTACAAAATTCTATATTTTCTAGAAATAGAAATAATAATCATCATGTGTTAAAAGCTCACTGAAATTCTCTATCCAAATAATGTGTCTAAAAAGCTAAAACATTTTTTCCCCCACTTGGTACTGGGGATTGAACCCAGGGGCATTGTGCCACTGAGCCACACCTCCAGGTTTGTGACAGGGTCTTGCTCAGTTGTTTAGGGACTCACTAAATTGCTAAGGCTGGCCTTAGACTTGTGATCCTCCTGCCTCAGCCTCCCCAAGTTGCTGGGATTATAGATGTGTGCCACCACACCCAGCTAAAACTTATTTATTGACTAGAATATAATGATTAGATTAATCATTTGCTAGAAACACGATTGTCCTAAGATTTCAGAACAATAATACATTCATTGAATCAATATTTGTTATCATATGCCTCTTATCAGATGCCTAACACTTTGCTAACCACTGAAATATAGGAAGCTTTTAAAAATCAATTGTTTTGAATTAGGGTACTGGACCATGTAATAGATTTATAATGCCATGAAGCCATTGCTAATAAACATTTTGTATACAAATACTGTAAGTAGATCAAAATAAATAAGACCAATTCTCTAAAAAAGAGATTTACAAAGAAAAGTATTTTAAACTAAGTTCTGTTTAAGCCAGAGTTCATAAGAAGAGAGTCAGGAAGGGCATATTGAGGAGAGGGAACAGCATGTGCAAAGACCTAGGGGTAGGAATAGCATGTTAGGTTCCAGAAGGGCAATAGATAGGTGAAAAATGGTCAAGTATACACATAATTTAGTGCACGAGAATGAAAAGGCATATAATGAAAATAGTTTTAACCTTGCTGCTAGAGTCTCAGGGGCCCCTAGCAGTCCTCAAACCACATCTGAAGTCCTCTGACTGAGAAGTCTGCTATGTGGAAAGACAGGAATTTACCAAAGTTTATTACGGATTTATACAAGTTAGCAGATATAATGTTAAGGCAGAAGCCATGTATGGGTAAGTACTTCAGACCTGCAAAACAAGATTGGCCATTATTAAATGGAATGGGGAATTAAGGAAAACATAACTTATTTAATAACATAGTTGTCATTAAAATCAATTTTGATTAAATTTTAAACATTTCAGAGCTCCTGTCAGAGAAACGCAAACTCTAGTTTTATCTTTTTTTCCCCCACTCCATATTTTAACCAGAAAATAGAATGCTGAAGAGCTAGAAAAAGAACCAACAATTAGGCAACCAAAGAAAACAGGAAAGACCCTAGAGTTCCTGACCTGCTCTTTCTACTCTCAGTTTCAGGTCCCATAAAAAGGGCCAGCCTCCCTCGACACAAGGATAATTTGAGATACACCATGTGAATGTTGGCTTCCAAACTCCAAAGCCCTCTACAAACATTATTTATGATGATGACAATATAATTATGATGTTAAGACTACTCAAGGAACAAATAACCCTTTCCTTCTCAGTAGGAAGACTGGCCTCTGTTCCCTCATTTGTGTCCCAGAGTCCTCCTCCAGTTAAGTTCTTGCAAGCTGCCCTGTGGGAAGGCCCCAAATGAGCAGGTGATCTGCACTCTGAGATTCCAAAAGCTAGACACAGTTACACAGTGACAAATACATTTGCTGCCAGCTTACCCCTTAATGCAAACATCCAGAGGAGGAGAGGCACTGGCAAAAAATAAGTTCAGGGGAGCATAAAGAAGCTTCAACTTCTTTCCTCCATTTTCCTCCAATGAATTCTCTAACAACATTAAGCCAAGAAGAATGATCACAGCAGGAGTGAATGTAAGTGGGGACAATCTGATTGCCACTTAATCAGCTCAGGGCCCTCAGCAGACAAGACATTTTCTTAGGTTCAGGTTCCCAACACACTTCTGAAGACGGAGAATGCTGTATGGACAAAGATCAGGAGTGAATTACGCATCTCACATCACCATGACCTAGAAAAGATCCAAAGAGAGTAGGAAATTTCAGTGGAAAGTAACAGGGAAAAAAAAAAGCAACCAGAAGTAACTTGGCTAAATTGGGCAACGTGAGTATAAGATTAAACATTGGCATGTTTAGAAATTCCCAGTCTCCAGTTAATAACACCAGGGTCATGAGAATTCTCCATACTTTACCATCTGCATTTACCCATTCACCCAGCCTACTCCCAGAATTAGAAAAACATTGTTTGGAGGAAGGAAAATAATTCTTTTGTGTTTTTTTGAGATCCACAAATCTGTAATTTTTTTTTTAACGTTAGTACATTTTAGTTATACATAATAGTGGGGTTCCTTTTGACATAATCATACATGCATGGAATATTATTTACTCTATTTCAGTCCCTGGGGAAGTAGTTCTTTAGCAAGAAAACATTTGAAATTGACTTCAAATAAGACTTTATTTTAAAATATGGAAAGAAATTTCAACTCTAACTTATTCTAGGATATTTTGGGTTAAGTCAAGTCATTTTGAACAAATTATATGGCCAAACATAGACAATTTTATAAAAAACCACACACACACACACACACACACACACACACACACACACACATGTATATCTTTATATATCTTCAAATAAGACTTTCCATGTAATGCATAAGATATAATATGTAATATACATAAGAAGGCTCTCACCTTTCACTGAAATAACTAAAATGCTAATAAATAATAAAATATGAGTTTAACAATGTGAATCTGGTTTTGTATTTGTGTTTGTCTCTCCCTTCCCTTGCGGCCCAGCTTTGAAAGCCTCTCCTTCTAAGAAACGGTGCAACTCCATTGCCGCCTTGAAGGCGACCTCTCAGGAGATCGTGTCTTCAGTTAGCCAGGAGTGGAAGGATGAGAAGCGGGATCTCTTGACCGAAGGACAGAGTTTTAGCAGCCTTGATGAAGAAGGTAAAGACTTACAAAAACCAGAGCCACTAGCACTGCAAGAAAAAAGAAAGAAAAAAAAAAACTAAAATTCGCGTGATTTATTTATACAAGTAATATAAAACCACAGTAGAAAAGTTAGAAAATACCTGCTCTAAGAAATACTCTATTAATTAAATTTTTCAAGGCTGTATATGATATATACATATATCATATATACATATATGATATATACATATATCATATATCATATAAAGTTCATATAAATTTTAAATATCATGAACAATACAATTTATAATTTATGATAAAAAGTAGAAAATGCTGAAATATTCAAAAAGAAAAATCTCTAATCCCACAACCCAATGGTAACATATTAGCATTTTGTTATTTTTACTCCTAGACTTTCTGAGCATGTATATACATATACATATGCAACGCAACAAGTTACCTCTTCAATTATTTAGAGCTTTAATGAACTTAAATAAAGTTTTATAATATTTTCCTTACATGGCATGAATACATTCATTTTGTTAGATTCCTTCCTTGGGTAGATATAGAAATATTTTTTTTCTGTCTTTTGAAGTAGGCTCTTTCTTAAGACTGGGAGTTCTGGCTGTCTGCTGGGCCTGATAGACCTCTCGTCCCTTTTCCCTTTTCCTTGCTGGCTAGGACATCTGGACAATGGTGACTAGAAGTGTGATTGTAGGAAGCCTTGCCTTGTCCTGATTTTAAAGGAATGCTTCTAATGTTTCTCGGTTGAAAAAGAATTTGCTGTACATGGTACCCCTCATCAGATCAAGGAAATCCTTTTTTTTTTTTTTTTTTTTTTTTTTAAATCAAGAATGAGTACTGAATTTTACTAAATATTTTTCTCTGTTTATTCAGTTGACCATTTGTTTTTTCTCTTATAATTCAATAAGGGAAGCAATATTTTAAATTTGTCTATCAGTACATTCTTTTTTATCAGTATATTCTTTTGAGAATCCCAACATTTCCTAAAAAAGCCTTTTGCTTCCTATAGAAAATAAGTGCTCCTGTAGGATTTTTTTTTCCTCAGAGACCTCTGGGTGTTAATCCCATCCCATTCTGCAACATTCGCCTACATGTGCTTTATTGGGTTTATTTCTTTCTCATCTTTCCATAAACCAAACTTTTATCAAGTAGTTTTATTTCAACAAAAGAGTTGCCCGTGGTCTTTTGCCTGAATTGATGACTCCAATTCCTGGCAGACACCACCCCTTTCCCCTAAGGAGCCCTACCCTGGTGTTTCCCTCACCATATTACCTGGTTTTCTGAGCGCACATAAAACTACAGGTGTCTGCACTCTGGGAAATAGGACAGACTTATTTTTTTTTATTCTGAATTTATTTTTAATGCCAATGACAACAAAAGAGCTCTTTTACGTGAGTTATTTTACAAAACAGAAAACACAATTTCCTGAAATGGCATTCTAGAGAAATTAAAGAAACATTTGACATGAAAGAGATGGCAGACTTATTTTTAAAACTATATTAGTTAAACATGCAAACACTTGCTCAATATGACCTCTGAAGTTCAAGCAATAGGTCCCACTGTTCATAGGCTAGAGATAAATACACTACCACATACCCAGAAAGTCTGGAAATGGGAAGCACTAAATATACGTATCATACTTTTTTTTTTTCCTTCAGAAGAATTGTGAGACCAATTGCTTCAAATTTAGAGATATTACACCTGAAGATGTCTCTGAGACTCAAAGAAATCCCTATTGAGCATATTCTTTTTCTTAACTTTATTTATTTATTTGTATTTTATGTGGTGCTAAGGATGGAACCCAGTGCCTTACACGTGCTGGGCAAGTACTCTACCACCAAGCCACAACTCCAGCCCTGGAGCATATTCCTCTTTTATTATAACCTCTCCTAAAACAAGTTTTCCTATACAGTCCCCTTCATGTTCAGGTTTTGCCTCTTCATAAAACTGCATACTGGGGGACTTCTTTCAGAGTGCACCAAGTCATCACCAAAATTTCCTCCAGTTTTTAACCATTTGTTTTCTGGAATCCTCAGCATGATTAGATTATATTCCTTTTCTATTGACATATAACAAATTACCCCAAATTTAGCAGGCTAAAATAAAACCTCTTTATTAACTGGCAGGTCTGTAAGTCAGAAGACTGATTATCACATACCTGTGTATTATACTCAGGGTCTGAAAAGCAGAAATCAAGGGGTCAGCTTGACTGGGTTCATAGATGGGGACTCATCATATTGTCCACAGAATTCAGTTCCTGTAGCTGTGTTGGTGTCCCTTCTTTGTGCCTGATAGCAGAGGGCCATGCCGAGGCCCTAGCAACCATCTACACTCCTTGTCATGTAGACTCCTTCATCTCCAAAAAGAATTCCTTGCAAATCAGTCCCCTCAACATTTCAACTCTTCCTGTCTCAGACCCCTAGACCCAAACTTAAAGGTTTTGTTTGATTACCTAGGACTGCCCTGGATAATCTCCCTTTTGACTAACTTAAAGTTACCCAACTCAAAGTAACCAAGATTCCATCAGCAAAATCCCTTTCTGACAAGTCACATAGAATAATCACAGGAGTAATATCTCATCATATTTTCAGGTTCCACCCACACTCACAGAAAGGTCATACAAGTGTGTGGATCCTGGGAGTCATCTTAGAATTCTACCTATCACATTGATTTTAAAAAAAAAGAAAGAAAGAAAGAAAGAAAGAGAGAGAGAGAGAGAGAGAGAGAGAGAGAAAGAAAGAAAAGAAAGAAAGAGAAAGAAAAGAAAGACGCAGTTGAATAAAGAAGTAGTTCCTTGCTTCACAGAGCTGCTCTCCAGGGTGGGAGAGCCAGTTGCCCAGTGTCCCACTGTTTAGATGCTGTCTGACCAGACACTCAGTCGCTGGACAGATTGTGTTTTTACATACTCTGTCATTCAGGTCATTTCTGAGTTATGACAGAAAGCTAGTCATCCCCAAGACCTAAGTATTCTTAAAATCCAGCTCCATCTGCCTTCTAATTAGTGGAACTTCATTGGAATCTGATGTCAGGTTATTTTTCAGACCCAGGTTTCAATATTATTGAGGGTTTTCATATTTTTCTCCATGTTTAATGAGAAGTCAGAATCCAAGTATATTAAAGATTGCTAACAGATGTCCCGTTCAATTGAAACCTTTCTGAGGTTTGAATGTTGAGCACATTGGTTACTCATGGTTTTATATGGTCATTATCTGGTATTCACCATGGCGGTTCTTTATTTCCTCCTGAACTGGAAGCAGAGCTCCATTGTCTATACCTTTTAATGTGTTTTCTAGCTTCCTGACCAAAGTCCAGTCCTGTCCATGCCCCATTTTTCCCTATTTGTGTCTCTCTACCCCATAATATGTTACTTCTTCAAATGTCCAATCCTGGGCTGAAGGGAATATAGCTCAGTGGTACAAAGAAGAGCCCTTGCCTGGCATGCACAAGGCCCTATGTCTGATCCCAGCACCGAAAGAAAGAAAAAAGAAAAAGAAGCAAACCCCAAATCTCATACCCACATGGTAGTGCCTATGAGCCCTTTTCCATTTATACACTGAAAGTTTGTAACTCTGAATCTGTTGTGCCTATCAAGGAATGCCAGAAAGCTTATATTCTATTTATTAATTTATTATCATGTTTTAGTTCAGTTTATGGGGAAAATTGAAAAGAATCCACATAGACTCTTGAGAGATGGGAGTGGTTGATTGCTCAGCCTGGAATATTCTCTTTCCTAACAAGAGAGGACGCTTGGGCTCCTGCAGCTTAAGGCATAGCAAACTGTTGGTTCTTTGAACTATGTTTCCTGGCCCTTGAAAAGTCTTCTTATGTCTATCTGAGATTCATAAATATGTGCATCTATAGGAAAGGCAAAGCAGGTTTGCTCTCTGTTCATTCATCTGCCAGTCATCCTTTTAATCTCTCTCAAATTATCTCTCCATAAGCCCCTAGGAGTTTTCATGCCATCATTTTGAAATAGTAAATCACTTTATTAGGTTTTTAAAAGAACATCCCTAATGTCATTTCCATAAGCCATTTTGGAAATTAATGCAGTTTCCTTTCTGTTTAACCTGTTTGCAAGCAGCTCTTCTGCATTTCGGCTGTAATTCAGAAAATCACAGTTAATTTGTAATTTCATTTGCAGCCTGATATGTAAAATGAATGGTTTAGACTCATTTTAGTTATTAAAGATACAAAAGCAAGCATGTATTATTGAGATCCATGACTGTATGTACCTTTCTTTCCCCAGCCCTGGGATCCCGACACAGGCCAGACCTGGTGCCCAGCACTCCATCACTATTTGAAGCTGCTTCCTTGACAACCACGATTTCATCTTCTTCCTTGTATGTCAGTGAACATTATGCACACGACAGGACTACGCTTTATTCAAACAGGTAACACTTAGCATGATCAGACTGTTACCACATCAGCATTAGACTTAAAGCAGTATCTGAATAAGCAAGCACATGTTGTCTCTAGCAACCAGGTTGCTCAGGGAGAAAGGTCTTGCTTGATTTTTGCTTTGGCAAAAACTCATTTGCAGAAAAAGCCTCCTGTTTGTCCTTTTTAATAATCATTATGTCATGTAGAAATTATACGCTTGGTTCTATGAACGAATACAAATCTTTCATTGTTTTGTTCTAGTAATTTCTTGTGAATGAATTTTTTTTAAGCAAGCTGTCTTGGGAATATTACACAGATAGCTGCAAAGATATTTCAATATTCTCTTTTGTATGTGCAACCTTAGTGACTATGTAAACAGAATGATGACCTCCAAAGTTGTCCACAGCCTAATTTCTGAAACCTATAAATAGGTTACCATATATGACTAAAAGGACTTTGCAAATGTAGCCAGAGAGGCTCAATGTAATCACAAGATCTTTGTGAGAAGAAAATAGGAGGATCAGAATCAGAGAAGATGTGACACCAGAAGCAAAGGACAGAGAGAGAAGAATTTAAAGATGTTGTGCTGCTGGTTTTGACGATGGAGAAAGGAGTCATGAACAAGGAATGCAGGTGGAGTCTAGAAGCTGAAAAAAATGCAAGAAAATCGAGTCTCCCTAGGGCATCCACCAAGGAGTACAGCCCTACAAACAGCTTAAATTTTAGGACTTCTCACCTCTAGAGATGTAATATAATAAATTTGTATTGATTCAACCCACCAAATTATTACTCATTACAACAGCCATAGGAAACTAACACAGTGACTCTCAAATATTTAATGTGGTTTTAAGTACTAGAGTAGGCTACTAAAATTTCTTAGATAAAAATGTAATTATTTGTTTTATTCCTTTTTAAACAAAATATTCTTGAATATTGGTTCTCGTGATAGAAAACGACATCTTTACAAAAAGATCAGAGAATTATTTGTGAGCTTCACTGATTTTTTTTTCTTCTAATTTTATATATACAATTGTATGACTAACTCCAGTTCCAGGAGAGGAACTAATAGGTTAAACTAGTTCTTGTTGAAACCTAGATCCCAAGAATTAAGATCCTATTTATGAGCTAGGGATGTATCTCACTGATAAAGTACTTTTCTAGCATGCACAATACTCTGGGTCCTATCCCCAGCACTGAAAAAAAAATTATGTGGTAGCTTAGGTTTCTTATACCCTAAGTCATTTTCTACTTCCAGGCTGGCAGCTTGGTTCCCTTCCAGCAAAGGAATCAATATGCTAGATTCATTTTTAATGCATGCATATCTGTAGATTCTAGCTTGGTCATTTGGCAAATTAAAGTTTGGTAGTTGGACTTGCTATATTAACTCTTTTATGTCCCTGTTTCCTTCTCTTTCAACTAGATGCAGGAGCAGGGAGGTAGCAAGTTAGGCAGTTGTCACCCTAGGTCTGGGGAACTGAAACAAATGACAAGGTGAGCCACAGATCTTAGCAGGGCCTATCTTTGGATTATCTGTTTTCAAGGACAATAAACATGACTTCATTATAAATTATTTAACTCACCTGAACTACATCAAAGGCATTGGATATGATTAGCTTCCTTGGATTGGAGAGATTTAACATGACTTAAAGTAATGTGTAATAGCTAATATTAATGTGTACCTTGAATGTTCACATTTGGTAGGTAAATTAATCATCTGTATGGTGCAACCAAACACAGGAGTCTGTATAATGTTCTTTTTCTCTCAAGTATAAATAAATGGCTGCCTGAAAGATAGCTGGAAAGCTGCAGGATCCTCAGTGAGGTCAAGAACAGTTCTCATGGGATGCAATGATGCTTTTTTACACTTTGCTACTGAGGTAATAATCCGGGGCGTATGTTTAGATATGCTCAAAACAATTACTGAAATTTCAGCACAAAAAAATTAAAATACTTTTTGCTTGTGTGTTTTTTCACCATTTTTTAATTTGTTCTAATTAGTTATACATGACTGTAGAATGCATTTTGACGCATTGTACACAAATGGAGCACAACTTCTCCTCCCTCTGACTGAACATTTTGCTTGTGTTTTTGGTGGTAGTATGGGTTGTTGTTGTTGGTAAGTATCCCATCTCTTAGCCAAAGGTATTAAACTCCTGAGAATTAATAAGGGCATTTTCCCAGCATTTGGCCTCCTGACTCCCAGTCCAGGAAGCTTTCTCTGTATTCTCTACTCTGCATATTTGCAGAGCTGTGCTATAATTCTTGGTACTTCTCTTTATGCTGATTCTGGCTAGCATATAGATTTGGATGGGGGAAATTTAAAAATCAGCTCTCTATGATATGCTTCCTTTTCTTTTTTTTATTTATTCTTTTTAGTTATACATGACAGTAGAATGTATTTTGGCAAATTATAAATACATAGAATACAACATATTCTATTTTTTTGAAGTAAATTGCTTCAAATAAATCTTCTTTGGCATTGTATCTCCAAGTTGCAATTTGATCTCTTATATTTAGCTATCAGTCAGGGTTCAGTAGCAAGAACAAGAAACTATTCCAACAGAAGGAGAAGATAATTGGGAGCTTACCAAGGGTATGGAAAGACTGGGAGAGTGGGCTCTAGGCTGGCCTTGGAAGGCAGTCCTGGGCTCTCCCTAGGCTGGCCCACCAGCAACACTATAGCCCAGGCCACTAACAAGCAGGTGTCCAGTTTATAGTATGCAACCCAGAGCAAAATATTTCTTTGAATCCAAAATACTCTTAAAATGAACTAACATTCAGAAAGCAAATGGCTTCACCCAGATTCATTTAAAAAGTCAGTAGCTTTGAGGCCACTTGGCCATTTCCTCCTGGGGTTTGTCAGCTGGAAGGGAGAACCCTTGACCTCCAGGTCATTGTGCTCTGCTTCATTCTTCTGTGTTGTCATCTGCCTACTCCCATAGGTGTTTCTGGTTTCAGTCTTGATGCATGTAAGAGGTTGAAAGATATACCTTGAGTCTCAGCCATTGCCTTAGGGAAATAGGAAGGAAAAGAAGTGGAAGTGCTAAATACCCCAAAGAGAAATAGTGGCACAAGAATTTCTAGGAGGCCACATTCCTGTTTTCCCAACCTAGTTATTCTACAGGGAACCTCACCAGCAAACTAAAGAAATTGTCATATTTTTGTTTACATTTTTTCTCTTACTCTGCCCTATGTGATATTTTTGAGGCAATAAGTAGACACACTTCTAAGTCCATCTAATCTACTAAGTTATAAAACCTCATACAAACATCCTAGGAAGAAAATGCATTGAAAAAATGAAAATGTGTTGAATATTGATGTTATAATTCCCAGATAAGATTTTTCTCCTTATCTATGAATCATTTTTCTGTTTGAAATGTCTGTTTTCTCATTTTGACATTGTGCTATTCATATCTGTGCTAAAATAAGCTGTAAATACTTCGACTAGCAGTTGTCATTCTGTCAGTCTTTTCAGCTTCCTTAACTTTGCAAGGTATTGATTAGTACCTGGATGGCTCTCCACCTAAATTACATACTGCAGGGAGGAACTGCTGTCTCTTAGAATTCTTTCTCTTTTTTTTAAGGATTATTCTTTAGAACTTCAAAAATGCCAATGTCTCTTACAATCCATTCTCCCTTTTTTTCTCTCCAAAAATTGACTAGGAAGCAAAGAAAAAAAATGCATCATCTTAAAAGTGTATATTTAACCTGCTGATTTGAAGTATATATTTTCAAGTTCTATTGTACAGCCTTGTGTTAGAACATGCAGATTGTAGAAATGAATTGAAATTGTCAGGGCACAGGCCTCACAGGCAAATAGTGGATTTAAGTTTTGAATTTTTTACAGCTGAATTTTTCTTTCATGGTAAGAAATCTGTTCTTTTAAAGGAGGTATAAACTGAGCACTAAGAAATACAGAAGCAAATAAGTTTTATCTCAAAATGAAGAGTAGTTGAACTTGTAGAAATAAGTTACACACATGAATATTCATTCTTTTCATGATTTCCTGCACAGTTGGCAGCAAAGCTAATGCTCTAATTATGCATAAGAATCAAAAACCAACTTCGTTCAGATCCATCTTTACATTTTCCATCGAAGATGTCCTTACCAGCATCACCTCTCCATCCAGTCCTATGTTTTGCTAGTGACTGTTTCTAACAGTTGACTCAGCCTGAAGACACTTGGAGTTTTGTGAGAAGAGCAGATGAATCAGAGGAGAAGCCTCTGGTCATTTGCACATGGAGGGAGAGCTGGCAAAGGCCCCTTAAATAGTGAATGAAGTGCTCTAGATCTCAGAGGCCAACCCAGCAGATCTGAAGCAGTCCTGGGCCCCCTTCTTCAAGTACCATACACCTAGAAGAGGGGCAAACAGTTGCCTATAGTCACAACCCCCTTCCCACAAATTGCTTACCACTCACATTTAAAGTAGAGCTATCCCAAAGTGGGTTAGAGGCCATTCTTTAGATTTTTCTGAAAGAGCAGGAAATGGAAATGCAGAGAGCTTAGGTGATACATCCAAGTGTGCTGGTAAGATTTCAATTGGAACATTGGTTTCTAGGGTCCAGATCTCCTGTTCTTTCCGCTGTGTCATCCTTTCGTGGTGGCCTCCAGGTCTTATCCTTTTTGTGTGCTGTGCACAGAGTATTTTTCCTAGTGCGAGTTCCTACCCTGTCTGAGCCATCTTCTTTTGCTGCATAATAACTAATGTATTTCTAGTAGGCAAAAAGGGGGACTTGTGTTAATGTTTACCTGTGGTGTTTGTTCTAGAAGTCATCAGTGATGCTCTGGTAACTTTTCCATCATAGTGCTCATCATATTTCAAGTCGTCAATAATAATCTAATAATAATAACAGTTACTGTAATAACTGATTATTAGACCTTAGTAAGACTCTGTGTTAAGCCTTTTACATGTATCCAGTCATTTAATTCTCATAGCATCTCTATAAGGTAAGTATGTTTATTATTTCTAGCTTGCAGATGAAAAAATTGATGCTTAGCAATATTAGATAACTTTAAAGACCATGTGGCTAAAAACTGGAGCCGTGCCATTCACCCATGCACTGATGCAAAGGACAAGGACTGGGTCTGTTATTTCACAGCTGTGCTTATTTGTGTTGTCACGTCTGTGGCAAGATGAGTTTTAAATGACACTTTTAATGGAAATGCAGTCACATCTGCACAAGTTCTCTTCTTTCTCATCTGTTTTGCCTTCTCTCTCCCTGTCTCTCTCTGTGATTTTGAGTGAGGATTTTCATTTCCAAAGATGTTAAAGTGTCCAAACCCTTTAAAAATAATAGCCCATTAATTTAAATTCATAAGTAACCAGAAATAGCTATTTTCTCCAACTTTGATTTCCAGCTCTCCAGGTGAACTTGGAGTCACTACATTATCACAGAGAAGAGACTTTGGTTAGAAAGGTTTCTGCTTGGTTTAGAAAACCCTGTAACTTCTGTTGATGTTACAAGGTGAGCAGGAATATTTACTACTGTAAATGAAAATTGGTTGCAAGGATTTCCTAGTGATCCCAGGTCTCTAACCCTAACCCCAAGGAAGGGGCAGGGTACACCTGCAGTTTCTACTGGGGATAGCATAACTACTTGCTGTGCTGGGACCCTAGACCAGAGCTCACAGGCAGTGTCCATGTTGCTGCCGAATGTTGAATTGGCCTCTTCAGATCCTGCTGTTATGCTTCAAAATCTGGTTATTCTTGCTTGCAGAAACATCTACTTTCTCCACCACCTCTTGCTCTGCCATCATAACAAATCATCACTTCAGACTTTAGCCCTCAAGCCGCCCCCTCCAGCTGTCTAATATTGGACAAGTTACCTTTATGTGCCTTGGTTTCCCTATTTGTAAAATGTAGATTATTATATTTCTGCCCTCAGTGGGTTGTTCTAAAGATTAAATGAAATAATAATTGGAAAGCATATATAACACCTCCTGACACATAGTAAGTGCCATCAGAATATTTGTTGAAATATCAAGTGCTATCCAGGTGCAGTGGTACATGTTTGTAATCCCAGCAGGTCAGACTGAGGCAGGATTGCAAGTTTAAGGCCAGCCTCAATAATTTAGAATGACCCCTAGAAACTAAGTAAGACCCTGTCTCAAAATAAAAAGGACTGAGGGAGCTTGCAGCTGAAACTAACATGCCAGTTTCTTCTTTCAACATTGTAGACGAGTAAGTTCTGTGTCTTCTGGGGAAGAGCAGGTGAAGAGGCAGAGAGCAAGAGTACCATTCTAATAGAAGTTTCTATGGAAACACGAGTCAGGCATAAGAGTTGTCTTCTAAAATAGATAATGATCAAATTGATATCACAAATCTTAAGTTACCTCCATTCAACTCAAATTTATTGAGTACTACTTTCTTGGAATTATGTTAGTATGATGTAGGACCCAGGAATGGGAATTTTAAAACAGTGGTCACTGTGGATAAATCTTCCCATGGCTAAGATTTGGAGATTCTACTGTCATGTATAACTAAAAATAACTAATTTTTTTAAAAAAAGGACTGGGGATATAGCTCAGTGGTAAAGCACTCCTGGGTTCAATTCCAAGTACAAAAAAAAGAAAAAAAAGAGCTAAGTGTTTAAGGTATCAACACCTTGCAACTTCCCCATAAGTTCCACTATACGGTACAAAATGTAAATTGTTTGTTGGCAAAAAGCCATCAGAGGGCACTTTATTAGTCCACGTTCAGTCAAGGAAACAGAATTTTGAAGGGAATTGGTTACAGAGTATGGGAAAACTGGAAGAAGGATGGGAGAAGATGCAGAAACCCAGGTAAATACCCACAGGAAGCAGCTCACAGCATTAGCTCTGACACCCACAAAGTTAGACTTAGGGACAATGTAGAAAGACACTACCTAAAGAGCTGGCATAGTGCCAGGAACACAGCCACCTTCAGAGATACTGCCCAAAGACAGAAGAAAGAAAAATGAGGAAGAAGAGAGCCAGAGGCAGAACCCAGCAAAGGGGCATGAGGAATGGAGAATACATTTTGCTCACTCTCAACCCCAGAGTTGCAAAGTACAGCTGACACAGGATGTAAATAATGACTTCATGAGCAAAGCGAAAACCAGGTAGATATAAGATCTTTAAAAAAAATAATAATAATTACAAAGATCAAAGCTTTACAAAGGGAGAGGGCATGCATGAACAGGAATCAATTTGTACTCTGATGAAAGGAATCATAGAACCAATTTATTAACATACCAATGTAATGATAGTATGTAAAGTAGCTGTAATTTTTTTTGATGATCTGTGCAATTACAGACTGCAGTATTTACCAACAAATCTGACAGTAATGCTTTTCCTGGTACTGATAGGTTGTAAATACTCACAGAGATGTCTTAACTAATTCCAGACACATGGGAGAGATAGAAAGGTTCTTTAGCTGGAGAATTAGAGGTCTGTAACACTGAGGAATCCACACAACAAGGCAGCAGACGCCCATGGAAGAAGAGCCATCAGGCATTTCCCGGCAAAACACTCATACTTTATTGCCAATACCTGGTTTCTGAAGCCATCACTGCATCCCCTCATCAGCTCAATATAGTTCGGTCTAGAGCAGACACACATCATGGAGTGGGTATAGTTAAGGGAAGGATTTTGTCAACTTTTTCCCAGTGTCAGGAAACTAGGTCGCAAAAAAAAAATGACACGTTTAGAGGAGAACATTCCTGAGGATTCTGAAGCAAAACCCTGCTTTATTCCCAAGAGAAGAATGTCTCGTATCAGGAATTAAGACTGTTAGAAGCATGCTGGGAGTACCAGGGAGCCTGGGCAAGGGGTCACATCTCTCTCCAGTTGTGACTGGGACACATTCACAGAACATCAGAGCTTAACGGGATACCTGTTCACTTAGCTTTTCCTCCCCACCACCAGAAAAAGGAGGGCATGGATTTACATCACTTAGTTTGCAGCTGGAGTTTAGCAGATGCCTGCCTCTTTGTTTTGTTTTGTTTTTTTATAAACTGTAGAACTGCCTCTGTAAAGCCTAAGTGATTAGTTTTTCACATGATCCCTCACATATTTCTGCTTGGGCAGGAAATTGAAGTGAATTTTTCAGATAGCTGACATTTTATGAAGAATAATTTAAGATTCAGCATTAATTCAAAGAATGCACACTTATTTTTTGAGGAATTAGTGCATGATAATATTTCCAGGTGCTTTTCCCATATTAGTAAGATGTTTTCTAATGGATCTAATTTGTGGATAAGTCATATTGCAAAAAAGAAAAAAGAAAAGAAAAGAAAGAAAAGGGGGAAACTTGTCCAGTCTTTGGATACCTTAACTTATCGAACAAAACAAAACCCTACATCTTTATTTCCCTTGACTTTAGCCACTATGCTGCATCTTGGAAGAGTGGTTTGCAGGCAGTGAGTGGATCTCTGTAGAGCCCCCAATTCTCTATTCCTCTTCCATTGGTGCTCTAGAGAAATGCTTCTCAATGAGATCAGTTCCTACATCTGGGTACCTGCCTCTAGAAACAGGGCCCTGAAACCTGCATTTTAGGATGCTTCTTAAGGGATTCTTAGGGTATAAGAAAAAAGGGATAAACTCTTCCTCTCTAGCTGTATCAAGAAGTGAAGTGATGTCTTTGCCTTGCAGCTCAGCTGAACCACAGCTGGGCTCTTTCAAGGAACTGATATATAATATCTATTGCTCAAAATACAAACTGCAACCAAGTAAATGCGTTTTCAGATTACATTAAAGAGGACAGGACCTCGGTTCCTTTCTTTACCTCACACCTGCCTGGCTGAGTCCTAAGCAAAAGCAGCTTGCCTTAAGATAGTAGCAGCCCACCCCAAACCTCCTTCCCAGCTCAACCCTTCTGACCTGAGACCAAACTTCACTTCTGCTCAGCACCTGTTCTTGGCCTTTCTGCTTCTACAAAGATCCTTGATTCTGTAGCCAAGCAGAGAAATTCTCTTTAATATCCCCTGCTTCTCTGGCTTTCCTGCTCCACTTAATGGTCAGTTTGGGCCATCTGGAAGATCCATGATGGGTGAACTTTTCAAGGCTCTTGTTATGTCCCCCTCCATCCAGGGACCCTGTAATTCAGGGCTCTGCCAGAATCCCAAGTTTAAGTTTGCTTCCCCGATAGACCTTAAAAATATAGGAAGAGCTGCTAACGTAATTTCCTCCATGGCAAGAAGATAATGGATCCCTGACATCCTCTGTTTAATCCATTTTTCTTACCTATGGAATTATCTCCACAGCAGCCAGCTCTATAACCTTTCATTTAGATGAGTTGTTGATCTTTAGGGGAAAGAATTTCACAGCGGAAGTCCACCAGTGTAAACCTGCTGCTAAAGAGTCACCCACTCCACAGCGCTGACCCTGCTTAGCCTCCCCACAGGCAGACAAAACTCATCTACCACAAGCTGTCTTTTGCTTTTAGTTCATGACAGTTATGGGCATCAGGAGAATTAGGTGAGTGGAATGAGGGAATTGGGAGACAATGATAAAGTCTCAATTCAGAATAGTTTTAATCCAAAATGTAATTATTTAATAGCCTGCTTTCAAAGATAATGTAATAAAGATGAATTATATAATGATGGAAAGGAGCTCATTATTTTTCTGGCCAGCCATATTTAAAGTATTTGGAAGTTCACAAAAGAACTGGAAAACCACCCGACTTTTTTTTTTTTTTAAATAAAGAATTTGGATAAAATGAAAATGTCATCCTGATCACTACTTGGGGGAAAAAAATTGGCAATCTTTCTCTGTCTTTCATTGGTCTCTCATCACACTGGAAAGGTTCTTCTGAGATTTAAGCACTTAGCTGGGGAAGGTGTTTTGTCTTTTATTTCCTTATGAGTACTCCTGAGCCAGTGCCCTAATAATTCCAACTGCTGTTACTGGCCATTTTCTTTGTCATCACTGAGTTGTGACAGGAGAGAAGGCAACATTCTGAGATCAAGTCAAAGCTTGTTGGGGAAATGGATCAAGTGTCTGCTTCTTTGCCTTTACCCTGCCTTTGATCCTTTTCCAATCCCAGTAACAAAACTTACCCTGAAAGAATCAGAGCTGCTGGGCACAGTGGTGCATGCCTGTAGTCCCAGTGGCTCAGGAGGCTAAGGCAGAAGGATCACGAGTTCAAAGCCAGCCTCAGCAACAACAAGGCCCTAAGCAACTCAGTGAGACTCTGTCTCTAAAGAAAATACCAAAAAGGGCTGGGGGATGTGGCTCAGGGGTTGAGTGCCCCTGAGTTCAATCCTTGGTACCAAAAATGTAAGGAACCTTTTAACATTATGTCATCCATCCGTTTTATCTGTTTTGTTTTTACTTCAAAGTTCCTCCCACACACTTGACTATCCCCAGATGCAGCCGTCTTCAACACTCTTGGCTAATTCTTTGCAATTAATTCCATATCTCTAAATAGCACGCTTATATTGCTCTTTCTTCCATCATTCAGGTTCAGGCATTAGCTAATAACTTCTCCCTCTAGGGGATAAAGATTGACGTTTTGTCCTCACTCCATCCCTACCACATACATGCACTCTCTGCCTCCATTACCTCCCACACCACACTTCCTGCTTCATAGTACACCTATGTCATGATGACACTTAGGTCAATATTGAGTTTTGCATTATGACCATGTAAATATTATGGTATACAGCCATGCTTTATTATCCAAGAGAGACCGAAGTTACAGGACCCCCTGTGGATACCAAAATCAGTGGATGCTAAAGTCCTGTATATAAAGTCATGCAGTGTTTGCATATAACCTACATACCTCCTCCTATATACTTTAAATCGTCCCTAGATTACTTATAATACCTAATGCAATGTAATTGCTCTATACATAGCTATTATACTGTATTGCTAAGGGAATGATGATAAGAAATAAGTTTGTACATGTTCAGTACAAGTACAATTGTTTTTTTTTTTTCAAAATTTTTCAGTTTATAGTTGGTTGAATCTGAGGATTCCCCATCTGCAAAACAGAGGGTTGACTACAGTATAGGTAGTTTTCCTTTCCTATATTACTTGGTTTTCCCCTGTAATAGAGTTGTCTTGTACTTCCTTTAATTTATTTATTTATTTTTCTTTAATGGAAACCCAAGCTCTTCACCAGTTGTCTTGATTGCTTCTCACACCATTTAAATGCATTAGCTTCTGTTCATTTCATTTTCTTGCAAACAGTTTCCATAGAGCCTCTCACCTGCCCCAGTTTGAACTAGCTGCCCTCTAGGGCTTGCTGCACAGATGTTACTGGGGGGGGGGCGGGGGGGGTCTCCCTTCCCTGTTGTTCTAAGGATCCTAGTCCCCTGTCTGTACTTGTTCCCCTGTTATCATATACCTCTTCCTTTTTGTAGTTTTACTCCCCGATTCCAGTGGAGCACATCTTCCATTATCTCCAGTGTCCTCTAGTGTTAAAAGGACTCAGCAGAGGAAAAATCCTAGAGGACTCCTATGTCTATGTCTATTGTAACCCTCACACTTGATTGATAGGGTAGATGGTTTCAACTTCTAGGTTGTAACTCTTTCTTCCCCCTCCATAATTGTCAAGGCTTTGCTCATTATCTTTTTGTTCCCAGTTACTTGAGAAATCCAGTACTGTTCTGATTTCCACCCTTTCTAGCTTTCTCTGTGTTTCATGATGGAGCTCCTTGGTGTAGGTCTGTGTTCACAAAGTGTAGCAAGACTCAGGTCCTTTTCCATGTGCAAACTCATACTTTTAAAGTATGGGGAAATTTTCTTAACTGCTTTTTTATTTCCTGCTCTCTTTCTTCTTCCTTTTATGCATATGGAATCTTCTGGATTTGTCCTCCAATGTATTTACTTTCCTCTCTTCATTTTCATCTATTTATCCTTCTGTTCTTTTTCTGAGAGATTTCCTCAACTTTATCTCCTAATCCTTCAGCTCCATTTTTAATTTCCGTTACCGTGTTTTCTAAGAATTCTTTTTCTTCCCTGAGGTTTTGTTTCTTAGCCATCTTTCCTTATTAAATGACTGTCATTTCTTCTCATTCCCCTCCGAGGACATGAGGATTGCAATTTTGGTCCTGCCCTGATTTTTGTCTCCTCACCCTTTTTAGTCTCAGTCTTCAATCAGGTTGCCTTTTTCTGTTTGTTTTAGTCTGCATCTTTTATATAGGAGATTCTAGTCAGCTTTTTGGCTTGGTGGTCAAGCTTTACTTAAAGGCGATTTGGATGGGACCTTATAATGGAACCAATGTTAGTATCTGTCAGTCTTTGCTGTTGAACTGGCCACATTTACTACAGAGATGATTCCAATTTCTTGTTTGATGGGGTCAGTCCAAGCTGGTAGCCTCCTGGGACCTCTGGCAGGAAAGAGACCTCGGTCTTTCAGCATCTAATAATGCACATTCTCTTCCTCTTTCTATTTTTTTTCTCAATTCCTTCTAGTGTTTCTCAGTTCATGGATGCTGTTCTATGGTCTCATCAGAAAATAATACTAGCAATAGCCTCAGTAAGCACTATATAAGAGAAGAATTGCAAATGGCTTAGAAGCACATGAAAAGGTGTCTGAAGTCACTGGTTATGATGGTGATACCAGTTAAGATCACAATGTGACAGCACTTTGCACCCCCTGGGTCTGAAAGGATGTAGAGCAAATGCATCACTGCTCTCAGGGACCTAATGAGGTGCTGCCGCTTCAGAAAACAGTATGGCAATTTCTTAAAAAGTTAAACATATAGTTACCATATGATCTAAAAACTCCACTCATAGAACAGAAATAAAAACATATGTCCAAGCCGGGCATGGTGGTGCACGCCTGTAATCCCAGTGGCTCTGGAGATTGAGACAGCAGAATTGCGAGTTCAAAGCCAGCCTCAGCAATGGCAATATACAAACCAACTCAGTGAGGCCCTGTTTCTAAATAAAATATGAAAAGGACTGGGGATGTGGCTCAGTGGTTGAATGCCTCTGAGTTCAACCCCCAGTACCCCCCCAAAAAAAAGTCCACAAAAGAAAAAAATAATAATAACAATAAAATAAAAATAAAACCTTTCAGTCTTCTGACTGTTTTTCCTTGTTTTTTCCCAGTGGAGGCGTAGGATTTGGGTCTCTTGAGTTTGCTGGCTTGCTTACTACCTGTCTGCATACCTTTCTAACTCCAAAGTTTTGTTTCTGTGAGCCTGTCCTCATCCTCTGCCCTTCTAATAAATTTATGTCTTTTCTTAAACCTTAATTGTAAATTGTCAGTAAAATTAGATGCATCTGCCTTTGCTTCCTTGTCTGTAAACCTAGAGAGACCCAGAAAAAGTGCTGAATGAGGATTCTCAGGTAGCAATGTAACTAAGTAGCAGGACCAGAACCAAGGCCTACAATTCCTGATGCCTCCTTCCAGGCAGCCTCTTTCAAAATAGACAAAATCAGCAATAATGGGTGAATCTATACTGAGCATGTTTCTGTTTGAGTGTGAATGGGCTTAACAGGTTATTTCATAAAGAGTTCTTTGCATTCTTAGCGTTTTTATAAGTTATAATTATACATAATAGTGGGGTTCATTTTGACATTCACACACGCACATAACATAATTTGCTCCATTTCACTGAGTTCTCTGTATTTTAGCTTTGATGAGCATCTCATCACGAGACATTAAGTTGGGAAGTAACAGAAGTCTTCCCAACACCATTGTGCTGCACAGAAAGCCCCAAGTAAGGGAAGGACTGATGTCAAGTGCTAATAAGATGGCAGTGACCAGGCTAATGCTGCTTTTTAACTTTACTGCCTCTTCAGATTTCCATGTAACCAGAGTTTTACTGGGTCTCACCTACATGCGGGACAAATGGAATTCTAGTGAAATATCCAAATTTCGCTGATACCTGTCCATCTGCAATGGCAGATGCCAAGTGTCCTGTCAAGTACTGTCCAAGTTTACCTGTAAGTTCCCAGTGTCCCTGGGTGCACACTAACAAGTCCACCACCGGGACAGCTTTGTGGCACATATGGAAATCACCGTTACTTGTTATAGGGCTCCAATGTGACTGCTTAGACTTGATATTTTACAGACTTTTACTAAAATAACTCTTCCTGTTTTAAATTTTTTTCATTTTTGTTGTACTGGGAATTGAACCTAGAGACACTTTACTACTGAGCCACATCCCCGGCCCTTTTTATTTTTTGTTTGGAGACAGGGTCTCACTAAGTTGCTTAGGGCCTCACTAAATTGCCAAGGCTGGCCTTGAACTTGCAATCCTCCTGCCTCAGCCTCCCAAGCCACTGGATTACAGACATGTGCCACTGCACCCAGCGCCTGTTTCAACTTAAAGCTCTCTTGCATACTCACTTTCTTCCCACAACCCCAGTCCCACCCATTTGTCTCTTGCCCTAGAAATCGAAACATGAGTACTTGGGGTTAGCCTACTGCTGTGAACTAGATGTATTCTCTGATAACTGAGGCATGAGTCAATTCATTTGACCTTCATGGTGCTTTCTCAACCCTGAGCAAATTAACTTACCTTGGACCTATCCTGCCAGCCTACCAGACAGGTCTTAATACTACAGATGGACATTGCTTTGTCTCAGGGTCTCAACCTGGTATCTTTGCCACATCTATTTTAATATATTCTTGCATACTTTAATTCTATATTCAAACATTTGGGTAGGGCCTTATAATCACCGGGCAGTGTGTAAGATGCTAGAGAAGTTGGAAAAGTGGAAAATATTTGCTCTTAAGAAAACTAGTGTTTGTACAAATAAATGCAGTAGAGAAAAAGTGGTATTCAGTTCAATGAAAGATCTATACAAGGTGAGTTAAGAGGACTATTGGGCAAGATGACCAGCGCAGAGTCTGATGCCTGCCACTAAAGTAAGCACGCCAAAGGGCAAAACTGCATAGCCCTGCTGGTTGTTATTGTTCACTGTCTTTGGCATAAGTGCTCAGAAAAACGTTCCTTAATTATCCAAATGCAGCATTTGAGGTGCTTATGCTTGGTTGAACTAAGAAGGGATCCTCAATGAAAAATGAGAATGTCATCGTATGAAGCGTTTAATTCCAGGAAGATGTGTATTGATCGCTTGCTTCTATCCATGTTCGTTACAATAATTAATATGTCTGAATTTTCAAATGCAAACAGATGTCTTGAGCTCATCAGCCCAGGTGCTGTGAAATAGCACAGAGTTCTCCAATTTGCTCTTGATTATCATTCGTTTCATGTATCATCCTGTGGTTAAGACAGATTTTAAATTCATTTCCTTGCCTCAGTGACATGAAAACAGTTTTTGATAAACAAGGGGCTCCACATAAAGCCCTCTCAGTATGAACCGTGGGGAACTAGGGAATTGGATATTTTTGTTGAAGAGCATGAAGCTCTCAGATGTAACTTGAGTGTGGCACTTCTTTGCCAAAACAGGAAGATAGGTCACCTGAGTGCTGACCTCAGATTGAAATAATTACATGACTCGGGGGATGGTGAGAGCTTCATATTTTATAGGAGTTATCTAACAATGTTCATGTCTTTTAAAACCATCAACATAGAAGATAATTTTTTTAAACTAGCATTATTTCGTGCATGATTTTTACATTGTGGTTTATGATAATCCCAAAACACATGCACTGGATGCCTACTCTTTTACTATGTAGTCTGGCACACATTTTATAGATACTATTTTATTTCATATAGCATCAGCCCTGTCAGGTATGCACGGGTGGAGTTTACAAAAGGGATTTATTTTGAAACATAAATGATGGGTAGATAGAAAAATCGATTTTTGCCAAAAACTTTGTGTACACAAACCTAAAACTACAAAAATATAATTTGACACACAAAATGAACTTCTTCATGCTAATAAAGCTTTGTTCCTTCAAAATCTGTAATTATTCAAGCACTATGAATAGATTCTCAAATATATCATTTAAAAGTGTTCCTCTTTTGACCTCATGAAATATGATCACAGTCAATCAGAGAGTGGCCCCATAGCTGACCCAAAAAAAGAGTACAAGCAGATCGTCCAGTCCGTGGAAGTGGGTTAGGCATAGATCAGTGCTGGTTGCATATCTGCATGTTGTAGAGAAGGTATTTTATGAATCTTCTTGCTGCATTGTCAAGCAGAAGTAAGCCTGAGTGTCAGTCACAGTGATTTCAGCCGAGTTCATATAAACGGGAACATTCCAACCTGTATGGTGCGCCTGTTGTGAGCCACAAGGGGATGTGAAGAGATTTATCCCTCAGTCTTCAAGGCGGTGAAGCGTGCAGGACCGCTGAAACCCCTAGGGTGATTTACCTAGGGCAGTTCCCCAGAGGGCAGTTCCAACATATTCATGTGCTATGAATGTCATAACACTAAAAAAGACTGAGTAGTGCTATCTTAATTTAAAGGATATTTGCTATGAAGTCCAGAGGTCTGCAGTCCCCCTCGGGTACAGCTTCCCAATGACATCCTCCAGGCTCCAGGCTCTTTCTGCTCTACCATCCTTTGCTTTTTTGGTTTTGGCTTTTCTTATTTGTTGCCCCTTGATCACAAAATGACTGTCAGAGCTTCAAACATGTCCTCACTCCAGGGACTCTGGCAGAAAGGAAATGGAGCAAAGGGGGAAAGGCGGGAGGGCGATTTCTAGTTGCAGGGCTGTGGGGAGAGTTTGCCCCACTTTGTCCTCAGCAGCATCCTCTGAAGAGTTCATGACCAGAAATGTGTCACGTGACCACTCCAAGGTGCAAAGGAGGCTGGGAAGAACCCTGCCTTCCTGAGACAGCTGAAGGAGGGAAGAGAATTATTTTCTTAACCTTTCACTAGGTTCATGGTGGAAGCCCCTATAACAAAAGACAGATTAACAAAAGGAAAGCATAAAAATTTATTTAATTTTCTGTGACGCAGAAGCCTTCAGAAATGAAGACCCAAAGAAGCAGTAACTGTGTGTGTGTTTTTTTTTAATATTTTATTTTAGACGTAGGTGGATACAATACCTTTATTTATTTATTTATTTTAATGTGGTGCTGAGGATCAAACCCAGGGCCTCACACATGCTAGACAAGCGCTCTACCACTGAGCCACAATCCCAATCCAACATATGTGGGGTTTTTTTGGTTTTTTGTTTCAATATATTTTTTAGTTGTAAATAAATACCTTTATTTTATGCTTTTTAAAATTTTTATGTGGTGCTTAGGATTGAACCCCGGGCCTCAGGCGTGCTAGGCAAGCACACTACCACTGAGCCACACCCCCAGCCCCAACCTATGTGTTTTTTAGGCTAAGCTTGATAAAGACGTAAACAGGTGTATGGAAGTGATATGATCTGATAATACAAGCTGGGAGAAACTTAGCAAGTCATGTTTGTTCAGATTCTTCTGTGTCCCTGTTTTTTCAAAGGTAAGATTGTTCCTTTCCTCCAGGTTTAGGGAGGGGCCTCTCCAATGAGGGTCTTTGATCAGCTTCAGGGAAGAAGGGTGAGGGAAGGTCAGAAAGCGACCTTCCTAATATTATGACCTTCTGATTTAGGGCAGCATGTCCTGAGCCCCAGAACTACTGATCTCTACCCGGTACCCAAATCAAAATTTAGGGTTCTATTGGCAAAGCCAGGGAGTGCTGGCTGTTGTGTAGTCCCTAGTGATAGGACCAGACTGTAAAGAAAAAAATCCAGGATGAGTTCTTTTAATGAAGCAGGGGGGAAAAAAGAATTTTTTAATGAAACAGATTTTTCTGCTTCTGAAGTAATTATTCAGACTTGCTGCAGCTAAAATACCACCCACAGGATAATTTACCCCTGAAACTAAAAGCCCACTCTGTGGAAGTGTATTTGAAACAGAGCATCCTACAGATAAGACAAAATTTTATGTAAATGTTGTCAGAGAAATTTAAGTTTTTTCAGTATTTATTTTCATACAGACTTCCAAATAGCATTTGCATTTTGTATAGCTTTGAGTTGTAGAACTCAAATAGGTATTAGAGGTTCTCTCCTTTTTTGCCCATTTGATAGTTTACTAAGACATTAATGTTTTTATTATGTTTTAAGTTAGATGGACTCTTTGGAATGTAGTATGAGGGGTCTCAAGAATTGGACCACAGGACTGGGATGTCACTCAGTAGTAGAGCACTTGCCTAGTATGTGTGAGGGCCCTGGGTTCAATCTAACACACACACACAAAAAAAAATTGAACCACAGAGCTGGTTTTGTTTCACTCCTTAAACATTAAATTGAAAGTGATCATTAATGCAAATGTCTTATACCACCAAGTTTAAAAGATTAACTTTTTTTGGTTCGGACAGTAACTTTGGATATTTAAATTTTTTTTCTCGTTTCCCCAGAATTGATGATAACAAAGTATTATTTTTATTAAGTTGCAAAGACTTAAAAAAAAAAAGTTGCAAAGACTATATCAGAAATTCATGACTCTGATTAGAGAAACTAAACATAATCCTTAGGTTTGATTAATAATTTTTAGAAAGTTTTTTATAATAGTTCTAATATTTCTGTATTGGGGTATTTAATATTTCTGAAGAAAAGAGAAGAAGAAGAAAGAAGGAAGACACCAGTCTTCTAGGATCTTTCCTTCATAACTTTAGAAGTCTCAGAATTGAATAGTTAAAAAAAAATTATAAACCAATTTCAATATATGATAAGAATAATTTCTTGTTAATTCATTTTCTGATGATTGAAAGTTATATAAGAACTTAATCATACAGAGAATTTGAAAAAGAAAATAGTCATCCCACCAACTTAACACAATTACTGATGTCTAACTAAACCCAGACTCTTTTCAGATATATACGGTTCATTGTATAAATAACATCATAGTGTAAATGTTATTTTATACTATATCATATTTATTTCCATAGCACTAACTATACTCTTCATTCATTTCTTCATGTTTTGCTAGATTTTACTTTTATCAAAGATAGATTTTACAGCCAAATAGTTCTTCAGGGACTATTATGAAAAGCACCAGTCCATCACTACTCCCATATCTTCTGCATCAAAGGTGGTCACCTTTTTGTGTGTGATTTTTGTTTAGAGAGTTCTTTCCAACTCTCTAAATAAGATGTTTGTTTCCAGGTTTTTGTGCTCACTTTGGACTAGGATTGCATGACTCCCTCTTACCACCCCTACCTCTGTACTAACCCTTCTCACTGCTCTATTCTCTTCATAGGATTGCATCATAATTTTGCTTAGCTTATTATTTACCTTCTTGTGTCATGAACACTACTTACAACTATGCTCTGTAGTAATGTCTCATAACTTTTCCTCGTATTTGTCCCCAAAGAAAAGAATTATGTACTGTTCCATTTTGCTTCTTTACTGATTTGTCTACACATTTTTTATTGATTAAATAGCAAACTGTTCATAATGTCCGGCGGGCTCAGATGTATCAGGTGCTGTAGCAGAGTCATCCACCTGAATAGACTTTCCTCCGAGCCTTCTGACTCTCTATGCCTGATGTACAGCTGTTACCCTGGGAACTTCCTCCACCTTTACTCTTCCTCTCTGATGTTGCCTTATCTGCTTCATAGTTTTCATATTGTCCTCTTTTTGGTTTAGTCCCTTGTTTTTATGGAGTGCATCCTCCAGTATCTTTTTGAGAACAAGACTCATGGGACAGAAGCCTTTCAAGATCTTAAATCCTTGAAGATGTCTTCATGCTAAACTTACTCATAATTAATAGCTTAGCAAGGTATGGAAGTTTATTTTGCAATGTAAGTTTTCCTTCAGATTTGCAAAGGTATCATTCCATCATCTTCAAGGTCCACAAGTAACTGTTAAGAAGTTTAAAGTTATTGTGTCCTGTTGTATTTTCTGTAATCTGTTTTTTTCCCTTCCTTGAAAGTTTAAAGCTCTTCTCTTTTTCCTAATAAAGCACCTTGGAGTAGTGTTTATTTTCATCCATCATAAAGTATATTCAGAGTAACTTTTCAATATGCACACTTAAGTCCTTTCAGTTTAGGAAACTATTTTTTTCTTCTTCTTTTTTGTGTTTTTGTTTCATCATCAGTTTTCTTTGTAATTTCTATACCTCTTTTTTCCTCTTCTCTCATTCTGATCTTATTTGAATATTGGAACTGCCAGACTTGTCCCCTGATTTTTTTTTTCCACCTATTGTCTTTTTTTTCTATTTTTTATGAGATTGCCTCAAATTTTCATACAACCCTTATTGAATCAGTTCTATTGTTGTATTTTTACTTGTCAAGAACTCTTTTTTTATCCTGATTATTCCTTTTTTGTTGTTTTTGTTTCAGTATCTCTCTCTTTTTTTTTTTTTTTTTTTTTTTTTTTTGTACTGGGGATTGAACCCAGGGGCACTTAACCAACTGAGCCACCTCCCCAGCCCTTTTTTGTATTTTATTTAGAGACAGGGTCTCACCGAGTCTCTTGGGATCTCACTAAGATGCTGAGACTGGCTTTGCAATCCTCCTACCTCAGACTCCCAAGCCTCTGGGATTACAGACGCGCCACCACACCCAGCTTCAGCATCTCCTTTTATTTCATAATTACAGTAACTTAACTTAGGATATAAATGATAGTTGGGGCATGAGGTGTTTTTGGCATTTTCTTCTCCCTGCATAATCTGATTCCTCCAGTTAGTTTTGTTGTTGTTATTGTTCCTTCTCTTTTGAGATAATGCTGATCATCCTTGGTTGTCTGTGCATACTTAAAAGTGGCACTACGAATCTATGGAGACAGAAGGTAAATTAGCAGTTATTGGGGAATTGGGGGGTAATGGAGCGATTGCTAGTAAATACAGTTTCCTTTTGGGAGTAATGAAAATGTTTTTAAATTGGTAATATAATAGTTGCACAACTCTGAATATACTAAAAACCATTGAGTTATACGCTCTAAATGCAGTTATATGGTAAGTGTATACTTCAGTGAAACTATTTCAAACAAAAAGTAGGACTCTAACAAAATCATTTAAAGCTCAAAGTGCATGGCAGTGGCTTCTCTAGGGGTTCACCGTAGGGTGATTTGGCTGAGCTATTTAGTTGGGGAAGCTCTATCTCTGAAAGACTGTCTTTGTCTTTCTCTGTGGGTTGACCAGCTCCCCTAGTAGAAACTATAACCCATCTTTCCACCCTGGAGTGGCTGCCAGCATTACAGAAGACTAGAAAAGAAAGCTGTCGCTGCATCCTGCAGGCTGACACCACCTAATCCCCCCAGTTGAGGAAAGGTTCCTTAGGTGCTGCTGTGCCTGGTAATCCCCAATCCAGAACCCCTCTGTTCTGCCCACTCCAGAGAACAAACCTCCTTCAAAAAAAAAAATAGAACTGAGAAAGAAGCAGTTAGCCAGTGGTAGGGTCTAGGAGGTGATCTGCCTACTTCTTTATCAGACTTTTAACCAATATTTGAGCTGTGTCCCCTTTTCCCACCTCACACATGTTCAAAGCACCTATGCCTCTAATTCCTGAGCATTTGCTTGTTTGTTTTTGCAGTGCCTAGGAACTGAAATTGCAGTTATTTAGGTACTGGGGATTAAACCTATGAGTGCTTTACCACTGAGCATTCTGGTGCTTTTTTACTTTTTATTTCAAGAAAAGGTCTCACTAGATTGCCAAGTCTGGCCTCAAACTTGCCATCCTCCTGTCGGCCTCCCGAGTAACTAGGATTACAGGCTTGTGCCACCACACCCAGTTTATTCCTGAACTTTCTGAATCTATGAATCAAATTGGTCCTAGGCATTTCCCTCATTTTTGTGGATTTTGGTGGAGAAAGCAGAGGGTAAAGCATCTGTTCACACCATCTTTCCCTGAACAGAAATACATGTTTTGCCTTCTCCAGTTATTCAGGGTCATTATAATCTATACTATCAAGATTATTCAACTCGACACCACAGGTGCAATCCCCAGTGCGCAGGTGCACACGCACACACACACACACATACACACACACACACATAAAATATATATATGTATATGTATCCATATATATATGTACATACATACACATATATTTAATTGTAGGTATCATTCATTTAATATTCTGGTTTGGTGAAAAAAAAAAACAATAAATATTTGTTGATACTAAATATTCCTGTCTTATGCAGAATCAAAAGACTTGAGCCTATTTCTCCACTATCAAAAGTAGAATTATTTTTCATATACAAATAGAAAAACCATCCTCTCAATTCAGGAGAACCAGTTAAGTGCACTTAAACTCATAAAGCATGTTTAAGATAAATAGATGAAGTAAGTTTCTGGTCAAGTCATGAAACATTTCTTTATCTTTGTAACTGATTAAATTCTTGCTGCCTCATTAAAAAAAAGATATGTTTTATTTGCCATAGAAAAACTAGAGGCTTAGTACTTGCTCTATATACTCTCCTCTCGCAGTTCTCTGATGTTCAGGGAGTTATTCAGTTCATCTAGAATAAATTTAGAGCTCAAAGGATTAAAATGATTGAGGAAGCTGGGTGCAGTGGGTACACACCTGCAATCCCAGAATGTAGGGAGACTGGCAGCCCCAGCAACTTAGCAAGACCCTGTCTCAAAAAACAAAACAAAACAAAAAAAGATTGGGGGTGTGGGGTACAGGGGTGCATGCCTGTAATTCCAGTGGCGTGGGAGACTGAGTCAGGAGGATCATGAGTTCAAAGGCAGCCTCATCAATTGAGCAAGGCCTTAAGCAACTTAGCGAAACTCGGCTCAAAAAATAAAAAGGACTGGGGATGCGGCTCAGTGGTAAAGTGCCCCTGGGCTCAATCTCCAGTACCAAAAAAAAAAAAATGTGTATATATTGGGGGACAATGACCAACCTTACTATCCTCTGTGATACCTGGTCTTGCAGCTGATTTAATTTCTATTTACTTCTGATACCTAGAATTGCACCTGCTATCCAGTTAATATTTCCTAAGTAGCTATCAGGTAAATAAGAGAGAGAACCATTTTTAACAGCATAATTTTGTCATATGTATTGACAATTTCAAGGCAATTCTACATTGTCTTCTCCAACTAAAACATTTCAATATAATACAACCTGAATCCAAAGTCTACTTTTTAATAACTGTGATCACTAAGATTGCCATTCTCTAAAACCTTACTATTCTGTCTTTCAATCTGAAATGCCACCCTCCTTTTACTTTTGAAAAGAACCTTTTCCTTTCTCTACACACTAGGGATTGACCCCAGGGCCTTAGGCATACTACACACAGTTCTACCACTACACTACACCCCAACCCCTGAAAAGAACTTTTATCTCAGTGCATGGCTGAAAACCACTTATATTTTATTTAGATTATTATGCATAACAACTTGGCCTTTCCAAAACATCTCAACCATTCAGGACTGGCTACATAATTGGTGGAATCTCATGCAAAATAAAAATGTGTGATCCTTGTTTAAAAATCATTAACAATTTCGAGATGACAACAGCAGAGTATTAATCTAAGCACAGGACCCTTCCAAGCACAAGAACCCATACAGTTTCAAAGGAACTGCACATAATGCCATCCAGAGACCATTTCTAAAAGGAAGACACTTTTATGTTCCTGCCAATAACAGTGTGCATTGTTTTAGCTATTGCAGCAACTAACACTTCCCCTATTCAGGAGTTTTTACTTTGGAAGCAGCTGGGGACAATTCATTTATAAAGTCTATACCTAAATCTCCGTATTTCATGTATATCCTGGATTTAAATCACTGAGCTGTCACACTTGGGACCATAGTTCCTTTGACTGCATGCTTTCCACCATGGGCATTCAGTATTTGGTGGCAGTAATTTCAGGTGCTTTCTTCCTGCTCTGACAGTAGCTTTCAATGGGTCAAATTCTTCAAGCCAAATTAAATTAAAACTTGAGATCTGATCCCCAAGGAATAGAGAGCTTGAATTAAAATATACCTTCTATTGCTTAAGCTCCTGGCAGTTTGAATGGCTACTTATCCCCACCCCCATCCCTTGTTTTTTCATCTCAGTGCATCTGGGCACCTGGTGTTCATATCAGAAGAAAATGAAATCAATAGCATCCCCCCAGTCTTTAAACTTCCTTCTCGTTGACTAGTGGTCATCGTTCTTCTTCGAAACTGCTTTTGTATTCAGGCCTGTCCAAGATTTCCTCAACTTGTTTGTTTTGAATTTTGAATCTAATAGGCTTCCACCCTCACCCATAGAAGCACTTTACACTAACATAGTGGCCTGAATTGTCTCTTAGGGATTCATAAAAGGATGATTAGGATGTCGTTAAGAAGTAAAGATCCCTCAGGGAAGAAAAGGGCTGATATTTATTCATCATAAGTAAACATCTGATCTTACTGTCTCAGAACAGGGCATGTATGAATACCTTGAACTGGCATCTCAGTCCTGTGGTTGCCCTTCTGTGAAGAGTGCTCCCTAGGGTCTGCTGCAGAATAAGCAGTACTTGACCCTGGGCTGCCCTGCCTCCCTGTACAGTCCAGGAAGCTGATGAGGCTCTCATGTGGGTGCAGGCTGAGAGTTCCCAAGGGCAAAGAGTCAAAACCCAAGAATGGACATTACAAAGAAATGATTGTTCTACCTAAGACAGTTTCATGGTGTGGTTAAAGACTTAGGCTGCTCTGAAGATGGGAAGCCTCTCCTGAAGCTGAGTGGCCATCTGGGGGGAGCCCATTGTAGATGGAAGAGAAGCAGGGTATGGTGTTTTCTTTTAGCTAGAATGCTTTTAGGCTTCCTTGTAACCCTGCTGTTCTGGAATTCTCTTGAAGTACCTCCCAAGAGGACATGACTTGATCATCATAAATACAGAGTCTCCTGGGAGGGAAAAGGTGTCTGTTATACATATAACTCCTCTCTTCTCTTCCTTTTAAATAGAGCAGACCCAAACCTACAAGCACAGGACATGTGGCACTCTGTGTTTCCTTTGAGGAAACTGCCAGGTTATAGAGCCAGGCTCTTTTGTTCAGTCAGGTAACCTAGAATAGAGCTTTTGAATTAGAAAGCCCCTCTCAAGTTGACCAGATAAATTACTGAACTTCACTGGGCCTCAGTCTCCTCATCTACAACAAGAGTATAATGATATCTAGCTCAAAAGATTTTTGGAATGCTGGAAGTGATGGCACACGCCTGTAGTCACAGTTACTCAAGAGGCTGAGGCAGGAGGATCACCGGAGCCCTGAGGTTCAAGGCCAGTCTGGGCAACATAGAGACCCTGTCTATTAAAAAGAAGAAGAAGAAAAAAGATTATCATAAAGATGAGATGTACATGACGATCTAGTTCAGAGAACAGAACAGAACCCTCAAACGATAGAGAGTTAAGTATGATTTTTGAAGGCATGCTACATGCTTGCACTATGCCCAACTAGCAGGATGAAAGGACACCTGGGACTTCCCTGGGTCCCCAGAGATGAATAATTCCACATTGTTTCTACTTTACCTCTGAGCCTCCAGCTTAGAAGCAATTTCATCACTTGTCCCAAGTTTTAAGCGACTACGAAGCTGTAATTTAATCTGAAAGTACAGGTGAAAACGGGTGCGGAGGGCGCCCCTGAAAGGCCAATGCACTGGTCAGCCATACCTCACCTTGGCCACCTCCAACAGACAATGTAGCTGTGCAAGACAGAGCCTTTCATCCCACGCTAATACCAGTCACACACTACAAGTGGCTTTAAAAATTAACCCAATTCCAAACCCCTAGCACATTGGGAAGATAACAAATGTTGCCCCATAAATGAATAATGAAGTAAACGAGGTCACTCTGAAACTTTTGAACTAACTATAAAGAGACCTGTGCTTTGTATTTGCCAAGGGTTAGAAGATTCCCCTAGTTCCTCAGTGGTCCTATACCCAAGACATCAAAACATATAGGTTTCTATTTTTTTAAGGCAATTAGTGTTCAGAAAGCAAAACTATAGGGATATGACAGAAGGCACAGGAGCTAACTGAAAGAACTCTCAATGGCTAAAGATAGAAATATTTGAGCCATAAAATAACATAGCATTGAATTATAATCTAAAGAATAAATATCCAAGAGTTCATATGGATATTAATATATGATTGAATAAATAAATGGGGCAGAAGAGACGAAACTCCCATAGAGAATCCCATTACGTTATATAGATACTCCACTGTCAAGGAAGTGGAACATAACATGCCACTCCCTAACTGGGGGCCATACTTGGTGGCATGCTGCCCAAGAGCGCAACATGGAGAGGGTGGTGGGGGTAGCTTTACAGAAGCCTGATGCACACTACCATGGCCAGGTCATCCAGGTTAACAGTGATCCGTCATTCTGACCATATGTAGCTTTGACATGATGGGAGAATGGCACTTTACCTCTGTGACTCTCCTCCCAAACACGTGAATACTATCCAACCATAAGAAAGCGTTAGCCAAACCCAAATTGTAAGAGCATTCTACAAAATGCCTGATGAGTGCGCTTCAAAAAACTTTCTAAGTCATTGAAACAGGGAAAGTCTGAGAACCATCATGGTTCATAAGAGCTAAGGAGACAGGACAGCTAAGTATAATGTGATATCTCATGAATGGAACAGAAAAAGGACATGAGGGAACTAGCAAAATATGCCTATAGTATGGCGTTTAGTTTGGGTTTTGTGTTTTAAGGAGTCTGCGCCTCCTGTATCAAAGTGGCAACATAGAAACCTACACCATTACCACAACGTGCATTACATTAGAGAGTAGTGCTTTGTTACAGTGTGAATGTTGGGGGAATCACATTTGTTTAAAAAATGCCTCTTGAGGTTTCACTTGAAATGATAGGAAATTCAGTATAACAGCTGTGTACACAGGGGACAAATCGGTCATTGTTGAATATCATGAATCTTTTTACGGCTGGGTTTAACTGATTCGTATATGGCATGGATCATATTTTAACCTACTACAGTGTCTGTGTAATGCTGAGCATGTATAACTTTGAGTCTCATAGCTCCAGCCTCCCAATTTCCAGAATTTAGAGTTGGATCAAAGAGGTTTTTCATGCATTCATTCCAGTGGTTAAGGAAAAGTTTCTGGCTTATATCTAGCCATCCATATTGGACATTCAGGCAGATGTGACTTTTTTTTTTTTTTTTTTTTTAACAGACTGCATTTTGATTCATTGTACACAAATGGGGTACGATTTTTGTTTCTATGGTTTTGCACCATGTAGATTCACACCATTCATGTAATCATATATGTACCTAGGGTAATGATGTGATTTCTTTATGTCCCAAACATAGATAACCAACTCAGAGATCTCCTTAGAGAAGGGTGGTTGTTGTCAAAGCACATCCCAAGTGCTGCAGGCTTATGAAACTTCATTTGAAAATATTGACTCCATGGCCTTTGTCACTCACCATTAATCTAATGTGCTCTTTTTCACCTCACCCCTGCCTTTTTCTGCCCTCAGAGAGATGAAAACCAAAGAAAGAAAGCATGTGATTTCTCTGACACTGATTCTGTGTACACTAGTGATTTTTTTTTTTTTTTGGCGGTGTTGGAAATTTTTTAATACCTTTCCTCAGAAACATTTAGCCCTTCTCTTCCTAAGAAAATGTTAGCATTTCCTTTGAATTCCTGTGTTTAAATTGACTTCATTTGCATGACTGTCCCTGGATAATCCTGTGGAAGTTGGTCAAGCCCGATGAATGAATCAAATGAAAGTGTGTTGAGAGCAGTGATGGAGGATGGAAGAGCAGTTACTGAGATCGGGGGTCTCCAGTGCCCTCATGACTGTGGCATGCCCAGTTCCTGGGAATGTTTCTGTGCAAGGGCACAAGATGCCTAGCTGCTATAGCAATGCCCTGCATGAGGAGGCTCTGTGCAAGAGCCTTATCAGCTCTAACCTTGATCTCAGTAAGTGCTCTCCCACCTCCATCACCGCTCTCAACAGAAGTGGAAATAGGTAATAAACTACTCCCCACATATAGTTAAATGGTCTTTTTCATGCGGGTCTTCATACCACTTAATAAATGATCTCAGGCTGGGGATATAGCTCAGTTGGTAGAGTGTTTGCCTTGCACGTACAAGGTTCAATCCCCAGCTCCGCCAAAAAAATAAAATAAAATAAAATAAATGATCTCTCTGAAGGGATTATATTAGTTTCTTAATGCTGCAGTGAGAAGTCTTCTATCTGTTTCCTTCCCTGGGTGAAGCTTATTGCTGTAGGAAAAGACAACTCCATAAGGCCAGGCCCTCCAATATCATAGCATATGTAACAATTCTGTAAATATAATAGGTATCAAATAGGGTTCTCGGCTTACAAGCAAGAGAACCTGAGTTGCAAAGGAAATTGCTGGAATGATAACATAGTGAGTTGACATCATCTGAAGAAAAAGCTAAACTACCAAGACACATTGAAGGCCAGACGCTCGGAAAAGCAGTCACTAATTGAGCAGTGTCCATGGAACCTCTACCCTGTCCCAGGCACAGTGCAGGGTGAGATTGTCGTTCTTCCAGGAATCTTCATATGCCCCATGCTTTCACTGAGCTTGTTGCTAGAAGATCTCAGATCCACGGACTTGCTGCTCATGTTGTTCCTTAGCTCCTATCTCTTTTCACCCATCCTTCACCAAGCTGCCCAAGATTTGGATTCCTCAGAGTCTATGAACCTGCATTAAGTCAAAGGCTCAAAGTCACATGAGTAAGGTGCTGTGATGTGTGCTCCCAACAGGACCACACGGAATAGGGAAAGGATAGTTCTTCAAAGGTATAGTAGGCTGCTCTTACCAACAGAAAAAAGGAGTGCTGGGTGGGTCAAAAGAGAAGTTCACTCCACTGGTGTTAGTCAGCTTTTCACTGCTGTGCTAACGAAAATACCTGACAAGAACAACCTAGAAGAGGAAAAGTTTATTTTGAGCTCCTATTTTCAGAGATTTAGACCACTGTCTGCCAACTCCATTGCTCCAGGCCCAATGTGAGGCAAAACATCATGGTGGAAGGGCCTGGCAGAGAAGCTCTGTTCTTCTCATGGTGGCCAGGAAGCAGAGAGAGAAAGGGGAAGGGACTGCAAGGAAGATGAACTCTTTCCGGGCCTGTCCCAGTGACCCTCCCCCCTAGCCACACCCCACTTGTATATAGTTACCACCCATTTAGTCCATTCAAGCAAGCTAGGATGGACTCAGATGGACATAGTTCATTCAAGCTAAAAACACAAGGGTGATCCTTAGACTAGGTTACAGCGCTCATAGTCTAATCATTTCACTTCCAAATAGTCCTGCATTAATACAGCTTTTGGGGGACACCTCAGATTCATAACCATAACCACTGAATAATGTAAAGAAAGGCAAGTGAAGATTCAGATCTGGCTAGAAATTCTAATTATGCCACTGCTATATATTAAGTATAACCTTATCTGTTTCCACAGCTTCTCTAAAGGTCCTTTTTCTCATCTGTGTAAAATGGAAATCATCATGCCTATCTCACAAAATTGTTCTGTTTAAATCAGGATCAAATTAAGAAGCTAGTTGACAATTTGTTCTAATAATCCCTTAATAAAAGTTAGTTGTACTTTTACCCAGTTGTGAAATATACATAGCATGTATAGATAGTTTCCTTGCTTTTCTACCAAATGATGTCTCAGTATACTCTGTTCATGTATTTTTTATCTTAGTATGAAAAATATTCTGAGTTGGACAGTGTATAAGAAGCCTTTCATTGGCATGTGCTGACTATAAAGCTTTGCTTAGTGAACTAAGCATTGGCCCCTTCAAAAGGGGCATCCTCATCCTCAACAGCTCCTACCTGTGCATCATGAGAGACATAAGTAGTGAAATCTGCAGGCGCTGAATCTCTCCAAGCTATTCTTCTGCCCTTTTCCTATTCAAAACCAAGACAGGCGCCATGTTCTCTGTGTCATGCTGCAATTCTTACCTACAGAGGGAGGCAGTGCAAGGGAACTCAGTGCTTACTAGCCAACGATACCCAGGTTAGAAACCTGTGTCTTCAGATCTCTCTTTTGTTTTTTTTTTTGGTTTTTTTTTTAATCAAGAGAGTGGCAGAAGGAGATCAAGAGGAAGAGAGAGGAGAGAGGAGGGGAGGGGAGGGCACAGGAAAGTACTGGGAAATGATATCTACCAAATTGTACTGTCCGTGTACAAACACACCACAATGAATACCACTTTTATATATAATTATAATGTACTAATCAAAATTATAGTAAAAATAAAAGGGTGATCAGTAGAATAAAGCAAACAGATTAGGGGTAAGGAGGAGGAGAGGGAAGGAAAGGTACTAAGAAATGAAATTATGTTACGTGCATGTACAAATATGGCATAATGCATCCCACTGTCAATGTATAATTATAATGCAGAAATTAGAAAATTAAAATTTAAAATTTTTAGAAAAAAGAAGACCATGTCTTTGGCCAGAGTGCTTAGTTTCTCAGGCCGCACGTGCCCCTTGTATGAAGCTGTAGCACCCTGAGGGGTTGTTGAAATTATAGATGCTGTCCTATGTGTAAAGTTCCAGGCTTAGTGCCTGAGTAAGGGGAAGCTGTTACTCTCATTAGGGGTGGTAATTATTCTTCTTTGATCTCAGCTACAGTATGCTTAGAAGTGTAGAATCTTTTTAATTGAACAGTGCTGAAAAAATAAAGAGACTATAGATTCAGAATTTATAAACAAGATGCAGCCATTGATAAGAAACTGCCAGAAGATGGAAGAGCGCTCTCCAGTCCCAGGGCTGAGACTACCATACCCAGTTGCATAACAGGCCAATGTTATAAGATATCTCTTCTACCTGAGTGTATCCTCCACCTCCCACCCCAGGCCCTTCCGAGAATTGCTTTGCTTTACGATCTACCGGAAAAGAGAGCCTTGTTCTGGAATGTAAACAGACTTCAATAGGGAAGACTGATAATACACATTTGCAAGAAGGTCAAGTATACATTTGGAAACAAGAGGAATCAATGTTTGTTCAGAAGAACAAAGGGAAGGGCAACATTGAAAATCTATAAAAGAGCCTTAGTGGATGTTCAAGTGAAAAACATTGAGGACATAGTTGTTGAATTTCTAAAATTCATAAGACATGAAATTCTTTTGATCATAGAGGCTAATTTCCTCACTTTAAAAAAAATAGCAAAAACAAAGGCAATTATTTAGTCCAACACCTTTACTTTAAAAATCATGAAACTGAGGTACATAGAGGTGATGTTACTTACTCAACATCACATATGTAGCTACAGAATCAAGACTAGACTATAATCCTTCAATTCTGAACCCAGTGACCCATTGATCCATCCTCATATGTTATAAGGAATGATACTAATTTTCTAAAATCATTGATAAAGTCTAAAAATGCTTGAAGGAACATTTGTTTTCCCTTAAATTGTTTTTCACTAAAACTCTGTGCCATCTAAAATTGTAGCCCAGGGTTAATTACATGTTGTCAAGACCAGGCACTCTGCCAAGTCTTTTAAATGCTTATTCATTATGTACTTGTAACAAGACTGGCCTAAGCTTTGATGATTACCACGGGTGTTTGGCTGTTCCTGGCAATTAGCAGGAAATTGTCCTTAGACGAGCAGAGTGGAGTCATCTAAGATCATCTTTCCCCCAAAGTGAGGAAAAGTGTCCCTGAGACAAAATGGATCATTAACACCAAGATAGATGAAATTTTGTTCATATAAACATTGTGAATTTTAGCAACTCAAATATGTTATGCTCCATACATGAAAGTGTGCACCATTTTCAGTTTCTGATTTTTAGAACTGAAAAGGGTGGGCTGTAACTCTTATGTTATTTATTTTTATACCGGAGGTTGAATCCAGGAATGCTTAACCACTGAGCCATATCCCCAGCCATTTTTATTTATTGTTTGTTTGTTTGTTTGTTTGTTTGTTTTGAGACAGGATCTCGCTATGTTGCTTAGGGCCTCACTAGGTTGCTTGGGCTGACTTTGAACTTGAAATTCTCCTGCCTCAACCTATATGCCACCATGCCCAGCTGAGCCGTAACTTTATTTTATTTTATTTTTTGGTGGTGCTGAGGATCGAACCCAGGGCCTCATGCATGCTAGGTGGGTGCTTTACCACTGAGCCACAACCCCAGCCTGAGCTGTAACTTTTAAAAATCCAAATGTTCATGTAATCATGTTTTGAACATCTGTTGAGTAAGAATTAGGAATGAACATGTGCATTTGTGTGCCCCTTGCTATTTGTTATTTTGGAGTCCCACCAGGATCTTTGCTTCTCTGACATCCACTGCTCCAACATTTTGCCAGTAGCCATAATGACTCCAATAGAAGCAACAACTTGAATAGATTATGCTAAAATTGGCTCCTCGTGTTTTCATTTTTGCTTTCATGCAGTGGTATGCTGTCGTAGAGCTTGCTCATTCTGGCCTATGAGAATCAACTGCAGGTCATTTAAACACAGCCATTATTAACAACTAAATTATGTAAACTTACAAGTAAATGAATTATATTCTTAAAAGGTAGTTAACTCAAAATTGTTCTCTTTCTAATTGTTCTATTGCATGTCTACCTATGCTTTTGAGATTATATATGCGTATTTATCCACATGGTAGAAATAACATATAATCGTGGTTTACTATGCAGCTGATCCTAACATTCAGTGACATCACATTATTAGATTGAATTAGAAGTATTTATTCCACAGCAATTGACAAACACTATAAGTCAGTGCTAGATTTATGGTTTTGTGAATTATCTGTTTTTCAAACTTAAAAGTACATTGTATCTATAGCACATGTAAATTTAAAAAAAAAACCTTTCAATATTTGAAAATTATTTTCCCATTCAGCAATCACTTATACTGTTGACAAATGAATGAAATTCCAGTAGATGTCTTTATTTTGTTTTCATCTTATTAATGTAAAGGAGACTATCAACCAACATCATATTAGAACTATACATTCATCATCTGAAATCATAGTTTGGCTACAGATGGAAAAGGTCTACAGAAACATTCTGTGACAATTTATCATGTTGAATTTACACTATAGACTACTGTATATTTCATCATCTATAAATAGTTTGTTATTCTTTTTAATAAAATTCATTTTAAAACATCTTACATACAAATATGTAAGCATATGGGGGATTTCCCCAGAATTCTGTTTATTAAACATTTTGCCAATATGCCACTTCTTTTGAACCTCTCAAGTCTATAGGATGTTCATTTCTTCACATAATAATCTTCTATGATAATACTAACAGTTAAAATGTGTTGAACACAGTGACAAACATTATATAAGAGTCAGCCTCACTAAATTCTCACAAATGCTCTTAAACCACCAGAGTCAAGAAGACAATCATGAGGGTAAATTCCAGCACCTCCAACATTAAGTAGAGAAGAGGACATTTAAAATTTATCTTCCAACAACAAGGAGCCTGATTGACATTTGCACTTGTATAATTCAAGTCAACCCTGCATAAATTAGGAGTGTGTATTAGTCAGCTTTCTATTGCTACAACAAAATACCTGAGCTAATTAATATAGAAAGAGAAAAAGGTTATTTGGGCTCATAGTTTTAAAGGTTTCAGTACAAAATTGAGCGGACTATTGCTTTGGGCCTCTGGTGAGCATGCTAAAGGGCAAAGGCAAAAAGCACTTGGTAGGGCAAAACGGCTTATATCATCAGCCAGAAAGCAAGAAGAAGAAGGGACCAGGGTTCTGCAGTCCCCTTCAAGGGTATATCCTCAGTGATTTATGGACCTCTCACTAGGCCCTCCCTAGGTTCCACCACCTCCCATAGCACCACTATGGGAACATTTGAGTGACACTCATCCAATTTATAGCAGGCGGTGATTTTCCCGATTATATGGATACTTAAATAAAGAACAAACTCAGAAAGATGGAGTACCTGCCCAATGCTCAGCTAAATAACCCTCATTAGACAGGGAACTCAGAGATGAGAACCAAAGCTTTCAAGTGTCTATTCCTAAATCAATTCAGACACAATATAAAAACTTCATCTAAGGAACTGTTGTGAAAGAACCTAAATGCTAAATATTTTGATATCATTTTTATTAATAGCCATTAAGTTCTTTCATGTAAATAGGATTTAGGCATAATCCCAAAATAGGCATTGTCCAAAATAACTACAGCTTAAATCAGATGCAGCAAATGGATAATTTAGACTTCTCCAGAGTAGGTAGAATACATGGGGAAAGGGTATAATTTAAATGATAGCTTTTAAACTGCAATATCTGTATTGACAAATTACTAAGCATATTTACACATAACAAGAAGTCAGGTATATGCACAGTGTTAAATAACGGGCACCATGTTTTTGATGTTTAACCAAGTACCAAATCATTTATTAGTTTACTTATGTGCACTTTCTGGAAGGGTAGTGTGGTGTGGTAATGGCTACATATCTAACCTCAGTAATATAGGTAGTATGCAGAGCTCCCAAATAACAACCAGTTCCCAGCCTGCTGAGAAGCATAGCAACCCTTATGGACACTCTGAACACCAGCTCTAGAGCAGAGGTGACACAAACCTCAGAGGCACGGGCAGGACTCTATGACCATCATTTCCCTTCTTGTTCTTTGCCACCTTCCCTAAGATGGCTATTCCAGTCCTCAGTTACAGAGGCATGCCTACACCATTTCTGGACTGCATGTCTCACTGTCTTACCTGTCCTCTAAGCCAGTGTTTCTTAAAGTGCAAATTTTAGAACCATCTGCTTCAAAACATAGTTAAAAAGACAGCTTCCTGGTCTACTGTCAATTCTAGTGCGCCTTAAAGTTTGAGAACCGCTGTTTAAGTAATTGAATGTACTGACCTTTGATTCCAACATGCCTAGTTTTGCTCCTCAACTAAAATAAAGGGCTTGGTGTATATTATTATATTATTATATAATAACTTTGTTATCAAATATAATATATTCTCAAAGCTGAAATATTATTTAGAAACCAGAATAAGTCTCAGTTCTCCTCCTCAGATGCCCCAGTACCACATGCTTCCCAGATCATCTCAGCCACAGAGGTTCCTAGGCAGGTGCCTCCCCTTTTGTGCCCACTAGGGCTCTGTTGGAGTTATTTATCCCTAAACTATGTATGTTCCTAGTGATGCAGGATGGGCAGAATGGGGTGTTGACCTGTATAGCAGAGACTGGTAGTTACTCTGACATTTTCCAATTATTCAAGTCAGAACTCGTAATTAGTTTGGTGTTGGCCTAACCATGGATGAGAAACTTTCCTGTCACTCTGCACCTCTTTAAGGCACACTAAAAATCAATTCTGCTTATGGTTTTCTAGGAGCTCTGGACAGTTAAAATTACAATATGCACCTGAAAGGGCCTTTCTCATCTGTTTGCCTATTATTTTTTCCAGAAGCTTCTTCATAATAATTTGGATTTTGACTAAATGATACCTCTTGTGTGCTGAGGTTAGTCATTTCAAGCCTGTGCATTTTTAGTACATTGATACGGTGAAAACCAGAGTAAATCTGAAATCTAATTTACAAGCACTCTAATGATTCCTGATCAATAGTAAAGACTCAACAATTTCTTTTTTTTAACTAAAGAGAAGGGTCTTACCTTTTCTAAGGAACAAAATGTGTGTTTAGCAAGGAAGAGCAATAGTGCTCTTTTTCAGTTACTTAAAATATAAATTAACAAACGGTTAATGTGTTCCTTCATTTATGAATTCATGTCAGTAAAAGGGCTTTTCCCCCCTAAAATGGTGTTAATGGTGTTAGGGAAGGGAGAGAAAGTGAGTGAGTCATTCAGTTTGCCATGGCCAGGTTTTCCTTTTAAACATTCAGATCACCTGGATTAGTTGGCAAGGCTGCAGTTATAAAGTACCACAAACTGTGTGGTTGAATGGCAGAACTGTATTGTTTCGCAGTACTGGAGGCCCGCTGCTTCCTTCTGAGGGTGTGAGGAGGGGTTGTTCATGCCTCTCTCCTGGTTTCCATTGTTTGCTGGCAATCCTTGCCTGCCTGGGTTTGTTGATCTTTGCTTTTATCTTCACAGAGAGTTCTCTTTATGTGGGTTATAGATTTCCGCCTCTTATAAGGACCGAGTCATATTGGAGTATGGTACACCCTACCCTGGTATGGCCTCATCTTAACTGATTTTATCTGTAATGACCCTACTCTCAAATAAGATCACATTCTTAGCTGGTGGGCACCAGGACTTCGACATATGAATTTCAGACCCTAACACGATCTCTGAAGAAAGCTTTGTTTTCATGGGTTGTTTTTGTTTTCAATCCCAAAAGCAGCAAATGTTATGAGCTTGCAGAGTATCTAACTGCATACAAACCACCATCCTCGGGAGTCACGTCACTCAGGTGCAGTATGGAGGATAAGGATGCCAGGTTGGGCATTGCTTCCTGTTCACTTTATCTTAAACTTTTATTGGTTCCATTAGCTTACCCAACAGACTGCATTCAGCCTATGGTATTTGGGATATGACACTTTGATCTCAAACTTCACTTGAGAGAGAGCAAGCTCACACTAAAAATCAAAGCTTCTGGAAGCCAGAAGAACCTCATCAAATCCATACTTTTGATTTTTTTATAGGGAGGGAACTCTGGGAAAGGTTCAGTGTCTTATTCCAATACAGCCCATTCAGCCACGTGGTGGCACCAGAATTCAGCTACCCTGCCTCTCATTCTGGCTGTTTCTTCCACACGTACTGCTCTTCTGAACCAGCGAGGACACAGGTCCCTTATGATTGAAAAGGTCCCAGTCCCTATTCCTTTGTGTTGCTTGCTTCTACCTAGAGAGTACAATCAGCTCTGTTCTCAGAGCATGCTGTACACCTGGGGATGCCTCACGAACTGTCTATGCTGTAATGTTTTTCAAATTCCCCAAAGCCTAACCTCTAGGACCTACTTAAATATATTCTTTCTCAACTCCATGGATCTGAGCTCTAGGAAAGGAACTGATTCTGATATTAGTCTCTGCCAAATATGAACTGTAAAAACACATCTTAGAAAGCAAAATCATTCATTATTGTGATACCCCATAGAAATTAATTTAATCATTAGGTTTTATTTTGGATTTTTGTTGTTTCAGGTATTATTTTGGTCAAGGTTTTATGCATTTATTATTTTCATAATAATCAAATATGTAATCATTTACTTCTTTTTAACATGTATTATCCATCTTCCCAATTATATTTTGGTATTTGGGAGCTAGGCATTTCCAACTTTATTGAGGTATATTTAACAAACAAAATTGTATATATTTTAGGTATACAACATGATTTTTTTTTTCAATACTGTGGATTGAACCCAAGAGTACTCTACTACTGAGCTACACCAGTCCTTTTCATTCTTTTATTTTGAGACAGAATCTTGCTAAGTTACTATAGTTATCCTCAAACTTAGAGTCCTCCTGTCTCAGCCTCCTGAGTTCCTGGGATTATAGGCATGGGCCACTGTACCCAGCTCCATTGATGTTTTTATATATGTGTGCATTGTGAAATGATTACCACAATCAAGCTGATTAACATATCCATCACATCACATGGTTTTGGTATTTTGTGGGTATGGTGAGAAGACTTAAGATAACTCTCTTAACAACTCTCAAGTATATAATATGGTATTGTTAACTGTAGAACTTACCCATTTTGCATAAAAGAACCTTTGTACCCTTTGATCAACATCCTCCCATATCTCCTTTTACCCAGCACCTGGTAACTACCATTCTAGTCTTTACTATTGTGAGTTCAGCTTTTTTTTAGCTTCCATATCTAAGTGAGCTTATATGGTAATTGTTCCTCTGTGTCAGGCTTATTTCACTTAGCATAATATCCTCAAACTTATCTGTGTTGTAACAACTGGCAAGACTTCCTTCTTTTTTAAGGCTGAATAATGTTCTATTGCTTGTAGTTATATGTGTATATATGTCTATACATATATGTATATATGTGTGTGTGCAAGATAGACACACGACACATTTTCTTTAACAACTCATCCATCAAGGGATACTTAGGTTGTTGGCCCAACTTTTACGAAACTTCCATAAATTAGTGACCTGTCAATGTCTGAACCATTTACCAATTTATTTGCTTTAGCACAGTTCCAAGAGTGAAGGAGGCACCTGCTATACATTTGAATGGATGATTTATAGTTATGTGTATAGAAAAGCAGCTGGTGTTTATTATGCTGACAGTTCATCATTGAAATTTGATTTATGTATGGTAAAAGACAGAAATCTTAAGCAAGTAGTTCTATGAATGTTAGCAAATGTGTATTCAGGTTACTGTTATTGGATCTCAGTGAACAACATTCTCCCATTCCACTGGAAACTTCCCTTTCTAATTATGACCCTAAGATCATAGGGACATTCTCCTTTGTTTTTCTGTGAAGTTTTAACATTCATATTTGGTCTCTGTTACATCTCAAATTAACTTTTACACATGGAACAAGATGATGGTATCAATCAAAGTTTCCTTTTGTTGCTTTTTTAGTATCTACTTCTGCTTTTTTGGGGGGGGGGGGGGTACTGGGGATTAAACTCAGGGGCTTTTAACCACTGAGCCACATCTCCAACTCTTTTTTTATTTTTTTATTTTGAGACAAGTTCTCAGTAAATTGCTCAGAGCCCCACTGAGTTGCTGAGGCTGACTTTGAACTGGCAATCCTCCTGCCTCAGCCTCCCAAGTCACTAGGATAACAGGAGTGCACCACCGCGTCCAGCCTATTTCTGCTCCTTTTGATGAAGTCAAATAATTAAGATTTTTCTCTAGTAATACATTTTTAATTTGGGAATGGATCTATGGTATCTCTTTTTCTCTCTTTTTTTTAATTGAACCATTGTTGCTGAAAATATAGAAACACGGGAAACAGTCCATTCTCAGCAGTGACTGGATGACTTGAGGCAACGTGTATAGGGTGTGATGCTGCTTCAGGGTCAGGCCTGGGATCAAATTCACATGCCACCTGTGTTCAGAAGATAGCTTTAATACTCAAATGCACAAAATAAATAGCAAGAGGCCCAACTTAACAGGATTATCTTTAATGATGAAATAATAGGTGTAATACTATCATCCTAGTGTAAGGTCACAGTCAGTACTACCAGCTTCACGTGTGTAGCTGTGTGCCTGTATCAGTATGTGTGTCTGTGCTGGAGTATGGTGCAAGAAAGAAAAATAAGAGATGGGGGAGGGGGAAGAAAAGTCCCTGAACTTGAATGAGGGTTTTTTTGAAAGGTTTCTCCCTCTAACCACCACCCACACACATGCACACGCTCCTCTCAGGGAAGGAGGGGCCTGTGCTTGCTTCCAGAGCTGCTGTGGGTGGGAGCACAGTGGCTGCCAGCTCTCTGAGCCACTGTTGTTTCCGGTCCCTGGAACTAATAGTCCTGGAAACACACTATGTGGTTCTCTCTCTCTCTGGCTGTCAGTTCAGAAGCCCTGACCTTTGTGCTGTGTGTGCAGCAGGCTTTGTGCCTGGGGAGTCCACATATCCAAAGGAGGAAAGAAAGTGAAGCCCAAGCACTAGACCCATGTGGCAGCCAACAGTCAATACCAAGGAGAGTGCCTGCTGCTCTGTGTGCCTTCCTTAGAAACTGTCTTGTCTAAAAATAGCAAAAGTGGGAGAGTAGGGAAGAGAAGCAGCCATGCTTGCAGCTAAAAAAGAGAAAAGGCAGAAACAAGCTGAGCTTCCTGCACACCCCCTATTTGGCAGGGGAAGTTAGGAAGGTGGAAGGTAGACAGCTCTGCAGTCTGGACACTGACCATGGTCAAGGGCTTCCCACTTCTCTGCATTGGGATGCCTTGTAGACTTGCCCACACACTCAATGAGCTCAGCATCTCAGAGATGCTCTGTCCCCATAGGGACATGAGGTCTTCTGCACAGACACCATCCGTGCTGCAAATGGGAGCTGTATGGACAGTGCTTGGGAATTGCCACATGCTATAGCAGCTTCTGCCAACACCTTGCCCCAACCAAAGGGCAGCTTTCCAAGGAGCAGGGCACGAGTGTTGGTTTGACCTTCATTCCATGCTCAAGTTATGCTGGAATCAGCTTGCCCATAAGTGGAGTGTGGCCCTAGGACTGAACAAGTATTTACAGCCATTAAGCGAGACCAGGCTGCATCTGTGGGTTTTCTCTGCAAGAAGAGCTTTCCTGTTCACATTTGTGATCAGTTAATGTTCCGGTAACTAAGCTTAGACTAGCAGGAAAGGAATTCTTTCCAAGAACTTAGGATAAATCTGTCTGGGTAAGCAGACCTCACCAAAGCCCCCTGGGCACAAGTAGAGTCCCAGAGGTAAAAGCCACGGTGGTATTTCCCTTCATGGGTACAGAAGAACACTGGGGTCTGTTGGCCTCTTTCTTTCACTTGCCTTAGCTGACTTGGTCTTCTGGATGGCCCTGTGCAATGGGCGGGGCAGGAGCGCTCATTCCCATTTGCAGAAGAGGAGCCAGGAGCTCAGTGTCCAAGTGATGACTTGTGCAGCATCACAGACAATCAACAGAGAAGCAGGGCACGTATCTCAGCCTCGGGCTTAGTTCAAACACTCTGGATTTTTCCCCTCATTGGCAGTTAGCTTCTAAAGGGAAAAATCTAACCAGAGACATCGCAAGATGTAGCATGAATTTAAGCAAAAGAAGAAAAGAAAAAAAAAAAAAAAAAAACCAGAGACTCCCATTTAACCTTGGGAAAATATTGGGAACATTTTTCTTGGCATGGCCCAGCAATCATGACCTTGACCCCAGTGAGGAAAAAGTTACCCTAACCCAACATTAGCCAGGCAGTAAACAGTATTTACACAGTCATAATAATATAAACTCTATGTATTGATGTTCTAATTTTGGAGCCAACTCATGGACAAAGCAGGAAAAATTTGGTCACAACTGCAAGATAACATATAAATAAATATTAGCATCCATGGCAAAAAAAAAAAAAAAAGTAGAGATAAAAGTTTGTGGGTTTTTTTTTTTTCCACATCTAATATAAAGTGAGAAGAGAAAGCAGGAACAAAGATGAAGTAATGGTGGATGTTTGAGGATGTATGGTGTTGGTTGATGGACTGAGAAGGTTTGTGAAGCATGTTATTCATAGTTACAAAATAGATCAAATATAAATAGCAAAAGTTAGGAGGAAATACAGCATAGGAAAATGTAAATGTCCCTCCTAGTCAATCAATAGATACTGCCTTAGGTCAATAATGCCTTTTTTTTTAGTACCAGGTATTGAACCAGGGGCACTTAACCACTGAGCCACATCCCTAGCCCTCTTTTGTATTTTATTGAAAGACAGGGTCTCACTAAATTGTTTAGGCCCTCACTAAGTTGCTGAGGCTGGCTTTGAACTCGTGATCCTCCTGCCTCAGCCTCCCAAGCCACTGGGATTACAGGCATATGCCCCAGCACCCCACTTGACAATGTCTTTCCCTGAACAAATCCCTGATTTATCAAAGGATACTGGGGGCTGGGGATATAGCTCAGTTGGTAGAGTGCTTGCCTCATATGCATAAGGCCCTGGGTTCAATCCCCGGCATCACATTAAAAAAAAAAAAAAAAAAAAATGATACCAAGGGAATCACCCGAAGAGCTAAAAAGAGAAATCCAAAAAGGAGCCACCCCTTGACTGGGGACAGGTGGCAGGGGCAGGAAGTTGTTGCTTTTTTTTTCACCTTAGTCACCTATATCACATGATAAATTATGATGTTATTTCTTTGATTATAAAAAAATATTTTCAAGGCAGTTAGAGGATAACTTTTAAAAGACAAAAATTATGAATAGTACCATATGTTCCCCGAATACATACTCTCATGAGAATTAGCTATAAAACACTCGTTGGGTCTGCAAACAGCAATCAGTGTTCCCGGTTATAAAATTAACAGTGACTGTTTCAGCAGTCCATCCAAGCTAATGCTGTGCAGTTGAGCCAAACTGATGTTACTGGTAACAGAAAGATGCATGTATAAGGGACAATCTGTGTGGCACCAGAGCACCCTGAATGTCTGCTCCCTGAGGGACAGCAAAGATGGGAAGTTCCTCCTCCTGCACCCCTCTCACCTATGAGAAGTTTGCAACTTATGGAAATATGGGATCACAGAACAGCAGAAGGGCATTGGTCGTTCCTGTACTTTTTCAAGAACAGAATTGAGTAGATGAACAGTTTCCTGTATGCCTTGTTGCAAATTAGACATAATTAGCCCTCAGGCAGTCTGAATGGAAGGAATTGTGGCACAACTTGATGGTCCGGAACCCAGGCAGGCAGCCAGACTCTTCAACCCAGTCATGTAATAGCACTTCCAGAAATGAATCTTCCCAAGAAGAAAACAGAAGGAATAACAGCACTCTGACCTCACTGCTGGATTTCCAGGGTATTTCTCCCAAGAGAGATGCCCTGGCTTGCAAGTGACCCCTAAAACAGGACCTAAGAAACTCATAGACAGAGAAATCATAAATTGATCCTAAATAGGCTTGTGCTCAGGTAATCAACAATACAGTAAGAATGCAGGGCAATCACATGAATATTCCCCAATATCAGAACTGAAGAGAAATGAGTGTTCAGTTAATTGGCACAGGCACTGAAGTAAAAATCCTTTTAAACTATATCGTACCTTTTCTACTTAGAGCATCTTCAGGACTTGGGAGAAATTGGTGTGGACTATGAATGCACAGGCTGGCTGGTTTCTTCTTGCTTTGTCCCTTTACTCTTTTAATAATTGCATTTTATACTTGGGAATAAATCTAACAAAAGAGGTGAAAGACCTCTACAATGAAAATTACAGAACACTAAGAAAAGAAATTGAAGAAAATCTTAGAAGATGGAAGGATCTCCCATGTTCTTGGATAGGCAGAATTGATATTTTCAAAATGGCCATACTACCAAAAGTGCTGTACAAATTCAATATAATTCCAATTAAAATCCCAATGACATACCTCATAGAAATAGAGAAGGCAATCATGAAATTCATTTGGAAGAATAAGAGACCTAGAAGAGCCAAAGCAATCCTTTGCAGAAAGAATAAAGCAGGGGATATTACAATACCAGACCTTCAACTATACTACAGAGCAATAGTAACAAAAATGGCATGGTATTGGCACCAAAATAGACAGGTAGATCAATGATACAGAATAGAGGACACAGAGACAAACCCACATAAATACTGTTTTCTCATACTAGACAAAGGTGCCCAAAACATACAATGGAGAAAAGATAGCCTCTTCAACAAATGGTGCTGGTAAAATTGGAAATCCCTTTGCAGCAAAATGAAACTAAACCCCTATCTCTCACCCTGCACAAAACTCAACTCAAAATGGATCAAGGACTTAGGAATTAGACCAGAGACTCTGTAACAAACAGAAGAAAAAGTAGTTCCAAATCTCCATCACGTTGGCTAGGACCAGACTTCCTTAACAAGACTCCCAAAGCACAAGAAATAAAAGCAGAAATCAATAAATGGGACAGATTCAAACTAAAAGCTTTTTCTCAGCAAAGGAAACAACAATTTGAAAAGAGAGCCTACAGAATGGGAAAAAATCTTTACCACATGCACTTCAGGTAGAGCACTAAATCCAGAACTTATAAAGTCAAAAAACTTTACACCAAGAATACAAATAACCCAATCAATAAATGGGCTAAGGAAATGAGCAGACACTTCACAGATTTACAAGCAATCAACAGATATATGAAAAAATGTCCAACATCTCTAGTAATAAGAAAAATGCAAATCAAAACTACCCTAAGATTTCATCTCACCCCAATTAGAATGGCAATTATCAAGAATACAAGCAACAGCAGGTGTTGGCGAGGATGTGGGGAAAAAGGTACACTCATACATTGCTGGTGGGGCTGCAAATTGGTGCAGCCACTCAGGAAAATAGTATGGAGATTCTTTAGAAAACTTTAGGAACCACCATTTGACCCAGCTATCCCACTCCTTGGCCTATACCCAAAGGACTTAAAATTAGCATACTACAGAGATACAGCCACATCAATGTTCATTGCTACTCAATTCACAATAGCTAGATTGTGGAAACAACCTAGATGCCCTTTAGTAGATGAACGAATAGAGAAACTGTGGATAGAGTTGGAGAATATCATGCTAAGTGAGATAAGCCAATCCCAAAAAACCAAAGGCCAAATGTTTTCCCTGAGGAGTAGATGATGATACATAATGGTGGGGAGCTGGTAAAGGAAGAATGGAGGAAGGATGGATTATTAGAGGTAAATGAGAGGTGGGGAAGGACAGATAATAGAATGTGACAAACATCATTACCCTTTGTGTAAGATTACACAAATGATGTGACTCTACTTCAGGTACAACAAGACAAATGAAAAATTGCACCCCATTTGTGCATAATGAATCAAAAAACTAATACAATAATAATTGCATTTTACTCTTGTTTTAAGTAGCAATGGACATAGACATTCGTGCATACAGTAGTTAGTTTCTTGAGCTGAGATGACACTTAGTATCCCATGTGAAGTATTTCCTCTTTAGAAAAATGCACCTTTACTCCGGGTTGCAGGCCTGCAATCCCAGCAACTTGGGAGGTTAAGACAGGAGGATGGAAAGTTAGAGACCATTCTCAGCAACTTAGTGAAACCCTTTCTCAAAATAAATTATAAAAAAGGGCTAGGGATATAGCTCAGTGGTAGAATATCCCTGGGTTCAATCCCTAGTATCTAAAAAAAAAAAAAAAAAAAAAAAAAAAAAAGCGCACCTTTATCTTTAATAATCTGCATGAAATAACCTTTACTGATCTCTGTTGCTAAAAATAGCATTCAAATGTTAAAATGAAATATTTTTAGTTTCATTTTCAGCTGAAGCTCAAAACAAAAGGAAGTGTGTGAATCTGTCACAGTGGTGAAGGAAGTGGTCAAAAACCGGTTTTGCAGCCCTTAGCCAACTCCACCTCCAGCCTTTAAGAGGTCAGAAAGGCCAAGATGAGAGTTGGCAGTCAGAACGTGGGGATTAGAACTGTGGGTGAGTGGGGCTGTGTCCCAACTCAGCAAACGGGCTTCCATTGGACCATGTGGAGGGCTTGATATGTGTCCTGTGGAGCAAGCCAGATACTCACTCCTGAGATCCTAAACGCTGATGAGAGCGGAGCTTGCTGTCTGGAATCGGCCTCTGCCTCTAACTTCCTATCTCCTTCAGTCCATGAGACAGACTTCTTGGTTTATGATATCTTCTCTGTCCTAGGACGTGGATGGCTGCTCACTAAATTTTTGTGTCTTACTTTATCACTGGCCACCCCCCACCTACTCGTTTGGTATAGTCTCATTTTACATAGGGCAGACTGGAGCTCACAGGGGTTAAGAAACTTACATGGTAGTACATACAACTAAGTGCAAGCACCAGAGTTCAAAGCCAAGCCCATTTGATTCCAAGGCCCACGCTCCACCCAGATGAGCTCAGGGTTCGATTTCCCTAAAATGTTCTATCAACCTTTTGGGGGCAGTAGATAGTATCTCAGATTTTCAGGGAAGTAAAATATACTCTGAACTTATGCAGTATATATTGCCTAACAAGGATAACAAATATAAAAATTACTTAATTGCTTATATAGCTTTCACTAATTGCCAAGACCATAATCAGATTATTCAGAAGGCATTTAATTATATTTTACTATTACAATGCCTGATTATCTATGTAGCACTGTATATTTTAATCAAATTCTTTCACATAGGTAATTTGGCTTAAATATTAAACTGCTGGGAACTTAAATAGCTTTATTGAATTTGTTAAATTTGATGTCTTTTTTTTTAAATATGTTGCTGTGTAAAGTATATTTTGCCTACTTATTTTCCTGAAACCTTTCATTTTATTATTACTCTATCCCTAGATAGCAAAGGTTTCCACAGCTCATATCAAGCATTACATACCACATTGATTACTTTGCAAGCTCCTAAGCACATTTGCCTGAGCCACCTTGGTTTCCACAGTGGCAAATTTCCAAAATTTCAGTAGAGATGAACATAGAAGAGGTGGGTAATTGGAAAACAAAATTCAGATCCTGACTGTGTTCGGCTACCGTGGACCCTTAGGCAAGTCACTGCTGCTTCCTTATCTCCAGGCCTCATCTTCAAAGTAGAGATGTTGGACTGAAAAAAAAAAAAAAAAACAAAGAGGATGATGCAAATGAGGGGACAGGCTGGGTGTAATGCAGGACAGTGGCTGGAGCCCTGGAGTCTCGAAGAGGACACGCCCGTTAAAGGAGACCACAACAATCTCATTGCTACTCAGAAATGTGGGCTCAGAGTGAGCAGTTTTTTGGTTTCTCAAAAAAACCGGTGTTTTTGTAGGAATTTTCTCTTTCTTAACTTGACAATAATTCAAACTTAAAAAAAAAAAAAAAAAATCTCTTCTTCAAAATATACTTCTTCCAGCCAGACTGGGTCTGCGGGGCAATAGGGTGCAACCTCTGGGTTGGACATCCTCCAGAATGCTCTGGCCCATGCTCTGTGCTACACACCACTGGCTGTGGGACATTCTAGATGGTTCCCCAAGCTTCCACAGACTGCCCTCATGTTCTCTTCAATTCAGGGCTTAAAATCTCAGAAATTAACTCTCTGATTTTGTCAGGTCGACTATAATTTTTTTTCTCTACTATGAAAAAGAAAATGTCTTTGAGTGACCAGTGACTAAATTGGGGATTTATTCAAAACAATTAGTTATAAAATATGCATGATCTAAAATATATATTGCATGAAATTTCCAGGTAATTACAATACCATGTTTTGGGAGATCAAGTTTATGACCTTTAGGTGCTTCATTAGCCTCTTTATTTATTTGTTTTGTTTTGTTTTGTTTTAAACATACCATAAAATTCATCCAAACAAAACATACAGTTCAGAGGTTTTTATTTGTTTGTGTTTTTTGTTGTTGTTGTTTTTGTTTTGTTTTTTGCAGTACTGGGGATTGAACCCAGGGTTTTGTGCTTGCAAGGCAAGCACTCTACCAACTGAGCTATACCCCAGCCCAATTCAGAGGTATTTTGTGTATTCAGAGAGTTGTAGACCTACCTTCAGAATCTAATTTTAGGACATTTTCAACACCCCAAAGAGAAATCTAACACACATTAGCATTCAGTCTCTTCCTCTCCTGCCCCTGCACCTGGCAACCTGATGTATTTGTATAGATTTGCCTATTTTGGACATTTTGAATAAAATCATATTATGTGTGATTTTTTATCCCCAGCTCCTTTCACTTAGCATACTATTCTCAGGGCCCACCCATGACACAGGTGTCAGTACTTCATTCCTTTGAGGTCAAATAATATTCCATTGTATGAATTATTTATTCATTCATCAGTTAGTGGACATTTAGGTCATTACCACATTTTGGCTGTTATGTATAATGCTACTACAAACATAATGTACAGGACTTTTGTGAACATGTGTTTTCATTTTATTGGGGATATACCTAAGAGTGGAATAGCTAGGTCCTGTGGTTTTGCAGACCCACCAAATAGCTTTCCAGAGTAGCTGTACCATTTTGCCTTCCTATCAGCACCAGATAAGGGCACCACTTTCTCCACCTCCCCTCCAACACGTTGTTGCCTGTCTTTTTTCATTATAACCATCCTGGAGGACATCTCACTGCGGTTTTGATTTACATTTTCTGGTGACGAATGATGTTGAACATCTTTTCATGTGATTATTGGCCATTTATGAATCTTCTTTGGAGAGATGTCTGTTGAGGTTCTTTTCCTATTTTTTGATATGATTGGTTGCCTTTTTATGAAATTATAAGTGTTCTCCATATAGACTGATTGAAATCCCTGTGAGCCTTGGTTTTGTCCTCCAAATTTAATGATGCTCAATATATTATACTTACTAAGCCAGGCGTAGGGGTGCATACCTGTAATTCCAGCTACTCTGGGGGCTTAGGCAGGACAATTGCAAATTCAAGTCCAGCCTGGGCAACACAGCCAGATCCTATCTCAAAAACAAAACAAAATATTCTGTTTACTAAGATAGAAAACTATAACATGTGGAAAATAATGTAAATGATAAAGTATTTTTTTTAAGATGGTCTGTTTCATTTTATCAAATTTTGGCCATTTGAAACTGAGGAAATCTGGAATTTCTTTTCTCTATAATCATAATGTATTTTAGCAAAAATCATTAATAAATGTACCTATTAAATCCCAAAGGCTAATTTTTCCCTATTTTAATTTTGTCTTAACCAATGTCAGTGGTTTATTCACAGTGGCTAAAAATAAAAGATTAATATTAGAGTGAAAAACATTTCCAAAGTGGGTTTGCTTCTGGGGACAATAATTCTGAATCACAAGAGAACCAGATGACTTTGATGTATTTTACAATATATGCATGTAGCGTCATTTTTAAAAATAAAATTTTGATAGATCTGAATATGAGTTATAGATAAGATCACGTATCAGTCTATTTCATGATTTTTATAATTATATTGTATTATATGAAACGATTTTGTTCTCGGAAAATCCACACTGATGGGTTTGGTGGTGAGTGATATTGTGTATCCAGTTTATTAATCTCAGATGACTCAGAAAAAACACTCATATACATATAGAGAAATAATGATAAAGTGAATTGGCCCAAATGACATCAGTTGGGGAATCTGAGTGAAATGTATCCTGAAATTCTTTTGAGGATTCTTGCCCATTTTCCTTGCCTTTAAAATTAAATCAAAATAAGAGGTTAAGGACCAGGGCAGTAGCACAAGCCTGTAATTCTAGCAACTCAGAAGACTGAGACAGGAGGATCACAAGTTCAAGGCCAACCTCAGCAACTCAGCAAGGCCTGGCCTCAAAATTAAAAAAAAAAAAAAAATTAAATAAAAATTAAAAGGAATGGGGTGTTGCTCAGTTGAAAAGCACCCCTGGTTCAATCCCCCAATACCACAAAAAATTAAAATTTTAAGGGACTGGGGGTAAAATTCAGTGGTAGAGCATGTGCTTAGCAGGAAGGAAGCTCTTGGGTTTAATCCCCAACACCAAAAGTAAAAAAAATAAATAAAAGTCTAAATAATTTTTTAAGTTAAGTTTAAAAATAAGGAAAATTTTTTTAAAAGAAAGAACTTCCAGAATATTCTTGGTTTTGTGTATATGTGAAACTCAATCTTAGGAGGGAAATAAGTAAAAACTCAGGAAAGGTAAAACTTAATTTTTGAGCCTCTTGAATAAAATATATGTTCTACAAATAACTCAGAAGGCATTAGAAAGTTTTTTTTAAATAAATAACCCAGAAAGCATTAGAGGTTATTTTTTTTTAATTATATGAACTATGAACTAAAAAAAATAGAATAAAAATGAGAAGTGATACCACAATTCCATATTTTATGGCCACTTTGTTTCTTGCTTTGGTGTGTAAGTAGATAAAGCATTTATTTTTCCCACAAGGCTCAACCAGGCAGGAACATTTTAAACCCACAAGAGAAATAAATGGAGTCTTTACAGTTGAAAGGCAAAAGCCAATTAATGTCCATTGCTTCATCCTTATTTCTGATCCAAAAAAAAAAAAAAACCTGAGCAGTGTTCATTGCCACTTGGTGCCTCTTACACAGCAGCTCTGGGAGCTGATGGATTCTTTCACCCAGGAAATCTGAGGGTTCACACTCCAAAGTCAACCCCTCCCAGGAAAGAAGGTTCCCCTGGAGCAGATTCTACTTCCCACATTATGTAACCCATCTTAGGTTTTTAGAAAACAAGATTTTTGTTTTAAACTGTCCAGAATTTGAGAGAAAATATGTCAAGCCAAAAGTGAGGTAGCTCTAATTCCTTAATTTCCATATTCCCTAATATCACTGAACGGAAGACCGATGGAAGATCCCCCACCCACACTTTCCTCCTCCTACTAGTCTGTATATTTGCAATTTTCTTTTCTCTGTCTCTCTCCCATTTTTGTTGTTGTTGTTGTTGTTTTTTAATGGCTGCTGAAAGGCCAGAATTGAACCTGGGGCCTTGTGACTGCCGGGCAAATGCTCTACCACTGAGCTCTGGCCCCAGCTCCCTACAGTTTTTTTATTATGTCTTTTATGATCAGGAAAAAAAAATTACAAATGAAACTTATTTATTAATATTTACAAAATCATTTTGAAAAGTTTTGTTTTTATTATTGCAAAGGTCAGCATTTCAAAATACTTAAGGTATCTTTAATTAACAGGTAAATACGCACAGGTCCCAGACTAGGGAAGGACAGAAAAACTATATTGTTCTCAGTAGTCTCCTCTCTGGCTTGCTTAGACAAGAATCTCAGAGGCTGATTTTAAATGGGGAGTTTTCAGAAAAACTCTGCTCTGAGCCCTGAAGGGATCATGAGATATGGTAACACAGGAGGGGAGAGGAGAAAGCCACCTTCCATACCCTGCCCTCAGCTCTGCCACCAAGGAAGACCACAGGCCCTCTGCTGGGCCAATAGCCAGGCCCTCCTTCATTTTTCCAAGCACCAATAACACCCTCTTCCCCTATTTTTTTAAAGATATTTTGTTCTTGAAAAACCTTCCTGTGGCAAAACCACAGATTAAAAACAATTTTATTTTAATGGGGGGTGTGCCTCTGAACTCCTAAATTAATTTCCAACTTAAATACTAAGCAAGCAGATCAGTTCCTTCAACAGTTATGACTGGTTATCATATCACAACCAAACAAGGTGGTTTCTCATCAATCACTATCTCCCTGCATATTACTTTGATTGCTACTAATCCACATAGGCTCTCCTCACAAAGCACGTAACACAATGCTCTGTGTTTATGTAAGTCATTACTCCAAGGCTGGGCCGTGAGCATCACCTGGAAGCTGGTCAGAAATGAAAACGCACAGGCTCCATGCCAGATTTTCTGAGTCAGAAACTGGTGGACGGGCCTAAGAAATTGCACGGTCACCAGCTCTCCACAGGATTCTGATGCTTACTGAAATCGGACAATCACTGAGGTACTGGAAATTTGCATGCCAAAAAGAAAAAGAAACAACAGTAGAGAGAAAAAGAAGAAAGCGAGAGGGAGGAAGGGAAAGAGGGAGAAGGGTGCACACAAGGTGTTCATCGTGTGAACTAGCACGGAGTGAATCCAGGAGAGGAGAACTGAAGCACCGAAAACCAACCAAAGCCAAAGACAACCACGAAGCCACTGGGGCCACAGTGTCCCACCACTTCTCAAAAATGCCCCGAAGGGACTCCTGTGCTGATACATATAGCGAGAATGCTCTGCTGGTAAAACCAAATTTTTAAAACTCAGTGGATTTTTATCTCCAGGTATGACTATTAAAAACTGTTTCACCCCGCAAGGCCACCCACCTCTTAGCCACGACTTTGGAGGTGTCTTTGGGTTTCGCTCTGGAAGCCGTGTGCTCACCATTTGTCTTTGTTTTTCCAGCAAAGGGTTACCTTCCAGTTCGACATTTACCTTAGAAGAGGGGACCATCTACTTGTCTGCGGAGCCAAATGCTCTGGAAATGCAGGACGATAATGCCTCTGTGCTTGATGTCTATTTAGTAGTCATTTTTTTGTTTGTTTGTTTGTTTAGTTCCTTCCCCTCCCCTCCTGGTTCACAGATGGATCCAGGCCATGGCTTCTACAACAACAGGTTCTATAAAACCAGGCATGCTTGGGCTTTGAAAGAAACAATGGTACCCTGTCTTCTACAAAGGATGTTTTTTCACAAGCCATGTTTCCTATAGTTCATGTAGAACATTACACAAAAGATATCTAGGTTAATACTAATTCACTATATATAAGAAGAGGACAAAGCCCCTAAGATTCAGGCAAAGTGGGGCTCCTTATTGTGATTCCCAAGGAAGTAGTGCCTTTTCCTTTGGCTCAATGGTGCCCCCTGTGTTTGATTCTTCTTCTCTTTGGTTTTGCCTCCTTGAATAGGTTAGTAAACTAGGAGGCACAGAACTAGGTCATGGGAAGAACCTGAATTCAGCACCAAAGAATTTTGGCTGGCCCAGTAGGGTCGCCACCAACCAGCTGTGTGAAGTGGATAGAACTTAGCTGTGACTGTGTGCCCCTAACGCCAGAGGAGGGAAATAATGCCCACCCTGCCTGCTCCATAAGGCTGCTTTGAGGAACGCCTAGATGATTGTCTATGTGGCCCTAATTGTATTGTGAGATGATGTGAGAAAGGCACCTTGGTGGGTTACGCTGGGGAGCATGAGGATTTTCCCTGCCGAGTACATCTCACACCCATTCTCCATGTCCTCGTACACCTGTGCAAAATCACTTGAAACAGGGAAAGTGTTGATTGGAATTTTCTGTTTTCTTATGTTTTCCCAAACTTGAGCCACTGCTCCTCACCATACCTGGTTACCAGTTCACTGTGGGAATCGATATCACCTGGTGTATGTGGCATCTCCACATCCCTCAGGGCCCCTTGAGACTGAATCTTATGTCTCTCCACATCTCACAATCCGGCACTGCATTTTCTCACGTGTGCTCTGCAGGGCCTCATTCACCTAACTGTTATTTTTGAGTGAAATCCAAGTTCTCCAGGCCCTACTTGGACTGGCCTCCCCTGCCTCTGGGAATCCTCCTCCTAGGCCTCTGCCTTCCTCCATGTTGCCATTCCAACCATACTGGCTTCCTCCATGTTCCTCCACCAAGCCCAGCACATTCCTGCCTTGAGATCTGTGCATTCACTGTTTTTTCTACACTCTTTCCCAAAACCAATTCATGCTTAGTCCCTCACTTCCTTCATGTTTCAGTCCAAACATCTCTGTCTCCAATAGGCTTTGCTTTACTCTATAAAATAGCAGCTCCACCAACAACAACCACTGTGAAAGATTTTTTTTTTCCTTCTTGAAGTACTGGGGATTGAACCCAAGGGCACTCTTCCACTGAGCTGCATCCCCAGCCCCTTTTATTTTATTTTGAAAGATGGTCTCACTAAGTCACCCACGCTCACCTCTGATGTGGAATTCTCCTGCCTCAGCCTCTCCACTAGCTAGGATTACAGACATGCACCCTGGGAAGGATTTTTTCATAACTTATAAATATACATTTTGCTGCATAAAGAGATTTTTTTCTCACCAAGCCATGCTCCTGTTTCTGCCCCCACTTTAAAAATGTAAGTTACAGAATATCACACAATTCTCACAGCAAACTTGGTCCCCTAACCCACCTGACCAGGAAAACAGGGAATTAAATAGAGGAAATCAAGGGGTTTTTGTTGTTTGGTTGGTTTGGGGATTTGTTTTTGGTTTTGTTATGATATTGGTGGTGGTGGTTGCTGTTGTTTTTGGTTGGGTGGATTTTTCTTCTGTTTTGGGAGGGTTGTTTTTGTTTTTCCTTTTGTTTGTTTTGGTCCCTTGCTAAACTGAGTTCATCCAGAAGTAGAAATCAGGAATGCATTTCAGAAAGAGGCCAAGTAAAATCTCATCTTCATGAGCCAAGGCTTGGTGCCACTTTCACATATCTTTGCAAAAGCCAGTCTTGGCCATCTGGGAAGCTGCCACGTCCTGAGTGGAGTGTAAAAGCACAGGATGGTCAATGGTTTGGTTAGCACCAGGTCTGTTCTCTTGTTCCTTTGGTAGGAAGGTTTTCTTATTAACCATTTTGCTTTTCCCCTCTTCATATCCATTTCATTCCTAAGAATGCTGCCATTTATTTGGTTTTAGCAGTGTCTTACTTCACAACTTTCTCACGTCTCTTGAATTCTTTGACATTGAAAGGGCTAAGCATTTCAGAAAAGGAAGAGGAAATGCTTTCCTTGGAAGTCACCGGGGAAAAACCTGAGTATTCTTTTTGATCCTATTGCAAGCTCTTGAGGACCATTAGAAATAAAGGAGTTTACAACTGAAGGAGACGGTGGTGGCGGCTCGCTGGCTGGCATGGTCCTCTGTCATTCTTCCAAGCACAGCTGATTGTGGTTCAGAAGTGAAGGAGGAGAGATAGGAAAAGGGAGAAAGCAGGCAAGCTGTGCAGAAGGTAATGGGCAGTAGAAATGTTTCTCGCCAAGCTTGGAGAAAAACTGTAGCCTAATTCTATTTTGTAGCTAATAACAATAAGCTATGAAGCATTTTTGAGTATTTTCCTACATGCCTGGCACTGTCCTAAAATACACACACACACACACACACACACACACACACACCACACACACACATATCATTTAGTATTTATATAGCTCACTTAATCCTCTTGACAACCCTCTAAGGTTACTTACTAGTTCCATTTATAGGCAAGGAAATTGAGGCACACAGAAAGTACCCAATTTGCCCCCAAAATATGCAAACAGGAATCAATAAGAGGGATTCAAACCAGTAGAGACTACCCAAAGCACTTAACCCACTGTTAATTACAGTGCTATGCTGTCTGGATTAGGAATTATGCTGCCTGTTAGTTAACAAATTAGACTCATAGATGTTAAGCAACTTACCCAAGATCAGACAAAGTAATATGGCAAGAAAAATATAGAGGAAAAAAAGATAGACAAATTAGGATCCATAAGAAATTGACTTTTTAAACTTCAATATGGAATGTGAAAGGGAAACACTTTGGCACTGTGGGAAGGGCACAGGAGTTTAAATAATAATAATATGAATGGCCAAATTGAGTACATGCTATGTGCCATGCACGATATCAGTCCTTGTCTTGTATTAGCTCATTCACAGAGATAGTTGTTATATTTGCCTTTGTTCATACAGGTAAGGAAACTGAAGATTAATTTGAGCAGTTCTCAGAACTGGTAAATAATAATCAAAATTCAAATCTAGCCCATGGTCTCTCCTGCCTAAACTTGAACCCCATATAGTACCCTTTCATTGTTATTGACCACTATGTAAGTCTATCCTCCATCTCATCAGACTTATGAAAGTGAAAGATGGATCCAAAAATAAGAATTGGGGGTACAGTGTATTAAGAAAAATTTTAATAAAATTTACTTTCAGAGGTGGGGGTATAGCCAAGTTGTAGAACACTTGCCTAGCATTTGCAAGGTACTAGATTCAATTCTCAGCACCTTGGAAAAAATTCCATTTTTAATATTTCCTTTCTGGTTATTTTTTAATGTGCAGCAGTTCTCAAACCTTTTGCCCTCAGGACCCCAGTACATTCTTAACAATTATTGAGAATCCCAAAGAGCTTTTTGTATGTAGGTTATCTTCCAAAATTAAAACTGAGAAAAATTTGAAATATTTATTAGCTCATTTAAAATAGTAAATATTGTGTTAATTTAAATAACATTTTTGTGAATGTAACTGTATTTTCTGATATAAAAATAGATTTTGTGAAAAGAGTAGCAAAACTTTACATTTTTGTAAATCCCAATGTCTAGGTTGACAAAAGAAACTGGGTTCTCATATCTATTTCTGTATCATCTGCAATATGACACATCATTTTGCTTCTGGAAACTCTGTTGAACACACACATGAGAATGAAAAGGCAAATAATGTTTGTGTTCTTAGGAATCTAGCTTCACCTCATGACCCCCACACAGTTTTTCTAGTTTTTTTTTTTTTTTTTTTTTTTATTAGCCTCTTCAAAACCAAATGAGACATTAATTATAGAGAAATAGGCCCCTGGAGTCTATGCCTGTCTCTGCTTCTCATTATTATTGACCTTGAATTAGTCACCCTCTTTGGGCATTCGGTTTTCTCATCTATAAAATGGGTTATTAAATCATCTCCAAGGCCCCAGCCAGCTCTGATAGCCTATGACTCATTCTGACTTACAACAGTTGCAGAAATAAGGTTTTCCAAAGCCACAGTTGTTTTCTCCAAATTCTGCTGTTTCATCACCTCCTCTGCCAAAAAACCTTCACAGTATTTAAACTTAAACTTCGAGCAGAGCATCTAGAACATTCTGCACCATTAACTTGTAATGCCAGGATGTGCGTTCATGCTGCAGATTTTTATTATTTCATTTTGCATGCTCTTCCGGATCTGAAAGGATTCAGTCCATTGTCCTCCTTTCAATGTTTTCATTTGCTTCTACATTATGAAAAAATGCTGTAAAAGGAAAGCAGAAGAGAGGAAAACCAATCTTGCCTATGCATTTGTCTCTCCTTTCTTCCTGACCTAATTCGAAAGCTCTGGATCCTAGCCATCTTTACTTGAAGGGCAGTTGGAGGCTTCTCAAGTGACATGCTGTTCGGTGTTGTCACCAAACGTAGTCCGATTTCTCTTGTAATATTTCTCTCCCAGAAGATACAACTGCTAATAGCATTTTTCTGTTAGTAGTTGTAACCTAATCCCTAGAGCTTTTATTTACACACTAATGAATATACTATTTATATCCCCTTAAAATATGCAGATTTAAACCGAAGTGATTTGTACACATCAGATAACATACAAAATCTCCTTATAAGGATCCACCCACACATCCTGTGCATGTGAGTTAGGGCAGCTATCCTGCTTTTTCCTGTGATTTGACATGAAATTGAAAAGGATAGGTGACCCCAGAAGGCCAGGAATTGTTCCATCATCCTTACTAATGCATTTACTTCAGTCCCCATCTACCTAGCAACCTGCATGGCTTTCAAAGGGGTCGTTCACCTTCACACTGTGGAGTTGCAGGCTTCATTTGCAAATATTCAAATTGAAGGAGGTATTTTAAAGATGACTTTATCCAGTGACCAATCATGTGTTTTCCCATGAATGCTGAGTTGATGACACAGATTAGGGTATTTAAAAGAATACAACAGAGATGAGCAGGCTGTATTGATTTGAAATGGGCAATCATGCAGTCTTCATAATAGAGCGAGATTCCACTGGTGAATAGTCCCAGATCTTTGAGGCACGGATGGATGCTGTCACCATAGCTGTTATTTCAGTTCCTGAAGGGACTTCTTTGCCTGACGTAGAATGCAATTTGGTGTTAATGGGAAGAGGAACAACCAACAAAGGCCATCCCCACTGAAAATGGAGTGGGAGACAGTGTCCTTTCATGATATGGTGGAAATGGATGGGTCAGGAGGAGGTAATGGGACTGCATTAATAATGTACAAGTGTGAAAAATTTCTGCCACACAACCATGCTTTTCTTGCTTCTGTTATTCCGTGCCTAAGTTATGCCCTGTTCCTTTTACACTTTCCACATTAGCATCCTCTCAATAACATGTACTTTCATCTATGTAAGTGCCTCTGCAAAATGGCTGTTTGAAGTGCAAAAATAGCTGTGGGTGAAGGAAGAGAAACAGTTAAGCCAGTTTTTAGCCACACCAGTATTGGAGATTAGTGCTCTGATTGACAGCTCTTGGACAGCTTGATTATTTAATGTGTTTTTAGGGTGGTTAATAATACTCTTTGATCATGGGAGGAAGGGTGGCAGAGAAGTGAAAATGATTGAATTAACAGCTTATCATACCACTATGTATGAGAAAAAGAAGAAAAATGCTTCAAATTTAGGTCACAGGGGTCTTAGAAAATCAGTGGAACTTTTTGGCAAGAGAAACCGCCTTTCTGGATTTGAATCCCTCGGCGTTGAGTTAATGGCTTGCACGTGAAGTCATGGGTCTCTAATCATTCCTAGTCTGAGCCAGTGTTGGCTGCTGCCAGGGTGTTTATTCGAAACAGTAGCAATTCTATTGCTTCTCAGAAGAAAGCTGGAGTCCCCACCAACCAAAGATGCTGCTCAGGATTGTAGTAGATTTCAGTGACAGCAGAATAGGAAAGAGAAAGGCAAACACCACCTTGGTTTGGAAGACAGGGAACCAGATGTCATTTGTTTTAATCCATAGGACCACAGTGTTGAAAACCAAGAGATTTCAGAAAAGGTAAGATAGGGCCCTTTGTTTATTTCCAGAAAGGCTTGACTCCTTAAGTTATTGGCCAAATAATGTCTCTACGACATGTAAAAAGAGCTGAAAAAATGGGTGTCACTCCATGAACCCCTCAGCACCTCCAAGTTGCTACTAGTTGAAATAAGAGTGACACATGGGCTGGGGAGATAGCTCAGTCGGTAGAGTGCTTGCCTCGTAGCACAAGACCCTGGGTTCCGATCCCCAGCACCGTGAAAAAAAGAGTGACACAGGTTTCAGTTTTAATGAGGCAACCTGTCAGTCTGGATTAGGGGAGCAATGTAGGAATTTTTTTTTTTTTTTTTAACATTAAACTGCTGTTTAAGGATTAGCTTAGAGAACTGGAGTTGAAGTTATAAAGGCACACTGGCTTTTCTGTTCAATTAGGCCCACAACTGAATGACAGTTTGCAGGACTGCGATGGCCGGGTTTTTCTGTTATATCCTAGCTGCACAGTGAATGGTGGCCTCACAGGCCAATTGGATTTGCGCCTTATTCATAGGTAGTTCTGCCCTTGGTACACCTGACTCCCCTTTGACACCCAGGCCATGCACTGGTTGCCCTGACATTTTTATTTACTTGCCTCCTAAATCTGGCCTCTCTCCCCATTTCCCCAGGCCCTCTGCATGCTCCCTATTGCTTTTCTGATTTCCATTTCCATTTTCTTCTTTGTCGAGGCGTTTCTCCAAGTCTTTGGAGAAGAGTGTCTGAGGAAAATCGGTCTCCATTAAAGTGAATTTGGGGTCCATAAAGGCCCTGAGTCTGCAAGGAACAAGTAGCACAACTTCAAAGGAATTTGATTTAAAATCCAATGTGAATTTTAGGAAGAAAAAATTGAGATCATACCCAGGACCTAGTAAACAGGATGATTCTCATTCATACCATGCCCTCTCCTAGACTCTGAGATGGAATGGAAGACATTTGAGGACTGTTCACTTAGTAAAAGCCAAGGCCTGCCAAGCCTGGTGCGTGGCGTGAGGAGGGCTCAGGAGTGGGGAGCTGAGGGTCCGACTTCCCTCTGGTATGTCTCTGCCTGTGTTACCTCCTAGGACTGCCACAACAGATTACCTCAAACTGAGAGGCTTAACAAACAGATATATCCCGTCTTGTGTTCTAGAAGCCAGGACTCTCAAGTCAAGATGGCATCAGTGCCATGCTCCCCCTTTGAAGACTCCAGGGGAGGATTCCTATTATCTCTTCCAGCTTCTGGTGGTTCCCCATATTCCTTGGCATTTTTGGACCAATACTGCTCCTGCCTCTGCTTCCACGTTCACACGGCTTCTTCCCTGTGTTCCCATGCCTCTGCGTCCTTCTTCTTATAAGGTCATGTGTCATTGGATTAGGGCCCATCACAGTCCAGTGTGACCTTATCTTAATGTTTACATCTACAAAGACCCTATTTCCAAATAAGGTCATGTTCTGAGGTCCCAGGGGGACAAGACATGGGGGGGGGGGGTTGCGATTCAGCCCACTCCATGGCCTGACTGAGGGGCCTGCAAGCTGCTCCTTCACTCGTGGCCCCGTTTTCCCATTCCTTGGCTACGTGGCTGTGAGCTTGGGTAGATGTTTTCAAATTATTTTGAATTCCTCACAAAATGTTGTCAAAAGGTGACTGTACTAACAGACCCAGTTGCTTGTTGGGCATGTGAATTAGAAATAAAGTCCCCAGGGGTGGGCCAAGGCATGGGTGTTTTCAGACGTTCACACACCCAGGGCTGAGATCCTCTGAGCTTGTTCTCAGGATCCTGCAGCTCTGAGCGTCCTGTACCCCTTCTACGCTGATATAGGGAAGAGCTGTCTCACTCCCCCAGGGTCACCTTCCAGGGACCATTGGAATCAGATGCACTTTTCTTCTGATCTACAAACAAAACTTAAGTGAACCCATGTGGGTCCTAAGCACAGGTTGATCACTGGGCTTGCAAGTGCGTTCCCGCTGTCAGCAGAGCCTCTGCCGCCACCTAGTGACAGAAAGGCAGCCCCAAGCAAGGGGATAAGGCATAACTGAGGGCCTTGAATTGGAAAGTAATTAAGAGCGAGTGTGTGGCTCAGTCAACTGTTTCCACTTCATGTACTTTATTGTAGCCTTTCAGGGCTGTGTGTGCAAGTTCAGTGGGGGGCATGTTCTTCAGATGTCAAAGGCAGCTCACTCTGTCAGACCCAGCTTCTCCCACCTTCCAAGTCTGACTGGAGGCTACAATCACAGTGCTGTGTAAAGAGAGTGAAGGTGCTAATCTTCCTCATATCCAAGCATGCCCTTCTCATCCATTAAGTTTCACTCCAGTCTCTTTGAAAGGGCCCCTTGGCAGTTTGAAGATTCAACACAGAAAATGTGGCTTCTGCTTAGGCAGCAACTTGACCAAAATATCAACAAATATAGGTGGAAAAAGTCTTTTCTTCACTTTCAATCTTGGACAAATCCTCACTTATGGTCACTGAACTCCTGGTATTGTGGTCTTTGAAGTAACTCCCAAGAGCAGTAGGATTAAACATAATGAAATGCAAATATGAATTTTTTAATTAAATTTTTTTTTTTGTTTTGGATTTTGGTTTTTATACAGGGATTGAACCCAAGGCACTTGGCCACTGAGCCACATCCCCAGTCCTTTTTTAGTTTTATTTTGAGACAGGGTCTCACAAAGTTGTTTAGGGCCTAAGTTGCTGAGGCTGGCTTTGAGCTTGTGATCCTCCTGCCTCATCTTAAAAAACAACTTTCTAAATCCCAGGGCGGGAACTGTGTTAGTTTGCTAGGCTGCCATTAATAGCATGCCACAGACTAAGTGGCTTAAACAGCAGAAATTTCTTTCCTCACAGTTCTGAAGGCTGACGGTTCCGGTCAAGTGTCGCAGGGTTGGTTCCCCCGGGAGGGGATGTGAGGGCAGGATCTGTCCCAGGCCTCTCTCTCTCTCTGACTGTAGATGGTCTTCTTCTCCCTGTGTCTCGTCACACCATGTGCCCTCTATATGTGTCTGTATCCAAATTTCCATCCATAAAAAGGCACCAGTCATAATAAATTAGGGGCCTAACCTATGATCTCATTCTAACCTGACTACCTCCATAAGACCCTATCTCCAAATAAGTCACATTCTGAGGTATTGGCAGTTAGGGTGTCAACATGGAATGGTTACAGGGACACAGATTTGCCCATCACAGTTACTGTGTCCTTTTGTAACAAAATGTGCTACCAAGGAAAAAGGCTGTATGGGGGCAGTTCCTAATTCCACACTCTTGAGGTGGCTGTGGCCTTGGGCACCTGGTGCTTCCTTCCCTACAGCAGAGAAAGGAACCAGTGTCCTTTCCCAATGAAACTAGCACCACGTTCATCCCCCACATGGTTGCCAGGCAGCAGAAGCAGAGGTCGGAGTGGATTCTGTTGCAGTTCTAGACTCTGTGACACATTAGATGATCAGAGAGCTGCTCAGATTCACAATCAGCAGGAGTCTCTCGAGTGCTGGAAAGTCCCCCATAGAATTGTCAGCCTGAATAAATCTTCGATGCCCTCAGGCTTCTCTTGGGTCTTTAGAAAACAAATTAATCAGGCAGGGAACTGTGTTAAAATATTGCTTCTGCACTAACAGTTTTGAAATGAGGGGCCATAATCTTAAATTCTTTCCCGGAGACAGGGGAGACAAGTGTCAGCTTCTCTCTCAGCTCTCATCCTACTAGTCATCTGCCTGCTGTTGCTTAAGGAGCTCCAGTGGAGCCCTGGAGGTCAGCCCAAGTCCCAGCCCTCCACACTCCCATTCATACCGCATTCTACAAGGTCAGACACAAAAAGAGCTGTGTTCAACTGTGCAGATCTCAAGGATAGCAAAAGTCCTGCCTTCTGCCCAAGGATTCTTGACTGACGTCCTTGGTACTTAGAAAAGAGAAGCTTCACTTCTGATTCTGAATCTAAATATTTATTTAGATGCAAAGGTAGGATATTTGGCCCCTTCTAGTTTCCTTCCAGCCATAAAGTTCCATAACAGAGTGATTTTACTCTGCACTGCCATTGCCTGAATTCTACTGCACTAGCCTAGCATTCACTGGACCTCCTGAGACAATGGCAAGCTTTTAGATTCCTGCTACTATTGGAATCCAATACAAGGAGAAATCCCCAGTCCACTTTTTCACCAAGTGACTTACCAAAGTATCACTCAATATGAGATAGATAAGAATATAATAAAATTTAAGAACAGGTCCTTATTTTTAAAAATGAGTTCAGACTTCTTAGAGCAATAATGGTAACTTTTGTGTTTGAAATCCAGGGAAGTCTTAGAAAGCAATCAGGTGAATCCATAGATAGAGGGGACCCCAGAGCCAATGAGATAATGTTGGAGTGAGGCATTGTGAAGTCTTAATACAGATCTATCTTCATGTTGTGAGTTTAGACTAAAGTGGGACAGGTCGAGTTCACAAACTCTCAGGGCGACAGAGGCACATCGGCTAAAAGAATATGAACCATAGAATAGAAAGGATACAGAGAAGGATTGAGAAAAAACAGAATCAGGAACTACTGATGGAAATGGACTCAGTCTAAGAAAACAAAATACGGGGCCTGGTGGAAATACAATAGCTGGAAGGAAATTTATGCTTTTCTCAGAGATATCTTGGCAGAGAATTCCAACTTGAAAACATAATGAGGATACCCTGGTCACAGGGAAAAATCCTGCTTTCACGGGCTGTAGGTGACCTAAAGTTGTTATAGTTAAGAAGTTAGGGTGCTGGGGATATAGCTCAATGGTAGAACACTTGCCTACAGTGTGGGAGACATTGGTTCTGACCCCCAGCACCACAGAGAAAAGGAATGATAGGGACTAAGGGGTATGGATTAATGATAGAATGCCCTCCTAGCTTGCCCTTAGTTCAATCCCCAGCATAAAAATAAAATAAAATAGAATCACCCCTAAGGGTAAAGATCTGGAGACTCGTGGGCACTTGCTGAGACTGTTCAATGCTGTTGATCTTGGCCAATCTGACTGGTATGAAGTCCTCCCTCCGATTTCAGCTCTGTCCTGAGATTTCCTTATACCACATTCCACATCATAAGATATATATTTTCAGAACAGTAGGTAGAGTTGGCGAGGGGCAGATGGGTTAGCCAGCTTCACATTGCTATAATCAATATGCCCAAGAAGAACAATTTAAAGGAGGAAAAGTTTATTATGGCTCACAGTTTCGAGGTCCAGTCCATGGCTCACAGTTACAGAGGTCCAGTCCATAGCTCTGGGCCACCGAGGTGAGGCAGAACATCATGGTAGAAGGGGGTGGCAGAGGAAGGGTGCTCAGGTCAGGACAGTCAGGAAGCATAGGGAGAGCTTCCCTTGCCAGGGACAACATATAAACGCCAAAGGCACATCCCCAGTGATCTACTTCCTCCAGCCACACCCTACCTGCCTATAGTTAGCATGCATTAGTTCATTCAAATTATTAATCCATCCATTGATTAGGATACAGCTCTTGTAATCTAATTATATCTCATCTGAACATTCCTACCTTGACTTACCCATGAACCTTCAGGGACACCTTATATCCAGTCCATAACAGGGGGTGTTAAGGGATGGATTGACAAATGTAGGGTAGGTAAGCCAAGAATGAGACCTTGGGAAACACACCTCTCCCCTTCAATGCCCTGCCCATGAGTGCTGTGCATATAAGCGAGCTACTTTGATTCATAAAGAGGGAGCAAGCTAACCATAAAACAAAAATGGTAAGTCAATAAAAATTACAACTCACAGTAGCCTCACATTACATGATGAAATGCAGATTGCTAAACAGAATTACTTTATTGAACATAGTTTCTTTCCTAATAATTTTGAGTCATTTTAAACTTCTTATTGAAGTCTTTTCAGTCACTAGCTAAGGGTTCTAGGGTGTACAATCTTTGAGATTCCAGTTCCCACATTCTTCACCACAGTTGGTGTGAAAGAGAGGGGCTAGCATATACCTAGCACTGTGTTAATTTTGTCAGGGGGTAATGCTTCCTCGGTGGTGGTGTTTCTGGGGATTGACCCCAGGGCCTCCTACATGCTAAGCACACACTCTATTATTGAACTACACTCCAGCCTTAAATTTTTATATATTTATATGTGTGTGTGTGTGTGTGTGTGTGTTGTGTGTATACATACTTTATTTTCCCTAAGAAAAGTTTATTCTTGTTGAGTGTATTGATATACATCGATAGTCCCAGCTCCTTGGAAAGCTGTAGCAAGAAGATCAGTTGAGCCCAGGAGTTCAGGGACAGCCTGGGCAACATAGTGAGATCCTGTATCTAAATAGAAAAAAGAAAATGTTATCTTTCCCATCTGCCCTACAGATTGTATTACTCCTATTTTACAAGTGAAACAAAAAAAAAAAGAGTTAAAGGATAGGTCATTTATACAATGTCACATGGCTGCAAGATAGGAAGTGAATACATTTGACCCAAAAAGTCTTTACAGACTGAAAATGGTTCCATTTCACCACATGAATCACGGTACAACTGCTACTGGTTGAGCTGGCTGGCTCTGGTTGCCATTTTAGGTTACATGTTTGTTTATGCCCAGCTGCAGGGACATTGTTTGGAAATGAGCACAGCATTCTTGAGTTCAAGACTGTTTTGAGTCGTTGGGTTGTTCTGTTTGACTTCTCATCCAATCTGCCACAGCATTTCCCCTAAGCCTGTGCATTGGGAGTGCAGGACCCTGTCTTAGCTTTGCTGCCTTCCAAGATCCTAGCTCTGTGCTGTGATGTGATTGGGACTTGATCTTGATAAACCTTGGCATAATTACATGTTCCACCAAGAAACATATGCTCTGCTAAGCATTGCAAAGAACCCAAGCTAAAGCACCCCATTTCTACCTGCACATTTTCCAAGCACAGGATATTGGGAGAAATTGTGAACTTGTGTTTCCACTCATGGGAGGAATTATAAATTGTTGCCAAAACTAAGTCTCATATCTGCTTTCTTCTCTCCATACCACCCTCCCCCAGTAAGTGACAATGGTAAACACCTCAGCTCGTGGATGAGACCCGAACACAGTTGTTGGAGCAAAGTTTCCCTACTCCAGAATTCTCCAAAGGAACTTGGCTGAGCCCCACTACACACAAGAGTACAAATCAACTGGACTTAGAATTCTGTCTGTGAGATGTCAGGGGAGGCTTGGTCCAAGGCTGATCAGCTGATGGGATGTGAGAAATACCACGCTAGTCTGTCACTTGCTGTTGCTTTGCCGACTGTGAAGAACTGCATGAACTATGTTTAAGCTGCTTTCTATACCATTGCCAATCACCTTTTTGGACTTGAAAGTGCTATTTTCCTATGGACTCTTGCATTATTTCCATTTTGCATGTACCCAGTGATTATACATAAGCAACATATATAATCTGCTTATATATTTTTTAAAAAATCCATCCATGCGAAATGATAAAATATAAATTCTGCTCTTTTTTGCAAAATTATAATCATAGCCCATGTCATTCAAAGTTTAAATTGGTTCCATTTAAAGATCAGTGTAATTAGGTCTCTGCCTATACTTTATAGAAAACTAGCTTCTATAAATATTTTTTCACTGTTTACTAGTGAAATGAGAAAAGCCAAGCTATTTATAAAAGGCCTTATGTTGTGTATATACATTGTCTTTGAAATATTTGTGATTTAGTTTATTGCTTGTAAAAGAGAAATTATATAATTTATTTAGTAAATACTACTGTAAACTATAGTTTTATTGAAAGAAATAAAATATTTTGTTCTCAATTATAGTTTTCCATTGATTCCAATGATTTATAGTATTTACTTTTTTTTTTTTTTTTTTTTTTTTCTTGTTGTGCTGGGATTGAACCCAAGGCCTTACACATATTGGCAAGTGCTGTCCCACTAAGTTCTATATCCCCAGTCCTCATTACTTTTTTTTTTTTACTTTTTTGGGGGTGGTGGTAGGTACTGGGGATTGAACCCAGGGGTACTTAACCACTGAGTCATATCCCCAGCACTTCTTATATTTTATTTAGAGACAAGGTTGCTTAGCACCTCACTAATTTGCTGAGGCTGGCTGTGAACTTAAAATCCTCCTGCCTCAGCCTCCTGAGCTGCTGGGACTATGGGTGTGCACCCTTGCACCTGGTTCAACATTTCTTTATTTTTTTAATTAAAAGAACAACCCAGATGCTCCTCATTTCAGATGTTCTAAAATCATAAATGAACTGAAGCTCATAACAGATGAAATAGAAGATAAAATTCCCAGTCCAAAGAAAAGACTCAGTAGCATATTCTGCTCATATCCAAGAGACATTCCCAAGTATCCTGGTGTATTCACATTCACTGTGTTACGCTATGGTAACAAACAACCCAAAATCATTATAGCTTTCACCAACACAGTTTATTTCTCACTCACATTGAGGACCAGCTACAACTCTGCTCCAAGTGTCTTCTTCATGTTGGGATCCAGAGCAACCCTATCTGGGACATACCATGTTTGTGGAAGTAGAAGAATAGCGTGGAGGCCAAGCAAAGGAAGCCCATCGGGTTTCTACTTGCATTGCAGCCTAGAGTACTTCTCCACTCACATTTCTTTGGCCAAAGCATTGGCAAGTCTTAAATCAAAAAGGTGGGAGGTATATTTCTCATGTAGGAATGGACTGACTAAGCAGAGAGGGGCAGTGAATGTTTCAAACAATTAATGTTAGAGTTACACCAACTGGTGTGTGTCCCCAGAAGCAAGGCCCTAAAACACTGAGATAAAAATCAATAGAAAGCAAAATGACCAAGGCATTCCTGATGAGTAAGATGCTCAGTATAAAAACTTCAAGTTAAGGCAAACTGAGTCTTGTCAGCAAACATGACATTAAACTTTGGTAATGTAACCTGGTACTCAATGGAAGTAATGATTGAACCTCAGAGTTATCACTGGGAATCTGTCCTGGGTTTTAGAATGTGTCCTAGTCCATTTTGTGCTGCTAAAGAGACTAGGAAATTGTAAAGAACAGTCATTTATTTCTCGAAGTTCTAGAGGCTTAAAATCCAAGGTCAAGGCACCCACATCTGTTGAGGGCTTTCTTGCTCCATCCTCACATAGCAGAAAGTGGAAGGTCAAGAGAGAGCCAACCGCCTCAAGTCCTTTTTAAGGGACATTGATCCATTCTTGAGGACAGAGTCCTCAGGACCTAAACACCTCCCAAAGGCCTGACCTCCCAATATTGTTGCATTGAGGATTAAGTGCCAACACATGAATTTTGGGGGATACATTTCAGACCGTAGTCAATATCAACAGGGAATTTTTTTTAATTGTAAACAAATAGGATACATGTTGTTTCTCTGTTTGTACATGGAGTAAAGGCGTACCATTTGTGTAATCATAAATTTACATAGGGTAAATGTTGTTTGATTCATTCTGTTATTTTTTTCCCTTCCCCCCCTCCCACCCCTCTTTTCCCTCTATACATTCCTTCCTCCATTCTTGCCCCCCTCCCTAACCCTAACTCTAACCCTAACACTAACCCCCCCCCCCCCCCATATGTGTCGTCATCCACTTATCAGCGAGATCATTTGTCCTTTGGTTTTTTGAAATTGGCTTATCTCACTTAGCATGATATTCTCCAATTTCATCCATTTGCCTGCAAATGCCATAATTTTATCATTCTTTATGGCTGAGTAATATTCCATTGTCTATATATACCACAGTTTCTTTATCCATTCATCAATTGAAGGGAATCTAGGTTGGTTCCACAATCTGGCTATTCAACAGGGAATTTTAAGTGAATAAGCATCTTCTGTCTCTCTCTTCCCTAGCATTCATACATCTAATAAGTATTCTCCCTCTCTACATGGGTTTCCCTAGCTGGAATCCCGTCTTCCTCTTCCTATCCTACTCGTTTATCTAAGCCAGGGCCCTTAACCTGAACCCACTAATTTCTAAAAAGGTTACAGGTGGATATTAATAGGTTCATGATATGAGGGCTCTGGCTTGATATTAATAGGGCCATGATGACAATACCAGTTCAATGTCATGAATTTGTCTAAATCCCTGACCCTTCCCCACCCCACTCAAATCACTCTTGGACAGGCTGTGATTATTTTCCCTGTCTCAGAACACTTTGTACCTTTTTTAGTATTTGAGGTATTACAGACATGAGAATGCACAACTATTAATTGTATACTTTAATGATATTTACTAATGTGTACACCCATTTAACTATCACCTAGGACAAGAGAGTGAACAGTTCTATATAATTTATAGATCTGTTCATGCCTCTTCTTTATTAGCATCCCAGAGGTAACTTTTTTTTTTTTTTAAGGATAGCAATTCACTATGTTGTTCCAGGCTGGTCTTACACTGCTAGACTCAAGTGAGCCTCTCACGTGCTGGACGTAGGCACCACTGCGCCCAGCCCAGCATAACCATTTTTACAACTGCTATCATGTATTACTTTTGCAGTTCTTGAAGTTCCTATAAATGGCATCATATAGTATTTACTCTTTATCTAGTTTTTGTTATTGTTCCAGCACTATATGAAATTCATTGATTTTGTGTGCGTGGAAGCATTCTTTTTCATGGTTGTATAACATTCTAGGTCTTAGTCTATTCCTGCTGCTGTAACAAAATAACGAGTAAGTAATATATAAATAACTGAAAATTTATTTCTCACAGTTCTGGAGACAGTCCAAGATCAAGGCTCCAGCAGGTTCAATGTCTGGTGAAGACTGGTTCTACTTCAAGATGGTGCCTTGTAGTTACATCCCCAGGAGGGATGAACACTGTCTTCACATTGCATAAGGCTGTCTAGCTAGTTGCCTCCAGTCCTTTATAAGCACTAATCCCATTCGTGAGAGCAAACCCTCATCGATCTAATCACCTTCTAAAGTTTCCACCTCTAATTCTGTTGCACTATGAGTTGAGTTTCAAGATATGAATTCTGGGGAACCATAGCATATTGTACAAACATACCACGATGATCTATTCTCTTGCTGACCTGATTACTGAGGACCACTCACATTTTCCAGGGCATTCTCCTGCACTTACAGTCAAGTGATTATTATCTACACAACACTTCCACAGCAGCACTTCGAAGAGTGTTGGAGTGAATAACTGATTACCCTAGCTTAGCTGAGTTGGTATATAAAATTAATCATCATAACCTGCAAAACTAGTAAGTATGAATGTAGAAAAAGTTATCTATGCAAAAATCACTTTCCATAACCTATCTGGAAAAAAGATGTGCTTTACCAAAATGAGACAGTTAATAAAGAAAGAGGAAGTCATGAAATCCGAAAGGAAGAGATCAATCTAAGAGGGAGGTAAAGGGATCCCAAGTGACGATGAGAGGCTAGAATCATCAACCCATAGTGGAGCAGGCCAGAAGGCGCTGTACACAACTTCTTCAGAATGAAGGTATCCAAATTTACATAATCAGAGAAGAACATTTTAATTCTAGTATCCTGGATTTAATAATCTTTCTCCTTGATACTTGCTCCTGGTAGTTGCACCAGCTGGTTCTCTTTACTGTTTATGTAGCAGTTTCCAAATGGTCAATTCTAACTTCCTTCTTTCTGCAAATAGTTTATGGAAGCCAGGCATAGTGGCACACACCCTGTAATCCAGCTACTTGCGAGGCTGAGGCAGGAGGATTGCAAGTTCAAAGCATCTTCAGCAATAGTGAGACCGTGTCTCAAAATTTTAAAATAAATAAATAAAATAAGACTTGAGACATAGCTCAGCGGTAGAGTGCCCCTGGATGATTTCATTCCCAACCAAAACACACACACACACACACACTATGGAAGCAAAGAAGAAATTCCTCCAGAATTCAAACAAGAGAAAGACTGCAGGGGCTATGTTTAGGAATTATTTGTTAATAGTTCCTGTTCTGGTCCAGAGATACTTAAATACCTGGATTTTAATAAGCCAGTCTCTAGTTTATTTTCTTCCTGTTAACAAATAATGTAAAAGAACATTTTTTGAATATAGGATTTCTCTGTATGTCACATTTATAACAGCAAAAAGATATCAATAGAACGTTGATTTTAAAAGTGGCATTGCCTTGATTATGTAAAAGATGAGAAATCACGTAATAAAAGTTAGAAAGTTAGAAAATGAAGAGTTTAATGACAGAGGCTGAGGTTGTAGTGTAGTAGTGGAGTGCTTGCCCTGCACGGTGAGACACTGGGTTCAACCCTCAGCACCATGTAAAATAAATAAGTATAATAAAGGAATAGTGTCCATATACAACTAAAAATAAAATAATAACAGAGTTTAATGACAGTAATTTAAAATGCTTTGTTGCTTTGCAAAAACCTTGGTGATCACTTATCCACTGGTACCACTGTTTTGCTATAATAATTAGAAAGGGGTTGACATACCTGATAATGAGCATAGTAATGTCATTATGATACTGAAAGAAAGCAGTCCTAGAAACAGGCCCCACTTCCCTGCCCACCTAGAAATATGACTTCCATAACATAAGTGTTTTAGTCAGCTTTTTTTTTTCACTGCTGTGACTAAAAGACTTGACAAGAACAATTTCAGGAGGAGAAGTTTATTTGGGGGCTCATAGGTCTCTGTCCATAGACAGTTTCAGAGTTTTTGGTCCTTGGCGCTCAAGGTCAGGCAGAACATCATGGTTGAAAGAGTGTGGTGGAAGGAAGTGGCTCTGTGATGATCAGGAAGCAGAGAGAGACTCCACTTGCCACATAAAATATATGCCCCAAAGGCCCAAAGTCACGCCCCCAATGCCCATCTCCTCCAGCCACACCTTACCTGTCTTCAGTTATCACTCAGTTAATCTCATCAGGGGATTAATTCACTGATTGGGTTAAAGCCCTCATAACCCAATCATTTCTCCTCTAAACCTTCTTGCACTGTCTCACACATGAGCTTCTAGGGGACACCTCACATCTAACCATAACAATAAGAAACTGTTAACAGTGGTTATGTCTGGGGAAGAGCACTAGAGTTTAGAGAAATATAAAGGGAAGCATTTACTATTCATTTTAAAAACCTCTGAAATCCAACTAACTTTAACCATGAATGAGGTAGGGAGAGGATCCAAAATGGCGGACTAAAGGGAGGTTGTATTCCTTGTCACTCCATAACTCGGGTTTCAAGCAAAGGATATCTGTTTCTCAGTGAGGCAGTCTTTTCTGCTTATGAATCCCCTGCTGTTTACCCCATTTGTCTACTGCAATCACCTACAGTCTGCCAGCATATCGACTACTTTTTGAGTGCAGATTGCTCACTGACTGGCACCTATCATCCGCCATTTACCTGTCTCTTGCCTGCCATCACCTGCCTTTCACCTACCCTCTACCCACGGTCCATCTGCCAATCGTCCTCAGGTAGACAGCAGACTGACTGCAGACCGCCAGTGAATCGCCAGCTGCCTGCTGTTGCCTGGAAGTCCATTGTCACAATTCTTGCAGGTTTGGTTACACATGGCTGCCACCATTTTGAGACAACAGCCAGGACCTGTAAGACCCCAGCCAGACGACTCCGCCCCACCTCCAGGACCTCAGCCAGACCGACTGCACCCTGCCTCCAGGACCCCTGAACAATCATGCCCACACCCCTAGCTGCAGCTCCCAATTGCAACACATTTGGAAGCCAGAGCAGTCATCTTGAAAGATCCTGGAAGCAGTAGTTCTCATCTTTAGATGGGGCAAATCCCATCCTGAGATACCTGCTGGAGACTGGAAGTTCATTGTCAGGTACCTCTCATGCATGAGGCTACTAAAGACTGGGAGGTTTGAATACTATAATGACTGGTATAGTGTAGATATTTTTTTCTTTTTTTTCCCCTCCTTTTTGAAAAATTTGTTTTATTTCTTTACTTTTCTTGCTCTATTTTCCTTTTTTTGCCTGTTTCCTCAGAGGCTCTTTCTCCCTTTCCTTATGCTAACAACCACTTCTTTTGACTACACTTTCACTCTTTCTATGATCTAGAATTTCTATATACTCTTTTTCTTATCCATTAATAGCTACATCCTACACCCCTCCCCATCCTCTTTGTTCTCCATTAGAAACTGCAGACTTATTGCAAATATACTTGTTATACTGTAGACTGTTTCTTATGACAATATTGTTAACGTCTTCATAGGGGCTATTTGGTTTAGGGCTGCATATTGTCCTGTACTGGGCACTGCTAATATTGATCTCCCCCTTAAAGAAGAGGTTTGGAAACCTATAGGGTCACTATAAGCCTATGGGGGGGAAACTGCAATATCCCAGATCTGCACTTCTAGAGGAGAAGATACGTGAACAACATGGAAAAGCAAGGGAAGAAAATAATCCAAACAAACCTAGGTTCTATATTAATAGAATCCAGTGACAGCATGGTAGAAGAAATGTCAGAAAAGGAGTTCAGAATATACATAATTAAAATTATCTGTGAAGCAAAGGATGAGATAAGAGAGAAAACGCAGGCAATGAATGATCACATCCATTCAGCAGTTGAAAGGAGCAACTGCAGGAAGCAAAAGATCATTTCAACAAAGAGATAGAGATTCTCAAAAAAAAAAAAAAAAAAAAACAATAACAAAAAAACAGAAATCCTTGAAATGAAGGAAACAATAAAACCAAATTTAAAATTCAATAGAAAGCATCACCACCAGACTAGACCACTTGGAAGACAGAACCTCAGGCAATGAAGACAAAATATACTATCTTGAAAATATAGTTGACCAAACAGAGAAGATGGTAAAGAAATCATGAACAAAACCTCCATCATGAAGAGACCAAATTTAAGAATTATCAGGATTGAGGAAGGCACAGAATACAAACCAAAGAAATGAACACCTATTCAATGAAATAATATCAGAAAACTTCCCAAACCTGAAGAATGAAAATGGAAAATCAAATACAAGAGTCTTACAGACACCAAATGCACAAAATTACAACAGATCCACACCAAGGCACATTATAATGAAAATGACTAACACACAAAATAAGGTAGGATTTTGAAGGCTTCGAGAGAAAAGCATCAGATAATGTACAGGGGAAACCATATGGATATCAGCAGATTTCTCAGCCCAGACCTTAAAAGCTAAAAGGGCCTGGAACAACATATTTCAAGCTCTGAAGAACATGGTTGCCAACCAAGAATCCTATACCCAGCAAAATTAACCTTCATATTTGAAGACCAATTAAAATCCTCCATGATAAACAAAAGTTAAAAGAATTTACAAATAGAAAGCCTGAGCTACAGAATATTCTTAGCAAAATATTCCAGGAGGAGGAAGTGAAAAACAACAATGTAGGTCCCGCAAAGGGAGGACTTGCTGACCTACTTGACTTGGTAAAGGAAAAATCAATCAAAGGAGAAACCAAAGCAAGTCAAGTTAAAAACCAAAAATAAGCCCAAATGACTGGGAATACAAATCATATCTCAATAATAACCCTGAATGTTAATGGCCTACACTCGTCAATCAAAAGACATAGACTGGCAGAATGGATTAAAAAGAAAGACCCAACAATATGCTGCCTACAAGAGACTCATAGATAAGGACATCCACAGACTAAAGGTGAAAGGATGGGAAAAAACCTACCACACACACGGACTCAGTAAAAAAGCAGGGGTTTCCATCCTTATTTCAGATAAAGTGGACTTCAAGCCAAAGTTAAAAGGGATAAGAAGGACATTTCATACTGCTTAAGGGAACCATAAATCAGGAAGACATAACGATCATAAATATTTATGCCCCAAACAATGGTGCATCGCTGTACATCAAACAAATCCTTTTCAATTCCAGGAATCAAATAGACCACAACACAATAATTCTAGGTGACTTTAACATACTGCTGTCACCACTGGATAGGTCTTCCAAACAAAAGCTAAACAAAGAAATCATAGAACTCAGTAACACAATCAATAACTTAGACATAACAGACAATATAGAACATTCCATCCACCAATGAGCTAATTCACTTTCTTCTCAGCAGCACATGGAAACTTCTCAAAAATAGAACATATGTTATGCCACAAAGCAGCCCTTAGTAACACAAAACATACAGATACTACCTTGTGTTCTATCAGATCATAATGGAGTGAAACTAAAAATCAATGATAAATAAAAAACAGAATCTACCCCAATACCTGGAGACTAAATAACATGCTATTGAATGAAACATGGATAACAGAAAATAAGAGGGAGGAGATACAAAACTTCTTACAGGTCAATGAGAATGATGATACAACATATCAAAAATCTCTGGGACACTAAATGAAAGCAGTACTAAGAGGAAAATTCATTGCATGGAGCACATTCAAGAAAAGAATAAAAAGTCAACAAATGACCTAACATTACAGCTCAAAGCCCTAGAAAAAAAAGAACAGGGGCAGGGGAGATAGCTCAGCTGGTAGAGTGCTTGCCTCGCAAGCACAAGGCCCTGAGTTCAATCCCCAGTACCGCAAAAAAAAAAAAAAGAAAAGAAGAACAGAAAACACCCAAAAGTAGAAGACAGGAAAAAATTAAAATCAGAGCTGAAATCAGTGAAATTGAAACAAAAAAAATTCAAAAATTAACAAAAGAAAAGTTGGTTCTTTGAAAAAGTAAACAAAATAGACAAACCCTTAACCATACTAACCAAGAGAAGGAGAGAGAAAACTCAAATTACTAAAATTCGTGATGAAAAAGGAAACATCATGACAGACACCACTAAAATACATAACATAATGAGAAGCTACTTTGAAAATCTAAACTCCAACAAAATAGAAAATATCAAAGACATTGACAAATTTCTAGAGACATATGATCCTCCCAAACTGAACCAGGAGGACATACACAATTTAAACAGATCAATTTCAAGCAATGAAATAGAAAAAGCCATCAAAAGCCTACCAACCAAAAAAAGCCAAGGACCAGACAAATTCTCAGCCAAGTTCTACAAGACCTTCAAAGAAGAACTCATTCCAATACTTCTCAAAGTATTCCAGGAAATAGAAAAGGAGGGAACCTTTCCAAACTCATTCTATGAAGCTAGTATCACCCTCATACCCAAACCAGACAAAGACACATCAAGGAATGAAAATTTTAGATTGGTATCTCTGATGAATATAGATGCAAAAATTCTTAACAAAATCCTGGCAAATCACATACAAAAACATATTAAGAAGATAGTGCACCACAATCAAGTGGGGTTCATCCCGGTGATGCAAGGTTGGTTCAACATCCAGAAATCAATAAATGTAATTCATCACATCAATAGACTTAAGGTTAAGAATCATATAATTATTTCAATTGATGCAGAGAAAGTGTTTGACAAAATACAACATCCCTTCATGCTTAAAACACTAGAAAAAAGGGATAGTAGGAACATACCTCAACATTGTGAAGGCTATTTATACTAAGCCCACAGTGAACATCATTTTTTTAATGTTTTTTCAGATGTTGATAGACCTTTATTTTTCATTTATTTTCATGTGGTGCTGAGGATAGAACCCAGTGGCTCACATGTGCCAGGCGAACGCTCTACCACTGAGCCCAACCTTGGCCCTACGAACATAATTCTTAGTGGAGAAAAACTGAAAGCATTCAATTTAAAAACTGGAACAAGACAGGGGTGCCCTTTTTCACCACTTCTATTCAACATCGTCCTTGAAATACTAGCCAGAGCAATTCGACAGACTGAAGAAATTAAAGGGATACAAATAGGAAAAGAAGAACTCAAGCTGTTCAGCACTATTTGCTGATGACATGATTCTCTATTTAGAGGATCCAAAAAACTCCACCAGAAAACTTCTAGACCTCATAAATGAATTCAACAAAATAGCAGGATATAAAATAAACATGCATAACTCTAAAGCATTTTTATCCATAAGCAATGAAACATCTGAAAGGGAAATGAGGAAAACAACTCCATTTACAATAGCCTCAAAAAAAATAAAATACTTGGGAATCAATCTAACCAAAGAGGTGAAAGATCTCGACAATGAAAACTGCAGAACATTAAAGAAAGAAATTGAAGAAGACCTTAGAAGATGGAAAGATCTCCCACGTTCTTGGATAGGCAGAATTAATATTGTCAAATGGCCATACTTCCAAAGTTGCTATACAGATTTAACACAATTCCAATTAAAATCCCAATGACATTTCTCATAGAAATAGAGAAAGCAATCATGAAATTCATCTGGAAGAAAAAGACCCAGAATAGCCAAAGCAATCCTGGGCAGAAGAGCGAAGCAGGAGGTATCACAATATCAGACCTTAAACTCTACCGTAGAGCAATAGTCACAAAACAGCATGGTATTGGCACCAAATAGACAGGTAGACCAATGGTACAGGATAGAAGACACAGAGTCAAACCCACATAAGTACAGTTTTCTCGTACTAGACAAAGGTGCCATAAACTTACAATGGTGAAAAGAGAGCCTCTTCAACAAATGGTGCTGGAAAACTGGAAATGCATATGCAGTAAAATGAAATTAAACCCCTATCTCTCACCCTGCACAAAACTCAATTCAAAATGGATCAAGGATCTAGGAATTAGACCTGAGACTCTTCACCAAATAGAAGAAAAGTAAGCCCAAATCTCCACCACATTGGCTTAGACCAGACTTCCTTAACAAGACCCCATAGCACAAGAAATAAAAGCAAGAATCAATAAATGGATAGATTCAAACTAAAAAGGTTTTTCTCAGCAAGGGAAACAATTAATAATGTGAAAAGAGAGCCTACAGAGTGGGAGAAAATCTTTTCCACACACACTTCAGACATAGCACTAATCTCCAAGTTTATAAAGAACTTAAAAACTTTACACCAAAAATACAAAGAACCAATCAATAAATGGGCTCAGGAACTGAGCAGATACTTCACAGATGAAGATATACAGGTGATCAACAAATATATGGAAAAGTGCTCAACATCTCTAGTATTTAGAGAAATAAAACCACCCTAAGAGTTCATCTAACTCCAATTAGAATGGCTATTATCAAGAACACAAACAATAATAAGTGTTGGCGTGGATGTGGGAAAAAAGTACACTCATACATTGCTGGTGGAGTTGCAAACTGGTGCAGCCACTCTGGAAAGCAGTATGGAGATTCCTCAGAAAACTTGGGATGGACCTACCATTTGACCCAGCTACCCCACTCCTCGGTTTATACCCAAAGGACTTAAAATCAGCATACTACAGTGATGCAGTCATATCAATGTTCATAGCAGCTCAATTCACAATAGACAGATTGTGGAACCAACCTAGATGCCCTTCAATAGATTAATAGATAAAGAAACTGTGAGATATATACACAATGGAATATTACTTGGCCAAAAAGAAGAATAAAATTATGGTATTTACTGGTAAATGGATGAAGTTGGAAAATCATGCTAAGTGAAATAGGCCAAGCCCCAAAAACCAAAGGCCAAATGTTTTCTCTGAAAAGTGCATGATGATATAACAAGAGAGGGTTGATGAGAAAGAAGAATGAAGGAACTTTGGGTGGTGTAGAGGAAAATGGGGTGAGTAGAATAAACAATATTACCCTATATATATATGTATCATTACATGAATGGTGTGAATCTATATCATGCACAACCATAGAAATGAAAAGTTGTACCCCATTTGTGTACAATGAATCAAAATGCAGTCTGTGAAAATTAAAAAAAATTTTTTAATAAAAATAAAAAGAATAGAATGAGGTAGGACATGGTTTTTCACAAATGCATTTACTTATGTATTTGTGCAACTTGTGTTATGGTTTGGATGTGAGGTGTCCCCCCAAAAGCTCATGTGTGAAACAGTACAAGAAGAGAAATGATTGGGTTCCAAGAGTCTTAACCCAATCAATGAATTAATCCCCTAATTGGGATGAACTGAGTGGTAACTGAAGAGGTAGGATGTGGCTGGAGGCGGTAGGAATTGCAGCACGGGTTTGGGGTATATATTTGTATCTGGCAGTGGAGTCTCTCTCTGCTCCCCGATCATTGTGTGAGCCGCTTCCCTCTGCCACTCCCGCCATGATGGCAGCCTCACCTAGAGCCCCGAGGATTGGAACCGGCCTTCTGTGGACTAAGACCTCTGAAATGGTGAGCCTTTAAATAAACTTTTCCTCCTCCACAATTGTTCTGGTTGGGTTCTTTTAGTCACAGCAGCAAAAAAAAAAAAAAAAAAAAGCTGACTAAAACAACTTGCATGATGTTTAAAACAACAAAGTAGAGACAATTATTATAAAATCCCTTTTCTGTGTTTGGAAGTTTTCCTTTTCTGGTAATGACCCTTCGTTTTAACTTGAGGGAACTACTCCTGTGCTGTTTTATCTGATTCTTTGTGGCTTTTCACAAGACCCACTCAGCGACAAGTCAGGTGTGGACCATGGCCCAAGATAGGCCAAGCAGTTTCTCTCAGGAAGTTTAAGTTGGCTGTTTTTTTTTATTTGTGGTGCTGGGGTTTGAGCCCATGATCTCATCCGTGCTAGGCAAATGTTCTACCATTGAGCTTCACCCCCAGCCCAGGAATTTGAATCTCAGAAACCCTGGGACCTGGAGGCATTTGTAAATAAGGCATCTAACAGCTCAGTAAAAGTCCTCACATGTGTTTCTATAGCTATTGGCCAACGTGTTCCCTTGTCCCTATTCTGGTCAGCCTCCTGCTCTTTCAATTCTTCTTTTATGTATCTTTCCACTAATTCCTTGGGTTTTGTGGAAGAAAGTTATTGGTTTTGCAGTACCAGAAACTGAACCCAGGGGTGCACTGAGCTACATCCCCAACCCTTTTATTTTTGAGACAGGGTCTCACTAAGTTGCCCAGATTGGTCTCCACCTTGTTATCCTCTTGCCTCAACCTCCACAGTAGCTGCAATTATAGGCATTCATCACCATGCCTGCCTCAAGGTTAACTACACAAAGAAACCACTTGGTATGTTAAAAAGATACTGATGACTGGTCCTACCTCCAGAGGCTGATTTAATTAGCCAAATGTGTGAATTGGGCATAAAAATTATTAAAAGTTGCCCAGATGATTCTAATGCACACAAGGTTTAGATGCGAGGTCCTGGGTTCAATTTCCAGGATCAAAAAGAACAAAAAAGAAAATTACTGAATGAGTCTATAACACACTGTATTTGCCTGCATTATAGAGGCCTGTACAGTATTTTTACATTTTAAGAATTATTTTTCAAATTTAAAAATTCATTAGTTTCACATACCCCGAATCCTCCACATTTGTCTGTTGGAATATCCTGCACACAGTGGGCCTACATTCCCACAGGGCACCATTTAACTGGGCAGAGGTGCACCTTACATACGCACTTCCCTGCACTACACCCCGCTCCCTGCCTCCCCACTATCACCACAGCGCAGGGCTAATGACAGTTGCTGCTTATCACTCTGTTCCCACTGTGGGTTTCTTGCATCAGCATTAAGAGAAACGTGAAATGGCACTTTATGCTGTCTTCAGCAACAGCCGGAAAGAAAAAGACAGTCCAAGAAGGCCAAGATTTTGGTAGGGCCTGCCACGCATTCCCGGTGCCTGCCTGAACCCTCCAGCACTGGGGTGTACGCTGGATTTAAACTCATCCATGTTTTTTCCTTCCCAAGCACCAAGATGCATGGTAGCCCATAGAGCAAAGAATTGAGAAGTGAGAAATCCCAATTCAATTATCCTAGAAATTACTAGCTCTCCAAGTCAAAACCATATACAACAAGAAGAAAGGAAACATGCGGGGGCACCCTAGGCCAGTTCCAGAATTAGGAAATGCAGGAAGTTTGAGAAGTTTGTAGCCATTATAAGGGAATGTGGGGCTGGAGACAAACCAGACCTGTGAGGTACAAAATGCTCAACTTGGAGTTTAAGAAAGAAAATGAAGGGGTTGGGGTTGTGGCTCAGTGGTAGAGTGCTTGCCTAGCGCATGTGAGGCACTGGGTTCGATTCTCAGCACCAGATATAAATAAATGAATAAAATAAAGGTCTGTCAACATCTAAAAAATACTAAAAAAAAAAAAAAAAAAAAAAAGAAGAAGAAAATGAAGATGGCAACCTTTTTTTTTTTTCTCTTTTTTTTTTTATTGTAAACAAATGGGATACATGTTGTTTCTCTGTTTGTACATGGCGTAAAGGCATACCATTTGTGTAATCATAATTTACATAGAGCAATGTTGTTTGATTCATTCTGTTATTTTTTTCCCTTCCCCCACCCCTCCCACCCCTCTTTACCCTCTATACAGTAGTTCCTTCCTCCATACTTGCCCCCCTCCCTACCCTAACTCTAACCCTTCCCCCCCCCCATTACGTGTCAACCTCCACTTATTAGCGATATCATTCGTCCTTTGGCTTTTTGAGATTGGCTTATCTCACTTAGCATGATATTCTCCAATTTCATCCATTTGCCTGCAAATGTCATAATTTTATCATTCTTTATGGCTGAGTAATATTCCATAGTATATATATACCACAGTTTCTTTATCCACTCATCAATTGAAGGGCATCTAGGTTGGTTCCACAGTCTGGCTATTGTGAATTGAGCAGCTATGAACATTGATGTGGCTGTATTTCTGTAGTATGCAGATTTAAGTCCTTTGGGTATAGGCCAAGGAGTGGGATAGCTGGGTCAAATGGTGGTTCCATTCCAAGTTTTCTAAGGAATCTCCACACTGCTTTCCATAGTGGCTGCACTAATTTGCAGCCCCACCAGCAGCATATGAGTGTACCTTTCTCCCACATCCTCGCCAACCCTGTTGTTGCTCGTATTCTTGATAATCGCCATTCTAATTGGGGTGAGATGGAATCTTAGGGTGGTTTTGATTTGCATTTCTCTTATTACTAGAGATGTTGAACATTTTCCATATGTTTGTTGATTGCTTGTAGATCTTCTTCTGTGAAGTGTCTATTCATTTCCTTAGCCCATTTGTTGACTGGACTGTTTGAATTCTTGGAGTAGAGTTTTTTGAGTTCTTTATAGATTCTGGAGATTAGTGCTCTATCTGAAGTATGATTGGCAAAGATATTCCCCACTCTGTAGGCTCTTTCTTCGCATTGCTGATAGTTTCCTTTGCTGAGAGAAAGCTTTTTAGTTGAATCTATCCCAGTGGTTGATTCTAGCTTTTATTTCTTGTGCTATGGGAGTCCTGTTTAGGAAGTCTGGTCCTAGACCAACAAGGTGAAGATTTGGACCTACTTTTTCTTCTATAATCTGCAGGGTCTCTGGTCTGATTCCGAGTCCTTATCCATTTTGAGTTTAGTTTCGTGCATGGTGAGAGATATGGGTTTAGTTTCATTCTGTTGCATATGGATTTCCAATTCTCCCAGCACCATTTGTTGAAGAGGCTATCTTTTCTCCATTGCATATTTTTGGCACCTTTGTCTAGTATGAGAAAATTGTATTTATTTGGGTTTGTGTCCGTGTCCTCTATTCTGTACCATTGATCTACCTTTCTATTTGGTACCAATACCATGCCGTTTTTGTTACTATTGCTTTGTAGTAGAGTTGAAGAATCTGGTATTGCAATACCCCCTGTTTCACTCTTCCTGCTAAGGATTGCTTTAGCTATTCTGGGTTTCTTATTCTTCCAGATGAATTTCATAATTGCCTGCTCTATTTCTGTAAGGTACGTCATTGGGATTTTAATTGGAATTGCATTGAATTGTATAGCACTTTAGGTAGTATGGCCATTTTGACAATATTAATTCTTCCTATCCAAGAACATGGAAGATCTTTCCATCTTCTAAGGTGTTCTTTAATTTCTTTCTTTAGTGTTGTATAGTTCTCATTGTAGAGGTCTTTCACCTCTTTTGTGAGATTGATTCCCAAGTATTTTATTTTTTTCGAGGCTATTGTGAATGGGGTAGTTTTCCTAATTTCTCTTTCTGAAGATTCATCACTTATGTATAACAATGCGTTGGATTTATGGGCATTGATCTTGTATCCTGCTACTTTACTGAATCACTTATGAGTTCTAAGAGTTTTCTGGTGGAATTTTCCAGGTTCCTCTAAATATATAATCATGTCATCAGCGAACAGGGATAGTTTGAGTTCTTCTTTTCCAATTCGTATCCCTTTAATTTCTTTGGTTTGTCTAATTGCTCTGGCCAGGGTTCTCAAGAACGATGTTGAATAGAAGTGGTGAAAGAGGGCATCCCTGCCTTGTTCCAGTTTTTTAGGGGGAATGCTTTCAGTTTTTCACCATTTAGAATGATATTAGCCATGGGCTTAGCATAAATGGCCTTTACAATATTAAGGGAATGTTCCCACTATCCCTATTTGTTCTAGTGTTTTGAGCATGAAGGGGTGCTGTAATTTTATCAAATGCTTTTTCTGCATCTATTGAAATAATCATGTGATTCTTGACTTTAAGTCTATTAATATGGTGAATTACGTTTTATTGATTTCCTGATGTTGAACCAACCTTGCATCCCTGGGATGAAACCCACTTGATCATGGTGCACTATCTTTTTAATATGTTTTTGTATGCGATTTGCTAAAATTTTGTTGAGAATTTTTGCGTCGATGTTCATTAAGGATATTGGTCTGAAATTTTCTTTCCTTGATGAGTCTCTGTCTGGTTTAGGTATCAGTGTGATATTGGCTTCATAGAATGAGTTTGGGAGGGTTCCCTCTCTTCTATTTTATGGAATACTTTGAGAAGTATTGGAATGAGCTCTTCCTTAAAGGTTTTGTAGAACTCGGCTGAGAACCCATCTGGTCCCGGACTTTTCTTTGTTGGTAGGCTTTTGATGACTTCTTCTATTTCAGTACTTGAAATTGGTCTATTTAAATTGTTTATGTCCTCCTCATTCAGTTTAGGCAATTCTATGTCTCTAGAAACCTGTTGATGTCCTTCAAAATTTTCTATTTTGTTGGAGTATAGATTTTCAAAATAGCTTCTAATTATGTTTTGTATTTCAATCCTGTCTGTGTGATATTTCCTTGTTCATTCCGAATTTTAGTGATTTGGGTTTTCTCTCGTCTTCTTCTCTTGTTAGTGTGGCTAAAGGTTATCAATTTTGTTTTATTTTTTCGAAGAACCAACTATTTATTTTGTCAATTTTTTGTATTGTTCTTTTGTTTCAATTTCATTGATTTCAGCTCTGAGTTTAACTATTTCCTGTCTTCTACTACTTTTGGTGCTGTTCTGTTCTTCTTTTTCTAAGGCTTTGAGCTGTAAGTGTTAGGTTGTTTATTTGTTGAGTTTTACTTCTTTTATTAAATGCGCTCCATGAAATAAATTTCCCTCTAAGTACTGCTTTCATAGTGTCCCAGAGATTTTGATATGATGTTTCTTTGTTCTCATTTACCTCTAAGAATTTTTTAATTTCCTTCCTAATATCTTCTGTTATCCATTCATCATATAATAGCATATTGTTTAATCTCCAGATGTTGGAATAGTTCTGTGTTTACTCTTTCATTTATTTCTAACTTCAATCCATTATGATCTGATAGAATACATGCTAGTGTCTCTATCTTCTTGTATTTGCTAACATTAGCTTTGTGGCATAATATTGGTCTATTTTAGAGAAGGATCCATGTGCTGCTGGAGAAGAAAGTGTATTCACTCTTGGTTGGATGGAATATTCTATAAATGTCCGTTAAGTCTAAATTATTGATTGTGTTGTTGAGATCTATGGTTTCTTTGCTCAATTTTGTCTGGAAGATCTGTCCAGTGGTGGAGAGCGGCGTGTTAAAATCACCTAGTATTATTGTGTTGTGGTCTATTTGGTTTCTGAAATTGAGAAGGATTTGTTTGACATACATAGATGAGCCACTGTTTGGGGCATAGATGTTTATGATTGTTATATCTTGCTGATTTATGCTTCCCTTAAGCAGTATGAAATGACCTTCTTTATCCCTTTCTGACTAACTTTGGCTTGAAGTCCACATTATCGGAAATGAGGATGGATACTCCAGCTTTTTTGCTGAGTCCATGTGCATGGTATGTTTTTCCCCATCCTTCACCTTTAATCTATGGGTATCTTTTTCTATGAGGTGAGTCTCTTGCAGGCAACATATTGTTGGATCTTTCTTTTTAATCCAGTCTGCCAGTCTATGTCTTTGATTGATGAATTCAGGCCATTAACATTCAGGGTTATTATAGAGAAATGATTTGGTTTCCCGGTCATTTGGTTCATTTTAAAATTTTGTTATTTATTTGTTTGACACACTTGTTTCCTCCTTTATTTGACAATTCCTTTAGGATAATTCCTCCCTTTGCTGATTTGCTTCTTTGTTTTTCATCTCTTCCTCATGGAATATTTGTTGAGAATGTTCTGTAATGCTGGCTTTCTTTTGTAAATTCTTTTAGCTTTTGTTTATCATGGAAGGATTTTATTTCATCGTCAAATTTGAAGGTAAGTTTCGCTGGGTATAAGATTCTTGGTTGGCATCCATTTTTCTTTCAGGGCTTGAAAAATGTTGTTCCAGGCCCTTCTAGCTTTTAGGGTCTGGATTGAAAAATCTGCTGATATGCGTATTGGTTTCCCCCTGAATGTAATTTGGTTCTTTTCTCTCACCAGCCTTTAAAATTCTGTCTTTATTTTGTATGTTAGGTATTTTCATTATAATGTGCCTTGGTGTGGGTCTGTTGTAATTTTGTGTATTTGGAGTCCTGTAAGCCTCTTGAACTTGATTTTCCATTTCATTCTTCAGATTTGGGAAATTTTCTGATATTATTTCATTGAATAGGTTGTTCATTCCTTTGGCTTGTTTCTCTAGGCCTTCCTCAATCCCAATAATTCTTAAATTGGCCTTTTCATGAGTATCCCATAGTTCTTGTAGATTCTGTTCATGATTTCTTACCATCTTCTCTGTTTGTTCAGCTTTGTTTTCAAGGTTAAATATTTTGTCTTCAATGTCTGAGGTTCTGTCTTCCAGGGTTCTATCCTATTGGATATGCTTTCTATGGAGTTCTTAATTTGGTTTATTGTTTCCTTCATGTCAAGGATTTCTGTTTGGTTTTTTTTCAATATCTCTAACTCTTTATTGAAATGATCTTTTGCTTCCTGTATTTGCTCTTTTAACTGTCGATTGGTGCGATCAATCAATGCTTGCATTTGCTCTTTCATCTCATCATTCAATGCTTGCATTTGCTCTTTCATCTCCTCGTTTGCTTCTCTGATCATTTTAATTATGTACATTCTGAACTCCTTTTCTGTCATTCTTCTGCCATGCTGTCATTGGGTTTTATTGATGTAACATCTAGATTTGTTTGCAGCATTTTCTTTCCTTGTTTTCTCATGTTGTTCAGATATCAGTGGACCGCTGAGATATTGCAGATTTCCTCTGTTGATTTACAATGACCCTGAAGATTTCTATATATATCCCCTCTTAGCCTTCAGTAGGCTGAAGTCTTGGAGGAGGTTGATAATGCGGTGCTCCACAAGGAAGCTGCCTCTCTAGGAGTGGTGGCCTTTCAGGTGGGGTATATTCCCTGCTAGTGGGCAGAGGTGCCTCCACTTGTTGACCAATGGTCATCCAAAGGGGACCTAGGCTGTGGGCTGAGGCAAGGCCTGTTTGGGCCTGAGCCTCTGGTTTTACTGTCCTTGTGGGAAACCTCACCCAGCAGGGAAGACTCACCCGGTGGGGAGGTCTCGCTGGTCAGTTTCCTCCTAGAGGTTCCCCTCAATTTACATCTACTGCCTGGGCTGGGCTGCCTTCCTCTGCAAAGTTTCCAGGGGCCCGGCCCTACCTCCTGGGCCTGGGAGCCTCACCCTTCGCAGATGAATCTCCTTAGGCTGCCCTCTCAGAGAATTTGCCCATAGGCCTGGAACCTTCGCTCCGCCCTAAGCCTGTCTCTGTGCGGCTCTTCCACCCAGAAGCCTCCTAGATCCTGGGACCCTGCTCTGCACCTAATCGCCTGGCTGCGTGGCCCCTCCTCTGAGCAGCCACCTGTGGCCCCGAACAATCGCTCTGAGTCCCAGAGACCCGCCACAGGCCTCTTCTCCAGACAGCCGCCCAGTATGCCGGTGCGGTCACTAGGAGTCCAAGAAACTCACTTCGTGCCTCCTCCTCCACCAACCACCCGTAGCCGGGGCAATCAATCACTCCGAGTCGAAGTGACCCTGCCCGTTCCTCCTCCTTCTCCAGATAACCCCCGGGTGTTCAGGAGCAGTCGCTCTGAGTGGCTCTGAATCCACGTGACCCGCTGCACGGGTCCTCTGGGCAACCGCCCCGGAGCTCTGGTGCGGCCACTCAAGACCAAGCGTCCCACCACGCTTCTCCTCCAGGCAGCCCCCTGTGTTCAGGAGCTGTCACTTTAAGACCAACAACTCACCGCTCGCCTTCTCCTCTGAGCAGCCGCCTGGAGCGCTATGCAGTCACTGCGAGTCCAAAGGACCCGCCGCGCTCCTTCTCCTCCTTCTCCTACTCCTCCGGGCAGGCCCCGGGGTTCAGAAGTGGTCAGAGTCCAAACAGCTCGCCACGCAGCCCCTTCTCTGGCAACCGCCTGTAGTTCCCGTGTAGTCGCTCGAATCCAAGTGGCCGCTCCTCTTCCTCCTCGTCCTCAGGGCAGGCCCCGGGGTTCAGAAGCGTCGTTCTGATTCCAAACAGCTCCCCGCGCGGCTTCTCCTCTGGCAACCGCCTGCAGCTCTGGTGCAGTCTCTCCGAATCCAAGTGGCCACGCTCCTCTCCTCCTCCTCCTCAGGGCAGGCCCCGGTGTCCTGAGTCCACACAGTTCTCCCCGCCTCTCCTCCCCCGGGCAGCCGCCGGAGCCCCAGTGGCTGCTCGGAGTCCCAGCGCTGTGCCGAGCGGCCTCCTCTATGGCGCTCCAGTGGGGGGAGGGGCGTCTCGCCGGCAGTTCTACTTCACAAAGTTTCCTGCGTTCCGGGACCCCCGTCCCATCCGGGATGCCCCCCCCAGGGGGTGAGAGTCACCCGGCTGCTTTGAGTTGGTCCCAAGCGTCTCAATATCTCCTCTTTGAATCCTGAGTCCTGGAGCAACACGAAATGCAGCCACCCTCTAGGCCGCCATCTTGAAAACCAGTGAAGATGGCAACCTTAAGGGCAGATTACTGCCCTGCTCCACAGGAGCTGGAGTCTACCTGAGACCCTTTGAAGCCTCCTGAGCACTGTTGCCTCTCCTCCTGCAGCCTCTGGTCTGTCCAGACTGTCTCTTCTGCCGCTCACTCTTCCGCTCTGCCCTCTTTGCTGAGACAACTCTATTCACCTATCAGGTCTCAAGGACCAGCCCCAAGGTCCAAGATAAGGCCCCTCCAGTCACTGCAAGGGGTTTGAGGAGCCCTCTCCAGGGCAGAGGAGACCTCTGTTCAGAACTTCCGGCCTCTGAACTTAAGGACTCATCAGGTTTCAGCCAAGAGGAAGATGCTTTATAGAAAGTGGAAGGTAAGAGCCAGGTGCAGGTTGGTGCGCTCCTGCAGTCCCAGCAACCAGGGAGGCTGGGGCTGGAGGATGGCAAGTTGGAGACCAGACTTGGAAACCTGGCATTGAAATCAAGGATGCTGAGGGCACTCCAACTACTCAGGAATCTGGAGGATCTCAGGTTCAAAGTCAGCCTAAGCAATTTAGGAGACCCTGTCTCAAAAAAAATAAAAGGGACTGGGAATATAGCTCATTGGCAGAGCACCCTGGGTTCAATCTCCAGTAAAATAAATTAATTAAGTTAAAAGGAAAGATGAAGATACACGTTCTCAGAGCAGAATGTGGACCAGAGACCTTTTCCATTTAAAGGAAATTTAATGAGAGGTGAGGATTGAAGATGTGTGAGCACAGTACCAGCCTGCTGAACCCAGTTCTTTGATCCTTGATCACAGCACTTGAAGGCGAAGATCCAGGTTCTCTTCAGGATCTTCAGATTGACTTTGTCTTCTCTATCTAGATAACGTTTGGAATGTGCCATGCTCAATTATAGGTTTCTTTCTTTCTTTTTTTTTTTTTTTTTTTTTTTTGGTACCAGGGATTGAACTCAGGGGTGCTCACATCCCCAGCCCCCTTTTTCATATTTTATTTAGACAGGGTCTTGCTGAGTAGCTTAGGGCCTCGCTAAATTGATGAGGCTGGCTTTGAACTCACGATCCTCCTGGCTCAGCCTCCTGAGCCACTGGGATTACAGGCATGCACCACTGAGCCCGGTTCAATAATAGATTTCTTAAAATGCATCTCCTTTGTTTTATCCAGTCTAACTGCATTGTGTAGGCTAACTGTGTGTGGAAGCTTTAGTCAAAATGAGGCAATTTTCATACATGAGTGAATTTATAGTAACTCTAAGATTTGTAGATTTCTCAGAAATTTGAGTGATAGGCCAGAGGAAAACAAGTCATGGGGCTTTTAGATTTATAGCTAGTTTCTTTTTTCTTTCTTTTGTCTCCTTTTTATCTTTTTTTTTTTTTTTTTTCTTCTTTTTTCTTTTGCATTACTGAGGATTGAACCCAAGGGTGTTCTACCACTGAGCTACAACCCCAACCCATTTTTTTTTTTTTTTTTTTTTTTTGCGATGCTGGGGATTGAACTCAGGGGCCTTGTGCTTTGAGGCAAGCACTCTACCAACTGAGCTATATCCCCATCCCTCAAACCTTTTTTTATTTTATTATTTTTTTTTTTTTTTTGAGACAGTCTTGCTAAATTGCCCAGTCTGATCTTAAACTCACAATCTGCCTACCTCAGCCTCCTGAGTTAGGATTATAGGTGTGTGTCACCATGTTCGCCCTTGCCTTTACTTCTTCTATCCCACCTTGATCCTTTGTGCTTCTATAGCACTTTATAATTACCCCCATCATAGCACTTATGTGGCTTTGCAAATACTCTTAAATTATCTCTCTCTTGCACAAGACTGTAGAACACCATGGGAACATGTTGATTAGCAGTCTTGTTCACCACTATATCATCAGCCACCACAGTGCCTGGATCTGTAGAAGCTCCAGAGATAATGATGGATGGATGGAAGATAGAAAGAAGGATGGATGGGACCAACAAGGGAAAGAAGAATGAACATGAATGAGATGGAAATTGTAATCAGAAAGCAGATTCCAGAACACAGACACAGGTATCAGTCCTTGTCCAGCCTGAAAAAGAAAACCCAGGCCAGGCAATTCAGAGTAAGAACATAATATGGGAAATTCATGGCAAAAATGATGAAAGAGCTGAAAGAAGGGGGAGGTGAGAACAGCACAAGATCAGAATACACAGAAAGTTCCATTCCTACAACTCCAGGGTCAAATGGAGAAGGGGTGTTACTAGAGCCCAGGAAGAGTGGCTACAACCACAGTGGCCTGATGCAGAAGCTCAGGGGAACCCCAATCACCACTAAAAGATGCTGCCTGGAGGGAATGGAGCCTGGGATGGCACCTTCTCCTCACTATCTCCCTGCCCTGTAGTCTCCCAAAGTGCCTCTCATTGGTTGAATCTGGTTCAAAGCTAATTGGTGAGGAAGTCTGAGAAATGTGACTTGCAGGGATCAACTCTCCTACAAAACAGAGAAAAACAGTCCAGGGGCAGAGAATGGATCTAATAGCAAACAGGTAAACCAGCAGCCCAGCAGGGTCATGGCTGGCTGAAGTTGTGTGAGAAATCAGGAAAGAGGTGCCCAGGTGTGCCGGGTGCACCACAGTGTGGAAGAGACCAGACCCAAGCAGGCTGACACCACCATTTGAGACCTATGGCCCTGGGCCAATGTGCTCAGTGAATGTCACTGTTAAGGAATAAGGTGGAGGATAAAACCAGTAAGGAAAAGGACTGCTGGTGGTTTTTACAAGCCTGGTTTGGAAAGAGCAAAGGACAAATGGAATAACACGACAGTTAAATGACCCAAGTTTGAGTTCCAGCTCCAGTACCTGATCGCTGGAGGATTTGGACAAATGAATTAACCTCTGAATGTTGTTCTGTGAAATTGAGACAATCTAGCCCTCGGCATGACTATTAGCAGAAATAAATGAGAGCATCCACAAAGCACTTGGCACAGTGCCTAGTGACAGCAGGCAGAGCAGAGAGCAGGTTCTTATCCTCAACTCTAGGATATAAGCCCAATGTTTCTCTGAGGTTCTGGCTCAGGGTCTCTCATGAGGTTGTAATCAGCAGTGGGTCAGGGCTGCAAGAGGATCTGTCTCCTTGCTCATGATTTTGGCAAGCTTGCCTTTCCACTCCAGGTTTCGGCTGGATGCCTCCGCTCCTCACCTCATGTGCCTCTTCCTGGGTCCTCAGTGTAGGACCAGCTTCTCCCAGAGTGAAGACAGCAGTGAAGGGGTTGACGATCGCCTCTGGTAAGGGGGAGAGGAGAGAGCTGGCATGCAGTGCTGTCCAAGGGGAAGGGAAGGGTCCCACCCCCTCACCTAACTTGTGGAGGCTGCCAGCTTCTAGTCCAGAAGATGGATCCGGGAGCGTGAGGGGAAGCCTATCAGCTTCAGGGACTGCACCTCAGTGACCCCCACCAGCCTACAGTGCCTGAAAGCACAGGCCACATGTCTGTGTTTGGCCAACCAAAGTGGTTCCAGGAGCGCCTCCCACCCCTGCAGCCATAATTGTGTAAACCTACTTCTCAAAAGACCCCTAGACCTGTCATGAAGCCAGGTGTGTAGCTGGTAGCATTTGCTGATTGCTCTTTGGCACGCGCTGTGTCACTCAGTGCTCACACACCCCTCAGGTAGAGGGCATTAGCTCTTTTTTGCAGGTGAAGAAACCAAAACTCAGATTAAAAGTAGAACAAGTTTGCAAGAATCTGAACAGTTAGGAAAATTGTCTAAAACTTGTAAATAGGACAAAAAGATTGCTTTGGATCTTTAATTCAGAGTTACACTAGAATAGTGTTTCTCACAATTAGGGGGAATTTTAAACCCCACCCCACCCCACAAGGAACATTTTGGCAAAGTCTGAAAACATTTTTTTGCCTGTCACAGGTTTTGACTGGGGAACTGATACTACTGCCATCTAGTGGGCAGAGGCCAGTAATTCCACTAAACATTTCAGCATGTACCCACCGCAGAGAATCACCCAGACCAAACATGAACAGCGCTGCTACTGAGAAGCTCGGCTGGAGAACAACATGACTAGGTTTGACTTATTATTTGCTATTAATTAGGTCTCAAGAATGACAACATGTACAAACAATAATAAATGTTGGAGAGGAAGCAGGAAAAAAGGAACACTTACACTGTTAGTGGAAGTGTAAATAGAGTACAACCACTGTGGAAATCAGTATGGAGTTTCTTCAAAAGAGTAGGCATGGAACCACCATATGACCCAGCTATACCACTCCTCAGTATTCATCCTGAAGAATTAAAGTCATACTACAGTGATACATGCATACCCACGTTTATGGCTGCACAATTCACAACAGCCAAACTATGGAAACAGTCTAGGTGTCCATCGATGGATGAACGGATAAAGAAAATGTGTTGTATATACATAATGGAAGTTTTTGTTTGTTCTTTCTTTCGTTTTGGTACCAGGGATTGAACCTAGGGGTGCTTCACCACAAAGTCACATCTCCAGGCCTTTTTAAAATTTTATTTAGAGACAGGGTCTCACTGAGTTGCTTAGGGCACCACTAAATTGCTGAGGTTGACTTTGAACTTGCAATCCTCCTGCCTCAGTCACCCAAGCTGCACCTTGCACAATGAAGTTTTTATTTAGTCATAAAGACAATAAGTTGCTCAGACTGGCCTTGAGCTTGGGATCCTCCTGCTTCAACCTTCTGAGTCACTGGGATTTCAGGAGTGCACCACTCAGACTGGCACGTGATATTTTGTTTCAGCAGTACAAGCAAAATAATATAAGAGGAAATCACCAGGAAGGCAAAACTCTTTAAATGAGGGAAGAAGAAACTGATGTATCTAGTCAGTGATAAAAAAGAATTCTAGAATAAGATGGCTAAATTAGATTCCTTAATCAACTCTCTCATGATGTTTGAGATATATCACCTATTTCTTTCCTCTTGTCCCTTCAAATCGTATCCAAAAAGTCTATTTTGTAAAAGGGAGAAAACTCTTCCTGATGTTCTCTTAAATCTATCAGAGCAAGGATCAAAGACTCTGACATATGGCTCCAAGGGACCCTGTAGGGAGCCATTCCCAGCAAATAAATCCAAACCTCCTTTTCTCTGGTCACTGATCATTTCAATGATTAGCTCATTATTTAAATTATTCATATTGTCAAAAACATTTCAGAAGTATTGATTGATAAATTTGCTGAATATATTCTGAGCTCGATCTATATGAAGCTCAAGGCAGTGTATCAAATGACATTCCAGAGTTTGGATTCAAACCATGGGGCTGTAATCAGTCTCCTGGAACATACTCCTGTTTCTTATCCCTTAGTATAGAAAACTTTGCCCTTGGCAAATGTCGGAGAAGAAGACATGGGCAATCTCTCCTATCAGTCAGTCCAAGTAAATGCAGTGGGCTGGTCACCCTCTGGCAAGAAGAATCAGAGGACTGAGTTGAAGCCCACAGCCAACCAAAAATGAGTGAGAATTTAGAGACTTAGGGTTTTACTCTCTCTGTTAAACTGGAATAGCTTTCACTTTTAGGGTGCCCTGGAAGATTCTCCATCCCTCTTCATCATGTAATATGCCCTGCCTCTGAACTGGCTTCTGTATTTTGAAAGCTTTTGTCCTTTCCATAAATTCATGTTGAAACTTGAACCTCTAATGTAACAGTATAGGGAGATGGGATGTTTTGGGAGGTGTTTTAGGTTATGAGGGTACTAAACTTGCAAATGTATTAATACCACTATAAAAAGAGCTTGTGGGGTGGGTTCACTCTCTTCTGCCTTTTCGTCATGTAAGGAACAGCATTCTCCCTCTCCAGAAAATTCAGTATTCCAGGTGCCAACCAGTCCACCAGGCTTCAGCAGACACCAACCTCGCCAGTGCCTTGATCTTGGACTTCTGGTTTCCAGCACTGTAAAAAACAAAGTTCTGCTTTTTATAAGTTACCCGGGCTCAGGGTAACTGAGCCACCTCCTTAGCAAAAGTGATCGCTCCAAAAAGTGGGCACATGATCCAGTCAAGAGCTCTTCCTGGGACTGAAATACTTCAACTAGAGAGATTTAACTAAGACTGTATGGGGTGGGCTGGGGCTGTAGCTCAATAATAGAGCACTTGCCTATCATGTGTGAGGCATTGGATTCCATCCTTAGCACCACATAAAAATAAACAAAATAAAGGCCATCTGAAACTACAAACAACAACAACAACAACAAAAGACTATAGGGGAAGAGCATTGGACCAGAAAGGCTGGGTTCTATTTACACTTTAATCAATGGGCATGTAAAACTCTCTGCGCCTTCATTTCCTCATCTGAAAGTTAAGAGGAAATCTTAAAGGATTATATTAGTACTTGCTACAAACCCACCTATACACAGGTTTTCCTTTGACCCAAGAAGAATATACTTATCAAAAAAATAAAACAAAAAAAAAACCTTCAGGTTTTATTATCCAACACGAAGAAGGTAGGAAGATTTCCATGGGAAACCAGAAGAAATGCTATATCCCAAGGTAGGTGGCACCTCACCGATGCCATCACCACCCGTGCTGCTCTTGTCTCCCAACCCCTCTCAAGACCCTTTGCCCAAAAGGCTCCTTTGGCCATTATCTGAGTCCTTGAGCTTTTTGGGTTTTTGGTTTCGTTGTTGTTGTTTTTTGGTACTCAGAATCTAACCCAGGGACACTTTATCACTGAGCTATATGCCCAGCCCTCCCCCACCTTTTTGAGACAGGGTCTAAGTTGCTGAGGCTGGCCTTGAACTTGAGATCCTCCTGTCTCAGCCTCCCTAGTTGCTGGGATTACAAGTGTATGCCACTATGCCCAACTTTTAACTTTTTAACTTCTCCCCACCACACGCCCCCTTGGCACTGGAGATTAAATCCAGAGTCACTTAACCACTGAGCCACATCCCAGTCCCAGCCCTCTTATTTTTTTTTAATGTTTTTACATTTTCATACAGGGTCTCACTAAGTCCTTAGCTAAGTTGCTAAAGTTGGTCTCAAACGTACAATCCTCTTGCCTTAGCCTCCCAAATTGCTGGTATTACAGGCTTGCACCACCACGCTTGGCTGACTCCTTGAGTTCTGACGGGTTCTCAATGCAAAAACCTACAGTGACAACTCCTGACATTGTGCAGGCCAGGAAGACTCCCTCTCAAACATGCATAGGAGGAAGGAGAGCTGCCATTTCTCCCTCCGTTATCTAATCAAAACTCAGTCAGATAGTTCCAGGCCATAAGTGACAAATCATTTGAGATTCCACTCGTGATCATAGAGTATAAGTTCCTCAAGAGCAAGGATTTTTAAAATTTTGTCCATGAACCTATCTTCAGTATTAGAATTGTGCATTGGCACAGAGTAAATGCTTGTTGAGGGAATGACATAAAATTGTGTTTAAGCTGATGTGGTGGTGCACACCTATAATCCCAGCTACTTGGTAGGTCGAAGTAGGACCATCCCAAGTCTAAGGCCAGCCTCAGCAACTTAGCGAGAACTTGTCTCAGAATAAAAATAAAAAGCAACCGGAATGTAGTTCACTGGAAGAGCCCCCTGGGTTCAATCCCCAATGGCACATGCATGCACACACACACACACACCCACACACACACATACACAAACAAAAAAAGCAGAGGGGACTTCCTTATGCCAGCTCAGGTTATTTCCTATTTTTTGGAAAACTGCCTTGGTATTTTGTTTGTTTGTTTGTCAGTTTGTTTTGGACACTGGAAATGAGCACAGCAGCACTCTGACACTGAGCTATATTCCTATCCCTTTTATTGAAAGAGTTTCACAAAATTTCCCAGACTGGCCTTGAACTTTCAATTCTCCTGCTTCAGCCTCACAAATCACTGGGATTACAAGTGTACATCATCATATTCAGCAAAAACTAGTCTGTTTTAAAGTTTATGTGACTCCTAGTACAAAGTAACTCCATTATGGTTAGGCCTGGTCTGTGGAGGCCTACTGTAGGAGTTCATCCCAAGACAGTGGCCGCCCATCGATTCCATTTAACAAATCACAGAGCCCTGTGTGTGGAGAAAGGAGAACTCCTCCAGAAAGTTATGGTCGCACACTCATAACTGATGTGACCTATACGTGCAGACCAGCAGTTTCAAAGCCTACACCACATCCAGTCCTCCCATCCCCCGCAAGACTGCAGCTCTCAAATGCCTCCTGTACAGAATTTCTGCAGCGGCCGTCCCCAGGCTGAAGTCTCCCTGAGGTCAGGGTCCTTGGTAACATTCATCATGCTGCCCAAGAGGTAAGGGCCGCGTTTTGCACAAAGCAGACCCTCCGCTTTTGTTAAATGCACGATAGTGCAATTCTGGGAAGTTCTTCCTGAGGTCTCCCTCTGCCTGCTTCCCCACAAAACAGCGGACTAGAGCCCAACCAGGGAGCCTGCAGCCCACGACCACCAGGTGTCGCTGCCGCGTTCCCGCGCCGGAGGGTGGAGCGGGCCGCAGACCCGAGCAGCATGTGGACGTTCGGGCGCCGCGCGGCCGCCGGCCTCCTGCCCCGGTCGGCGGCCTCTCGCCCGGCCCAGGCCAGCACCGGGGCACCGCGCCCGGTGGAACTCGCCCCGTTTTGCGGCCGTCGTGGGCTGCGCTTGGGAACCGCTGTGGCTGGAGTGCCCGGCCGAGCTGTGAGTACCCGCGCCCGGCAGCCGCTAGGGCCGCGCAGGGGAAGGCGCCGCGCACGCAGGGCGCTCGGGGGCGCGCTCGGGCATGCGCGCCGAGTGGGACGGGCTGGGCGGCGGGCGGCGGGCTTGGGAGCGCCCTTCCTGCTCCAGGTCACGTTTGCACTGGCTTCTGGAGAGGTCGGTACTTTGTCCTGCAACAGGCCTGCAGGCCAACGACCCGGGCAAAGGCAGGGCAGGCGGACGGGCATCGTTCCGCGGGAGCTGCGGCTGTCTCGAAGCTGTCACTGCCTTCTTGAGAATTGAAATTTCACGTTAACATATGACATGCAGCACTGTATAATGCACACATGTGTATTATGGGTGTGGAGCACATTTAGAAATATACACGTCATCTTTTCAAGCCCGGATTTTATGAATGAAACCTTTCCTTCGAGCGAGGTAAAACTGTCAGGGCTGCCGAGCAAGCTGGAGTCCAGCTTTTAGAAAACGACCCGATATGGATTCCAAATTCTGGCTCTCGGACTCGGCAGACCTCGGGGGATCCCCCGAGCCTCTCTGAGGTTCTGGTGAGCTTCGTGTTCTGTACAGAGGAGATAAAGGGTGATGTCCATATTGCCGGCCTGGCGTGAGGACTATATTGGATTAACACACGTAAGGACTTTAGTGCTTCAGGATGCAAAGAAGTATGTGACGCAGGTGCTGCATGATTTGAAAGAAGCCCAAAGAATGGTGGTGGAGCCAAGGAAGGCTACCCCTGGTCAGGGAAAGACCTGGTTACCAGGATGCCAAGATAGTGGATGGGGAGCCACATGGGCAAAGCCCAGTGGCCGACTTGGATCAGTTATGGGTGGCTGGTACACTCTGTATTGCAGGAGATGAAGGAGGCCCAACCCCGCTTGTCAGTGGTGGGCCAGGTTTGGATTTAAGCTTAAACTGCCCACTGACACTAGTTATTTAGCCCACGCGGTGTTTGAAAAAAAGCTTTAGGATTGATTGCCAACATGCAAAAACTGGGACCTAGAAAAGGATTTCCCAGCTTCTCTGGAAAAATAGGCAAGTGTAGCCACAAGGATCCCCAGATCCCCTCTTCCCAAGGCGATTTATTACCCACCTCTTTGTTGCATTCACCTGCTGTGCACCCTTGGGCAACATAGGTTGTGGCAGTTTTTAACAGGAGAGTGACAAGGGGTGATTCCAAATGGCTCTATTGGGCTGTTGACTGGGGAACTTGCTCAGCGTGGTGCTGGCACCCAGGAAGGTGTATACTGGGCTTAGGGATCATTTGGAGGTGGCTGGATAATTGGCAGCCTTGGTCATCCACTGGGCCTCTTTTTTCCATCATAATCTAATTACAGTTGTTTAACCTGTTCATTCCACAGTTCCTTTGCACATCTTGGGTGTGCACATCCACAGTTGGTGGATGGAGTAGCAACTGAGATCTCCATCCTTTTTAAAACCTTGAGAGTCCTCAGTTTAGTCCCTGAGGGCCCTTGGACTCTGAACTTCATCAGGACCTTAATTCACTTGGAGGCCTTTCTCGATCCTCCTTCTTTCTTTATCCCCTATTTCTACTTCTTAGAGCAGCTGTCCAACAAAAAAATACAAAGGTAGCCACATATATAATTTTGAGTTTTCTGATAGCTAAATTGAAGATGTAAAGAGAAACAGATGAAATTAATTTTAGTAACATTTATCTAACCTAATACAACCCAATATTATCATTTCAACATGTGATCATAGGGCTGGGGATATAGCTCAGTTGGTAGAGTGCTTGCCTCGCAAGCACAAGGCCCTGGGTTCAAATCTCTGGCACTGCAGGAAAAAAAACATGCAATTGTTATTTTTAGAATGATTAATGAGATACCCTACCTTCTTTTTTCACACTCATACATTTCCAGCACATCCTAATTCAGATGTTAAATTTCCATGGAAATACTTGAACTATATTTATAAAATTCACGTTTGAGAGCTGGGAGTATATAGTTCAGTGGCAGAGTGCTTGTCGAGCATGCATGAGACCCTGAGTTCTGTCCTCAGCACCGCAAAAAAAGGAGGAAAAAAATCCACAGTTGAAAATGATGGTTCACATAGTCAGGGCATTTCAGACATACTTAAAAATTCTTAAATACCTTTTTATGATCATTTTAAATTAATTTAAACGAAGCATAAACTCTAGCTTCTCAGTCACACTGCTCACATTTCTAGTGCACAGTAGTCAGTGTGGCTGGTTGCCACCACACTGGGCATGTGTAGTGTCTGATTGTCAGCTTGCACATGAGAACTCAGCATCCACAAGAAAAGCTTTTAAAGCCAGGCATGGTGGCACACGCCTGTAATCCCAGCAGCTAGGGAGGCTGAGGCAGGAGCATTGCAAGTTCAAGGGCAGCCTTAGCAATTTAGTGAGGCCTTAAGCAACTCAGCAAGACCCTGTCTCAAAATAAAATACAAAAAGGGCTGGGGATGTGGCTCAGTGCTTAAGCACCCTTGGTTCAATCCCTGGTACCAAATAAATAAATAAATAAATAAATGGCTTTTAAAAGTGTATCTCTGAGCTCCCACCCCCAGAGGCTGGAAAGGACTCTGGTTTTGCTGGCAGCCTCTGGTCCTTGCCTAGCTAGGCCAGCATCTTCAAACTTTGACCTTAATGCTAGCGACAGCTTTGTGCAGGAAGTAACCTGAGGTTTCTACCTCTTCAATCGCTTCATAATCTCTTGCTACAGCCACTTCTGCATCCCTGGAATGGCCTTGAGATATCCACCCATCTTCCTAAAGGGACAGAACCATCCCCTATGACTTCATTACCCATAGGTTTTAAGCCTGACAAGCAGGTTGAGCCCTAATTCACATTAAATTCATTTTTATTGTCTTTCAGAGACATTATACATGAGTTCATACACACAAAAAGACCTATAAAATATCCATATTGCCAGGAGAGGTGGTACGCTCCTGTAATCCCAGCGGCTTGGGAGGTTGAGGCAGAATTATCACAAGTTTGAGGCCAGACTGCAACTTAACCAGACCCTCAAAACTTAGCAAGACCCTGACTCAAAAAATGAAAAGAGCTTGGGATGTAACTCAGTGGTAAAACACCCCTGGGTTCAATCCCCAGTTAAAAAGAAAAAAAAAAAAAAAAAAAAAACCAACGACAATGAAACAAAGAAACAAAAAGTAACTCTATTGCTTAAAGATTAGTAATAAATGCTAGGGTCTGAATGCCATGTTCCCCCAAATCTGTATGTTGAAACCTCATCACAAGGTAACCACAGGAGGTGGGCCTTTGACAGGTAGTGAGCTCATGAGAACAGAGCCCTCAGTATTGATTAGTGCCCCTATGGAATGCCCAAGGGAGCTCATTCGTCCCTTCCACCAAGTGAGAACACAGTGAAAGATTGCCACCTATGAACCAGGAAACAGGCTCTAACTAGACCCCAGATCTGGCAGTGCCTTGATCTTGGATTTATAAGCCACACAGTTTATGGTGTTTTGTTACAGCAGCACGAAGGGACTAAGATAGTAAATACCCATGTCACCTACGTCAGGTTGAGAGAATTTGCTTGTTCCTCAGAAGGCCTGCCCTGCCCTGGAGAAACCTGCTATCCTGGGTTCTATTAATTATACCTCCCCCGTTTCCTGGGAGTTTACTTCTGATGTGTTTCTCCTTAAACACCTACTGTTGACTTAAAGACATTGTGCTGTGACTTTAACAGTGGTTTTGAGCATCATCAAAGCCTGCTCAGGGCCAGGGTTGTGGCTCATTGATAAAGCACTTGCCTAGCACACGTGAGGTACTGGATTCCATTCTCAGCACCTCATATAAATTAATAAAATAAAGATCCATTTACAACTAAAATATATATTTTTTAAAAAAATAAAACTGATGCTCACAGCTGTCCTTTGTTTGTTCTCCCTGCTGGAGAGTATCCTGTTGGGTGAATAGATCACACCTCATCTGGGCTCCTTTGGTGGCATTCAGCAGATTGCACGGTTCTGCCATTGCGCTGCTTCGTGTTCCTGTGCATGGACAGTGGTTCCCTTCCAGTGAATTTCTCAGGATGGAATTACTGAACAAAGGGCTGAATTACTGAACAAAGAATCAACACATTTGATCCCCAAAGTGTTTATACCCATTTGTTTTCCCCCAGCAAGGGCGGGGTACTGACTGATTCACTCTTCAAGTGTTGTTCTTAGATAGGGCCCAGAGTGACTAGGCAATGCTTCAGGCCTCTCTTTTGGCCTCCCTGCTGGCCCCACCCGGGTGGGTGATAATTGGGTCATGTGGTACCTGAGCTTGAGATCAGAGGCCTAGAAACTCACTAGTATTTCCTAGATGCATCCCATGAGAACACAGATCCATTAGACCCTGGAGACTCAGCTAGCAAATCTACCCCACAATTTGGCTTCGGGGTGACCTGGAAGTAGGAGGGGTGGCTATTGGGTGGCTTCAGCAGAAAGCCTGTGAATCCCATCTGCTGCCCTCAGGTTGGAGTTTGCCTCTCTGACCTTCTATATCTCCACCCCTTTGTTGATACCTTTCAAAACAAATCTACTGAACACCCTCAGGCCCTGTATTTGAGATATTCCTGTTCTCTTGCTTAATCCTCATGACCAGTCTGCAGCAAATATACTATGATCACTGCCTTCAGAAGAGAACACAGGGCTTGAAAGATTTAGCCGTAGCCCAAGGAATGTCAAATTGGTGTTAAAAAAAAAAAAAAAAAAAAAAAAAACAGGTTAGATACAAGGCAAGGCATATTTGGCAAAAATTTGTTGTTATGATTAAAAACACCTGGGACTGGCGATGTGGCTCAGTAGTAGAGGCTTGCCTAGCATACACAATGCCCAGAGTTCAAACCCCAGCTCCCAGAAAGAAAAAAAAGAAAAAAAATTTAATGGCTGTCAATGAATAACTTACATTTGACCAAACTTTCCAACAAGAAACTATTGAAAAGAAAAAAAAATAAAGCCCAGTACCATACATATTAATAATCTCAACTACTCAGGAAGCAGAGGCAGGAAGAATGGCTGAGGATACAGCCCAATGATAAATCACTTGCCTAGCATGCATGAGACCCTGGGTTGAATCCCCAGTACTGGGGGAGATGGGGGTGGGAGTGTATCAGAGAGACTGAGGTAGGATTTGAGAGGCCAGGATCCTAGAAAGAAGGGAGATTCCCTAGGGGAGGAACCCAACACTCTCCAGCACTTTCTCCTCATGTTTCGAACCCCATTCTGATTCCCAAACATGTGATGCTTGCATTTGTGGCAGGCAGATGGGGTCCAATCCCAGTTCCACCACTGTGTACCTTAGTATCAGTGTGACTTTGCAGGAGTTACCCCTTGGTGCCCCAGTTTTCTCATCCATCCTCCTTATTTGCATATTCCGTATTTCTGAATTTGACTACTTACTACAGTTTCTTTCTTGCCCCAAATCATATCCCAGGGCTCTCATGGTTGTTCAGCAGGCATGTGCAGAATGGCAAAAAGTTTGAGTCCCCTTGGAGCACATTCCCAGCAGAGGTGAGACAGGGCTCTGCTCTGTCTTGTTCCAGCTCCCACGGTGTGAGCGCCTTCTTTTCAGTGCCATATTTTCACATTTGTGTGTTTTGTTGGTGATGTTGCTGTTTAAGAATGGTCCTGAGCCCGGTGCCGAAGGAAGCACAGGGAGACTGTGACATGCCTTACAGAGAAAATACACGTTAGATTCATCTCACTCGGTGTGAGTTATAGTGCTGAGGTCCCAAGTTCATTGTTAATGAATCAAACCAGGTGTCTTTAAACACAAATGCACATAAGCAGAGTCATATAGCCATTCGAGGCTTGCGGGGACCTAACCCTGCATTCCCTAGGAATAATTGGCTAATTGAGCATTTGTAACAACTTTATAAGACCTACTTCTTGTGAATACCTATGCTCCCAGGATTATGAGAACTAAATGAGTCCATACCTATAAACACCAAGAGCAGGGCCAAGCAGATAGAGAACATTCTAGAAAGTGCAATAGAACTGCACACGGTGAGGCCTGCCTGTAAGCTCAGGAGGTTGAGGCAGGAAGATCACGAGTTCAAAGCCAGCCTCAGCAATTTAGCAAGGCCCTAAGAAATTCAGCAAGACTCTGTCACTAATAAAAAATAAAAAGAGCAGGGAATGTGTCTCAGTGGTTAAATACCCCTGGGTTCAATCCTGGTACCCCAAAAAAGAAAGTGTGATAGCTCTGACAGTGGCTATTATGTCTCCTTCAAAGCCACCTCCTTTAAACACACACTCTGCGCTCAGCCTTCCACTCCCTCTGTCCATTTCCAGCCCTGTGCCCTCAGCCTCCTCCTTTCTGATCTTGCCAAGGGTGCTGCTGGCTCAGGATCAATATCTAAAGGTCTCTGACCACCAGAGTGACCTTTGGAGGGTGTAATCTTATCATCACCCTCTTAAAGCCTGCTGTGCCTTCCCTGAGTGAAGACCAGCTGAGCTCCTTCACGAGCCCCTGGCTACCTCCACTTCACTCCGTCACCTCCTTCCTCCCTCCCAGGCCTGCCACCTCCTCTCTGACTGCACCACTTTCTCCCTTGCTCTCAGTTCACTCCCATCTGGTAATTTCTTCTGTCTTGCAGCTGGTCATTTGCAGCAGAAAGCAGTGGTTATCAACTCACAGCCCATCACCTGGGTGCCCAGCAATGAGGGATTAAAAAAAATCAACAGGTCACATTCTCCCCTGCAGATCCTGCTAATATGATCTGTCAGGCAGCAGTTGGCCTCTCTTCTGGTCTCCAGCAGACTTTTACCTCTTGCTCCTTTTTGATGTTTTTCTGAGTCAACCACATCACCTGAATAGCCTGCAGCAGCACTGACCAGTAGAACCCCTGCCATGATAAAAATGTTCAGTATGAACCACTAGCCACATGTGACCTCAGGACACTTAAAATGTGGCCAGCGCTGCTGAGAAACTACTTTTTAAATATTTATCTCTATAAACTTAAGTTTAAACAACTACATGTAGCTTGTGGGCACCAAATATGTCCAATAGGACAGCAAGATCTGAGTGAGAGACTTGAAGAACTTTTTAATGCGTTATAAAGAAGTGGAAAGCAATTCCTAAGAAATATTCCTGAAAAACTGTAACATGGTTACTCCTGAATGTAGCAGTAACAATATAGGAACCATATATTGTTGGATGATAATAGACTGAAAAATGATAATGTTATGTTCTTCTTTTAGAGTTTGAACCTCCACTACCTCAACCAGATTCTGAATGTCAAAAAGCAGAGTGTCTATTTGATACCTTTGAGGAACTCGGGAACTTTGGGCAACCCAGGGTAAGATGAAAACACCTTCTTCCGAGAGGTTTTTTCTCTCTTTCCTCCCTACCTCTCCCATCTAGAACTTGTTTTCTCTCTGAGCAGCAACCCTCTCAGGTACCTTTCCACATCACTAAGTATCCACCATGTTATTTTTAATGAAATGATATTAAGTCACATGGATTGTATCATAATTCATTTAACCCATTCCCACTTGTTGAACATTTAGGTTGTTTCTAGATTTGTTAGTATTTTTTCAGTGTCCTTGTGAGGAATATGTTGCTATAACAAATAGACCCCAGAATGTCATGGCTTAAACCAGCAGTGGTTTGTGTCTCCCTCTCCAGACTGCCCAGGGTTGGTATTCCTCCATGAAATGTGTAGGAATGACTAGCTGAGAGTCTCTTCCAGTTCTGCCCTTTCCTGTCAGTGCCTCGCTGTCTGCATCGTTTAGGCCTGTCAAGTTCCATTTGACAGGAAGGGCTGGGATCATCAAAGGGCTGGAAGTGGCACTTGTCCCTCACTCACACTCCACTGGGAAGCACATCGTCACAGGAGCCCCTGACTGCAGGGGAGCCTAGGGAATACAGGCTAGCAAGTGTCCTGGAAGACGTGGACAGTGGAGTCCCTGCAGAAAGCTGTTGGGCATTGTTACAGTCTGTCCTGCTGCGAACCGATATCTATAGGACCTTCTTTCACACACAGATATAAGACTCAAGAGACAAACAGCCATGCAGTCTGCATCCACCTCAAAGTCCAAGATTTTGGGATGACGTGCCATTCTATCTCAGGTCTAAGAATGGCTTCTTCTGACCAAGACACACACACACACAGTGATGACAAGGGACAGAATAACTGCAATAATACTCCCATTCAGAGAAGAAACATGTCCCTGGCCTATGGCCGTGAGGGGATCTTGCTGCAGCCCAGGATGGAGGATGGTGCTCCACAGATCCCTCTGGGGGCCTCCTCCTTGCCCATTGTCCCCCTCGTCTCAGGGGAAGCTGGCAGTGGGCAACGTGCCTTCCTTGGGGCAAGCAGCCTTCACAGCCCACATTTCTGCTGACCACAGGCTGGGGTGCCAGAGGCTATTCGAAGACGCCAGTAGACAATTTTAGGTCAGACTCATTTTTCTTAGGTAACAGGATTTTCCCCAAAATCATAGTATACTTCTGATCTGTTTACTCCCAGCCAGTCCCCCATGCCAATAACCTCATTCAGATTTCTTCCCTGCATGGAACCCTCCAGCAACCTTACTTCTTTGCATGTCCCCATCCCCAGCCCTCTGAACCTAGGAACAGATACCTTCAGGTCATATAAAACATAAGATCAGGGACCAGCGATACCCTCGATTTGGTTTTTGCAACAGGGTTGTGTCCCTTTTTGGCAGGCCTTTGTGTTCAAAGCCTTAGATTCTTCCTTTGACTTTCCATATTTGCACAAATGTTCCTGTTCACTTCACTCCTTGCAAACATGTCAGTTATTTCCTGGCTCATAGAATCTTGTTGCACTTGCTAAAAGAAACAGAGAGCCACTTACACACAGGAACATTCTAACTATCCCCAGAGCTACATGCTCAGTAGGGAGACTCTTGTCCATCTTGGTTTGCATAGACAACAGACTGACTGTGGGCTCTGCCTGGGCTTTCAAAACCTGTGGAGCCCCCACATCTACCCACCTACCCACAATCTCCCCACCCAACTCCCAGAGCTTCCAAGCTGGCACTGTGGACTGCATATTCTAGGAGTTTGCTTTGGTGGCACCCATTTCCGGCCCCATTTCCAGGACCCCTCCCACACAGATTTTCTGCTGCTGTCCCCTGACCACTCTGGGCAGTCCTGTGAGGGTAGAGAGGATGCCCCGAGTCCCACTCCCTTCCCCAGGGGCTCCTTCTGTCCTCTGGGAAGCATACCATCATCCACTCTGCTGGCAGCCTCTTGACTTTGGACTCAAAGAGTGTTTTAGGACTTTAACTTTTTTGATCCAAAAGAAATGTGTCTCTTTTGTGTTCCCCAGTTCCTCAAGACAGGAGGTATCAACCAATCTCTCCATTCGCTCCATCTTACCTTAAAAATGCCCATCACACTCTACCAGACCACCACTCTCTGTAAAGAACAGCCACCAATCTGGTCAGTCTGCAGCCTGTCCCACCTTGTCCCTGCAGTGGGAGATGGGCACACAGTGGATGGCAGGAGTTCATGCAGCACATTATCTGGAGCCACTGGTGTCTTACCTTAGCCCCCTTGGACACTCAGATAATGGAGCTGTCTGGTGTACATCTCATAACCTACAGGTATAGCCTCACGGGGCCAGAAGCTCCTAGAAAGATGTTCTGTTTGTTTTGTTTTGTTTTGTAGTGCCAGGAATGGAACCCAGCTCCTCACTCACACTGAGCACACACTTTGCCGCCGAGCTACACCCCCAGCATAGCAATAGTTTTTTATTATTATGAATCAGAGGCCGTGGAATTTACCATTTTAAGATGCATAATCCAGGGGGCTTTTAGTATATTCACAGGGGTATACAACTGTCACCACTACTAACTCCAGAACATTTCCATTACTCGCAAAAGAAACCCTGTACCAGTTAGCAGTCCCACCCGTTCGTCCCTTTCCCCACCCCTGGCAACCACTAATCTACTTTCTGTCCCTCTGTTATTCATAGCAGTGTTTCATTATTGAAAAATAGTAAAGAAATGGCTCCAAGTCATTTGTATGCACCCTGATAACGTTTCTAAAACTGAACAAAAACAAAAACAAAACAACCCCCTGAACAAAACAAAAACAAAACAACAACACCTGTGTAACTAGTACCCAGCTCAAGAAACAGCATGTCACCAGCCCCTGCAGGCCAGCCCCTAAGCCCCTGCTCCCTCCTGGTGCTTAACTACCCAGAGGAACTGCCATTCTGATTTCCAGTAATGGCTTAGTTTTGCCTGTTGTTAAGTATAAATAGGTTTGTGTGTGACTTCTTTCCATCATGGTTTTGTTTGTGACACTAGTCCATATGGTTTATTGTTCTTTCTTTTTTTGTTTGTTTTTTAGTGATACTGGGGATTGTTATAAACAGTCCTATTTTGCTCTATCATATACCACAGTTTATTTGTGCTTATGTTACCTCTGATTACTTGTGCACTTTCCAACTTGAAGCTATAGGATAGTTCTGCTGTGAACTTTCTCATATAGTGCATGTCTTTTGGTGAGCCCATGTGCATTTCTGTTGAGTGTACCCCAAGAGTGGAATTGGTGTGTCATAGCATGTGAATGTGTGCCACTTCAGTGAAGACTGCCAGCAGTTTTCCTAAGTGATTGTCCAGTTTGTTTGCCCAGCAAACAAACAAACCAAAATACTCAGGACAACTCTTATTACCACCTATCTCTTTCACTTTAATCATTCTGGTGGTATCTGCTTGTGTAGGGGTTGTTTCTATGTTTTTTAAACTGGGAATTGAACCCAGGAGGGTTCTACAACTGAGCTACACCCCTAGCCTTTTCATTTTTTGAGACAGCTTCTGCTAAGTTGCCCAGGCTGAAGTTGAACTTGCCATTCTCCTGCCTCAGCCTCCTAAATAGCTGGTATTATAGGCGAGTGCCACCATACCCACTGGTATCTTATTTTTTAAATTTTCATTTTCCTGAAGATTAACAGAGTTGAGCACCTTTTCATATGCTCATTGACCATTTGGGTACCTTTTTTAAAAAATGTTTTTTAGTGAAATAAATGGACCTTTATTTTACTTATTTATATGGGGTGCTGAGAATCAAGCTCAGTGCCTCACACATGCTAGGTGAGTACTCTACCACTGAGCTACACCTCAGCCCTGGGCACTGTTTATTTAATGAAGTCTATTAAAGTATTTTGCCCAGTTTTCTCTTGGCTTTTCTTATTGATGTATAGGCCATAATTCCAAATTAGTACTTTTTCAGATATGTGTAATGCAAATAATTTCTCCAACCTTGTGGTTTGCCCTATATAAAATTTAATAACAAAGCAATGCAAGCAACCTCAATGTCCAGCTGAAGGGGATGGGTTAAAGTAACAGAAAATACAATAAAAATCCATATAGGCTAATATAAATCATTTGTAAATATTAAGTGAAAAATGCAACATGCTTCAATTGTATATTCAATTGTATATTAAAAAAGACATCTAGCCAAGCATAGTGACACATACCTGTAGTCCCAATGGTGACACATACCTGTAATTCCAGCAACTAGGGAGCCTGAGGCAGGACGATTACAAATTTGAGGCCAGCCTCAACAACTTATCAAGGTTCTGCACAACTCTATGAGACCCATCTCAAAATAGAAAATAAAAAGGGCTGGGAATGTGATTCAGTGGCAAATTGTCCCTGGGTTAAATTTCCAGTGCCAAAAAAAAATAAAAAAAATAGAAGAAGACAAACATCTAAAAGGACACCAAAACGCAAAAAGACTATTAATTGTTGTTGCCTCTGAGGATGGGTCCTGTCTGCTTAGAAGAAAGGCATCTCTCTAAACTCCTTTCGTGTTATTTAAATATTCACGCTGTGCATGGTAGATATTTCCCATCAATTAAAAAAATTTTAGCTAAAAAATAAATGCATAGTAATAACAAATGTTTCTATTGACAAACTGGAGCAGTCTGGTAATCATGTCTTTTTGATGACTCTGTTTCCCTGCAGCTCTCTAGATGAAACTGCCTACGAGAGACTCGCAGAGGAAACACTGGATGCCTTAGCAGAGTTTTTTGAAGACCTTGCAGACAAACCCTGTACACTGGAGGACTATGATGTCTCCTTTGGGGTACAACTTGGCTTATTTTAATTTTTCTGTTTCCTCCCTCAGAAATAAGAATGCCCCTCCAGCAGAGCTAAAGCACAAGCAGCATAGGGTAAGGGGTGGGACCCAAAGGCCCTATGGGGTTCAGTGACACAACCCAGCTCTCTCAGTGACTCTGGGCAAGTTATCCTGCCTCTCTGAGCCTCATTTCTAGATAAAAAAAAAAAAACAGATTTCCAGAGGTGTAGCTCAGTGGAAAAGTGCTTGCCTCGCATGTGTGAGCCCTGGGTTCAATCCCCAAAGCCATAAAAATATTACTATAGATTCCCCGACCTTCACCTAATACTCATGAAGGTAAATCAGGGAGGAGGCCTGGCTGTATTTGTGTAGCAGGTCAGCATAGACAGTACTGAACTAGACCACTAATTCTTTTTGTTGTTACTGGGGATGGTTCCCAGGGGTGCTCTAACACTGAGTTACACCCCCAGCTCTTTCTTATTTATTTATTTGTTTGTTTGTTTGTGTGGAGATGGTCTTAGTAAGCTGCAGAGGCCAGCCTCAAACTTGCTATCCCCTGCCTCAGCCACTTGGATTACAGGGGTGCACCCTAGACCACTAGTCCTTAACGGGGATAAATTTTGGTGGTGCCAGGAATGGAACCCAGAGGTCCATGCATGCTAGGCAAGAAGGAGCTTTACCACTGTGCTACATCCCCAACCCCCCCCAGGTAATTCTATGGTGCAGTCTGTTTGAGAACTGAAATGGATGAAACTTAGCCCCCAGATCCTAGGAGTGAAGGAAGTGCTGGTGTTTGTTTGTTGACCACCAGGTGGCAGACTTGGGCAACTATCTGCGTTTGAGTTTGTAATTGTTGCTTAGCCTTTAGATCTTTTTGCCACTGGGGAAAAAAATCTCCCCACTTCCTCCTCTCCCTGCCCTCTCCCTCACAGGCAGAGGTTAATCCTCTTGACAGCAATTAATACCAGGAAATGTCATGAAGTGAACATTTTGGATTAAATCACAGGATTATGTAGGACAATCAGCTGTCAAATTAAAGTGGTAGAAATAGTGTTGATGTTGCTATGGGGCCACTGGGTAGAGAAGAGACTCCATAAAATAGAGCAGGCAGCAAAGTCTTAGAGAAGGTATCAAACCTGACTGTGAGAGACTTGGTAGTAAAAAATAGAAGTAAACCAGTAGTAAAGGAGGGATACCTTTTAGGTGGGCTCAGAGATGACTGTCAGCAACAAAAAATTCAACAGTGTCAGAGAGGTGCTGTAAATGTCTTTATAAAGTTGGAGTGTGGCTCAGTGGGGAAGTGCTTTCCAGCATGAGAGGCCGTGGGCTCAATCCACAGCACCGCTAAAAATAAATAAAAACTGACCATCCAGGAAATGATTTTAGAGGTGGAAAAGTTACAGATCTCCTTTCCCCAGCCTCCCCACCAGGGGCTGGAACTATAGAGACACCAGTTCTCAGGCTACACTCTGGCCATGCATGCAAACATTGATCAACAAACCACAAAAGCAGTCACACAACCTGTTCTCATGTGGTTAGCAAAGCCCCAGATTAACCCAGGTACTTTGCGTAAATGTTTCATTAGAAGTAAAATGTGCCAGCAAGTGGTGACACATACCTATAATCCCACTGGCTTGGGAGGCTGAGGCAGGAGGATCACAAGTTCAAAGCCAGCCTCAGCAACTTAGCCCCTAAGCAAGTCAGCGAGACCCTGTCTCAAAATGAAAAATAAAAACAGAACTGGGGATGTGCAGGCTGGGGAGATAGCTCAGTCGGTAGAGTGCTTGCCTTGCAAACACAAGTCCCTGGGTTCGATCCCCAGCACCGCAAAAAAAAAAAAAGAACTGGGAATGTGCTCTGTGGTTAGGTGGCCCTGGGTTCAATCCCTGATACAAAAAAGAAAGAAAAGAAAAGAAAAAGAAAAAAAGTAAATGTGCAAGGGAGAATTAGCTCAGTGGCAAAGCACTTGCCTAAGCACATACAAAACCCTGGGTTCCATCCCCAGCACCAAATTTGTTAGCATTCTAGTGGCTAGACTCAGTTTACCTTGTTGAATCAGTTTGAATCAGGTGTCACAACTTTCTACTCAGTGGTGAGTCACAGAACCTTCAAGAATTCTACTCTCTGAATGCCTCTCTGAAGAGTATTGGCTGCTGGGCTTCTCAGATTCTATCACCTATTCATGCAAGGGAGTGGTGCCTTATATTTTTCTAGACAATCCTGATACCTTGAGCATCACTCTGCTCACCAGGGAAACTTTTCCAAAACATGCTTTCATTATGCCACTCAGCATTTGTAGATCTTTGGCCAACTTACTGCTGGCCAAGTGGACAAAGCAATAATTCGGATTCCCCAAGAATGCATCTCTGCTTCAGTTTCCTCCCTGTGGGGTGGGAGACTGGAACACTACTTAGCTGGCATGCCATCTGATCAAGTGGGCGAGGTAATGTGTACATGTCAGTGTCAGGGTCCAGGCCTCAACCCTTGCTGGCCATTAGAGGGGAAGCCCCACAGAACTGAAAGTACTTCCTATCACTAGGTAACGAGTCTGCTATACTTGACCCAGCAAAATGTGACCACAGACTGTTAGAATTGCCACAGTAGAGCCAGGTGTGGTGACATGTGCCATAATCCCAGCTGCTTGGTAGACTGAGGCAGGAGAATTGCAAGTGCAAGGCCTGGCTGGGCAACTTAGTGAGACACTGTCTGAAAATCAAGAGGACCAGAGATGTAGCTCGGTGGAGGAGTGCCTTCCTGGCACACGTGAGGCCCTGGATTCAATCTCCAGCACCACACACACACGCATAAAAAGCTTACGCTGGTAAATTTAATGTTAATAATTAAATTAAAAAACAAAAACTGGCAGCAGCTACCTGAGAATGAAGCTTATATCACAGGTTAATGGGAGTGAGAGAGTGCTTCCAGGTGTGGGTCTTTGGACCCAGCCACCCCTGGACGTGAGGTCAGCTCTGCCAGTGACTAGGTGTTCTTTACCATTCTGAACCTCTGGTTTCCTGTGCAGACAGTATAACCCATCACGTAGAGTGCCTGCCTCGCATGCGCAAGGCCAGGGTTCAAGACCCCAGCACTGTGGGATTGCGGAAATAACAAACAAACAAACAAATGAACCTCTAGTTTCCTCCCCTGTAGAATTGGGATAATGATGAGAGTAATAGTAGTTGATATTTCTGTTGATGTTCTCCTTTTCCATAAAATTTGCATTCCTGGTGTTGCTATCATTTTTATGTTTCTTTTCTTTTCCTTTCTTTTCTTTTTCTTTTCTTCTTTATCTTAGTACTGGGGATTGAACAAGGAGTGCTGGATCATTAAACTACACCCCCAGCCCTTATTTATTTTTTATTTTGAGATAAGGTTTTGCTAAGATGCTGAGAGACTGGCCTTGAACTTGTGATCCTCCTACCTCAGCCTCCCAAATCACTGGGATTACAAGTGTGTGTCACCATGTCCAGTTATATGATTCTTTTTTAATCAAAAGAAATTATAAAAACAACAGGGGGGTGGGGGCAGTGAGATGCAGCTCACTGACAGTACTTGCCTAGCTTATATCAGACCCTCGGTCTGATCCAGCATCACAATAAAAACAAACAAACAAATAAAAACCATGACCTGGCATAGCTCAAAATACCATAGGTGTACCTAGCACTACTGAACTATATACTTAAAAACATTTAATGCGGTGGGGCTGGGGACATAGCTCAGTGGCAGAGCACTTGCCTAACACGCAGAAGGCCCTGGGTTCCATCCCCAGCACCACAGGTACACATGAACAACCCCCTCCTGTCCCATTCCTATCAGTTCTGTTGCTATGGTTACCACCATCCTGCACATCAGTGGCTCTTTCTGTTCGTGGAAGTGCCTTGTGAGAATCGTTCAGGGACCCCTGTTTGGTTCTGAGGGCTCTGGCATGCACAGAGAAAGGCTCCCCCGCCTTGTGTTGCGGGGTGTCAGGCACAGGGTGGGGAACTGGAGGCTCCCCTGCTTACCAGTTCCCACAGCAGGAACTTAGCCTTGTCACCCTTCCTTTCACATTTTGCCACTCTGAAGAGTCCAAAAGTCTTGAGAGTAAATGGCTCCTTTGTCGAAAGAGTGTTTTCAAATTTAAATGAGCATATATTGGACAAAGATGGTCCAACCAGTCTTTTGGGAATTGAAGGCTCGTTAGAGGAAAAGAGAGCTGCTGTGGAGTGGAGGGTCTGAGATGCTTGTTGGATACGTGGGAAGGGTCTGGAAATAACAGGCATAGGCCGGAGTTGCTGCCTTCTACCATCCTAGCTAATGCCACTTCTCTTCTGACACCAGCAAGGTAGGGCATTGACTGCTTCCTTCTTTCCTTCTCTTTCTTTTTCTCATAATTAACTTGTCATGTCTAATTCTCAGGCCGGCACAGTATTCTAGTAGAGTTGGTGTCTGCATTTTTAACATCCTATAGTATGTTCTGGTTGGGCGGGGTGGGGGGGCACAACAAGTCAGCAATTCCACATGCCTTTAGACCAGACAAGTCAACTCTTCCTGCCTTGCTGACCTCCTGGGGAAAAGCACTGTGAGGTACAAACATTATGATTAATCCCCTTCTGATCCTGAGAGCAGTGTTCTTTCTATGAGATCTATTCCTAATACTAAAGACTAATGTTGTGTACAACCATAGAAATGAAAAGCTGTACCCCATTTGTGTACAATGAATCAAAATGCAGTCTGTAAAAATAAAAAAGATTTTAATTAAAAAATAAAAAAAAAAAAAAGACTTTTGTGAGCCAGGAGTGACTCAACCTGTAATCCCAGTGGCTCAGGAGGCTGAGGCAGGAGGGTTGTGAGTTCAAAGCCAGCCTCAGCAACTTAACAAGGTCCTAAGCAACTTAGCAAGACTCTGTCTTAAAGTATAAAAAAGGACTGGGGAGTGGCTCAGTGGTTAAGCACCCCTGGGTTCAATTCCTGGTAAGAAAAAAAAAAAGACTTTCATGTGCTGAGGATTGAATGAAAGGCCTTGTGCATGCTAAGAATGTGCTCTACCGCTGAGCTCTACCCCCAGCCCCGTGAAGACAGTTCTTTATGGTGTGTGTGGTGTGCTTGTATATGTGGAAAGCATTGAAATATAACAACATATAATGAATTTATTGCAAAGTACTAACTTTGTCTTTTTTTTACTCATTCTTTCTTTCACCATCCCAAGGGTGGAGTCCTAACAGTTAAACTGGGTGGAGATCTAGGAACCTATGTGATCAACAAGCAGACCCCAAACAAGCAAATCTGGTTATCATCTCCCTCCAGGTATGTTCAGAAGTTGAAATCTGTACTGGTTTAATTTGCTTGAAATGCGCTATTGTGGACCATTTTAAAAGGGTCCTCTCAGGTGTATCTACAGGTGACCCAATTCCTGGTGTTTACAACCTGTCCCATCTTCAGCAACAGATGGGACCTAGCTCCCCCCTGCTGATCACGTGACTACCATTAGCAGGCATCGGATGTTGACAAGACCTGAAGCAAAAAGTGTGAACTTTTCAGAAACTGACCTAGATGGTTTTTCTCCATTAAATTGTTTGGGGGTCTGAGTCAGTGATAAAGCACTTGCCTAGCATGCTGGAGGCCCTGCACCATGAAAAGAAAAATAAAAAACAAAACTATTTTTGATATTTCAGCATCTGGGCAAGTTTTACTCTGTCTTCAAAGCAAGTTAAAGTTTGATCACTAGTTTGTTTTAAGCATCTCCACTAAGGGTCAGTTGAGGAGATGGGACAATGTTTTAAGTCACTCCTCTAGGGCATTTCATCCCTTCATTGATGTGTAGAGGAATAAAAGACTGTGTTGTAGACAGCCTCAAAGCCTGAGAACATGCAGAGCCTCCGCAGTCTGGCTATTGCTGATGTGGTTGTAAGAACAGGAGAGATGCCCACAAAGCTCTCAGACTGACCTTCCTGGTCATTCATTAGCACTTCCAAAGAGAACAGATGGAGTATGATTTGGGAAAGGCCTAAATTAACCAGTGTGGAATTCTTGGAAAGCCTAATGGTATTCACAATCAAGAAAAAAAAATTATAGCCAGGCACACAGTGATGCGTACCTGTAATTCCAGTGACACGGGAAGCTGAGGCAGGAGAATCATAAGTTCCAGGCCAGCCTCAGCAAGGACCTATCTCAAAAAAAAAAAAACAAAAAGGGCTGGGGATGTAGCTCAGTGGTAAAACATACCAGGGTTCAAGGTTCAATTCCCAGTAACCCCCCCCCCCTGCCAAAAAAAAAAAAACAATTATAAGCAAGTGCTGAGGTATAGCTCAATGATAGATAGCTTCCCTAGTCTGCACAAGGCCCTGGGTTCAATTCTCAGCCCAACATTTTTAAAAAACCTATTCAGAAACATACTACTGGGTAATAATACCTTCCTAGATATTCCAAGTATACTTTGTTTTTGCAGTGCTGGGGATCAAACCCAGGGCCCCTGCCAGCCAGGCAAGTGCTCTATCACTGAGCCACATCAACAGCTCCACCCAAGTGTACTTTATTATAAATCTATAATTCATATGAGAATGGGGGGGGCAGGTGCTGAGCAGTTACTACTGTCACAGCTACTGAGTTCCAAAAAATATTTTTTTTTAATTTTTTTCCCTTTCAGCTCTTCTATTTAGTCCAGAATATCTTTTATAGGTCTATGTTTCTGATCTGTTTTTTCAGTTGACAACTTTTCAGGTCCTGTGGAATTAGCAGCCTTTCCTACCCACCTTGCCCGCCCTGAGGAGGTTGTAGGATGGAATAAAGGAGAGGTCTGGGGGACAACTGGGTGTCAACACCTGAGCTAACTCAGAGTTCCTGGGTGATGTGGAGAGACATGAATACTACTCACCTTCTACCTGGCTACCTGGGTAGCAGAGTCAGAATACTGGGCCAACAAAGGTTCTCTGTTTTACTCCATTCTTTTTAAATGGCCCAAGTGGTTTGTATTCAGCAGTATGTGCAGAATAAACAAGAGCCCTGTCCATATTATTTGTCCCCTTTTTTTGTGGTACTAGGGATTGTGCCCAGTGCCTTATGTATCTTGTGCATGCTAATAAGCACACAGCACTACCTCTGAGCTACTTCCCCAGCTTCCCCTCTATCTGTATTCGTGAGCACATTTTCAAACCCCACTATTTGACTGACAATACAGAGACTCTTTTTTTTTTTTTTTTTTTATTCCAGGGATTAAACCCAGGAGTGCTTAACCACTGAGGCACATCCCCCACCTCTTTTTATTTACAGAGTCTCACTAAGTTTCTTAGGGCCTCACTAAGTTGCTGAGGCTAGCTTTGAACTTGCCATCCTCCTGCCTCAGCCTCCTGAGCTGCTGGGATCACAGGCGTTTGGCCCTGTGCCCAGCCCAATACAGGAATTCTTAAAAATGTTATAGCCCTACAGGATGCTTCACATTAAGCTTCCTCCCTGGCCAACTTCTGCACACCTGTCTTTGGAAAGGCACTCCTGAGTAACCCAGGTGGGCTCAGGTGCCCCTGCTCGTGGGCTCCCAGAGTACTCTACACTTACTTCCATCAGGATATCTGCTGCTGTGTTGCCCCATCCACTCAGCCATGATGAGGTGGAATCATGTGTATCTGGCATAACAAGTCATGGCAAAAAAACGGCTCAATTTTGTCTACAGGAGTACAGTGGATTATTAATCACCTTTATATGACCACAAAGAAGTACCTAAGGTGACTAACTGGTAGAGAAAAGAGTTTTATTTAGCTCACAGTTTTGGAGATTCAGAACCCACGATTGAGGGCTGGGGATGTGACTCAGTGGTAGAGCACTTGTCTAGCATTCTGGAGGCCCTGGGACTCAGTGGTAGAGCGCTTGTCTAGCATTCTGGAGGCCCTGGGACTCAGTGGTAGAGTGCTTGTCTAGCATTCTGGAGGTCCTGGGTTCCATCACCAGCACCTCCAGAAAAGTAAAAAAAAAAAAAAAGGCCAAGATTGGGAGGAGCCTCAGTTTGGCCCCCAGTGAGGATGATACATCACGGTGGGAGCACAGGTAGAAGCAGTCACATCTCAAGCCAGGAAGCAGAGAGATTGGGTGGGAGTCCCACAGTCCCCATGGCCTAAAGATCCCTCACTAGGCTCTTCTTCATTTTTCTTTTTTGGCACTGGAGATTGAACCCAGGGACTCTTTGTCACTGAGCTATGTCCCCAGACCTTTTATTTATTTCTTATTTTGAGACGGGTCTCACTAAATTGTTGAGGCCGCCTTGAACTTGTAATCCTCTGGCCTCAGCCTCCTGAATCAGTGGGATTGCAGGTGTGAACCACCATGTCCAGCTAGGCTCTTCCACTTAAAGGTCAACTGCACCTCCCAATACCACCATCCTGGGGACCGCACTTTGACATATGGACTTTTGGAGGAATACTTGTCCAAACCATAGAATATACAACCTTCCCAAGTGAAGTGCATGTGCCATTTGTGTTTACTACATGAGCCCAGTTTGGATGAACTAGCCAGTCAAGCTTGCAGTTACAAGGATGCAAAATTTAATTAAGAAAAAAGTTTTTTTAGCCAGATGTGGTAGTGCACATCTGTAATCCCAGAGATTTAGGAGGCTGATAGAGGAGGATGGCAAAGTTCCAAGTCAGCCTGGGCAACTTAGGGAGAGACCCTGTCTCAAAATAAAAAAAAGAACAAGAGTCAGGGATGTAGCTCAGTGGTAGAGTGCCCCTGGATCTAATTCTCAGCACCAAAAAAAAAAAAAAAAAACCCACTAGGTGTGGTGGCTCATGCCTATAATCCCAGGATTTGGGGAAGCTGAGGCAAAAGGATCACAAGTTCAAAGCCAACCTCAGCAATTTAGCAAGGCCCTAAGCAACATGATGAGACCCTGTCTCAAAATTTAAAAAAAAAAAAAAAAAAAAAAATATATATATATATATATAAAGAGCTGGGGATGTGACCCTGTGGTTAAACAACCCTGGGTTCATTCCCTAATACAAAAAGGAAGGAAGGAAGGAAGGGAGGGAAGGAGGGAAGTTAAATAATTGTATAGGTGGTTGTCAGGTGCTGGAAGAAGAAAGAATGGAAAAATAACTGTTTAATGAGGTCTCCTTGGGGTGTTGCAGATGTTTTGGAACTAGATGGAAGTAGTGATTGCACATCATGAATGTACTAATTGTTCATTTTAAAGTTTATGTTAAATGAATTTCACCTTGATAATTAATGACAATAAGCTGGATACAGTAACTCTAGCCTGTAATCCCAGCTACTCAGGAGGCTAAGGCAGGAGGATTGCAAGTTCGTGGCCAGCCTGGAAACTTGGCAAGACCCTGTCTCAAACAAAAAATCAAAAGGGCTGCAGATGTGGCTCAGTGGTAGAGCAACCCTGGGTTCAATCCCAGTACCACAAAAAATAGCTATAATAATAATAACAATTAATAATAGTGCAGGCAAGGCACAAATCACGTCAGTGACACAAAAATGGCCATGATTTTACAAGCAGTGCTCTAAGATAGCAAGTATCCTAGTGAGGTTGGCAAAGTGAGATCAGAACATAATGCCTGGAGACTGACAGAAAAGAGCCAAATGTTTTCAGGTCTTGAGAACCCCTCTGTGAAAAGTTCCAGGAGATGGGTTGTATGATTATTCTTAACTTTTCTATTTTATTTTATTTATGTATTTTGGGACTGAGGATTGAGCCCAGCAGTGCTCAAGTTACATCCCCAGTTCTTTTGTTTTGTTTTGTTTTTTTTATTTTGAAACAGAATCTTGTTAAGTTGTTAATGCTGACCTCAAATGTGAAATCCTCCTGCATCACTGGGATTATAGGCATGCACCCCTGTACCCCACTTATAATTATTCTTAAATAGAAGGACACTAAGTCAAGAAATCAAATATACCGGGGCTAGGGATATAGCTCAGTGGTAGAGTGCTTGTTTTGCAAACCTGAGACCCTGGGTTCCATCCATACTACTGCGAAAAGAAGAAGGAGGAGGAGGAGGAGGAGGAGGAGGAGGAGAAGGGAAGAAGAAGAAGAAGAGGAAGAAGAAAGGAAGGAAGGGAGGAAGGGAGGAAGGCAGAGGGAAAGAGGGAAGGAGGGAGGGAGGGAGGAAGGAAGGAAGGAAGGAGGGAGGGAGGGAGGGAGGGAGGGAAGGAAGGAAGGAAGGAGGGAGGGAGGGAGGGAAGGAAGGAAGGGAGGAAGGAAGGAAGGAAGGAAGGAAGGAAGGAAGGAAGGAAGGAAGGAAGGAGAAGGAAGAAATGTGTGCCTCACTTTTATACTCCAATCAGTTTCTTGGCGGCTGTCTTTGTGGAACTGGTTAGCTTTTATCACTGTGGCAAAATACCTAAGGTGATCAACTTAAAAGAAGTGAGGGTTTATTTGGGCTCACCATTTCAGAGGTTTCAGTCCGCAGTTGCTTGGCCCTGTTGCGTTGGGCCTGTGGTGAGGTAAACACCATGGTGGAGCACGTGGTGAAAGAGGCCACCCACCCCATGGTGGTGGCTGGAAGCAAAGAAAGAGAGAAGACCAGGGTTCCAACATCCCCTTGAAGGGCACCCCCAGGGACCTAACCTCTTCCTCTAGACCCCCTCCTACAGGTTCTGTCACCACCCAGTGGCGCCGAGGGCTGGCCACCAAGACTTTAACACAGGCCTTTAGGGGACATATCAGTTCCAAAATGGAGCTTCTCCTAGAGTGTCCTGTGGATTTAACAGTGTATTCGCTCTGTCTTCCAGTGGACCCAAGCGCTACGATTGGACTGGGAAAAACTGGGTGTACTCCCACGATGGCGTGTCCCTCCACGAGCTGCTGGCCACAGAGCTGACTGAAGCCTTAAAAACTGAATTGGACTTATCTTCCTTGGTCTATTCCGGAAAAGGCACTTGAACGGCTGCCCCATCATCAAGACCTTAACAGCCATCAGGCCAAGACCCCAGTTTCCTTCTGCAATGGAGAGGGGGTTTTCTGTTGTTTTTTTGTTTTGTTTTGTTTTCCATTCCTGCTTTTGACAACAGCTCTGAAAAGAATGTGTCGCCTCCGGAGCTGATTTAATTTCTACAGTTTATTTAGATTGATTGATTTCCTGCTTCACATGATACCTCTTATCTCTTTTAATGTCTTATACCCATATCTTAATATAATAATGACTTTACATAAAGAAAAATAATAAGAAGGAAATTTTGCCTGGAGGAGAAATGAGTTGTCCTCAATTTTCATTCTTTGAAGGATTTACTGCAAAAACATGAAAAGCTGCTGGCTCACCTCTTTATTTCGTCTGAAAATGAGTCTCATGAAAGAGTAGTTTAGGACTGGGGTTGTGGCTCAGTGGTAGAGCACTCGCCTAGCATGTGTGAGGCACTGGGCTCAATAAAAAAATAAAAAATGTCCATCAACAACTAAAAATAAAAAAGTAGTTTGTAAATGTCCCCAGGCCTCCCCCTAAGCGTACACACTTCTGAGCCCTTGAACAGTGAAAAGAAAGTATCCAGAAAATTGGGGGGGAGGACCTTGACTCGAAGCTATACTCATGTTCTATTATTTTTTTTTACTAAGGAAAGGCTTAGGGCCTAGGGGTGTAGCTCCCTGATACAGCACTTGCATAGCATGCACAAGGCCCTGGGTTCAATCCCTAGCACTGTTTTTTAAAAAATGTATTAGAAGTCTGTGCAAATGTGTAGCAAAGGCTTTTGCAATGAGTGAACCAAACACATATTCTATTATAGGAAAAAACTGAACAATAGAACAGTATAAACAAATATTAAGTGGGTATTTATTTCCTTTCTTCAGAAATATTTTTTTAGACTGGAAATTTTGGAGAGCAGTAGGTCAGTGCCAGTGAGACAAATAAAACCGTGCGTGCTTGCGTGTGTGTGTGTGTGCCTGTGTGTGTGTTTATATTTAGTGTCTTTTTTTTTTTTATGTACTAAAGATTAAACCCAGAGGGGCTCTACCACTGAGCTACATCCCCAGACCTTTCTATTTTTTTTTTATTTTTGAGACAGGTCTAAGCTGCCAAAGCTAGCCTTGAACTTGTGATCCTCTTGTGATCTTCCTGCCTTACCCTCCCGAATGGAGTAGAGGGGATTACAGATACACAGGTCACCACACCTGGCTCTGTTGTCTCACTTCTAATGAAAGTTTCCGTGCACCTCACCTGCTTAGAACTCAGTGATTGGGTGCGTTTCTCTATCTGTGCAATGAGGCTGCTATGATGTGGAATTGGAAATTAGGAAACCTATTATGGGCTGGGCGGGGTGGGCCAGGCCGTCGGGCCTATTTACTCTTACGTTACCTAAATGCTAACTGGTGCAGTGCAAGATCCCCATTTAAGGAAGGAAAAGGACTTCAAGCTTATGAACCGCAGATGAAGGAGGAATCAAAGTTATGTTCTGAGATGCCAAGTGGAAAAGAGCACAATGTGAGTCAGTGGCCCCCACACCACAGACCTGAGAGCAGCATATACCTTAAGCATCATATATCCCAGCTCTTTTTATTTTTTATTTTGAGACAGGGTCTCACTAAGTTGCCCAGGTAGGCCTAGAACTTGTGATCCTCCTGCCACAGGCTCCCTCCTGTGTAGCTGGGATTACAGGTGTGCACCACCACCCCCAGCTCTTACTTATTGACACTAGCCTCAGTGTTCTTATCTGTAAAATGGAGCTATGTAACATGTTGAGGATGGGCCCACATGTAAAGCACAGGTCCAACATGAGGGTACTCAATACATTACAGCTGTTGTTCTCTCATGCACAGCATAAGCATAACTTCATACTCAAATTGGGGCCTCCCATTTTTGTTATTCTCTACTCAACCTTGCAGTTGGTCAGAATGTTCATTTCGCTTACAGCGTGATAGATTCTGATTCCCTGAACAATTCTGCTTTTATTCTGTTCCATCTTCACTATCTGCTCTAGAAATGTTGGGGCCAACTTTAAGTTCAATAGTTTGTATTAAGCGAAAAGTTTAAACATGCTTCCTCCAGCTAAACTCATTGCAACCTCAAAAGACACAGATTCATAAAAATGAGGTTTGTATGAATTGACTGCTCAAGTTTGCCAAGGAAAACTAGCCTCCCTCTTCCAAGGTACACACAAGGATCACAGTAATTTTGGTTCTTGAACAGTTGAATTCTTGGCACAGATTTATCTTTTGCAAACTGTACCGGCAACATGCCTGACAGGGAGAAAGCGGAAAGAGGACTAAGTTATGAAACTCCATGTAAACTTAGGCTGCTTTTCCAAACAACTTCATGACTGTCTTTCTGGGTATAGAACAAGAAATGCCTTCAAATCCTTGACTTGACTTAATTAGCCATGACACTTGTAGTACATCCTAAGGTTGCAGTAAATGACCCCTCTGGGGTGTGTAAAGCAGCTCACTGAAACCCCTGTGTCTGCTGGAGACAGAATCCAACTCAAATATTCTGTCTGCCCTGACTGAACTGTTTAAGAAATAGAATGCACCTAGAGATTTATTGCACTGTTTATTAACTGAAGATTCCTCTAGACTGTTGAAAACACCTGCAACCGGCAGCAAAATTGACTCCATAGATCTACTGTGAAGAGCAACCAGACTCTGTGAGGCTACATCCACAAGTAAACGCGGTGCAAGACGGGCCTCTGCTGCCACCTCATTTATGTCATCTGTGGGGACACTGGTAATGCCAATTTTTTTTTTTTTTTTATTGTACTGGGGATTGAACCCAGAGGTGTTTTACCACTGAGCCACATCCCCAACCCTTTTTTAAAATTTATTTATTTTATTTTTAATTGTACATGACAGTAGACTATATTTTGGCAGACTGTACATACATAGAGTATGACTTACTCTATTTAGGTTCCCACCTCTTGTCGTAAATGATGTGACCAGCTACCCTGGTCATGCATTCAAATACAAGACTTGGAAAGTTATGACCAATCAATTCTATTGTCCTTCTTGTTCTCCTTCCACTTCCTTTCCCTTTATTTCCCTTGTCTAATCCAGTCCAATGGATTTCTATTCTCCCTCTCCCACCCTCCCTTGTTGTTGTGGGTTAGCATCCACAAATCAGAGAGAACATTTTGCCTTTGGTTTTGGGGAACTGGTTTATTTCATGAACGTGATATTCTCCAGTTCCATCCATTTACTGGCAAATGCCATAATTTCATTCTTCTTTATGCCTGAGTAATATTCCATTGTATATATATACCCCACTTTCTTTATCCATTCATCTGTTGAAAGATACCTAAGATTGTTTCCATAGCTTGACTATTGTGAGCTGAGCTGCTATAAACATTGATATAGCTGTGTCACTGTAGTATGCTGATTTTAAGTCCTCTAGGTATAAACCTAGGAATGGGATAACTGGGTCAAATGGTAGTTCCATCCCAAGTTTTCTAAGGAATCTCCTTACTGCTTTCCATAGTGGTACCAATTTGCATTTCCACCAACAATGTATGAGAGTACCTTTCTCCCCACATCCTCGCCAACATTTATTGTTACTTGTATTCTTTATAACTGCCCCTCTGACTGGAGTGCCCAACACTTTTTATTTTTTTGTTTTGAGACAGTGTCTCACTAAATTTCTGAGAGCCTCACTCAGTTGCTGAGGCTGGCCTCAAACTTGTGATCCTCCTGCCTCAGCCTCCCTAGTTGTTAGGATTAACAGAGGTGCACCACTGTGCCCAGCACTTTTTTTTTCCTTTCAAAACATTTATTTGCTACAGAATTCTGTGAGTCCACCAATGAGCTTAACTCAGAAATTCTATATTTACATAGAGATTTTGCTTTTGGACTGGGTTTGTGGCTCAGTGGTAGAGCCCTCACCTAGCATGATGAGGCACTGGGTTCAATCCTCAGCACTACATAAAAATAAAATAAAGGTATTGTGTTGTGTTCACCTACAACTAAAAAAAGAAAAGAAAGAAAGAAAAAAGAAAAAAAAAAGATTTTGCTCATTGCAAGAGCTGAAATATTCAAAAAGCAGGGTTGTTGTTTTATTTTGTTTTGATCTTACCAGTTTTCGCATGTCTAGAAGAGATTAGAAAAAGTTAGATCTTATAGATTAGATGTCTAAAAATAGGGGAAAAGAAACATTTTGAATTCCTCATTTGGGCAGGTCCTGAACGGAAATCACGTTTATCTGCATGTGTGCTGTTCTAAGTCATAATACAGTGTTTTATAACAAAGAGCCTGAACTTGAACTTGATTGGTGAAATGTTTCCAGGCACTGTATGAATGACAGGATATGTGCCATTCACTTGGCCAACTCTGGCCCGCATCCTACTTGGCTTGTGAACTTTTTTACTTTTTTTCTTTTCTCTTTTTGTACCAGTGATTGAACCCAGGAGCTCTGAACCACTGAGTCACATCCCTAGCCCTTTTTATATTTTATTCAGAGACAGGGTGTCACTAAGTGGCTTAGGCCTCACTAAATTGCCGAGGCCGACTTTGAACTCACAATTCTCCTGCCTCAGCCTACCGAGCCGCTGGGATTAATGGCATGTACCATCACACCCAGCTCAGCTTGTGAAATTTTTGTAAATATCTCTTAAGCCCAAACCTCCTGGTTTTCAAAAACCAACTTTCTCATTCTGAGTCACAATACTTTTTTTTATGACAATTATAACAACAAAAAATTTCCTGGCAAGATCACACACTTAAGTATTCTTTGCCTGTGGACAGATAGAGAGAAGCCGAGTACTAAGGTAAATCAACAGTTCACTGATGGAGCTGCGCAGCTCCCCAGCTCTGCAAGTGCTGTGCCCAACAGGTGCCTATACGGGCAACATCTCCTGAAGGGGACATGAACCCCAGCAGCCACGCATGGGTTTAAACCGCCACTCACCAGCCTATAGCTCTGGGACCAGCTACTTTTTCCATCCAAGCTACGTGCTGATCACGGGTCACCCTCCCAAGCGCAGAGACCACTTGATAGCTGCAAACTGGTTCGCAGAGGACTCTCTCAGAGCCAAGTAGCGTCTCTCCAACTCCTTTGGGGTAGGTGAAGAGTGCTTTGGGGAGTGGGGGACATCTGAGACACTGAAACCAGATCCAGGGACAGAACTTCCATTGACCTGTCCAGCTGAGGAGGAGCATGAAGAGGCAGGCTTCTCTCTAGAGGAATTGGCACTGCCCTCAGGGGCTTTGGCACCTTCCCCTCTGGCCCTGTCCTCAGGGCCAGCCAGAGCTGCAGAATCACAACTCTGAGGAAGATGGTGTGCTCCCAAGGGCCAAATCTTCACCTCAAAGTTTTGGGCTTCCTTTTCTGCCACCTTAAGTGGAAAGACAGTTAACTTATATATATACAAAATAAATTATATATATATATATATATATGTGTGTGTGTGTGTGTGTGTGTGTGTGTATTATATGTAATTATATATATATAATATATATATTCCCCATACGTTTCTTACCCCTCATCTGTAATGTTAATTGAGATTTTTTCCAAAAGAAAATGGTTTAAGTAAACCCTAAGAAAGAAAAACTAAAATCTGTCCAAACTTCAAAATTAATAGAAACAGTTCAGTTTAGGGTCAGGATTGCTCAGTAAGGATGCCCAAGCTGTGCACTACACAACTCAAAGTGCCATGATCCAGAGGACTGACGGTAGTTCTTATAATGTGATGTGAATGATGCCACCAACCACTATGCAAACTGTCCAGGGTGCATCCACTTAAATTCATGTAAGAGTGACAGCATATGTGCCACTCTTGCCAATCCATCAGCAGTCCCCTCAAATGTTTCAGCAAACCGCCTTCAAATTGACCATCCCCAGTGGAGGTCCTCATCATTTCTCACCTATATTACTGCAAAAGCTTGCTTCCCCTACCCCACCACCCTGTACGGGGGATTGAATCCAGGGTGCTTTACCAATGAGCCACATCCCCAGCCCTTTTTTTTTTTTTTTTTTTTTTTTTTTTTTTTAAGACAGGTTCTGGCTAAGTTGCTGAGTCTGACCTCAACCTTGGAATCCTCCTGCTTTAACCTCCTAAATCACTGGGAGTATCCCCCACCATGCCTAGCTGCAGATACGTTCTTGCTTCCATCTCCTTCCCTTTCTCTCAGCCCATCGTCCAGAGTAGATTTTCAAAAGAGCAAATATTTTCTCTTGTCTGTAAAACCTTAGAGGCAACAGGTCAGACAGGACCAAGTCTAAGATGATTAACAAGAAAAGTGAGCTCTTCAGACCTGACTGCCCAGACACTGCAGTACAGTGACTGCTCTTCCCCCTGCTCATACTCTTCATCCTCTGAACTTTGGCTTCAACAGTCCCAAGTTCCCAGATCCCTAAATTGCTGGGCTATTTCATGTGGCTCTGAGACTTGACTAGGGTTTTCCATGTTGGCCTTTTTGGTGGTGCTGGGAATCAAACCCACAGCCTTGTGCTTGCAAGGCAAGCACTTTACCGACTGAGCTATCTCCCCAGCCCTCCATGGTTGTCTTTATGCCCCACTTTTCTGCTGGGGCAGGAGGGACATGTCATATTTAGTTTAATCTGAAAAACATTCTCTGCAGAGTCTTGCTGGCCCCTGGGGCACTTGTTACAGGGTGGCACCAATTCCTGCCGTGGGGAAAAGGTTAAGCTATAATGTTCTCTGCCCCAGAAATACTTGAAGTCGAATTGGTAGGAAAATAGGTCTTCATTCAAAGTCAGCTTTGAAGGAAGTTAGAAGACACTTAGTGTTTCAAAAGTTCCATCTTCACTAAACCTATTTGGTTTTTGATTTTGTTTTGTTTTTCTGAACGCTTCCTTCTACATCTGAACACTACCCTTCCTACTACATCCTCTTGGGATTTCGATTTTCCAGACTGTTGGCAGGTGTCTGACCTTCTCCTGCTTTAAAAAGTAAATGTTAGAATTCCTTCAGTGGTGCCCGGGAGTCAGCTCATAGGGGCTCCTGTGCATCTCTTCCCAGCTCTACATTCAGGGACAGCACACTGTAGCTTAAAATAGGCCATCATGCAGGGCACAGTGTCACACACCTGTAATCCCAGTGGCTCTGGAGACAGAGGCAGGAAGACCAAGAGTTCAAAGCCTTGCCTGGCATGCATGAGGCCCTGGGTTCAAATCCCCCAGCCCTGAAAAAAAAAAAGTTAAGAGTTCAAAGCCAGCCTCAGCAACTTAGCGAGGCCCTAAGCAACTCAGTGAGAGCTGTTTCTTTTCTTTTCTTTTCTTTTCTTTTGCGGTGCTGGGATTGAACCCAGGGCCTTGTGCTTGTGAGGCAAGCACTCTACCAACTGAGCCATATCCCCAGCCCTGAGACCCGTTTCTTAACAAAATATTTTTAAAAGGGATGTGTCTCAGTGATTAAGCACCCCTGGGTTCAATCCCCAGTACTCCCGCAAAAAAAAAAAAATTGGCCTTCAAGAGAGTATTTAGGGGCTGGGGAGATAGTTCAGTCGGTAGAGTGCTCGCCTTGCAAGCATGAGGCCCTGGGTTCAATCCCAAAAAAAAAAAATTATTTGGGCCAGGGAGATAGTTCAGTCGGTAGAGTGCTTGCCTTGTAAGCACAAGGCCCTGGGTTTGATCCCCAGCACCGCAAAATAAAACAAAACAAAACAAAACAAAAAAAACTGAAGACAGTATTTACACCATAGACATGGCAAATGCTATAAGTTAGAGTTTGATTTTACTCATTCTGGAGACCCACTTGTTCAATGTTTTCCAAAATAAAATAATATTTATACTTAAAAAATAGTTCCATCTTTGGAATCTCTGAAGGCGAACAAATCTTCCAGAGATGAGGCAGGCTGAGTTAGCTCCATGGTAGAGCACATGCCTAGAATATGCAAGACTATGGGTTCAACACCCCGAATCACAGAGAGAGAGAGAAGAGACAAGAAATGTACAGACAGGCCTGGGGAGGGATAAGCTTCCTTGACCTCTGTCAGTGCATGGGGAACCAGCCCCTCAACTTCTCCCTTCAGCACTAGAAAGTTGCTTTCAATTTCAGGAGTGCACCCAAATTCAGTCTGTTTCACACTAGCATCTACCTGGACACCTTTGATTGTTCTCTCTTCTCAGCACCTGGCAGATAGTCTCCCTATCACCAGTCACAGAGGGAATCAACTAGTGAACCACTCATTCCTTCTGCAGGCTATGTGCTCCATGAATACAGGGCTATGTCTCCCTCCTTTACTACTGAAGCCTCCACATCTAGCACAGGTCTTTGCATACAGTTAACAGCTCCCAAAATATCAGCTGAACATGTATTAATCATTTTTACCAGTGTTATCCAAATAAACTCCAAATAGGCCCAACTTCAAAAATGTTACCAAGAGGGTTGGGGATGTGGCTCAGCAGTAGAGTGCTTGCCTAGCATACACTGGGCCCTGGGTCCAATCCCCAGCTGCAGAACAAAACAAAAATATTAGCAAGAAATATGCATTTTATATGGGTGCAGTGGAGTATGCCTGTGATACTCCCAAGCCAGGTACTTGGGAGCAGAGGCAGGAGTGAGATAGGGATTTTAGGATAGAGAGGCACACTAAGGGTTTTTTTTTTTATATTTTTTTTAGTTGTCAATGAATCTTTTATTTTATTTATTTATATGTGGTGCTGAGTATCAAACCCAGGGCTTCACACATGCCAGGCAAGCGCTCTACCACTGAGCCACAACTCCAGGCCTGCGCATTGAGTTTCAGGGAAATACCCAGGAGTCCTTGAGATGTACAAAGACACTCGTAAATCTTGAGCAACATGCCCTTGACCATGCCCTTGTAAAGTGAGGGAAATGTGCAAGCAAAGGGGAAACTGGAGCAAAACTGTATAGCTCCATGCTGCCTCTACCACTTGTCCAGCCCCCAGCACCTACCCTGTATAAATATTAACACCCCACAACAACAGGCTGATGTCTCTCCCTCTGGAGACACCTGCATTCTCTCTTGGATGTGTATTCCTTGCTTTACCCTAATGGTGTCTCTTTTGAGATTGCCCCCTCAATTTTTTTTTTTTTTTTTTTGTACTAGGAATTGAACCCAGGCCCACTTAACCACTGGGCCACATCCCCAGCCCTTTTTTTATTTTATTTTGAGACAAGGTCTCAGTAAGTTGCTAAGGCTGGCCTTGAATCTACAATTCTCCCACCTCAACCTCCCCAGGTGCCACCTCACCTGGATCCTCCAGCTCTAAAGAGTTTAAAGTGTCCTGCCAAGGGGTGATGCACACCTATAGTCCCAGGGATGCCATAGGCTAAGGAACCTTTCTGCATTTGGGCTTCCCACTTTATTTTTTTCCACCCAATTTTGTGCATTTCGGCTGGGTTCTGCCTTGTCCAGATCCCATAGTCTTTTGTGGTTGTTGTTCGTTATGGAGCTTGGGCTTTCTGAGAAACTGAGGCCACGTGGAGACCCCTCTTCAAATCCTGATTCTTGCACCAAGTCAGAAAGATTTCAGACATGTCTCTGAGGGTAACAGGGATGAGTTTATTGGAGGGATAGGGAAAGGGGAAGGGGACACTTTCCAGGGAGAAAATGTGTCCTCTCAGGAGAGGGACAGTGTGCCTCCCCTGTACTCCAGTTTTATTGGGGATCCCAGAGAAGTTTCCAGAGAGTCCCACCCAGGTCTACCTTTTGACTTTTGACTGACAGCAGGGTGACATCAGACTTTCAGGTCCCCACTGTCATGGCAACTAGGTCACCTTGGCCCATGCTGACCAGTTCTAATTAGATTCTTAACCTATATTCTTTTTTTAACCATATCTTCTTACAGATTTTTTGATCAGGAGGAACCATCCTTATGTGCCAGGGTTTCAGGATCTGGTCATAAAAGTCTCCTAGATTCCTTCCATTAACTTTACCTTGGGCCTGCATTTCTCCTGCAGTGAACAGGTAGTTTGCTGAGGAATGTGACATATACTGTCCACTGAGGCCAGGCAGGACTGCAGGTAAATTGCTTCCTGGAAAAGAAAGCATGTGGGGGTCAGCACAGTGGGCCCATTTGATAGAATTATTCTTTTAACCTCATGTTCCCTAACACTCTGAAATTCAGTGGAACAACTCTGTGTGGAACAGGGGGTGAAGGAAGAAGAGAGAGGCAGCTTTTTCAGCCCTCTGCCCTTAGACTCCCCCTGAGGCTGACTTGAGTATCCTAACCAGGTGTGTGCTCAGCCCGGGTGTGGGAGGAGGAGAACCTGCCTCCTGCTCGATGTTCTGAGGCACCTGGGTGGGTCTCTACCTGGCAATCTGCTCTGAGGATGCTTCTGGCACCCGATGCTCAAAAGCAAGAACAGCCCTAGAGGGGTCTTTCAGCTTTGTTTGTTTTAGGTACCAGAAATTTAACCCAGGGGTACTTTACCACAGAGGTACATCCTAGCCCTTTTTATTTTTTTGTTTTGGGACAGGGTCTCACTAAATTGCCGAGAGCCTCACTAAGTTGCTGAGGCTGACCTCAAACTCCTGCCTCAGCTTCCTGAGCTGCTGGGATTGCAGGTAGGAACCACCATGCCTGGCACCCTTAAGAGTTTTAAACAATGGGTTGTTTTTTGTTTGTGGGGGGTTGAGCCAAGGGGTGCTTAACCACTGAGCCACCTCCCCAGTCTTTTTAAATATTTTATTTAGAGAGAGGGTCTCACTGAGTTGCTTAGGGCCTCCCTAATTGTTGAGGCTGGCTTTGAACTTTCCATCCTCCTACCTCAGCCTCCTGAGCCACTGGGATTATAGGCATGTGCCACCATGCCCAGCTTAAACAACGTTTAAGAGAATTTTGTCTGTATCACTCTATGACCCAAGGTAAAAAGTGCAAGTGATACAAAAAAGTAGAAAATTAATGAAGTTCCAGGAGTGTTGTTTAACCATGCAAATGTCTGGACTAACAAATGTGAGATCAGACGATAATCGGCATCTTTGACCAAATCCGCAGATGAGTCTTCTGTAAATTAAACTCAGAACTGCTGCAGGAGGCAGTCAAGAGCCCTGGAGATGCCAAAAGGGGCATTTGGAAAACCAAAGAGTAGTGTGATTGCCTTCTTTTCCAGGGAAAATCAGGACCTTTCCTTTCTCAGGATTGATTAGGGGAATTATTTCTTGGTGCTAGTAGTGGTTGGAAGGAAGTGGACTGGACTGGAGGTGGGTGTGGGAGGAAGGTGGAACTAGGTTTTATTAATATCAGCTGCTCTGTCCAAGAATGGCCTGGGATCAAAGAAACTGGACCTCAGGGAGTCTGGGCAGGCAGACACATCCCAAGTCCAGCCCTAGGAGTGATGTCAGTGAGTGACAAGGTGACCTGAAAAGAGAAGGGATCCAAAAGCAGCTGGAAAAGGAGGGAAATCCCCAGGGGGTTGGGAAGCGGGTTTACACTGGGAAGGCTGGAGATTCCCAGTAGCAAGCACCCCAGCTGCATTTGGCTGCAATCCTATAAACACATTCTTTGCTAAGATCAGATACAAGCATGTGGAAGACTAACCATTAAAAAAAATAAGCAATATTAATATTAATAATCATGCGTGTCAGTGGTGTTGAAATTTTTCTGGAATCCTTTCCGAAGTTGCCTAATGCTCCAAGAAGGAAAATAACAGGGTTTAGTTGACATAAATTATAGGATTAGCCTAAGTAGCTCTCAAGATGATGAGCCAGAGCTTGTAAATGGGTTTTGTTTGGGTCTTCCAAAGTTGATGTTTGTGTGGTGTGTGTGGTTAATTTCATGACTTTTTAACCTCTAGCTCCTCCTGATTAAAAAAAAAAAAAAAACTGCTTAAAAATGGCAGGAAGTGACCCACACCCTTGACAGATCTGTTTTTATGTTAAAGAATTGGCTTGGTAATTTTAATCAAGACAATAGCACTGTATTTTTGTCTTTTTAAAATAATTAGTTTATTCCACCAACTCTTAGCAATTGAGAATTTTGATCCAAGCCACATGCTAGGATACGAATGTGAACAAACATGTCCCCTCCCCACAAGGAATTCGTGAACTAAGGGAAGAAATGGAAAAGCAAATGCACACAATGCCTGGTGAAGAGGTGATCAATGTCCCGTATGTACCAGAGTCTTGATACCAGTACCCAGAGGGTGGGCTGAGGCGTGGCTCAGTGGAGAGCACTTGCCTAGTTTAAAGGAGACCACAGTTTTGATCCCCAGCACAGTTTAGAAAAATTAAAAAAAAAAAAAAAAAAAAGCTCTAAAAGGCGGTAGACTGTACAGATTGTTTGAAGTCTTGGGTTTGTTTTGTTTTGTTTCTTTGTTATAAGTAGATCATTTACCCAGTATAACAGTGGTCCACTTCCTGCTTTGAATATAACCCTTAGTGCTCTGCCATTGAGGCTTATTTTAAAACGGACCTGTTTTTCCCCTCTCTCCCCGTCCCAAATTAGCAAGTGAATTTTGACACCCTATCACCCCCTCCCCACCCCACTCCCACTGTCATGACACACCTGGAATGTAGCCTCTGAATCACCTCTTTTACCCCCATCCCCACCCCCACCACTGATGGGCAGAGTCACAACCTCTGGGACAAGAGTCTACTCTGTTTCTTCTCTGATAGCAAAGCAATAAAACTTCTTTTTCCTTTTTCTCAAAGCTGTGTCCCTGTTATTGGATTGGCATTGGGGACAAGGACCAAGCTTTGGGTAACACTAGTAGCTGGACATTTTAAATAGATCCTCTGGCTACAAGGAGAAGAGGGCAGCATTGTTACCGGGTAGCACCAGTATTCCTTGGGGGAAAGAGGCTAGGCTCCAGACGGAATCAAATCAGTAGGAAAATAGGTCTTATTCAAAGCCGGCTTTGAAGGAAGATAGAAGAAACTTATAGTTTCAAAAACTCCATCTTCCAAATCCCTGATGGTGAACTGAACTTTTTTTTTTTCTTCTTCTTCTTCTTTTTGCAGTGCTGGGGATCGTATCTCCCCAGCCCCTGAACTTTTAAAGAAGAGACAGTGAGACAAAAGGCAGAAAATGTGCAAATGCAAACTTCGTATCCCATATGACCCAGGCCTGGGGAGGGGGCAGTCTCTGCTCTCTGCCTCTTTGGTGCCTGGCAGGGTGGGAGTTGCAGTCCGAGGAATTTGCTCTTAACTGGTGGTGGCGCGGGGGCACATTCAGTCTGTTTCAGCATGCATCAGGGAGAGCGAGCTAGGAGAGCTAGGAAGTGTGTACTTGAAGAATTTTCTTTTTCTTTCTTTCTTTCTTTCTTTCTTTCTTTCTTTCTTTCTTTCTTTCTTTCGTTCTTTTTTCTCTGTGTGTGTGTGTGTGTGTGTGTATTACTGGGAACTGAACCCAGTACTCTAACACTGGGCTATATCCCAACCTGTTCTATTTTTTACTTTGAAACTGGGTCTTGAGTCTTGCTAAATCATTCAGGCAGGCCTGGAGCTTGGGATCCTCCTGCTTCAACCTGGGGTTACAGGTGTGCACCACCATGCCTGGCTTCCTAGGAGTGTTGTCAAGGTTTGGTACCTGGTTGGGAGAGGGAGGCATCCAGGATGGTGCTGGATTCAGTGGAGATTCACTCACTGTCTTGCATTTCTCTAGTGGAAGAGAAGGTGGTATTGAGATAGGGATTTAGGATAAAGAGAAAGAAATACTGAATCTTAAACATTCACAAGCAGTGTGAATGTTTCACAGATGTAGAAAGCATAGTTGTAAATCTTGAGCAACATGCTCTTGGCCCATGTCTTGTAAAATAAAGGAAATACTGGGAAAACTGGCATGAAATTGTGCAGCTCCACCCTGGATCCACCTCCAGTCTGGTCTCTGATACAGTCCTTCTATAAATATTGGACCCCTAGCCCAAGGCAGGGCTGCTTCTCATTCCCAAGACAGCCTGCATTCTCCCTTGAATGTCTGTCTATCTTCCTAAATAAATCTCTGTCTATGCCTTTGTCTGACTCATGCTAAAGTTCTCTCGTCATGTATGAAAAGAATTCTGCTGGTCCTGAATTGAGTTCCCCCTCTCCTCTGGGAACTCCTCAGACTCTTCCTGGAGACATCTCTTCTCCTATGACAGTCTTACTGGAGGACACATCAGAGAAACTTTTATTTCTGGCAGAGATGTGCTGGACTAAGTACCATGCTAGGATTCATTGCTGGATCTCCAGTAATTATTGTGGCAAATATAATTTACTGAGAACCTTGTATCTAGTTGTATAAGTCCATAGGAGGGTGTCAAACATCTGTGCTTCTGTTTTGTAATTATCAGGGGAAAAAATGTTAAGGCTTTAAAAATTGCCACTTATAGCATTTCTTAACTAATGTTCAACTCTAAGATAGCAAAATTTTATGTGTCCATTTGGAACTGACTTTGGTGGTGCTACATTAAAAAGTAAATACTGTTCATTTGGAAGAGGATGTAAAGTTTTAGAAGAGCATATCTCTTAACTTAATTTTTTTCCAGTACTTGGAATTGAACCCAGGGGTGCTCTATCACTGACTTATATCCTCAACCCTTTTTTAATTTTGAATCAGGGTCTTGCTAAGTTGTCCACACTGGCCTCAAACTTGTGATCCTCATGCCTCAGATTCCTAAGTAGCTGGGATTACAGGCATATGCCCCCATGCCCAGTTTAATTTAAATGTTAAAGTTCTTTGAAAATGCTGGGGTCATAACTTATGTTTTTCCCCCAATGCTAGGAATTGAACCAGAACCTTTGCACATGAAAGGCATGCACTCTACCTCTGAGGTAACTTACCCTTTTTAAAACAAGTTGATAACTTCCCAGGTATCTTATCTACGGCAAAAATCTGCTGTGTACTCTCATAAACGTGAGACAAGCTGTAGGAATGACTTTAGGTAATCTAAACTGCACTCCCCATGCAACATAAAGTGTAGCATTTCTGAGAACCAAACCCAGGCAGAGTGCTGCGCTGGTCAATACGTAATTCTCCAAGTCCCCAATTTGGAGACTTTGCCAGTTTCCGGGTATAAATAATTGTCCCATGTCTGGTTGGTAACCAAATTGTTCTGATTTGCCAGGAGCTTTCCCATTTTTAGTCCTGAATTCCAGGACACCCTTTATTCCCTGGGCAGTGAGATGGCTGATCACCTTGATGTCTGTTTTCAAGTCCCAGTATTGATACCAGTCTTGGAAATGAGGGTTGGGTCCTTGTTGCCCCAGGATTGAAGATTAAACACCCCCCCCAAAAAAAAAAAAGAAGCAAACACAGAAAGCAAGTTTCATTCAAGAGACAGAACATATATACACTTGTCTTGACGGGACAGAAAGAGACTCAGAGCTGGTATCCATGGGAGGGGGATGTCTTTCCCCTTATAGATCTCAGGTTTCCATTCCCCAACCCCCATCTCCTCTTCCTATCTTGCCTACCTTCCCAAAAGGCAGGGAAAGAGCCTCCAAAGGGCTGTTCATTAGCAACTTCTTGGGTTGGAAGGATCCCCTGATTCCCGGAGGTCTTGGTAACTGGTTGGGGGGGGGAAGTGCTCTGGAGGTGTTAGCATACATCCCATTTCTTTTTCTTTGATAATCAGTCCCCATCTTTTTGACCTGATCATTCACTATCTACGCTTTTACCTGTCCTGTACCCCTATCTCAGTATGACATCACTAAACACAGAATTGGGAAGAGATGTACACATGATCTGAACCTGTGCCAGGAGCCACCTCCAGCATACCACTGTCTGGGGGTCGGGAGGGACTGGACCTTGTCCCTGTTAAGCCAAAACTTGAGACCTAAGCAACTCTGAAATATATTTTTTTTTAAAAAAAGGTTGATAGAGCCACTACTGATGCTAGCCAGGAAGAGGACAAGGCCTTGGGGCAAGTTTCTGCAACTTCCACCAGCAAGGCCAGAGAGCAGTCAGAATATCCACTGGACCTAGAGGTACAGGTAAGAGGAACAGGGTAATACTGAGCGGGAAACTCTGGGGTGGGATATCAGGTCACTGATGGCTGCTTGGATTGGTTGGGGTTGTAAGCAGGATGGGGTGGTGCCTAGGGATCAGGAGGTGATTTGAGTCAAGGTTTTCCCATGCATTCAGGAATGCCAGCCAGTCTTCTGTTATTTTCAGCCTGTAGCTGTTAAAACTGATAAGCTTCCCAGACTCGTCTGTCTTCGCCTCCATACTCCTGTCCTTGTGATTAAATCTAAAGCATTTCAGAAATTTTCTCTCAGCCCTTAAGAGGAGTGTGAGCATAGCCAAATTGTTTTTTTTTTTTTTTTTTTTTTTTTTTTTTTTGCTGGGGTAGTGGGGGGATTAGGGGTTTGGGGGATGAACATGCTAATCAAATGCTCTACTACTGAGCCACATTCTGAGCTCTTTTTAAAATTTTGACACAGGGTCTTGCTAAGTTGCTTAGGGCCTCACTAAATTGCTGAGGCTGGACTTGAACTTGGGATCCTCGTGCCTCAGCCTCCTGATTCACTGGGATTATAGGTGTGCGCCAGACCTGTGTTTTTAACCCTGGGTTCAGTGTGTAGGATGAATTGGATTAGAGGGAGAAACACTAGAAATGGGACTACTAGTTTCAGACTTCACTTGCTTGCTTGTTTTCATCCATTAATTCATTCATTCATTCAGGGAAGCTTTAGGAGTATCTCCAGTGTTCCAGGCCCAGGTCAGGCCATCACAGATACAGGAGTGAACAAAACAAAGCAGCACTTGCTTTCCTTGAGCTTGCTTTCTACTGAGGTGATATGGTCAGGGGACATGTCTGTCACTCTACAGTGGTAAGCATTGATGAAGTGCTAGGTAAGAAGATGAAGCCAGTGAGATGAACCATACTGGGTAAATATTGTTTTCTTTCTGGTTTTTACTGTAGTAAAATGTACATAATATTTACCACGTGAGCAGTTTTTAGTGAACAGTTCAATAGCTTTAAGTACGCTCACAATTGTCACCACCAGCCATGTCCAAAAGTCTCTCCAGTGGAGCACTTTTTGGTGAAGTAGCTTGAGGCCTTTCTGACACTCAGTAGTGTCTGAGCAGAAGCCTGTATGAAGTGAGGGAATGAGCTTTTTTTTTTCTTGGGGGGTTTGGTATCGGGAATTGAACCCTTAACCACTGAGAAACACTCCCAGCCCTTTTTTCTGCTTTATTTAGAGACAGTGTCTTGCTAAATTGCTGGGGCTGACTTCGAACTCTCAATCCTCTTGCCTCAGCCTCCTGAGCCATGGAATTACAGGCGTGCACCACTGAGCCAGGCATGGGAACAAGCTTTGTGTGAGATCAGCCCCAGGAAACAGGTAAGTCTATCCCCATAGCCCAGGTGGGGACTAGTGCAGGAGGTTTGGTGAAGTTGAAACCTCAACCCTATCAGGAAGGAGGTTGCATCCCTCCCAGAAGTAATTCATTTAGCAAAGAAACCAATTCAGATTCACTGAAGAGACACTCAGTTCAGGGTTAAGCGTAACAATTGTGCTTTGAGCAAGGACGGGATTTTCATATCTGTCCTGGGATCCTACATCAAAGAGTATGTGGTGTTAGAGAAGGAAAAGTTATGAGACTGTGAACCTTACCGCATTTCCTTTCCTACTTTCCTTCCATCAGATATGAGCACAGAGTCATGTGTTTCCTTTGGAATGTCCTTTAGCCTGTTGATACATATTTTGCCTGTGACGGGAGAAATTAGTCATACATTACTGGGTATATTTCATTTTTCTAGGTACAGAGGGCAGCAGGGAAATATCTACACCTCCATGTGGTCAACAGAAATATCTTTAGACCTTAACCATTTATTAAATTTAAACATTTGTCTTTCATGAAACCTTCAGGTGTTCTGCATCCCACATCTTTTGTGGTACAGGAGATTGAACCCAGGGCAACTCTCTACCACGAGTTATATTCCCAATCCTTTTTACTTTATCTATTTTATTATTTTATGTACCTATTTATATTTTGTACTGAGGATTGAATTCAGCAGTGCTTAATCACTGAGCTATATCCCCAGGCCTTTCTTTTTTTTTTCCTTTTTAATTTTGAGACAGGTTCTTACTAAATTGCTTAGGACCTCCCTAAATTGCTGAGGCTGGCCTGGAACTTGTGTTCCTCCAACCTCAGCTTCCTCAGTCACTGGGATTACAGGCATTCACCACTGTACTCATTTAATTTTATTATTTCATTAAGGTAGAGTCTCCCTAAATTGCCCAGGCTAGTCTTGAACTTGCAATCCTCCTGCCTCAGCCCCCTGAATCTCTGGGATTACACGCATGTGCAACCATGCCTGACTGCATCCTGTATCTTGCACCTACTCTTGCTCAATGAAAAATCCAAATCATGATTTATGACTGACCTGGATATTTGAAAGTTTAACTTACTGTGGTAATGCGATGCAAGAGTCACAAAGTCAAAGCCCTCACCAATTAAAGGAAATAAAAGAATTTAAGCATGTTGTCTTCCTTTTAGTCAGTCTTCTAAATTGTTTTCTCTGGAAACTTTCAGAGAAACTTGAGGACATTTGCCCTAGGCGAATCTTACTTTCTTACTGATATGAAAAGCAGTAAGAGGAAATGGAGTTGTTTGACCCATAAGGAGGGGCAGTCACTGTAAATATAAGCTGACCAGTGCAAGTGTTAGGAATTTGAGGTGTGTAAAATGGTTTTGCAAAAGTTTCTACAAGGCTGAAGCTACATGGAATTAGGGTTAAGGTTAGATATAGTGTATGCTTAGCCAGGGAGAGTAGATTCTTCATTTTACAAGTGCTACAACTGCAGTCTGACATGTGAATAACTGACTGATAACTGCTCATTGCCTGCAGGTTTGATTTTACAGGTTCATGGCCCTTTATTTGAAAGCTTAGGGTTATGAATTATGAAATTTAGAATTTTTCAGAAATATGGTGCTGTATATTATTGCATAATATGCCCAGGAAAGACTGGGGTGGCACCCTATAATCAAACATATGGTTATGTCCCCAGGAAACTGTATTATTATTTATAGTAAATAGAATAAATATCATAAATTGACTTTTATCAATTCAGGTCAGATTTTGTTGCCAAATTAGTCTGGACCTCAAAAATAATTTTTGTTTTCTTTTTTTCAGTACTGGGGGATTGAACCCAGGGCATCACACATGCTAAGCAAGTGTTCTACTACTGAGCCACACCCCCAGCTCTTTTTCTTTTATTTTGAAACAGGGTCTTGCTATATTGCACAGATTGGACTTGAACTTGTGATGCTCCTGCCATGGTCTCCCAAGTATTATGCACTAGGATTATAGGCGTGTACCACCCCACCAGGTTTTAGGCATCAAACTGGGTTTCAGAGACAAAACACCCTGAAATTGCAGAACTACAACTAAGGGATTGTGAACCTATGTAAAATGTCCTCTAGCTAGGTGCAGTGGCTCATGTCTGTCATCCCAGCAATTTGGGAGGCTAAGGCAGGAAGACTGCAAATCCGTGGCTAGCCTCAGCAATTTAGCAAGACCCTATCTCGAAATAAAAAATAAAAAGGGGTGGGGAGGTGACACAGTGGTAAAGTGCCCCTAGAATCAATCCCCAGTCCACAAACAACAATGACAAAAACCCAAAAACCCGCTCTAATTTCAAAAAAAAGCAACCAATTGTGTGAACCAATCTCATGGGTAGCTACAATCCCATGCATTGGGAATCTGGATCTGGGCAGGATCAGATGGCTGACACCAGCAGGTAGAGTAGAAGTCTTTTTGCCACCCCAGATATCAAGAGTAACGGTAACCAATGATTGATGAAAATTACAGATGTGCTTTTAACATCCACCTTTAATTCTCAGTTGCTTTGTGTTGGCTACCTGAAGAGAGAGATCTGTGATCAAAGAGATGTGGAGAGTACAGATGGAGCCTCCTTAACCTGAAAATATAAAATCCAAAATGCTCCAAAATCTGAAACTTTTTGAGCCACAAATGGAAAATTCCACATCTGACCTCATGATCTGAATCACAGTCAAAATATAGGCACACTAAAAATATTGTGTAAAATTATCTTTAGGATGTGTGTATAAGGTATATGTGAAGCATATATGAATTTTTTAAGTTGTAAATGGACACATATCTTTATTTTATTTATTTTTATGTGGTACCGAGGATTGAACCCAATGCCTCACATGTGCTAGGAGAGCACTCTACCACTGAGCTACAACCCCAGCCCCTGAATTTCTTGTTTAGATTTGGGTGTTATCCCCAAGATATTTCATTAAGTGTATGCAAACATTCCAAATTTCAGCCAGGCGCATTAGCGCATGCCTGTAATCCTTGTGTCTCGGGAGACTGAGGCAGGAGGATCCCAAGTTCAAAGTCAGCTTCAGCAACTTAGAGAGGCCCTAAACAATTTAGAAAGACTCTGACTTAAAATAAAACATAATAAGGGCTAGAAAGGGCTGGGGATGTGGCTCAGTGGTTAAACGTCCCTGGGTTTAATCCCTAGTACCAAAAAAAAAAGAAAAAAACCAAAACTAAACTAAATTAAAAAAAAAAAAAAAAATTCCAAACACTCCTAGTCCCAAGCATTTTGGATGAGGGTACTGAACCTCTACTTACCTCCTGTTTCCTCACAGGTCAGCCCTCTCTGACATGTGAGCCCAGCATCACATTCTTCCACATGGAGTAGATGCATATGTAATAAGAAGTCCTTACTTGGGGGATTGTTAGGGTATTTTTGAGACCTGAAGACGCACAAGTAGGAACTAATATATCTTTACTGGTTGCTTAAATTTGGCTGCCCAGAAGGCAGACTCCCTAGGAATCATATCCAGCTAGGCAGCTGCAGGCAATAGGAAACCGATATCTCCCATGTGGGTTTGAATGGATCTTGTTACCCAGGATCCTAAGGGTGTTGTTGCCTTGGGAACCATAGGTGAGGATAATTAACTCAGCTCCTCATTTTAGCAGCTCTTCAGTTTTCCAGACGACTTCTTGTGGACATGGCATCCTATGTTGCCAGACCCCCGCTGGAGACAGATTCCTTCTCCTGCAGGTTAAAGTGGCACCTGTGGTTGGTCCATCTAGAGGGAGAGTGAGGACCATCCTCCCCAAGCAGGTCATATGCTGAACGACCTCTGCTTTCTGTCTCCTGGGATTCCAAATTAGCAAGTGCGATGCAAAGTGAGCCGGACAGTGGCGTTCTGAGGATGGCTGAGAAGCCAGGTGAGTCGCCTTTGAGTTTTTTGTTTTGTTTTTTCTTACTGAAGTACATATAGAACCTTCTTGAAGCCAGGCATGGTGGTACAAGCCTATAATCCTAGCTATTCAAGAGGCCAACGCAGGAGGATCACAAGTTTGAGACCAGCTTTGCCAACACATCGAGGCTCTATCTCAAAATAAAATAAAAAGGGCTGAGGAAGTAGCTCATGGTAAAGCACCCCTGGATTCAACCCCCATTACTGGAAAAAGAAAAAAAGCATTCTTGACAGTAATGATGAGTAATATCAAGAAATTAATATTACTTCTGAGTTATTCATATAAGAAGTCCACCTTGGTGAGAGAGAATTCAATTCTTCACATCAACAAATATTGTTTATAGAACACAAACTTCGTGTCACTGTGCCAGAAATAAGTCGGATGTAAGCTCTATTTACTTCTGGGAGCAGATAAAAACACCCAACAAGGACATATTAGTTCCTACTTCAGTACTGGAATATTAGTGGGGGAAAGATGGAAATGTATAAAGGGGACTTTTGGAACAGAAAAGGAAGAACATGCAGGCAGGACAGACAACAGTCAGCAACCACGGATGCAGTGGAGAGAATCAGGATGGAGTAGGAGAGGGGTCAGGCTACTTGGTGACCTCAGGAGAAGCTTCAGGAGATTGAGTGGGTTTAGAGATGGGCCTTGAAGGGTGGAAAAGATTTCAGTGCATGGATTAAGGGGCAGGAGGGCATCTTAGGGAGACCATCCCTACTAGAAAACAAGAGTCTTTCTGGGGAAAGGTCCAGATTGACACAAGTGCCATTGGTAGGTTAATGTCAGCAGAAATGCCCTGAGCTATTATGTGCCCTGAGGACTTCACCTTCTTCCAGAAGGACAGAAAGAGATCTCACCTGGAGAAGTCTTTCAAAGGAATTTACATGGGAAGTGACACAGCCAGAGTGTAAGAGCGTTGTGTGGACAGTTTGAGATGGAGAAGCTGTTAGAAGGTTCTGGAAATCGGCCGGACAAGATACAGTTTGAGGGCAAGGAGAATGAGGGCAGATAACTGAGGTGAGGGTCCTGGGGTGTATTAACACCAAGCTACTGACTGTATCCAGAGAGTAGCCGGGTGAGGCTGCGTGCCTGTAATCCCAGTAGCTTGGGAGGCTGAACGAAGCAGGAGGATTGCGAGTTCAAATCCAGCCTGGGAAATTTAGTGATACTCTATCTCAGAATTAAAAATAGAAAGGGCTGGGGATGTGGCTCAGTAATAGAGCACCCCTGGGTTCAATTCCCAGCACTGCAGGAAAAAAAAAAAAAAAAAGAAAAAGAAAAGAAAAGTGTCAGATTCAATGCCTTTATCTGCTGGTGACAGAAAATTTCAAACTGGTTTAAAAATTAAGGACATTTATTGGCTCATGAAAATCCAAGTTCAGAAAGGAGGCAGACTTCAGCCTCAGCTTACCCCAGGGACTCTGCTTCCCTGCAGTTCCTCATGGTGGCAAAATAGTTTAAATAGCTGTAAAATTCCTGGCTTCACATCTGCATAGCAGCTCAGCCAGGAAAGGAAAGAGATTATCTTTTCTCCTGGCTTGTTTCTCTCTCTCTCTCTCTCTCTCTCTCTGTCAGTTAGTGGGGATTGAACCCAGGTGTGCTCTGCTACTGAGCCACATCCCCACCCCTTTTAATTTTATTTTGAGACTAAGTTGCCCAGGCTGGCTTTAAACTTGGGATCCTCCTGCCTTTGCTTCCCAAGTAGCTGAGATTAAAATTGTGGGTCACCCTACCCAGTGCTTATTCTCTTTTAAAATGTAAGATTTATCCTTTATTATTTAAAACTTACCACTGAGCTACAGTCTCGGTTACTTCTTATAAAGCCAATACTCATGTAACAACCAAGAAACAGAACAATGCCAGCACCTCAGAAGTCTCCTATGCATGTGACTCTTAGGAGAGAGAAAATGTCTTAACCAGAAGTCCAAAGCTAACTTCCCCAGAGTTTCATTCACCTGTGTCTTGTCCCAAGCTCAGCTAGAACCAGTTATAACCAGAGGAAGGTCCCATGCTCAGAAAGAGTCAATTACTACTCAGAGGGATAGGACATTGATTCATTGTCCTTGGAGCTGGGGGTGGGGTCACTTTCCCTGAGACACAGGGCTGCAGAGAAGGATAAGAAACTTCAGAGCTCTATTAGGGAAGGCTGTGGAGGAAGGAAGGCTGCGCAGCAGCCAGCAATGCTCAGTACAGGGAGACAGCGCGTATCACTTTAAGACTGCACACCACACACAGGGTTTATTGGTTAACAGACAAGAGCAAAGTCAATAATGATACAATACAGTATGCAATCAGCTGTGAGCCCAGGGGTTCTCAGTGAAGAAGGGAATCCTTTCAGAAACTCTTGGGCACCTCGTAAGACTTGTACAGTGCTCTCCCCCACTTGGCCAACAGATTCAGGAATATTAAAATACACAGACGGAACTGAGGCAGGAGGACCCCAAGTTCAAGACCAACCTCAGCCACTTAGCAAGACCCTGTCTCAAAAAAAGTAAAAAGTTCTGGGGATGTGGCTCAGGGGTTGAGAGCCCTGGGCTAAATCCGCAGTACACCCCCCTCAAAAACCAACCAAACAAACAAACACACACACACAAAAACAGGTCATACTGTAAGTGCAAAAGGACAAGAAGTAGACCTCAGTGGATTCAGAGAAGCCTTTATTCCTTTGTGGACTCGGGCGCTGTTGGGTCCCATTTTCCAGATGTGAAAATGGCAGTCCATTACAGCGGGATTTTGGTTTTATAGGGTACAATGAGAATGATGTAATCATTGGAAACCATGCACATGCAGTTTTGACGTCAGGGGCTAGTTGTACAGGTTAAAACCAGACCCGGAGGGATGAGTACTCAAGTCTTGCCCGTTGTCAGTTGTCATTTAGGATCAACTTGCCACGGGGGAACTTCATGGTTTAGGGCCCAGCATTCAGTGTCTGTCCCTTTCCCCCAGGGTCCATTGTTATTAGGAAAGAATGCACTGGGGGAGGTTTCATGTTTGGCCAATTTTCTTCTTCCTCCTTCCAAGTCACTCTGTCCCTTCATTTTTCTTGGGGAGCCGTCTTATAGGAATATTATTTTCCATAACCCTCCACCTACTACTTCTCAAAATACTTTCCTTTTCCCACAAAGGATTGCTGTCCGTCCCTGTTGATCTGAACACAGGGTTGCTTGCAGCTGGTTCATACTACTTACTGTTTTAAAACTGTTTTGAAAATCTGACAATATTAGAGCCAGATGTGGTGGTGCACACCTGTAATCCCAGCAGCTCAGGCTGAGGCAGGAGGATCACAAGGTCAAAGTCAGCCTCAGCAACTTAGAGAGGCTCCAAGCAACCCAGTAAGACCCTGTCTCTAAATAAAAGAAAAAGTGCTGCGAATGTGTTGGTGGTTAAGTGCCCCTGGATTCAATTCCCAATATCAAAAACACCCAAAACAAAATAAAACAAAAAAACTAACCATGTTATTTCTTGATTTTTCTATACATTTCATGTCATTTAAAAATTTTAAACACACATCAATGACAACTATAAAATGTTGAAAAGGAAGAATAATCACCAGTGTTCTTACTACCCCAAAGGAACACAGTTCGCACCTGCACTGACTGTGATCCTGTCCTTTGGCCTATCCACTTCAGTTTTGCATACTGGCAGTCAGTGTTTCTGAATTTTGTGTAATATCATTTCTACTGAGTATTACATTGTCATTCGGAAGCTCCATCGGGACAACCTTTTCCCATCTTGTTTACCATCATTGTCCTCAGCACAGATAATAAAGTTTGTTCAATAAGTATTGACTGAACAAATATTGTTATATGCTCTAATTAACATATTGTATACCCACCCACATAATTTTCAGTGAATGTACCTTAACATACTTAATTTTCCCCTAATTATTGGATTTTTCCCTAATTATTCGATATTTCAGTTTTGTTTTTATCATAATGTGTCAGTGAAAAGTTTTGCGCATACAGTTTTTTCTGCATTTAGAATATTGTCTTAAGATAGGTGCCCCATGGTAAAATTATGAAATCAAGTGCTATTTTTTTTTTTTTTTTTTGGTACTGAGAATTGAAACCAGGGGTATTTAAGCACTGAGCCACATCCCCAGCCCTTTTTAAAATTGTATTTATTACTATTATTTTTGGTTGTAGATGGACACAATACCTTTATTTTATTTATTTATTTATTTATTTTTGTGGTGCTGAGGACCAAGCCCAATGCCTCACACATGCTGGGCAAGCGCTCTACAACTAAGCCACAACCACAGCCCTCCCCAGCCCTTTTTATTGTTTATTTTGAGACAGGGTCTCCCTCAGGTGCTCAGGGCCTTCCTGTGTTGCTGAGGCTGGCCTTGAATTTGCGATCCTCCTGTTTCAGCCTCCCAAGTCACTGGGATTACAGGCATGTGCCACTGTGCCCTGCTAGATAGTTTTACTTTTATGGGGAAAAAAATTTTTTTTTTCCAGTGCTGGCGATGGAAACTGGGGCCTTATGCATGCAGAATACACTCTACCACTGAGCCACATCCCTAGCCCTGAATGTTTTTTAAAATGATTGGAGCAGTTTACAAAGGAAATAGCAATGTTCCATATTCCCTACAGCCTCATTTGCCCTGGGTCTTTTTGTTTCTAAATTGTTGCTATTGATTTAAAAGGGATAATTTTGTGATCAATTAGCATGTTTATTTAGTCTCAGATCTGTGTCACATGTGTAGGACGTCAAAAAAGTACTCATTAAAATGTGAGCCCATTATTTTAGTCATGTTCCTAATAGCCTCACTATTACCTAATGCATAATGACTGTAGGTGCAATTCAAGTGTCTCAACCTCTAATTTTTATTATTGGTCCATAAATGAAAATACCAGTTGTAATTATTATAAAACAATTATCGTTCATAATTTTTTGAGCATCAAAATGAGCAAGCTGATTACATTAGATACTATCAGTAATAATGTCCTCATTTTCTGACTTTATCTCTATTGGCATAAAATCTGCTATTTTGCTGCCGCCATTATTCTCCCTCCCCCACACCACTTTACAACCCAGATGGTTAGCCCGGGAACTTCCTAGCCAGCCCTTGTCCCATTGTTAGTAGCCCAAGAAATTCCACTATTTAAGAATAGCTCCCCCACCATTTTCTCTCTCTCTCCTCCTCACTCTTGCTCCCTCTCTCACTTACTTTCTCTCTCTCACTCTGCCTGTCTGTTTAATGAAATCTCTTGCGTGAGTTCCCGCATTCAGAGTGGTTTCAATCTCTATCTGTATATTTATGTCTATATCCATATTCTTTCCTACTGGAAATTCATAGGCAATCCCAGCTCCAGAGAAACTATGTGCTTCTATCTGAATTTAAAATTAGTATTCATCAGAGGCTTAATTAAAACTATAGTAATCTTTGGACCGTTAACAAATGACCAACACAAAGTATTTCTTTATGAGCTGTTTACCAAAGTCCAAATAACCAACACCACTGAATGCTATAAAGCAGGCACCGTGCCACTTAGTTGAACTGATATTTTATTTTCCCCCCTTTGGTACTACAGATTGAATTTAGGGGCACTGAACCACTGAGCCACATCTCTAGCCCTTTTTATTTTTTATTTTGAGACAGGATCTCACTAAATTGCTTAGGGGCTCACTAAATGGTGGAGGCTCTCTTTGAAGTTGTGATCCTCCTGCCTCCAGACCCACTGGGATTACAGTGCCTGGCTTGAACTGATATTTCAGAGAAGTTTGTCAAGGCTTTGACCATAGAAATGATAAACCTAAAGGTAGCCCCTGGTTCTGAACTATTGCATGGAGAGTTAAATTGAATGACTTAACACATTCTGGTAAAGTAGAATGGGCTACTCTCAAAGTGTCTTGAAGGGAATCAAAGTCATCTTTAATCTAGTAGTTACTGAGCATGTTTTTCTTCTCAACACTGACTGGCAGCTACCTACCAGTGGGGACATTTGGCGCTCCATTTTTGCTGCTGCTCAGAGAAAGTGGAACTGCTATCTGCTGAGTTTCCACAGAGGAAAAAGCAAGGATTTCTCAGGTCCAAGAGCAGCCCTGTCCTCAGGCCAGACAGGTGTGGCTGTGGATGTAGTTCAGAAAGAACACTCAGTAGTGCTAGTCATGCAGCCCTTGCAATCTTGGCTGACCTTTTTTTTTTTTAGTAGTGCTGGGAATCAAACCCACAGCAACATTAGCTAGTTTATTTCTTTTCTCTCTCTCTTTCTTCCTTTCTTCCTTCCTTTCTTCCTTCCTTCCTTCCTTCCTTCCTTCCTTCCTTCCTTCCTTCCTTCCTTCCTTCCTTCCTTCCTTCTTTCTTTCTTTCTTTCTTTCTTTCTTTCTTTCTTTCTTTCTTATTTTATCGGTACTAAGGATTTAACCCAGGGGTACTTCATCACTGAGCCACATCCTCAGTTCTTTTTATTTTTTTATTTTAAGACGGGATCTCACTAAGTTGCTTAGGAGCTTGCTAAGTTGCTGAGGCTGGCCTCAAATTTGAGATCCTCCTGCCTCAACCTCCCAAATTGCTAGGATTATAGGCATACAGCACCACACCTGGCTGGATGACCTATTTCTGAAAGATACAGCTGGACTAATTCAATCTTTAGGACCAGGTCCCCAATGAGACCTCCTCCATTCCATTAGGATGACTGCAGATGTCAGCCAGATAGACCACTGGCAATCTTCTAGTTCACCCCATATAGTTATTTTACTGCGGCCTTTTTTTTTTTCCCCCCAATGCTGGGAATGAACCCAGGGCATGGTGCATGCTAGGCAAGCGCTCTACCACTGAGCTACCTCCAGCCTTACTTTGGCTTTTAATTAAATTCAAAACAGTATTGAGAAAGTGTAAGTTTGTCTTCACCACTGTTCTCTTGCCCCTTAAATCACCTCTCACCTTTTCAGTTAACCACTGTTGCCAAGTTGCTGGGCATCTTTCCATCTGTCTGTTTATTTGAATATATATGTGGCCATATTCATTGCCTAAATAGGTTCTGACCATAAGTACTGTTCTGCAACTTGCCTTTCCTTCTTAGCAATGTGTCTTGGAGAACTTCACATATTGGACTATATAGATGAAAAATATTAATCCAAATCAGAGTCAAAAAAGACATCCAAAATTCAAACCCCATCCCCCAATTTTTATATAGGAAAAATGTTCAGGCATACAAAATAGTGGGAAGACTAGAACAGTAAATATTCATGTTATGGTTTAGATATGAGATATTGTTACCGTCTAAGGGTGTTGGGTTCAGCAAAGAATTGAAGAACAGAACGTAGAGATACCAAATGAGAAGTAGGTTTATTGCAAAAGTGACAGAGAGACTTCTCCAGAAGAAGGGGGACCCCAGAGCTGTGAATCTGGTGGGAAAGTTTTGGCCTGTTCTTCTTATGGTCTCTGGAATTTCTTCCTTTCCTTATCTCCTCCCCTGTCCACACTCTCCTATTTTTGATTGGTACCCCCTCTATCTACATGTCTGTTTTAGTTTTTCTTTCTTTCTTTCTTTCTTTCTTTTTTTTTTTTTTTTTTTTTTTTTTTTTACCAGGGATTAAACGCAGGGGCTCTCAACCACTGAGCCACATCCCCAGCCCTATTTTGTATTTTATTTTGAGACAGGGTCTCACCAAGTTGCTTAGGGCCTCGCTAAGTTGCTGAGGCTGGATTTGAACTCATGATCCTCCTCTCCTGAGCTGCTTGGATTATAGGCATGTGCCACCAGCCCTGGCTCTGTTTTAGTTTTTCTATTGGATCTGCCGCTTAGGAGCATGAGTAAGGAAGTGTCTGTCTGATTGGGACCCCTGCTTGTGTCCATGAAGACTTTTGTTAAGCGGGATGTTGACCTCATCAGAAGACCCTCTCCAACTCCTTTGTTCTGGCCCTGCCCCGACCTCCTCACTCACCATCTCGCCCTGACCACCTAAGCCCTTCTACATCTCCCTCAGTATCCCCCCCAAAATTCATGTGTTAAGACAGTGCAGGAAAGTAGAGATGAAATGATTGGGTTATGAGAGATGTAACCTTATCAGGGCATTAAATCACCCATCAGGATTAACTGGATGGTAACTGTAGGCAGATGGGGAGAGGATGGAGGAGGTAGGTCAGTGGGGGCATGCCTTTGGGGTTTATCTTTTGTCCCTGGTGAGTGGAGCTCTACTTTCTATTTGCTGTGTTCTGAGCCACTTTCCTGTACCACACCCTTCTGCCATGATGTTCTACCTAATCTTGGGCCCAGAGCAATCCTCTGAAACCTTGAGCCCTGAATAAACTTTTCCTCCTCCACCTTGTTCTTGTCAGATCTTTTGGTCACAGTGACACAAAGCTATCTAAAACAAAGCTATCTAGATTCCACGATGGTTGCTACCCTCATTGGTTGTCATTTTAATGTCTGCCAGAATTGTGCAGTCTAAGACAGGAAGTAGACCAAAAGAATCAGAACGCATCAAGTCCCAAGGTCTTGAAGGACTTAGGAAGGAAAGACGTTCACAAATCATAAGAGCCAAAGAAAGGTAAAATCTACTCAAGTAATTGACCTCAGTGGAAGGTACAGATTTCTATGAACGAAGGAAAATTAGTAATCCAGGGATGTAAGGCTAGGGCCCCCCGTTTTTGAAATGATGGAGGGAACATAGGTATAAGTAGGGTTTAGTGAGTTTCACTTGTGTGTTTTCTTGGAAGCTATGTAACTTTAAACATATTTAGAAAGCAAACCCCCCAATGTCATGGGCAAAAAGAAGAATGACAACTGTTGTCTATGAAATCTGATCATGCAATCACCTAAAATTTTTTTCTCCGAAGTTCATTAAGAAAGTAATTGTCAAGGCTGGGGCGTAACTCAGTGTTAGTGTCTGTTTAATATGTGGGAGGCCCTGAATTCAATCCCCAGCACAAAGAAAGGAGAGGAGGAGAGGCAAATCGGGGAGAGGAGAGGAGAGGAGGGGTTGGAGTGATTACCTACAAGGTGGCATCTTTTTATCAAAGGAAATTTTAGAATCAAACATAGGAATGGTATATTATGCAACAGTAAAATTGACTGAAATACAGCTCTATTCAACAACCTGAATAAATCTTAGAAATGTAATTTGCATTGAAAAGAGCTGGTTACCAAAGACTATATACAGTGTGATTCTGTTTTCCTAAAGCTCAAAACAAGTGAATCTATACAATATATTGTTTAGGAAAATGTATGCTAGTTGGATCTCAAATGTCCCACAAAGGTCCAGGTATTAAAATCTTGGTCCCCCAGGTGGTACTATTGGGAGGTACTGGAAACTTTTAAGAGGTGGGCCTAGTAGAAGGTTATGTAGGTTACTGGGGTTGAACCCTTGATGGGGATTATGGGAAGAGTGCCCCCCACTCACTCTCTTTTGCTCCCTGGTCATGATGTAAGCAGTTTTGCTCTGTCACATGCCATGATGTGCTACCTTGCCCAAAGAAATGGGGCCAACAGACCATGGACTGGAACCTCTAAAATTATAAGCCTTTTCTCTTTATAAGTTGAATATTTCAGGAATTTGTTATAGAGACAGAAAGCTGACTAGCACAATGTACATGTCTGGTAACTTTTTTTTTTTTTTTTAATAATAAAGGCATAATTTAGGGTAGCAATGAATTGGAAAAGAATGGAGAAGAGGGGGTTTAGAATTTGGAAGGACATGGTAACTTCAAACTGTTGGCAATATTCTATCCATACACTGCATGGTGGGTTCATGTGCTCATTTTATTATGTGCTCCCAAACACACATAGATATTTTATACATTATTTTTATGTGGCAAATTCTATAATATTTTGTAAATGACAAAAATGCTAGTTTTACAAAACAGAATAAAAACACTTGCAAAGATAAAGTTTAAGGAAAAAATTAAATTTTAGATTCATAACATTAACTGAGTATTCATTTTAGAGCCAAAACAAAGCTCTGAACACTCCTCATAGAAAATTACCCAGTAGCCAGGGCGGTGATACGTGCTGTAATCCTAGCAACTTGGGAGGCTGAGGTAGGAGGATCTCAAGTTTGAGGCCAGCCTCAGCAACTTAGCAAGACCATGTCTCAAAATTAAAAAGAAGGCTGGGATGTAGCTCAGTAGAAAAGGGACCCTGGGTTCAATCACCAGTGAAGGAAGGAAGGAAGGAAGGAAGGAAGGAAGGAAGGAAGGAAGGAAGGAAGGAAGGAAGGAAGGAAGGAAGGAAGGAAGGAAGGCCACCAGCTAAAGGCACCAAAATACAGGACTTATGGATGTACCATTTTTATGGGCATTTAATTTTAAGTTTTTGCCATTCCAGACACACAAGAATAAGCGCTCTTAAATATACTTCTTTCAGATACTTGTGTGAGCACTTTTTTTAGTTTGATACAAGAGATGGAGCTGCTGGGTCAAAGGGTAAGGAGACTGCATAACTCAGGATCACACAGGCAGTGAGTAGCGAAGCCAAGAAGAGAAGCAAGCGTTCTTTCTGATGCTCTGTAGTATTCCCAGTGCCAGCAAAGTAGATCCCAGTCCTGTCAAAGCAAGTGACCCCTTTACCCTGGATCTAACACTACCGTTCCTGTTTGTCCATTGTGCAGGTGAGGAACCGTATTAATTGCAGAACCTCAGGACAGAGAACACAGTGCTCTCTGTCACCAGGGGCAGCAGAATAGGGCTTTGTCTCCCAGAAAGGGATACTGGCTTCCATGGAACTGCCCTGGTGCAGTGACAGGAGGGAAGCCTCGTTGAGCAAGGAGTCCGAACGCAGAGTTCTCACTACACTTTTCATATACTACCCCTGTGACCCATGAAGGCGTCTCGTTTTATTTTTCCCAGCAGAATTTAAAATATTGAGTCTCCAGAGTGGAAATGTTTGTTAGTTACTGAAAATGCTATTGTGCTGATGATAGGAAAACACAGACAAAGGAATATATACAGCATGTACCCAGAAAGAAAAGAGTGGGTGAGGGAAACAAAGAAAATGTCATTTACCACCTAGGTCAGCCAGAGTCCCTTTCTTCCTACCTGAACTCATGCAACACAAAATCCAAGTCTTGTGAGAAATGTTCATTTCATTTCAGATACAGAAAGAAATTAAACAGGCGTGTGCATGTGCATATCCCCAGCACATAGAGTAGCGATGTCATTCAAGCCCAGGGCTGCAAATGCCCCAAGCATGCTATGTATCAATCCCAAAGAGAGAACTTGGAGGACTCAACAGAGAGGTGATGGATATTTTACTACTTGCTCACTCCTGGGTAGGGGCAGACCTGGATACAATGGAGGGTAGCACCTTGCCTACAAGCTGGACGAACCTACATAGGATAGGTTGCGTGCCCACTGCGCAGGTGTTTTTCTTCAAATATTTTAGAGTAGATTCTTTTACTCTACAACCAAGTTCACTCTGTTTAGATCCTCTCCTAAGAGCTGGACATAAGGAGAGTGGCCACCTTCCCCTCCCTACAACATTCTTTTAGAGACCTTATCTCACTGCAAGTGTTCCTAGGCACGGATTAGTGTTTAACCTCACCAAAATCAATTCCGTATACTAAAACCAATGGCATGTGAATAAATCATTTTAAAAAATTTCTTTAGGGGCTAGGGTTGTGCTTAGTGCCTAGCATGTGTGAGGCACAGGGTTTGATTCTCAGCACCACATAAAAAAAAGAATAAATAAAATAAAGGTATTGTGTCCATCTACAACTAAAAATATATTAATTTTTTTTCTTTAAATCTTCACCAACTGAGAGAATATAAAATTTCTCCAAATAACTAGCTTTTTTTTTTTTTTTTTTTTTTTTTTGTGGTACTGGGTATTGAACCCAAGGCCTTATGCATGGAAGCCAAGCATTCTACCAACTGAGCTATGTCCCTAGCCCTCCAAACATCTGTATCTACTTGTTTTGGTACTGGGGGTTGGACCCAGGAACATTTTCTTTCAGCTACATCCCCAGTCTTTTTTATTTTTATTTATTTACTTTATTTTTTGGTAATGGGGCACTTTACCACTGAGCTACATCCCAGCCCTTTCTATATCTTATTTTGAGAAAGGGATTGCTAAATTGCTGAGGCTGGTCTCAAACTTGCAACCCTCCTGCCTCAGTTTCCAGAGTGGCTGGGATTACAGGTGTGCACCCTCATGTTCAGCCCCTTCTAGTAGTTTTTATAAGCTGGTAGTTTACTATTGAAGCTGGATCAGATTCAGATTTGCCCTTTTGGGCCAAACTGTGTCACGTGGGGAGTCGTGTATTTCCATCAAATGGCGCATGATGCCCGGTGATGGCCTTTTCTGTGATGTTAGTGGCCATTCCTTGATGAGCACCATTTCCATCCATTTTTATTAAGGTTTTATAAAATACCAGTTTTATCAAATCTCCTTATTCCTTTTTAATTAGCTGGGATAAGATCGTCAACTATTTAGTCATCCTGAGATACACTTTGTACCTGTCTTGTTCTGGTTCTCCCAGGAAATAGAGCCTAGAGGCAAAGGTTTTATTGTGGTCCTAGGGAAAGAAATGAGGGAGGGGGAAGCAGGAGAGCCAGCTCCCGAGAGCCTCAGGAGCAGGCTGCTGCTGTTATGAACACCTGATTGGTTGGCCTTGTATGACCACGAGATAAGATGTACATACAGAATGAGTCTCAGGATCGTTCATCTTGGGGAAGAGGCCGGAGGGGAGAGGTTGTCTAAGCTGGTATCTATCCCCCTTTGGTGAAAGGTCAGATCATGAAATACTAACTTACCCACATTTCAGGGTGTTGCAGGCACAGACACCTAGATAGTTTCCATGGATCCCTAATGTCCACAGTACTTAAATGGCAAACCCTAAGGTGAGAGGTTAGAGGTGGGGTTTTTTTCAGGTTTGTTCCTGTGTGAAGCTGGTCAGAGCCCACCCAGAGCTTCTGGCTGTAGTAGTGGCTAAAATAAGAGATGGTGAGGCTGAGAAAGTCTGAAAGGGTACCTGAGAAGGATAGAGCCAACCCCAAAAAGACAAGGGCAATGTGCAATTCTTTTCCTTTATTTACCATTATCAGCCTTCAAAATAATGAACGAGTTCTTCTGAATTTCCAAAGTTGACCATCTACAGTGCATTTTTAAAATCATGATTATGACTCTTGGGTATCTAGATATTAACACGTCTCAATTCATTGTGATTATTTTTCTTAATGATGCTTAAATTTATCCCATTTTGGCCAGTGGGAGCTTCCACATATTGATTCTGAATTCCATTGGCTATTTCCCTATTTGTTTCTGGTAACTTCTGTGCTTTCTGAATTGACAAAATATTCCCAGTTCATTTTGGATACTTTTTGCCTTAAACTTAAAATCAATCATGTCTCTAAGGAGGACTAGCTCCTTTTAAAGAAAAACTGTCTTTAGAGAGCCAATTAGGGTTCTAAGATCGCCTATTCCAGTCAGGTTAAGTCATTATCTGGTAGTGTTTTCAGTAGGTAGACATGGACTTTTTTTTTAATGTACTGAGGATTGAACCAAGGGGCATTTTACAATTGAGCTACATCCCCAAGACTTTTTATTTTTTATTTTGAGGCAGGATCTTGCTAAGTTGCCGAAGGGCTTGCTAAATTGCTGAGGCTGGCCTTGAACGTCCAGTCCTCCTGCCTCAGTCTCCTGAGTAGCTGGGATTGTACCACCATGTCCTGCTAAAAAATCTACTTTTCTAAAGTTCTCTTCATCCTTAGCGATATCCCTAACGGATATAGAATCAAATAAGAGAAATGATTTCCCTCTATATAATTAAGCCAGTAACTTGATACCTACATTTATTTACTGTTTCACATTTTGAGGGGGGTTTACTGGGGATGGAACCCAGGGGTGCTGTACCCCTCAGCTATATCCCCTATATCCCCAGCCCTTTATACTTATTTATTTATGTGTTTTGAGACAAGGTCTCACTAAGTTGCTGAGGTTGATCTTAAACTTGCCAGCTATCTTTCTTCCCTAGCCTCTTGAGTTGCTGTGATTTTAGGCATTTGCCATTGTGCCTGGCTGGCCTTTGCTTTTGATTATTTAAAATCTGATTTCATTTTGTTTCATAATTAGGTAAAACATTTACATCACTCCAAAGTCAAATCTCTAAATCAAGGTTTATTTAGAGAAATCTAGTTCCTGCCCTTGTCCCTTCCATCCTGTTACTTACCTCATAAGTTAACCATTTTATTTAATAATTCATCTTTCCATTAAAAAATAGGGGGGGGGGTGCTAGCTTCCATCTGATCAATGACGAAAAAGAAAAAAATGAATGTTTCGCCAGTTTCAATGGTAAAAAAAAAATATATATATATATATATATATATATATATATGGGTGTTCTTCCTTTTTTAGGTAAATTATAGTAGAATCCTGTGTACTTTCTTTCCATCTCTCTTTCTTATATTGGGGATTGAATCAAGGGGTGCTCTACCATTGAGCTATATTCCAGTCCTTTTTATTGCTTATTTTGAGACAGGGTCTTGCTAAAGTGCTGAGGTTGGCCTTGAAATTCCAATTCTCCTGCCTCAGTCTCTAGCATAGAGGTCTGGGATTGCACCTACCTACTATACACTTTCATTCACCTTGCTTACACTTTCTTTTTCTAACAAATTACTGGTCATCTTTCTTAAAATTATGCTTTCCTTAAGGCTTAATCTCCTCTCTTCTTGACATAGCTTGTGGACAATTGTCCCCAGAAGGCAAAACTAAGTGAACTTGAGTTCTATAACAGGTACTGTTACTCATTCCATTACTTCCAGCAAAGGTTTGTGCGGGCATAATGGCACTTGCCTGGCACTGGGGAGGCTGAGGCAGAAGGATAGCAAGTTCCAGGCCAGCCTCCCTGTTTAAAAAATAATAATTAAAAAAATAAAAAGATCTGGAGATGTAGCTCAGTAATAGGGCGCCCCTGGTTCAATCCCCAGTACCAAGAAAAAAAAAAAAAGAAAAAATAATTGGAGGAGAAATAGTTTTGCTGTCTAGAACGAATGATGGTATCCTTCACAGAATTTTTAAAATAAAATATATTCAACATAAAATTTACTATTTCAATCATTTTTAAGTGTGCAATTCAGTGACATTAAATACATTCACATTGTGCAACCATCCCCACCATTCATTCATCTCCAGAACCTTTTTGTCATACCAAATTGAAACTCGGTAGCTATTAAACAATAATTCCCCATTATCTTTCCAGGATTTTTAACAAGACTAAGTCAAATCGAAGGAAAGAGCACCTGCTTGTCAGAGGCAGCCTTGGGCACAGGGAGAATTTTGCTTTCCCAGCCTAACACGGATTCTCATAGTGACTAAGGCTCCTCCAGTTAGCGCTCCCGCCCTCACCTATTGTCCCTTGGGAGGAACCGGTATTTCCGGATTGAGGCCTCCGACTCAAGTGATCCTGGCTAAGGGTGAGGTTTGTGGGGGAGGGGAAAGGAAACTGATCATAAAAAAGTTAACTTTTCATTAAAATCAATAGACCGTTTCCCTTTTTCCCTTAACAGAAACAACGGCCCCACCAAACCCTTCACAATAGCCTACCACCATTGCGCCCCTGTTCTTTAAGGGGTGGCTGAGCTGCCCTCTTCCTTGCTTACACCCCAGAAGAGGATCAAGGAAGCAAACCTGGGCACAAATAAAGAAGCCCAGCGAATGCCTCTTGCACTTGTGCGGCGAGGAGGCGCGGCCAATTTTGCCAAGAAAGGGAGTGGGCACACAGGGGCTCTAGGGACAAGGTTGCCTTCGGGGCCGCCACTCCTACCCCACCGCTGGGTGGCATGGGTAAGGGCTCCCTCTTCGCCCTTCCCTCTAGAAGTTGAGTCGTTTTTTCCGGGTCTCCGCGCCTGGCAATTTTCCTGGTCTCAAGGGAGCAGGTGACAGCCGCCCACCACTCTCCTCCGGCCCTGGGCCACTCTCGGACTCGCCTCCACCCAACTTTCTTTTCCACCATTCTGGTTTTTTTTCTGGACTTTTTTTTTTCTTCTTTCTCCCGAACCTCCAAACAGGAAATAGCTTGAGTCACAATAATACACAGGAGCAGCCGGAGGCCACTCGTGCACGCCCATTCCCGGGGCAGCCTCCTGTACTCCAGCTCTGCCAGGCGCTGCCAGCGACCCGCGCCGGGAGCGCAGGGGACACCGGCGCAGCCTCTGGCGCCGCGTCGCAAGCACGGGGGAGAGCCGCCTTAGCTCTGCGCGGGTCTCGGCGGGCTACCTACTCCACGCTTCTGCAGGCGAGTACTGTCCTCCTCTTCCCTCCCTGGCCCCGACAGAGCCAGCTGGGATTTTGCGGTTGCCCGCCGGGCGACTGGGGAGAGCCATCCTGGGCGCGGCAACCTGTGTTCGGGCGTCGCCGCAGTGCCTTTCCTCCTCTCCGGACTTGTGGTAGGGAGGAATTTCCTGGGTGCAAAATTGCGCTCTTGTCCTGGATCGGTGGTGCCTGCAGGGTTGAGGGGCAGCGCGGGCAACTGTCCCCGGATGTCCTTGTGGGGTTTGGGGGTGTAGTTTACTGGACCTCCCTCTATAGCTTTTGCCTCCCTCCTCACCCCCGGGGGACAGCAGCACATCACAGGGGTTCTTTCAGGGAGTCATCTGAGAAGAGTGCGCACGCACCTGGGGCAGCTACAGGTGCTTGGCCTTTCTCGTTCAAAGGCTGGAAACCGTTCCAGTTTCTGCTGAGCTTCTCTTTAACCAGATTAAAATGGCCTTTGAGTTTCTGTTGCAGCAGTCCACGGTATCTGAGGGGGCGGGAGCCTGTGTCTTGGATAGACGTGGGCGGAGGGAGGCGCTAGTTGGAAGCAGGTGGGGGCTGCTGGGTCTACCCGCAGAGTCTTCGCCGTGGGGCTCGAAAACTGCCCTCTCCACCCGGCCTGACTGGCCGCCCCGGATCTGCTCGCCAGCCCGCGCCGCTCAAAGAGCCGGATCTCTGTCCCCAGCATTACAGAGCCTTGAGAAATACTTTTAAAAGTAAACTTAATTTTTTTTTTATTTTTATTTTTTGCATTTTCTCACCCATTTGCAAGGGTGGAGCCGAGATTGTCAACATGCAGGGCGTTGTCAGTTTTCCAAGGATTGTGTCGCATACTGCTTCTATAGGGAACTCTCAGTCAGAACAAGTTGGAGATCTTTATGTTGGAAAAAGTCCACTGAATGCCAGGCATTCTTTGAGCTTGAGAAGGGTATTTTCCAAACTGTTCTGAAGTTTGCATGAGGACTTTCGGTGCAACTTAGTCTCTCTCAACTATCTTTTTTAGTGGCTGCTTCTAGGCCTACAGGTGGGCGGGTACTGCTGGGAGGCCTCCTCTCTCAGGCTTCCCTTCAGTTTCTCAGCACATTTTTACAAACAGTGGTTAGTTGGTTATTGAAGTCTTTAACCTATTCATTTGAAACATAGGATCTATTCTCTGGGTTTCCTGGTTGAGGAGACAGTGATTCGAAACATTGCCTGGGGGCCTTTTGAAATTCAGACCCAGCCCCAGGCCTGCTGAATCAAGATCCCCAGGAATCCCTCTGTATCTTAAGTTTGTGAAGCACTAGGTTAGGGTGTCTTGGGGTGAAGTTTTCTGTCCAGTGAAAAGAAGTGATTTAGGACACATTTCCATCCTGTCCTTTATTTGGATTTTCATTTTGCCTCCCGGGACAAATACACGACAGCCACGTTGATCGCAGCTCCTGCACCCCAGGATGACTGACTTTTTACACGACTTGGAAATACTGTTAACATATTATCCTGCAATTTTTGTTTCAGGATGTTTTTATTGTGGCAAGTATAATTTTTTTTTTTTTTTTTTGGTACGGGGAATGAACCCAGGGGCGCTTAACCACTGAGCCACACCCCCAGCCCAGTTTTTTGTATTTTATTTAGAGACAGGGTTTCACTGAGTTGCTTAGGACTTTGCTGAGTTGCTGAGGCTGGTTTTGAACTTGTGATCTTCCTACCTCAGCCTCCTGATCCACTGGGATTACTGGCGCAGGGTACTGCTCCTGGGTCTTCTGGATACTTTTAATAATATTTGTTTTGTAGGGAACAGAAAAGGTTGAATAGGCATGTAAAGTGAAAGATCAAGTGGACAGAATATAAACAAACATTTGGGTAGCCTGGATGGATAAGCACTATGCATAACTCCTGGTTCTTAGAGTAGGGTGTGCTTTCTTTTAATAGAAACAACCATAGACCCTGAGGATTTCCTTTTTGTTTTGGCTGGGATGGAATCACCACTTGACAGGCACTAATTAAGCATAGTAGCCTGGTGATCTTTTCACTCTGCAATTCTTTTAGCTGGCAGTACTTAGGTGTCCGGTTGATACGAGGTTTTTTTCAACAATGAGCCAAAAAAAAAAAAAAAAAAAAAAGAAAGAAAAGAAAAAGAAAAAGAAAAAGAAACAAAACAAAACAATGAGCCAGACTCATTTATGAAAGTAGTTGGAATAAGGATCTAGGGATGTAGCTCAACAGTAGAGCACGTGAAAGTTAGACCCTGAATTTAATACCCAGCGTGACAAAAAAAAAAAAAAAAAAGAAAGAAAGAAAGAAAAAACAACAACAAAACTAGTTGGAATAAACCTTAAGAAAAAAGTTGTTGCGTAGTAAATATTGGAGGAGATCACAAGACTCTGGAAAACAAGGTTTGAAATAATTTTCCAGAATACTCTAAAGCAGGACTGGAGGTGTGGCTTAGTGGTGGAGCATTTGCTCAGCATGCACAAGGCCCTGGGTTCAATTCCCAGCTTTTTGTCAAGAAAGAATGCTCCAAACTGTTTTATTTCTGCTTTAATGTTACATGAATATAATGGTCCAGCAACATCATTCTAGTTGTAAAAATGTGTGCAAAACTTAGAAAGCCTTTTAATAATGAAAACCATCTGTTTGCATCTTCATAAAATGATCCAGCTTGTGGTTTGAGGACATACTTTCCCGTAAGAACATAACTGTGAATAGGTGAATAAAACGTTTCATTTATCACCTAAGTCATTGTTATAGATCAAGAATGTGATTCAGATTACATGAGTGGTCAAGGATTTGGGAAGACTTAATAAGTAGCTGAACAGTGGAGATTCCTCATATTCTTCTCAGGCTCTGTCTTCTGTTTCTTAAAACCCTCGACTTCAATTGTGTTAGGACTTTCATCAGAATGAGGTCATTAACTTTTAGAAAGGAATTTACAGTTTTGAAGTGACTGAAGATAATTCAAAAGGGAAATATTTGTCAGAAAATGCTCCCTCAGTGGAAGATTCTTGCCTTCTCATTTTCATTCCTTTTAACTCTAGTGAGGCAAAAGAGAAAAAGTTTCTCCTACCAGATGGTCTTTTCTGAAATAACAATATATGTAGCGTTTTATCTAGTCAACAAATGCTATTTTATAGTCCATACGTGAGAGAAAATTTCAGATGAATTGTTTTTTTTTTTTGTTGTTGTTTCATGGTTTTTTGTTGTTGTGGTGCTGGTCCTGGGGCTCAAACCCAGCACCTTAAGTAACCATGGTAGGCACGCACTTTGCCACTGAGCCACACCACCCAACCTCCAGTGAATGCTTTTATCAGTGCTTCAGTAATGTCTGGGGCATCACCTGGAAATTAGTAAAAGTGGAAACTTGTCAACTACTCCAGAGTTACTAAGTCAGAGGCTTTGTAGAAATTTAATAGTATCTGTGCTTCTGATATAAAATTAGGTTTGGGAGTCATTTGGGTAAACACGCATAAATAGGTACGCACACGTGAACACACATGCAAACTAAGATGTAATTTTTCTTCCTCTTTTTGGTGCTGGAGATTGAACCCAAGGCCTAGTAGAAACTAGACATGTGGCTCAGTGGTACAGTGCTTGCCTAGCACACTTGAACTGGGTTCGATCCCCAGTACCACATTAAAAAAAAAAAAAAAAAAAACCAAAAGAACAACAACTAAATGAAATAAAGGCATTTGTGTCCATCTACAACTAAAACTATTTTTTAAAAAATTAACCATGGATTCGTCTTTAAAATTAGATAGTTCAAGTTTGGCAAGTCTAATCAATGCCTCTTTACTCCTTTTTTCACTTTTTTGGTGTAGACCTTTATTGAAGTTTAGACTCCCAAGTATCCAGAAGAACCACTGGTTCCTATAGGAAAGATTCAGGTACTTGACTATTTTATTGTCAAAGAAAACCTGTTGTCTGCCTATTGTGAATAAAGGGGTTTCAGGCATATTGTCATATTTACAACAATATTGAGAGTTCTTTTTCTCACTCTACAGAAGAGAAAATTGAGGCCACCATGGGTTCAAGACTTACTTGAATGGATGGATCTCTTCATGGTCCTTCCGTATAGAATCATAAGTCCCTGACTACTTACTCTCCCTTACCACCAAGAAGCTATATGTCCATTCATTCTTCATTTAAATCTTTTGGGACATCAGGTCCTACATTAGTCCCCAAAGCAAATAAAAAGATGGCCAGGGCTAGGGATGTAAAATGCTCAGTGATAGAACACTTGCCAAGTATGCATGAGGCCCTGGGTTCCATCCCCAGCAAAACACACACACACACACACACACACACAATCCAAAATTGAAGTAAATTCCTCAGAAGCGAAGACTCTGGAGCCAAGGATGTTTCCATGGCACCCTGAGAACTCTACCAGTTAGATTACACCTAGCTTGACTGTGGGGTTAGTGTACCAGCCCTGTTCCTGGTAAAAATTAAGTCCTGGGCTGTTTTTTGTTTTTTTTGGGGGGGAGGACGGAAATGGACTGAGGTATTATCCTTGTTTATCAGCCTGACAGAACCCTTCAGGTTCCCTGAGATGCTGCATAGTGTCAAAGAAGGAGCCAGGGTTAGCTGTGGCAGAGCTGACCTCTACTTCTACCAGCTGGATGAAGAGTAATTTCATAAACTCAGAGCTTTTATATATACCACATACCAGTATATATAAAATTAAAAGAACAGGGCTGGGGATATAGCTCAATTGTAGAGTGCTTGCTTCTCGAGCATGAGACCCTGGGTTCAATCCCCAGCACCAAAAAATAAATTAATTAATAAAAATAAAAGAACAATGAACTCCCCCCAGATTCATAGCGGGGACTCAAAGTAACCTTGCTTGACAAGCACCCTGCCACTGAGCCACACCCCCAACCTCCAATGAAAGGTTTTATCAGTGCTTCAGTGCTTGTAAACTGTAAAATGAAAATAAATACTATCCCTTATCTCCATTGGGAGGAATGTATAATACAAAGGAGACAGGAAAAGCCATACATTTACCTAGAACTTTTTAGTTTACCTAACACTTTTCAGTTAACTGAGTTTGTTAGTATTTCTCTTTAGGCCAGTTTTCTAAAAAGCAGTTTTAGCTGGGTGTGGTCAAGTTCAGGGCCAGCCTCAGTAACTTAGTGAGGCCCTGTCTCAAAAATAAAAAAATAGAAAGGACTGGGGATGTGACTCAGTGAGAATCACCCCAGGGTTCAATCATCAGTTTTTAAAAAGAAGGCAGTTTTTTTTTTTTTTTTTTCTTTTTTCCTACATTCTTTATTGGTGCATTATAGTTGTACATGGGATTTGTTGTTACATATTTGTACATGCATATGATATATGATATAACAACATAATTTGGCCAATGTGACTCCATAGCACTTCCCCCTGATTCTACAATTTCTAATGAAATGCATAGGATCTCAAACAGACAAATAATGTTGAAAAAGAGCAAAATCGGAGGCCTTTCATTATCTAATTCTAAGACTTACTATAAAGTTATGACAGTTAAAAAACTACAACATTTACTTAAGCATAGACACACAAACCAATGGAACAAAATAGAGAGAAAATGACCCATGCCTATGTCAATTGACTTTGAACCAATATGCCAGCGCAATTCAAGGAGGAAAGAAAAGACTTTCAACAAATGGTGATAGAATAACCTGACATTCAATTAGAAAACATAAAAAAAGAAGGCAGTTTTATTGAGATACAATTCACCTAAATTACAATTTACCTATTTAAAGCGCACAATTAAAAAAACCAAAATAAAGCACACAATTCAATGTTTTTGGTGTATTCAACATTGTGTAACCATAAACAATTTTAGGACATTTTCACTGTCTTGAAAAAGAAGTCTCCCTGTAAATTTCCTCCACCCCTTAGCTGATACCTCTCATCCTGCCCCCCCAGTCCCTCCCTCGCAGGGCAACCATGGATTTTTCTGTCTGTAGATTTCTGTGTTCTGGACATTTCGTATAAATGAAATTATACAACATGTATGTGACTTCTCTAACTTAGATAATGTTTTTAAGGTTTTAGATAATGTTTTTAATGTAGATACATTGTAGCATGCATCAGTATTTTATTCTTTCTTTTTCTTTTTCTTTTTAGAACTGGGGGTTGACCCAGGGCCTCACGCATGTTAGGCAAACCCTTTTCCCAGTCCTAGCCTACACCATTCTTTCTTGATTTTTTCTTTCTTTTTTACCCAAGGGTTGGAGCTTGGAGGCAAGGGCTCCACCACTGAGCAACATTCCCAGCCCCTTGACTTTTTTCTTTATTCTTTTCTACAGCAAAATTAGATAGGGAAAGAGGAAAATATGTTTTGAATGGATTCCCTGTTTGGGTGGTTTAGAAGAATACTGAAAATGTAAATTGAGCTCTTTGCTCTTTTGGTGCCTGAGGCTCTATTATAATACCTGGTGTCCTGAAAGAGCTGAATGAAGAGTTAGTGAATACATAGTTTCTTGGCTGGGAGGCAGAGAAAGTAGGCAGAGACTAATTACTTTACTTGCTGATTTAATGCCCAAGAGGGAGAAAATCATGCATCATTCAGATGTTAATAAACATACCAAAAAGTGGATTGGTGCAGATGGTGATTAAACATTTCAATCAAAATACTAATTGATTAACATCTGTCAATTCTACTTATTAAAATATGCAATAAGGCTGGGGGCATAACTTAGCATGAGTGAAACTCTGGGTTGGATTTCCAGCACCAAGAATAAACAAATAGACAAAATATGCAATAACAGACCTTAAAATTATATTAATGCATTATTTATATATCTTACTCTAGTGTGCTCTATTTTATTTCCAAGTACCCCCCACAAAGAAGAGTAGACTGATAAACATCTTTCATGAGTTAGTGCATTTTTGTTTTTTTGTTTCCCAAACCACATGGCAGTGATTTTCTCTGTAAGCCATGTAAAGAATTCTCTTCATTTTCCATAGTCACAAATCAGTATTATCCGGTACCTGTTGTCAGTAGGCTGAAACAGGAGAATCACAAGTTCAAGGACAGCCTTAGCAATTTAGTGAGGTTTTAAGCAACTTTAGTGAGACTCTGTCTCAAAATAAAAATAATTTGAAAGGGGGAGGCTGAGGATGTGGCTAGGTGGTTAAGCACCCCTGAGTTCAATCCCTGGTAATATATCTAATGTGTGTGTGTGTGTGTGTGTGTGTGTGTAAAATATATATATTGTTCAGTATACATCTGGACCACCTGGAGGGTTGGTTACATCATAGACTGTTGTACCCATTCTTGGAGCTTCTGGTTAAGTAGGTATGGGTTGGGGCCTGAAAATCTCTGTCTTTAACAAATACTCACCCAGGTGCTGCTGGTGGTGGTCTGGGAGTCCCACTTTGAGAACCAGTGGCTTGGAGGCATTTGGCAACTTAGCACTGGAGCATGTGGTGAGGGGGCTGTAAGTACAGGGAATGACTGGGCTCCAGCCATGCAGGTGCTTGTTGGAGGTGTGGATCAGGAACAATGCAAAGATTGAGTGCTGAGGACTGAATTCAGGGATGCTGTGGGGAGGGTCCTGGGAGGAGCAGGAGTCTCTAAAGGATGGTGAAGGGCATGGACAGAGGGCATTGAGGAGATCAGGGTAGCCAGGGTCCTCCAACTCCTGCCTTGTGGAGGTTCAGGAGAGTGAGGACTTGTCCACGTGTTGATTTCAGGGGAGGGACTGAGCTGCCACCAGGTGGTAGGTGCAGGCCTTGCCTTCAAGAAAGGCTGGCATTACAGGATAGGGGGCTGTGCTGCCTGGGGCCACAGGATCAGATCAGGGTTGACCTTCCTTCTTAAGACAGGGAACCTCCTTCTGTCCTTCAGGTCACAGTCTTTGGGCTCCTTACTGCATCCTGTCCCTCTTCTTGTCTAGTGCTAATCAACCTAGAACCAAAGTGGAATCTGCAAACAAGAAGGTTCCTTTACACATAGTGATGGTCATCACTAAAACTGGCATTTGCTTGCTCAGCTTAATAGCTTTAAAGATTTGTGTGGCCACGCACCGGGTCTTCTTAGTGTAACCTGAACTGGACATAAGCCGATTCCAAGAGTGCATGCTTGCATATGGGAGTGTTTCTGACCTCTGCAAGGTCAGGTTTGCTGCAAAGGAGAAATCCAAGAAGGGCGGTGACCCCCGGCTGAAAGCAAACCTGTTCTGCTCTGCCTGCTGGTTTCACAATGTGGAGGCAAACATTCCCTATTGTCTTATATAGTTCATTTTAAAGGAATCCTCCTTGTGTCTGAAGATGTAAAACATTCTCTTGCATTTGGGAAAGAGACCACAGCCTGCCCCCAGATATTCTCTTATCATTCGGGCGCCCTTTGTTAGCAGAGAGAGATGGTTTAAGACCACAGGTTGTAACACTGCCCAGATCTGCCTGTGACTCGCTGTGGTAGGGGCCCAAGTAGCAAGCGCCTACTTTAGGTTTTCCAGTTTGCTCTCAATCCCACTCAACTGTTGGCACAGGTCTGTAGGAGATGCCATCTCCTGAAGTTCTGGGTATGTGAGTTCCCTGGTTAATGGACAGTACTGGACAGAAAGTGTTTCACAACCCTGCTTTCGAAGTAGAGAGGCAGTATCTTGCAGTCCCCAAGACCACGCCCAGGGCTCTGGGATTTGCTCACAGGACTCACGGGACTCAGCACATAGTTATACTGGGGATTGATTTATTATAGTTCAAGGATTGCATAATCCACAAAGGGAAAACACATGGAGCAAAGTTCAAGGAAACGAGGCTCCCCCTTCCAAGGCTCCTCTCCCCCAGTGGAGCACACAGGACACCCTTAATTCCCCTAGCCACTGTTGTAGCCACACATGTGAAATGTTACCAACCAGGAAATCTCCTTAGAGACTCAGTCCCAGGGTTTTTATTGAGGGATTGTTATGTGGGCTTCCTCTGCCTATCATGTTTCACACTCCCCAGAGAGAAGTAGGTGGTCAGCATAAACCACATTATTTGCACAAGTAGTTTATGGATAGTGAACCATTTTTATCATGACTTCTGGGAATGGGGAATCCTCCTAAAAATCCAAGTTCTCAGAAATCAGCTGGGTGCCATTCAGTGCTGGGATTGAACCCAAAGCCTTGTACATGGGAGGCAAGCACTCTACCAGCTGAGCTGTATCCCCAGCCCCCTGGATGCCATTCTTTTAAGCAGGCTTTCCTCTCTCCCTCCTTCCCTCCCTCCCTCCTTCCCTCTCTCCCTCCCTTCCTTCCTAACTTCCTTCCTTCCTTCCTTCCTTCCTTCCTTCCTTCCTTCCTTCCTTCCTTCCTTCCTTCCTTCCTTCCTTCCTTCCTTCCTTTTTTCTTTTTGTACTGGGGATTGAACCCAGGGGCGCTTAACCATGAAGCCACAACCCTACCCCTTTTATATATTTAATTTAGAGACAGGGTCTCACTAAATTGCTGAGGGTCTTGCTGAGTTGCTGAGGCTGACTTTAAATTCACAATCCTCCTGTCTCAGCCTCCCAAGACCCTGGATTACAGTTGTGCACCACTGTGACAACATAAGCAGGCTTTTCAAAGGATTGCAGTCAGGTCTGTGAAGTTACATTTTTGTGCATAGATGGAGATGAGAATGGAAGGTGAGGTTGGTTGGTGATGGGAACACCTGAACTTGGAGAGGGGATTCTGTTCATGCAACCTCAGGGTCTAGTGCTGCAGAAGATGACAAAAATGAACTGGGGTTTTCTACCTCAATCTACACTTGGCAAACAAGAGTTCCCTCACTGTAGAACAGAGAAGGATGATAGTACCCATTAAGAAAGAGTTCAGGGCTAGGGAGATAGCTCAGTTGGTAATGTGCTTGCACAGGGCCCTGGGTTCAATCGCCAGCACAGCAAAAAAAAAAAAAAAAAAGTTCAAACCTCTGTTCAAACATTCATGTGTTCATTTATTCTTTTTTTTTTTTTTTTTTTTTTTTTTGGTAATAGAGATTGAACTCAGGGGCACTCAACCACGGAGCCACAACCCCAGCCCATCATTCATTCTTAACATACACTTCTTGGTGCCTGTACTCTGCCAGGCACTGTGCCAGCAGCTAGAGACACAGTGGCGAACAGGGCAGCTCTGACCTCAGCATACCCAAGTTCTGGGGAGATGAATAAGTACTGAGGTGATTGAATTCATTGTTCTGGGAATATACCAAGGGCCCCAAGGCACCCCTCTAGGCCTAGTGGGTGTCAGAAGGCATGAACTTTGTAATCAGACCAACCTGGGTAGGAATCACACCTCCGCTACTTATTAACCTGCAGCGCCCTCAGCAAGCTGCTTAGTCACTTGGTGCTTAAGTCTCTCTCTTCATCTAAAAACAGGGAGACTTTATAGCTACCTCTAAAGACTGCTGCGAAAATTAAACAAGATGGTGTGTCGAGTGCTTATCTCAGTGACTAGCATGGTGGAAATATTCACCAAATAATTGTTTAGTGCACTCCTACAATCCAAGTGACTTGGGAGACTGAGACAGGAGGGTAAGTTTGAGGTTGGCCTTGGCAATTTAGCTGTCTCAAAAAAAATTTTTTTTAAAAGGGCTGGGAGTATAGCTCGGTGGTAGACCACCCCTAGGTTCAATCCCAGTACCACCAAAAAAAAAAAAAAAAAAAAGTTTAGTGAGGTCTAGCCCAGCGTAAGTTGTGTCTGTGGGAGGGGCTGGCATCTGTTGCACTCTTACTCTGCACAGTCCAGTTAGGGGGTCCTGCCTTTCTCCAGCCCTGGTTTCACAGATCTAACTCAAGCCTGCTATCCTGCCACAGACCTCTACTGTTTTGTTTTCTTTATTATTTTTGGTATCAGAGATTGAACCCAGGGGTACTTAACCATTGAGTCACATTCCCAGTCCTTGTTTTATATTTTATTTAGAGACAGCGTCTCACTGAGTTGCTTCGTGCCTTGCGGTTGCTGAGGCTGGCTTTGAACTCGAAATTCTCCTGCCTCAGCCTCTCGAGCTGCTGGGATTATATAGGCATGCACCACTGTGCCTGACACTGTTTTATTCTTCTATCTCTTGAGAATACTTTCCTTTCTGCCTGTAATGCCCCAGCTTTTTTTTGTCAGCCTAAGGAATGTCAACTCATGTTATGAAGACCCATCTTATGAGGCCCTGGTTTTGATCCCCAACACCAAAAAAAAAAAAAAAATTCATCATCTTAAGTACTCTGTGAAGATGCTCCCAAGCCAAGCCAAGCCCCTTAGCCAGGGTGATTGTCCCTAGTCACTCACATATTCATATTACAACATGCTGGGTTGCAGTTCCTCGGTGCAGTACTAAGGATTGAAACCCGAGGTGTCACACGACAGGGCTACCTCCCCATTCCTTTTTGTTTTTCATTTTGAGACAGGACCTCGATAAGTTTGCCTCCAACTTGTGATCCTCCTTGCCTCAGCCTCCCCAATCACTGGGATTCCAGGTGTATCCCACCAGGAACAATGTCAGGGTGAGGGTCACTCAGTGGTGGTTGTTGAGGGATTGAATGAATGAATGAGTGTGGGGTTGTACTGGGAAACCCAACAGGAAATGCACACAATGTGAGCACAATTGGTCTCTGTCCTGAGAGCAGAGCTTGTGACCTAGAGGAAGAGATAATCAATGGGTAAACCCAGATATAATGAAGGACTGAGAGTGATGTGGGGAAGACAGTGCAGGGTGGCAGCAGGTGCCAGAGGCCTGGGAGAGGAAGAAATGGGCAGCGGGAAGGTGATGCTGTGGGCAGCTGGAGGGTGGATGGTGGGGGAAGCCAGAAGGACTGGTCACTGGAGGAACCAGGAATCCTCCAGATACAGGTAGGCAAGTGGAGCCAGGATCACCTGCACCTCATCCCCTGAAGGGCCGGGCCGTGAGGTTGAATGAAGGATGAAGTGGCAAGGAAAGCTGGCGTCAGGGAACCCTGGGTGACTAAGGAAGTGGTACCCAGTGAGCTGGCAGACCTGTTGGAGCTGGATGCAGGAGTGTCTTCCTCTGCTCGGGCTGCTGTAACAAAGTGCCATCGACCAACCGACAAAAAAACCAACACTTAATCTCTCAGGGTTCTGGGCATTGGAAGTCAGGTGTCAGGGAGCCAGCAGAGTCAGAGTCAGGTAGGGTTCACCTCCTGGCTCAGAGACGACTGCCGTCTTGTGTTGTTCTCACATGGCCTTTCCTTCATGTGTCAGTGTGGAGAGAGGCTACAATCCTTCCTTCTCCCTCCCCTTAAGAGGATGCTCATTCCCTGATGAGGGTACCACCTCATGACCTCATCTAAACCTATGACCTTGCAAAACCCATCCTCCAGATACCATTGCTTGGGGATTGGAGCTTCTGTTTTTTGTTTTATTTTTTTAAATTTTTTAGTTGTTGATGGACCTTTATTTTTAAATATTTATATGCAGTGTCGAGAATTGAACCCAGTGCCCCACACATGCTAGGTGAGTGCTCTACCACTGAGCCACAACCCCAGCCCAGAGCTTCTGTATTTTGGGAGGACACATTCAGTTCTTAGTAGCCCAGGCCAATAAATGCTGAGTAAATTAAAATCATGGCCACCACTTGGACGGAAGCTCTTTGGATGGGCCAGACCTAAGTGTTTTGCCTATATCCATTGACTGTCACCCTCACATGATCTTACACTTAGGTGCTATTATTATCCCCAATTTACAGATGGGGAAGTTCAGGCCCTGCAGAGGTCCAGAGATTGCCCAGGGTCACACAGCTAATTATGAGTGATGTTGGGATTCAAACCCAGACATTCTGATTCTAGAGTATGGGTCTTAACCATTATGCCCTGCAGCCTCTTAATTAAGAAGAAAACACCAACATCATTGGGCCAGTTCCTGAATGGGGAGAGAGATTAGAGATACACGGATGAGGGACTGGTCACCTGTAAGCCATCACACCTCACTTTTAGGCCATCTCAGAATGCTCAGGGAGACAGACCAGTATAAACATCATTTCCTTTTTTCTTTTACTTCTCTTTCTTCTTTTTCTGGGGCTCAAAGCACTCTATCACTAAGCTACATTCCCAGCCATTTTTTATTTCTTATTTTGAGGCAGGGTCTTACTAAGTTGCTGAGGTTGGCCTTAAACTTGCCATCTTCCTTTCTCAGCCTTGCCAGTCCCTAGGATTATAGGAGTGTACCACTGTGCCCTGATAAACACTTTCTTAATATTGATTAAAATTTATTGAGACCAACATATAACTTTTGCATTTCTAACTGTGCTGCACAGAACCACTGGCAGAAGGAAGTGCTTTGCTATTTCAAATATGTCCACTGGCCGAATTGCCTATAAACTATATATATGGAATTGCAGGCTGACTCGCTGACTCATCAAATTCGAAATGTACTATTTTATTTTCAGTAGTGTATGAAGAATGTACTTAAATGATGGGTAACAAGTATCCTAATGTTTATAATGCTATTGTAACATCATTGAAGGAAATGTAGAACCACTTATGTAAAAAAGAGTTCTTCCTTTTCCTTTTCTTTTTCCTTCCTCCTCCTCCTCCTCCTCCTCCTCCTCCTCCTTCTTCTTCTCCTTTTTTTTTTTTTTTTTTTTTTTTTTGGTGCTGGGAATCATATCCAGAGCCTCACACATGTAGACAAACACTCTACCCCTAAACTAAACCCCCAGCCCTGCAAAGAGTTTCTTAAACTGAACATTAGTGTGGATAATTTGGAAGTGTTTTGTTGGGAAAAAAAATTACTTAAAGGTCTTTTGGTGTTTTAAGATCTATCTTTCTCTCTCCCTTGTTCCCTTTCTCTCTTTTTGCAGTGCCAGGGGCTGAACCCCAGGTTGAACACACGGGTGCTCTGCTCTACCACTGAGCTACATCCCCAGCCCTTATTTTGAGATGGTCTTGTAAATTGCCCAGGCTGACTTTGAACTCAAGATCCCCCTCCCTCAACCTCCTGAGTTGCTGGGATTACAGGCCTGCATTCCCACACCTTGGTTCTAATTTTTTTTCTAAACACTTTGATAATTCTTTTCCACTGTATAATATGCTTTTTTTTTTTTTAAATATTTTTTTAGCTGTAGATGGACACAGTACCTTTTTTTTGTTTGTTTATTTTTATGTGGTGCCAAGAATCGAACCCAATGCACCATACATGCTAGGTAAGTGCTCTACCACGGAGCTACAGCAACCCCCCTTTTTTTAATGGTGTGTCTTACGTGGGACATCTGAGTAGCAAATACATAAATAGATATTATAAATAAATTACAATAAATTATAAATAAATTACAAATACATTAATAGATATTATACATGGATATGTTAGGGAGGGAGAAATGGTTATTTGTAGTAGAGCTGAAAAATGAAAAATAACTGTTTCCCTGACTATTGTACTTTTGTTTTTTCTTATAGTGCTGGGGATCAGAGACTTTTCTACTTTTAGCTCCTGTGCCCCAGCTCCCTGTGGAATGATCTGCTTGGGGTATTAGGTCATTTCCATTTTTACACTTCTAAAGTACTGTAAAGGTTAAAACACCCAAGGAAGAAGGATATCTACTCTTTTCCTCCAGAAGAAATAAAGTAGAAACAATTAGTTCAAAGGGAACATCAGGTTGGGCATGGTGGCACAAGCCTATAATTCCAGCAACTGGGGAGGCTGAGACAGGAGGATCTCAGGTTGAAGACCAGCCCAGGCAACTTCGTGAGCTCTTGTCTCAAAATAATAAAAAAGGACTGGGGATATAGCTGAGTGGTAGAGCACCCCTGGATTCAATGTCCAGTATGGGGGGAAGGGGTAGAGGGCAGTAGGGAACTTCAATCTAATCTGTGAATTTTTTACGTTCAATTTTAATCGTCTGATAAGAGAACTTGAGTATCTGAACTCAAAAGCTTTTTTTTTAGAACTCTAAGGGAATTAGCTAAATTAATACATATTTCTAAAGAATTTCTAGAATTATAAAGAAAATATCAGAAATTCTTATCTGGAAGGGGTATTTTGTCTAGGAAAAAACTTTTGCTGTTACTGTCCTTATGTGTTATTATAAAGGAATTCACAAAAGATGACAATTTTAAAAATGAGTAATAATTTAGAAATAAATTATAAATGAACAATCTAATTTATGGCAGAAAAGCAAATTCCTTTTTTACACTTTTTAAATTTGTTCTTTGTAGTTATACCTAACAGTAGAGTATATTTTGACACATTGATACAAACATGGACTACATCTTATTCTAAGTGGGGTCCCAGTCTTGTGGTTGTACTTTGTGTGGAGATTCACTGTGGTGTATTTATATATGTACAAAGTTAAGTCAGATTCATTCCACTGTCCTTCCTATTCCTGTTTCTCCTCCCTTCCCTTTGTCTAATCTACTGACCTTCTGTTTTTCCCTTCCCCGCCTTGTTATGTGTTAGCATTCATATATCAGAGAAAACCTTCAACTTTTGTTTTTTTGGGAATGGCTTATTTCGCTTAGCATAATAGTCTCCAGAACCATCCATTTTTGGCACATGCCATAAAATCATTTTTTTATGGCTGAGTATTATTCTATTGTGTACATATACCACCTTTTCTTGATCCATTCTTCTGTTGAAGGGCACCTAGGTTGGCTCCATAGCTTAACTATTGTGAATTGAGTTGCTATAAACATTGATGTGGATGTGTCACTGTAGTATGCTGATTTTAAGTTCTTTGGGTATAAACCGAGGAGTGGGATAGCTGGGTCAAATGGTGGTTCTATTCCAAGTTTTCTGAGGAATCTCCATACTGCTTTCCAGAGTGTTTGCACCAATTTGCAGTCCCACCAACAATATATGAATGTACCCTTTTCCCCACATCCTCACCAACACTTATTGTTACTTGTATTTTTCTAAATTTATGGTATTTTATTACATTACTAATTGTTACTTGTGTTCTTTTAAAAAAAATCTAATTTTTAGTTGTAGGTGGACACAGTACCTTTATTTTATTTTTATGTGGTACTTAGGATCAAACCTAGGGTCTCACGTGTGCTAGGTGAGCACTCTAACCACTGAACCAGAACTGCAGTCCCTGTTACTTGTATTCTTGATTGTTGACATTCTAACTGGAGTGAGATGAAATCTCAATGTAGGTTTTTTTAAAAGTTATTTTTATTTAGCTTTTAATTTTTTACAGACTCCATTTTGATTCATTGTACACAAATGGGGTACATAATTTCATTTCTATGGTTGTACACAATGCAGATTCATACCATTTGTGTAATCATGCATGTGCATAGGGCAATGATGTCTGTCTCTTTCCACCATTTTTCATACCCCCTCCCTCTCATTTCCTTCTACATATTCTAAAATTCCCCCAGTATTCTCTCATTCCCCACTCCCACCCCCATTATATATCATCCTCCACTTATCAGGGAAAACATTCGGCCTTTGGTTTTTGGGCTTGGCTTATTTCACTTAGCATGATATTCTCCAATTCCATCCATTTATTTGCAAATGCCATAATATTCTTCTTTATGGCTGAATAGTATTCTATTGTGTATATATACCAGAGTTTCTTTATCCATTCATCTGTTGAAGGGCATCTAGGTTGGTTCCATAATCTAGCTATTGTGAACTGAGCTGCTATAAACATTGACATGGCTGTGTTACTGTAGTTTGCTGATTTTAGGTCCTTTGGGTATAAACCAAGGAATGGTATAACTGGGTCAAAAGGTTGGTCCATTCCAAGTTTTCTTAGGATTGTCCTTACTGCTTTCCAGAGTGGCTGCACCGATTTGCAATTCCACCAGCAATGTAAAAGTGTGCCTTTTCCCCCACATCCACGCCAATATCTATTATTGTTTGTGTTTTTGATAAAAGCCATTCTAATTGGAGTAAGATGAAATCTTAGAGTTGTTTTAATTTGCATTTCTCTAATTACTAGAGATGTTGAACACTTTTTCATATATTTATTAATCACCTGTGTGTCTTCTTCTGTAGTTTTAATTTGCATTTCTCTATTGCTAGAGATGTTGAACATTTTTTCATTTATTTGTTGACCATTCTTATTTTTTCTTCTGTGAAGTGTATGTTGAGTTCCTTTGCCCATTTATTGTTTCTTTGGTGTTAAGTTTTTTGAGTTTCTTGGATTAATGCTGTATCTGAGATGCAGGTGGGCAAAGATTTTCTCCCATTTGTAGGCTCTTCCTTCACATTCTTGATTGTTTATTGATTCTTGATTTTACTTCTTGAGTTTTAGAGTCTTGTCGAGGAAGTCAGTTCCTAAACCGACATGATGGAGTGTTGGACATACATTTTCTTCTAGTAGGTGTAGGTTTTCTGGTCTAATGCCTAGGTCTTTGATCCACTGAGCTGAGTTTTGTGCAGGGTGAGAGATAGGGGTTAAATTTCATTCTGCTACATATGAGTTTCCAGCTTTCCCAGCACCATTTGTTAAAGAGGCTGTCTTTTCTCCAATGTATGTTTATGGGTTTGTCTCTGTGTCCTCTATTCTATACCATTGGTCTTGGTCTTCATGTCTGTTTTGGTGCCCATACCATGCCTTTTTTTGTTTTTTTTTTTTTTTTTTTTGGATGCTGAGGGTTGAACCCAGGGCCTTGTGTTTGCAAGGCAAGCACTCTACCAACTGAGCTATATCCCCAGCCCACCATGTCATTTTTGTTACTATAGCTCTGTAGTATAATTTAAGGTCTGGTACTGTGATGCCTCCTACATCACTTTTCTCACTAATGATTGCTTTGGGTATTCTTGTCTTCTTATTTTTCCAAATGAATTTTATGATTGAAATTTCTGTTTCTATGAAGAATGTCATTGGAGTTTTAATAGGAATTGCAATAAATTTTAATAGAGCTTTTGGTAGTATGGCCATTTTGACAATGTTAATTCTGCCTATCCAGGAGCATGGGAGATCTTTCCATCTTCTAAGGTCTTCTTCAATTTCTTTCTTTAGTGTTCTGTAGTTTTCATTTTAGAGGTCTTTCCCCTCTTTTGTTAGATTGATTCCCAGTTGTTGTTGTTGCTGTTGTTGTTTTGAAGTTATTGTGAATGGGATAGTTTTCTTAATTTCTGTTTCAGCTGATTCATCATTGGTGTATTGGAACATAATTGATTCATGGGTGCTAATTTTATATCCAGCTACTTTGCTGAATTCATTTATGAATTCTAGAAGTTTTATGGTGGAATTTTTGGGTCTTCTAAATATAGGATCATGTCGTTGCAAATGGGGGTAGTTTGAGTTCTTCTTTTCCTTTAATTTCTTTAATTTAATTTCTTTTCCCTTTGATTTCTTTTGCCTAATTGCTCTCGCTAGAGTTTCAAGGACTATGTTGAATAGAAGTGGTGAAAGAGGTCACCCCTGTTTTGTTCCAGTTTTTGGAGGGAATGCTTTCCGTTTTTCTCCATTTAGAATGATGTTGGCTTTGGGTTTAACATATATTGCTTTTACAATGTTGAGGTATTTTCCTACCATCCCAAGTTTTTCTAGTATTTTGAATATGAATGGATGCTGTATTTTGTCAAATGCTGAGAAAAGCAAATTCTTTGAAATATTTGCTAAAACACAATTATTTTCCTAGAAAGACCCAATTTAAATTTTGAATGAGATCATCATAGATAAAAATCACTTGTAATAGCTGTATGTTAAATGTTAGAATAAGCAATTCCAATAGAAAATGAAACTTTAAGCATGCCACTCATAAAATATTGTCACTTTCAATGCAGTAAAACAGCTTCCTTTTGGTAACAAGTTTAACTTGACTTTTTATTGTGGTTGGCTCAGGCTTCTTATTTGAGAGGGTCATATAGTAATTTTTATCACGCGTCATTAGAAACACAATCTGTGAGAACAAAGGCTGTTGTGTGAGTGTAATTACATCTATGATGAAATGAAGGCTGTATTGGAGCTTTTTTCAGTGGTGGCAGCTGTAGCCAGCCAAGTTCAAGTTTAGCCTATAAAAGAATTCTTGTGACTAACTGGTACTAATTGTTTGCAGAACACCAGTGGGAGTGAAATTCATGAATACTATGAAAATGAACTATGCCCAGACCAAATGGTTATTCCTTGTTTTTCACCACTTTATTGTGGTCAAATTAATTGTATAATTAGGCAAAGTGAAGTGGGAGGCCTTAGCCTTTTGGTGTTTGTTGTCAGCGATGGTAGGAAACTTATCCATCATCTGATGAGTTCTCTTATTTTATAAACGGGGAAACTGAGGCTAAGAGAGTAGTTGAGGGGGTATTTAAGTCACCCAATTTCTGACTTCTTTGCTCATATACCCAGATCAGATTTATAAGCGTGTCTTCTTGTGTATAGGAATATATTAATTTGTAAGTAATATACCTTAATAGGACTTAAAGTCTATTAGTTCTCAAGGTAAATATTATGAATGTTTAAAAGAATAAACTCATTATCATTATTATTATTTTATTTGGGGGGGGTATAGGGGATTGAACCCAGTGGTGCTTCACCACTGAGCCATATCCCCAGCCCTTTTTATTTTTTATTTTGAGACAGGGTCTCCCTAAGTTGGTTAGGGTCTCACTAAATTGCCCAGGCTGATAATAATGAATGCACCACAGTGAATCTCATCATCGTGTACAGCCACAAGATTGGGATCCTAATTAGAAACAGTTATATTCCATGCTGTATAAATATATCAAAATAGATTCTATTGTCACGTATAACTAAAAAGAACAAGTAAAAATATTGTGGCTATTGTCCACAATATTATCTATGATCTATACTTTATAAGTATCTGCAGTTCCCTTGTTTTCTCACTGATTTATTCATGTGTTCTAATGTAATAGTGATAATTGTTCATTATATAATAATTTTTCATTGTATAATAGAAAGGAAACCTAAAAGTCTCCTTAATTCTCAGTTGCTCCCATTCAATTCTTCAATAATTAGAGGTTTATATTATAATTAATAATATGATGTTCTGGTAGACACTAGTATACAAAGTCAATTAAAATGTACTGCCCATCATTTCTAAATTAGAAACTTAAAAATAAAGACTAGGAAGAATAGCAGAATAAATTCTCATTAGGCAGAATGATTACCAAGTTACCAAGTAGGTTTTTTCTTTTCTTTTCTTTTCTTTTTTTTTGTCACCAGAGATTGAACCCAGGGACTCTTTACCACTGAGCCACATCGTCAGCCCTTTTTATGTTTTTATTTTGAGACAGGGTCTCACTCAATTGTTCAGGGCCTCACTAAGTTGCTGAGGCTGGCCTTGAATTTATGATACTTCTGCCTTAGCCTCCTGAGCCACTGGGATTACAGGCATGTGCCACTAAGCCTAACTACACACCAGTTTTTTAAACTACCATATATCTGCACAGAGATTATTTTTAAAGACACACACACAATGTATTGCACACAACCATGTCTAATTCAATAAACACCATACAACATGTGTGTTATGGTTCATATATGAGATATCTCCTGGAGATCTCATAAGGCAATACAGGAATGTTCAGAGGTGAAATGATTAGCTTATGAGGGCTGTACCCTTATCAGTAGATTAATTATTTTGATGACTTAATAATTTGGAAGGAGTACTGTACTGGGTGGTAACTATAGGCAGGTGGGGCATGGCTGGAGGACGTAGGTCACTGGGGGCATGCCATTAGGCGTTATATTTTGTCTCTGGTTCCTTGCTATCTGCTTCCCAGGTGCCAGGAGCTGACCACCTATTCTCCGCTGAGTGGTTCCAACGTGATGTTCTGCCTCACCTCAGGCACAGAGCAATGGAACCAGCCAACCAAGGACCAAGACCTCTGAAACCATGAACCCAGAATAAACTTTTCCTTCTCTAAATTGTTCTTGTCAGGTATTTCGGTCACAGTGACTAAAAGCTGACTAACACAATGTGATGTGGCTGAAACCACATATATTATAAAATGAACAAAATCGTGTTATTTCGATATCATAAAAATAAATAAATAAATAATTTGCCCAGACTGGCCTTGATCTTGCAGGCTTCCTGTGTCAGTCTTGCCACTGGGATTACACCACACCTGGCTTGAATACATTTTTACAGGAACAAAAGGGAGAAAGAGAGAGAGACAAAAAAAAAAAAAGGGAAATCGATAGTTTGGTATTTTCTTCTTACATTCGAGAGATTATTGGTGTGTATATCTGTTTGGAGACCACTGATTTAGGTCATTCAGGTTTAAAAGAAAAAAAAAAGACAGAAATTTGGGTAAAGCTGTTGGAAAGAGAAAATCGGCAGAGGTAGAGTTCAAGATTCTTAGAATGGGGAGGAGATTGGGACATTCGCTCGTTTTTGAATATCCACATTGATCAGAATTGCTGCATAAGGAGGTCAAGTCTTCTTCCTCCTCCCCACACGCACTCCTACCCCCATGCCCACACTCACCCCATACTGGGAATTGACCTCAGGGGTCCTTTACATCCCCAGTCCTATTTATTTTGTATTTTGAGGCAGGTTCTCACTAATTTGCTGAGGTTGGCCTCAAATTTGCAGTCCTCCTGCCTCAACCTCCCTAGTTGCTAGGATTATAGGCATGCCCTACTGTGCCCAGTTGTTCCTCTTCCTCCTCTCCCTCCTCTTCCTCTTCCTCCTTGTCTTATTCTCTGGAGTGGCTTGGATTACAGGCGTCCCCATCGTGTCAGTCTCCCTCTTGTATTTTACTTCCCCTTTATACTTGAGTTTGGACAAGGAACATCATAATCCTATATGTTGCCATAGCATATTTAAAAAAAAAAATGACCTGAAGAGGTTAGTGAGGGAGGAGGTATGTCACTTAGAACTCTTTCAGGCTGACAGAAACACAGCTAAAATTAAAATTCACCAAAGTTTTTGTGTAATAAGCTTAAATAAAAGTATAGCTGAGCTGGTGTGGTATCACACCCTTGTAATCTCAGCTACTTGGGAGACTGAGGCAGGAGGATGGCATGTTGGAGGCCAACCTCTGCAGTTTAACCAGATGCTGTTTGAAAACAAAACCTAAAAAGGACTAGGGATGTGACTCAGTGATAGAGCACTTGGCTACCATGTGGGAGGCTCTGGGTTCAATGCCCAGTATTGGTGGTGGTAGTGGGGGAGGTATAACTGAAATCTCTTGGGACAACAGTGGCTAGGCATAGCTGGATCCAGAAACTCAAAGTTGTCATGACATTTCTTCTGGTGCTGTGTGTCAACTACTAGTGAAGAGCCCTCTCCAGGTGCTGGGGCACATGACTGCCAACAGACCTAACTGCTGATATTAACAACAACGGCAAAGGAAACTTCTCCCCTAATGTCATATTTCATCCCAGGGAAGATGTCCATCTGGTCTTGGTCATGTGTACTGTAGTCCACGAGATGGGCCACTCTGATGGATGGGCCACCTTTTCCCCAAGGACAGAGGATAAGAAAGCTCCTTGAAGCCAAATGGAGAGTCTTAGAAAAAAGAGGGATGATAGATTCTGAACATCTCTAATGTATTTTTGTGCCAACAGGGCTCATCCATGTTGGGTTCTAGAAGTATTGAAAAAAATACACTTTTTAAAAATCTAAGATCATTTCTTTTCGTTTTTCTTTTTGTTTTCATATCAGGGATTTAACCAAGAGGTGCTTAACCACTGAACCACATCGCCAATCCCTTTTTAAAATTTTTTATTTTGAGACAGGGTCTGGCTAAGTTGCTGAGGCTGGCCTTAAACTTGCCAACCTCCTGCCTCAGCTTCTGAGTTGCTGGGATTACAGCTCTGCACCACCATGCCCAGCCTAAAATCATTTCTTAATGAATTAATCAATCTTTGCTTTGCTATTGACGTAAGCAAGGAGTTTATAGCAGTTAGGAATGTATTGCTATAAAATTACAACTGGAATTCCCTCCACGTTTGTCAAAGCACAACCTTTTAGAGAGACATGTTTGTAGAAACAGAAAATCTGTTTCTGATTTTAGTGCATCGAGAGGCAAGCAGGCTTTTTGGATCAATTATTACTAGACCTTGAGATAAATCACCTTGTGCGCCATTAGTACGTGAAGGATTAGTGGCCTCAAAGATTTATGTGCGGATTAATTGGGGAGCGTACGTTAGATTGCTGTATTTAAAACTACTGTCATTCCTGCAAATCATTTTCTTTAGAGCTTCATTGAGCATTTTTCAACCTTCTATAACACTGACTTTGCAGGAAGATCTGAAAGACCTCATCCTTTGTGGTTTGGCCTCCTCCCTTCTTACTCCACTGCTGTATTTGACAGGTTTAGCCAGGGATACATCAGAAAGGAGCAGTAGATTCCAGTACAGCAAAGATTAGTTCCGTTGCTTCAGCAATACAGTAACTGATATTTCAAGACCTTGTATTGGGGAAGACAAGATGAGGTATAAGAAGTACATAGCTATTCTGGAAGCAGCAGTTGGGATCACCCCACTTAACAAGAGAGAACTTCTCCCTGAGAGCAGAAGGCACGTGAACCTTTGGCAGCACCCTGGGTAAGCAGAGAAGCCCAGAAGCTTCTCCCTATAAATATTACTATTTTCTTGGCTATTTTGGGGGTGGCCAGAAACATCTTTCTCATGCAAATAACAGATTTCTTCTTGATGGATATGGTGCTCCTAGAATTGTTTTAAAATAATGATGAAATTCTGGGATAACACTTTTAGCTCCCAAAGAGACAAAGTGATGGTTAAGAGTCCATTTTATAATTTTCTAATTTTGAAATTTTTTGGTATGGTCTAGAAATGTAGCAATGCTAACAGATGAAGAAAATGTGCCTTACTATTATTATTATTATTATTATTATCATCATCATCATCATTTTTTTTTTCTAACAATGCAAATGTTTTTCTGATCAAAGTGTATGGGAAGCGGCTGGGGTGCAGCTTAGTAGGAACACTGGCCTCGTATGCGTGAGACCCTGGGTTCTATTCCCAGCATTGCAAAAACAGTGGATGAAATGTATATGCAGACTTATGTTTCAGTGAAATAGCAGTTTTCATGTCATAGCTCTTTGTAAAGCCCCACCGATTTACCAAACTGACAGAGGGCTTAGAAGTTCTTTTCTACATGGCTAAAGACCTCAATTTGAATTTTTTTTACAGTCTTTCTTTTTTTGTCTTTTACACATGGAAGAGTAGTTGCGTTTAAGGTACCTGGGTTGTAAACAGCATTTTTAGGGTTTGAGTTTAATTTTTAAATTACATGAGGCACATGGTGGCAGTCAGTCAACCAGAGGTGTCTGTGTAGCAAATGAAATTCCTTTTAAAAATTTAGAACATTTATAGCTTATTTTTAGTCATAGAAGCAGTACCCATTCATTATAGAAGATTTAAAAAACATGGAAAAATAAGGGGGAAAAAAAGCACCCATAGTTCCGTCTGCCTTAGAAAATTACTATAATCATTAAGGTCAGTGGTTTTCAATAGAGGTGGGATTGGGGAATTTTGTCCCCAAGGGGAAGTTTGGCAATCAATGTCTTAGGAGCAGATTTGGTTGTTACAACCCAGGGCTGCTACTGGCACCTGTGGGTGGAGGCCAGGGAGACTGCCCAGCATCCTCCCATGCACAGGACAGTCCCTAACAACAATTATCTAACCCAAAATGATAGTAGTACTTCTGGTGATAAATTTGATTTAGATTTTCTTTCCACCTGTAAAAAGTACTTTTTTATTAGAAAAAAAATTAGATACTTGGGAAGTTTTAGAGATGCAATGAAATTCCTGGAAAACATTATTTTATTGCTATTCTCTTGAAAGTCAAAGGAAGTGTGTGTAGGTGTGCAGGTGCCAAGAAGCTTGTAGTGACTATGAGATTATGTGAGTTAAATGGTGTTTAGTGAGGGCTATGGAAATCATGCTTAAATGACCAAATCGTGATTCTGGAAGGAACGTATGGATATGGGGCGTGCTAAAGCCTGAACTTTGGTTTGGGTGTGACAAAAGTTTAGAGCTGGGATAATCTTTTGTCAGGGATGGCAAATGGATATGATACAGCATGCTGGTGCCAGGTGATGGGTGGCTGCTTGAAGAATCTAGGTAGGGAGGATCCTGCTGCCAAGTCTGGGCTTAGCAGGAAAGGAGTTCCTTAGCAGGAAAGGAGTATTGCAGTTCATTAGGGATGTTTGTTCTGAACTTGCAATTAGGGAACTGGGGAGATGCGACACATGATCCATATATTACCATTTCTGAACTCTAGTTTAGTCTTCCCATTTGACAAGTGGGAAACTTGGCCACCTTTGAGTCATAGTGATGGAGGACTTGGCCCTTAGACAGAAAGTGGATGTTCTTAGTTTGTGGCTCAGGATTCTTCATGAAGGAATTCACCTTATTAAGCTCACATAATTCAGATATGTAAACTGATAGCCAGATTATTAAATTTTGTTTGGAGAAAGCTTTTCCTGGTAATTGGAACTACTAAGTACCCTAATTAGAACCATTTGTCTCTCCTCCTTTCTCCAAATCAAGTCAAACAGAAGTCAAATTATTCATTACAAAGTGATCTTAATAAGGAAAGTTAAGTGTTACTTTAATTTTGTGTGTGTATGTGTGATACTGGAGATTCCAGGGCTTCATGCATACTAAACAAGTTCTCTACCACTGACCTATACCTCCAACCCTTAAACAATATGAGAGAGAGAACATTCCTTTAAACCTGATGACATAGTACTGCGTCATAGGCAAATGAGATCTTCCTTGTGTCTATAATTCTTTGCATTCTTTGAAAACACATGGACAAAACATTGTTTCACTGATTCCCATTTGCTTGCTGACCCCCGATTACCTGATACAGGCTTTCTTGGAATGTATTCACATTTGTCACTAAAGAGTAAATACCCTTTTCTGGGCATCCTAGGAGGGTTTATCTGCTGCTGACATGTGTCAGTTTTGTGCCTCAGTTCTGCATCTTTCAGAGATACCTTGATGCTGTATTTCTTAAACTTTAATTGAGCATATGGATTACTCTCTTATAATGCAGATTCTGATTCTGTGGATTATGGTGGAGCATAAAGATTCTGCATTTCTCCTGGGCATGTTGGTCACACCTGTAATCCCAGCTATTGAGGCTGAGGCAGGAGGATTTCAAGTTTGAGGACAGCCCAGGCAATTTAGCAAGAATCTGTCTCAAAATTAACAAGGCTGGAATATAGCCCAGTGGTAGAGCACCTGTGGATTTAATCCCTGTACCACCAACCCTCCCCCTCCTCCCCCCCCCAAAAAAAAAAAAAAAAAAACCCAAACCAAAACAAAACAAGTTTTGCATTTCTAATGAGCTGCTAGGTAATGCTGTTGGCCCCTGTGATGCTGATGTGAAAAATTCATGGATCATACTATGAGAAGTAAGCATCTTTCCATTACACTTTTCCTTATAGCTCACTTGCTATCCTTGACCTTGAACCTTCTGATCTTCCTGATGGATTTTAGGCCCAATACCTCCCCTCCCAGCAGTTGTTAAAGATCATGGTGTTAAGAAGATAAGATTGTTGAAGGTTGTTTTCTACACAGGGAAATCTTCCCATGTACATTGTGATCAGAGATTTCTATTGGGCTGGCTGAACACCAGTGAGGTTGATTTTTCTTCAAATAATTCCATCCCTTCTATTCTCAAGAAGTAGTGATACACACCTGTAATCCCAGCAACTCGGGAGGCTGAAACAGAAGAATCTCAAGTTCAAGATCAGCCTCAGCAATTTATCAAGGCTCTAAGCAATTTAGCAAGATCCTGTCTCAAAATAAAAAATAAATAAATAAAATGAAAAGGACGGGGGTTGTAGCTGAGTGGTTAAATACCCCTGAGTTCAATTCCCAGTACCAAAAATAAATAAAGAAAGAAATGAAAAAATAAAAAACAATAAGTAGTCCGATTCCTCAACATACAGTAGTACTGCATAGTTTCCAGGAGTAGTTGCTTTTGTGTACTTAAACAAAATTGAAGTCAGGAATAATCTGGTGTTTAAAACCTCAAGGAATTCATTCTTCCCCCTTCCCCCTTCAGTCTTTTTCTTTTTCTAGAGGGAGGGCTGATCTGGGGCTTCTATTCTGCAAACTGTACAATCACATGATTGTAAAACAGTTACCAACCAACAATTCCATGAGTGTTGCAAGTTCACTGAGGCAGAGAGGAGGAGACTTGGACATGTACCTCATTGCCCAGGGCATAGTAGATGCTCAGCAAATATCTGCTAGTGCTTACTCAGTCTCAGGATAGCTACCCGTGAAAGGGGGAAAAAGGAATCCACACCCAACACAAACATACTGAGTCAGTCCTTTTAAAATTTGTAAAGTTTTTCAGTTCTAATGTTAGGTGTCAATATCTTACACATATGTCAAAACTATTGAAAACCAAGAATATATTTTACTTGCTTCTGCCAAGTTTTTCTTAATTTAGAGGCCCCAGCCAACAATAGGGTATTTTAGTAATGACTGAGTGTTATTGGCAGTTTTTATATATGTCAAAAACCCTTAGAATATTACAAAAAGAAAGTTGAAGCCAGGATATCTTAGAAATGCAAAAGGCTGATTGAATTAAGAAGCAAGCTGTTTCACTAAAAGAAACAAATTCTCTTTGGAGCTGTTACCTGTAGAAAAATCCCATATTCAAGTCCAGAGCATAACCAAGTGCATCTTGATTTGTTAGCCATTTATTTATCTTTGGGAGTAATAATAGAAACCACGTATGGGCTGGGCTCTAATCCCACTGCTTGCTTTGTAGGATGTCCAGATGGCCTCGGTTTAGCCTTTGCCTACATTTCCTGCTGATCCTTGAGAAGGGAAATGGGCCTCCGCCTGTACAAATAAAATCAGACACCATCCCTACTTCTGTTTCATTATGTAGGGCATAGAGTACTTTTTTTGTGGGGGGGAGGTACTGGGGACTGAACTCGGGGATGCTCTATCTACTTCTGAATCACATTCCAGCCTTTTTTTTTTTTTTTTTTTTTTTGAGACAGGATCTTGCTAAATTATCCAGGTCGTGCTCAAACTTGTGATTCTCCTGCCTCAGCACCCCTCAAGTTGCTGGGATTACAGGTATAGGCCACCACACAGGGCTGGTAGATGGCATTTTACAGATGCCACAGTATCACTTTGTGTAGCAAACAGAAGAGCATGTCCAGAGTGAGTGGGAAGCCACATTCTTCCTCCCACTGGATGTTCTTCCTGTGACTGCCCAGGGGAAGCTGCCAGAATCCAGGCAGAAGCCAGAAATGAGCTTGCCTCCTTGTGTTGGAAAGGCACATGCAGAATCCATAAAAGTGTTCCGTAGGGGTATTTCTTGCTCACTCTCTCTGTCTCTCTCTTTTTGTGCTGGTGATTGAACTCAGGCCCTGTAGCACTGAGCCAAACCCTCAGCCTTTTTTTACATTTTATTTTGAGATAGGGTCTCACTAAATTGCCAAGACTGGTCTTGAATTTGCAGTCCTCCTTCCTCAGTGTCTGAATTGCTGGGATTACAGGTGTGCACCATGACACCTGGCTGCCTGATGGTATTTATTGAATTTTTCTTACACTGAGGGGTGAAAAGAGAGAGTATTTGCCATCTTTTCTGACTGTGGACACCCACATATATAAACATGAGCCAGTACTATAGAAGTTGAAAAACAAATTCCCTTTTTAGTTCAAAATGTTTTCTCTATTGTACACTTTAAAGTGGTTTTATGTCTATTTTACCACAATTTTTAAAATTTGTATGTGGCACTGAGAATCGAACCCAGTGCCTCACACATGTGAGGCAAGTGTTCTACCCCTGAACCACTCACTACCCCAGCCCAACCACAATTTAAAAAAAAAATTTTTTCCTGCTATTTTATCACCTCTTTATTTTTTTTCACTTGAAAGGTGAATTCTTAAAAGATCTTGTTCTTGCGGGGTGTGGTGGCACACACCTGTAATTCCAGTGATTCAGGGAGGCTGAGGCAAGGGGACCACAAGTTTGAGGCCATCCTCAGCAACTTTGTGACATGCTGTGTTAAAGTGAAAAATAAAAAGGGGCCTGGGAATGTAGCTTGGTGGTAAGACTCCCTGGGCTCAATCCCCAGTCCAAAAAAAAAAAAAAAGAGCTCGTTATTTAAGATAACCCTCAGTGGCTGGAGACGTAGCTCAGTGGTAGAGCGCTTGCTTGCCTGGCATGTATGATGCCCTGGGTTTGATCTGCCAAAAAAAAAAAAAAAAAGAGGATGACCTTCAGGTGGATTGACAATATCAAACTTTGCACGTTTACTCATTTTCTCTTTGTTTTTAAATGAAAATATTAGGGGCAGTAATTCCATTATATGAAAACATACTCAAATCAACATTTGTGCATGCATGTTCATAATAGCCAGATAATAGAAACAACCCAAATGTCCATCAGCTGATGGATAAATAAAATGTGGTGGATCCTCATGATGGAATTGTATTTGTTCATAAAAAGAAATGAAGTTCTGATTTGTGCTGTAACATGAATAAACCTTGCAAACATTATACTAACTAAAAAAAAGCAGTCACCAAAAGTCACATACAAGATGTGGCCATTTATATGAAATATCCAAAATAGATAAATCTATTGAAACAAAAATGAGGTTGGTGGTTTCCTAGGCTGAGGACAGGGAGGAAACAAGGGGATTGTGGGTGAAGGCTAAAGGGTGTGGGGTTTCTTTGGGGGATAATGAGGATGTTCTAACATGGATCATGGAGATGGTTGCTCAAGTTTGTGAGTACCTAAAAGTTGTGCTCTAGGGATGCATTGTATGATACATGAGCTTTGGTGCATTCCCACAAATCACTATCCTGGGAAGGACCAGGTTGGATTTTTAACCCTATTGTCTTTCCAGGGTGCGGAATACCACATTGTTATCCTCCCCCTGTGAGTGGGACTGGCACCCAGGCTCCAGCTCAAGGCACAAGTATTCTACGAAGCACAGACTCCTGCTGGCCAGCAGCCTGCTTTCCCAGGTATTTATGTATTTGTCTCTCAGCAACCTAGTTACTGGGTCTTCTCTACCAAATGTTTGATGTAAAGTACTTCATATCCTAGATGTAGTCCAGATTAGCATTTTCTATATTGCTGATATATAGATTTTCATAGAAACCTTAATGATAATGTCCTATTTATTTATATTTTTTTAAACTTTTTTTAGTTGTAGATGGACACAATGCCTGTGTTTTATTTATTTTTATGCAGCGCTGAGGCTCTAACCCAGGGCTTCACACATGTGAGGGAAGCACTCTACCACTGAGCCACAACCCCAGCCCCTGTGTCCTATTTATTAACAGACAGAAATATCTTTTTTTTTCCTTTTTGTACTGGGAATTGAACCCAGAAACACTTAACCACTGAGTCACATCCCTGGCCCCCTTTGTTTTTTTCTTTTCTTTTCTTTTTTTTTTTTTTTTTCGAGACAGGGTCTCACTAAGTTGCTTAGGGCCTTGCTAAGTTGCTGTGGCTGGCTTTGAACTTGCTCAGCCTCCCGAGTTGCTGGGATTATAGGTGTGTACCACCATGCCCAGTGAACAAACAGAAATATCTTACCTGCATTTATGTCTGAATTGATAAACTTTGCCAAGGGATGTGTGTGTGTGTGTGTGTGTGTGTGTGTGAATGTGTTTTCCTGGCTAAAGCCTGTTAAGTACAACTCTTTTTTTTTTTTTTTTGTGGTGCTGGGGATCGAACCCAGGGCCTTGTGCTTGCAAGGCAAGCACTCTACCGACTGAGCTATCTCCCCAGTCCTGAGCTATCTCCCCAGCCCAAGTACAACTCTTGGGGTTCGTAATAAATGCCTCTTGCCCAGGGTAGTAGTGCACACTTTTAATCCCACCTATTTGGGAAACTGAGGCAGGAGGATCCCAAGTTTGAGACCAGCCTGGGCAATATAGTAAGACTCTGTCTCAAAAACAAAAATGAAGGCCTGGGAATGTAGCTCAGTAGAAGAACCCAGTATGCATGAGGTCCTGGGTTCAATCCCTACTATTGCAAATTCAAAAATAAAACAGAATAAATGCCTAGATGGTAGAATTGGCATTTGGTGTTCGTGTTGTCTGGGGTTGGAGGTCATTTTGGTAGGTCACTTGTTTTCATTGTCATTAAGGCAGTAAAGTTCTATAATAATGTAAGCACTTTGCTAAAGATATAAAAGACAGTCAACACATTGGCTTCCAAAGATTAATTATGTATAAGCTTTTAGTGAAAGAGCTAGGAGTGAGTATTATCTATTTAGGGATTCAATTTTAAGTATGAATTACATAAGATTTACAAGGTATTAAATTTTGTTTTGACAGATGCTGGGTTGTATTTGTTCTTAGTTAGACTTTAACCTCTGATTATAGGTCAGTTCATGGCTGCCTGGAATGGGGTTGGAATTTTTGTCCTGTGCTTGGTTTATAATTCCTATCTGTTTAAGCTGGCAGCTCTGCCTGGGTGGCTCCTAGACACATGTGAGAACTGGATTTTAGTGGTGTGTGAACTGCACAATCCAGAACAGCAGATAGCGGTTCAAATTCCAGTGCATCTGCCTTCTAACATGTGATATTGGGCACAGGTCTTAGTGTTTCTGAGCCTCAGATTAGTAGGCATGTCAACATGAAGCTAAATGAATTAATGAATAACAAGGTCTTTCTCGAGTCTCTTTGTCTAAATGGGGACAAGTGAGTAGGGAAGTCTTTCCTGTGTGGAGATATTCTCTATGGTGTTTTTAAAGGTTCCAAATGTGGGACTACAGATGTTATCCCAGACTCCAGAAGTGATTTTCCTGAGATTAGATTTCTAGGTGGGATCTGTTGATTAAATCAGATATATTGGAAGGACAGTACGGAATGTGAAAGAGTATATCTCAGTCCTTTTGGTCTGCTATAACAAAATACCTTAGACTAGGTAACTTAAAAACAACAGAACTCTCTTTTTTCTTTGTCTTCTGCAGTGCTGTGCCCAGGGTCTCAGGTCTTCTAGACAAATACTGTAGATCCATATCCCCAGTGTGTACCCCAACCCCAACTGCCCTCAAACTTTCTTTCTTAACATTTCTGGAGGTTGGGAAGGCCAAGATCAATGTACCGGCTAACTCAGTGTCTGCTGAGGGCCTGCTTCTTCATACATGCCGTCTTCTGTGTTCTCATGCAGCAGAAGGGGCTAGATAGCTCTCTGCAGCCTCTTTTTTAAGGTGCTAATCCCATTCACCAGGGCAGAGACCTGTTAACCTAATCACCTCCCAAAGGCCCTACCTCCTAGTGCTATCACATTGGTGGGTAGGTTTCACTGTATGAGTTTTGAGGGGACATAAGTGGACCATCCTGGAGGGATTGGAGCTGGCATTTATTTGTTGAAAGGACGGCTCCTTCTGACTCAAGCAAGACCCACCTGATAAAATACCTGCTTTGTGATTCCCTGTACCTGTCCTACTGCCTTTCCAACATAGGTTTGGTTTCCCAAGCCTACTCCAGAGCTCCTTCCTGTGTAAACACTTAGGCTGAGCATCTGGGATGGATTAGCCTTAGGCAAGCTCTGGTGGTGAGAATCTTTTCCAGGGCATCCCACATCATTCTAGTTTTAGATCCAGGAAGCATTCATTAAGAGCCTTTTGTTTGCCAGGTGCTGTATAAGGTGCTTTCTCCTGAAACAGGAAGTTACTATCAACTCCCTTTTGCAGGTAAAGAAACCGAGATTCACAAGATTTAAATGATTTCCCCAAGGGTGCATAGCCCTTGACTCCCAGGTTCAGTGAGATTTCTATAGTCACAAGATTTTATACTAACTCTGCTGAGTATGAAGACTTAATTCCTAAATTCAGGCTAGTAAACAGGTTTTTCTTAAAGGTCGGCTCTGATCAGTTGAGGTGGCTACCTCAAGTTAGGGATTTCTGGGTGCTGCCTGAGCTTGTCGAGCATGTTGTGATCCATTAGCAATGTCTGGTATGAGGGTGTCTATAGAGTCTACTCTAGACCTGAGGAATGATCATCAGCCTCTGGTCATTCTGTCCTCCTTGACCATTTTGGAATCTCTTCTGATGAGCGCTAGTTGCCTGGGGTTTGTTTCTTGCTAGTTTTACAAGCTTTGATGATCACTTTTCTGAGTTGGCAACATCACCTTGGCCTCTGCTTTTAGGAAAGATGCTAAGGGTCCAGGGCAAAGCCTCACTTCCTAGACATGGAATCTCATTGTTTAGATACTTTAGAAGTTATTGCTGAGTCGTCTCATCATAAGGGCTTAGAAAAGTGACTTGAAAGTGAAAGCTTGAGTCAGGTGCAATGGTGCATGCCTGGAAACCCAAATACTCTGAGGCCAAGGCAGGAGGAGCTCAAGTTCCAGGCACACCTGGGCAACTTAGTGAGACCCTGTCTCAAATAAAAGATAAAACAGGGTGGGGAAGTGGCTCAGTGGTAGAGGACCTTTCCCTAAGGGCTCCTCAGTCTGTAGGAAGTCTCAGGGAGGTCACAGCAAGCAGCTACACCTGCTCATTTTGAATTACGCACCCTCAGCAATGGTTCTCAAACTTTGCCCACTTCAGACATCAGCTGGAGGTCTTGTAAAAACAAAAGTCTTGGGCTCCACCCCCAAGAATTTCTGCTTCAGGCCGTGTGAGTGAGACCCCAGGAATTGACATTTTTAATAAGTTCTCAAACAGGCCTAACCTTGGGGTTTCCATACCATACTTGAGAACCCCAGACCTGGAGTATACCTTAAATGGGGGTTTTAGAGAATGGGTTTGTTTGTAGATGGTGTGCTTATGTGTGTTTTGTGACCAGTTCCCCCACCTGTGGCTAAGAGGTTCTTTCCTCAAGTATTTAAGGAGTATCTCACACAGCACTGCCTCTGGGACATTTAGAGGAATCTAAAAGCTCATCCCTGGGGGACTTGGGAGTCTGGTTTGGATTAGTAATGGCACTGCTGAGAGAAAAGGACTGCACTGGTGTTGTTCCAGTAACTATGACAGAGGCCTGAAGCAGCGACTCAGTCAGGGCTGTCTCCTGGGGGAGAAAATGTCTGAGAGGAAACCTGAGGATGAAAAATTGTTGTGCAAAGAGGGGAAAAGAAACTAAAGAAGAAGTGACTATACATCGCAGGACCTGGAGATGCTGCCCCAGGCTAGAAGAAAGGTTTCTGATCGTCCTGAGAATGTCATTGTGATGAAATGAAGCGACAACCTATAATAATAATGACAACATTGGGGTACATCTTGTGTGGTCGTGTTACCTATGGGATCGGCTTTACCACTTATGCTCCGCAAGTACTCGGGAGTCACGTAGTCAGGAAAATAAGTTTTTTCAAAGTCAGTGTTGAGGAAGAAAGAGAACTTTTTGTCTCAAATCTCCATCTTTGGGGGCTCAGGTGCATGGGAAGTTTTTATAAGAGAAGAGGAGGCAAAGTGGGACATATGTGTGTGCAGATTTAGTTAGAGAACATCTTAGGTTTAATTTCTTCAGTGTCTATTGGAGCATGAGGAAGTATTAAAATTATGAGGTAGTTAAGCTCTGGTTCAGTTGGAATTGTGCTAAATACTCTACATGCGTTGTCTCATTTAATTCTCATACCGTCCTATGAGGTGTGGGTCTAGCTATAATCCCCACTGTGATTTTTTCTGTAGTGCTGGGAAGTGATCTCAGGGCCTTGCACATGCAAAGCAGGCACACTACTACTGAGCTGTATTACCAGCTCTGGAATCCCCATTTGCTACAGCCACTGGAGTAGCAAAGCACTGGATGACTTAAACAACAGGAATTCACTGTCTGACAATTTGGGAGACTAGATGTTCAAAATCAGTGTGTCGGCAGGGTTAGTTCCCTGTGAGTGCTGTGAGAGAAAGATCTGTTCCAGGGCTTTCTTGCTGGCTTATGGATGGCTGTCTTCTCTCTCTGTCTCTTTACATTATTTTCCCTGCATGTGTGGCTCTGTGTTGAAAATTATTCTGTCATTTTGGTTTAGGGCCCACTTTAAAGACTTCACTCTAGCTTAATTACCTCTGTAACTACCCTGTCTCCAAATAAGGTCACATTCTGAGGTGTTGGTGTATGGTGGGGAGGGGGCAGGCAGGCATTCAAAATGTGAATTTTGAGGGGGCAGTTCAACTCATTTCACTCATATATGGAAGTTCAGACAGTGTAGGTTACCTGCCCACATCACACAACCATACAAACTTGCCATTTTTGTGGTTCAAAATGGATAGTGGGCAAAGTCCTCAGATTCAACCTAAGAAGTAGCAGAACTGGAGCTTGTTAAAACCCCTATCTGTCTGTCTCCAGTAGCTATGATCTTTCACCTAGTGCTCCATTGGCTTCTAGAATTTTCTTTATTTCTGCCACATTTCTTTTTGGTTCCCCAGTGTTGTGGAATTCAGGGTTTCAGGCTGCTCGTCCGGTAGCTTTGGGCTCTTGAGTTTCTGGATAAGATACTTTATTTGTGGTGCTGAGGATGGAAGTCTGGGTCCTGTGCGTGCTAGGCAAGTGATCTGAGCTGCATCCCCAGCCCATGAAGGACTCTGATAATTCAGATGCCTTTCTTATCTGCTCTAAGGGAACTGTTGGGAAATTACTAGAGTACACGAAGCACGTAAGATTCATAAATGAAAGGAGCTGTGTTTTTCCAGATGATGATGATGATGCTCTTTTTGATGTTTTTAAATACAGGATACCTGTAAACACATTGGTTATTTGAGTACAGCAGTCTTGCTCTTAATTTCCTTCCCAAACCAGCCTATTTGTTAATGTGTTAGCTCTTAAATGTGTATTTACTTGATTTTTTTTTGTGCATTTACTTGGAATTGTTTCTGCATTCAGGGATTTAAGCGAATTAACAATTACCCAGCCAATGAGATTTCATACAAGTAGTTCTATCAATACCCACACAGTAATATCAATATCTTAGAGCAGCATTCCAAATACTCATCTAAAAGGGTTTGTCATTTTAGAAATTCAAGCAAACTTTTATTAAAATAGTTAGTATACCATGTAAGTAGGAGAAAAATAAAAATATGAAGGCTTATTTATTTATTCTTACTAGGAGTAAGTAACTTTCTAATGCTTTAGTCAGAGTTGAATATGTTTTGCAAACAAAAATTAGAGTTCAGACTTCATTCATGAAATCAAGACAGAGTGTTGGCCTTCCCGCCTATCCCTGGAAATCTGCGATGTCTGGACTTCTTAAATATAGCACACGTAGATGAGTAATACTCAAGAGGATATGAAACACAAATTTACTTGTAGTCCTCTGTATTTAAAAGGATTCAGAACCTAAGCATTAAAAGATGACCCAGAGCCCCACCTCTCTTCACAGCCCAAATTTCTTAAAAGGATTCTCTGTGCTTCTTATCCCTTTTCCTTTCAATTTCCTTCTTTGCAACACGTTCTTCAACCCTTGTGCTGCTACTGAGAGGTCCTGTAGCTGATTTCAGGTACCCTATGAGCCAGGCAAGGCACTGCCTGGGGAAATGTAGATGCAGACTTCCCTTAGGGAGAGCTGCAGATGAATGGGGATGTGTGGTCCTGTTGGTGTGTATGGTTGCCTGAGTTGTGTCCTGCTACTATGGCTGTGTGGGAAAGCCTAGAGAAGCTTATTTTATGATTCCCACTTAACCTGATGAAATTGAGATTAAACATTTGCATCTAACTTCTAGCTGAGGGGGAGGTCATCACTGAGGAGTCCTGATTTTATTATTTTACTTACATGAATTGAGTGGTTGGTGACAGCCCAAATTTGAATTTATTTAGAGGTAATCTGATTGTGTAATGAGTTCAGAAAAGACCCTGGAAAGGATTCTTTCCTATACCTAATCATGATTATTTGGTATTTTAAAAAAATTATCATTTAAAAAAAAAAAAAACCACAATTATTTGATTATAAATTATTGCTACTTAATATTGAAATATAATTATTGATATTAACAAACCAAAGTAATTGCACATATGTAAAATTAATTTTGCTGGGCATAGTGCATGTGCCTGTAATCAGCTATTTAGGAAGCTAAGGCAGGAGGATTGCAAGTTAAAGGTTAGCCTGGGCAATTTCGTGAGATCTTGTCTCAAAATAAAATTTAGAAAAGGGCTGGGGATGTAGCTCAATGTTGCCTATCTTGTGTGAGGACCTGGGTTCAATCCCCAGTACTGTAAAAAAAAAATATGTATATATAGATATATATACATATACATATACATATACATATATATGTATAGATTTATGCACATACATATACACATATAAATATATGTATGTGTGCACACCACACGCACACACGTTTTTTGCACTGGGGATTTAACCCAGATGTACTTTACCATTGAGCTGCATCTCTAGCCCTTTTTTTTGAGACAGGGTCTTGCTAACTTGCTTAGGGCCTTGCAAAGTTGCTGAGACTGGTCTCGAACTTGTGAGTCTCCTGCCTTAATCTACTGAGCTGCTGGGATTACAGGAGTGTACTACTGTTCCCTGCTTGCTTTGGATCTTAAATCTGGTTACTAAGATATTTAACTTTGTTAACATACTTTCAAAGAAGCTTCTGATGGTTTTTGTTCAGCCAAATAATTATGGCAAGAAAGAGGAATGCTTTCCCAAGACTTAGAACTAGACTCTTAAGATTTAGCAACTGGAAGCCAGGCATGGTAGCACACACCTGTAATTCCAGCAGCTCAGGCAGGAGGATCTCAAGTTCAAAGCCTGCCTCAGCAATTTAGCGGGGACCTAAGGAACTATCTCTAAATAAAATATATAAAAGGGCTGGGGAGTGGCTCAGTGGTTAAGCCCCTCTGGGTTCAAAATAAAAGGAAAGTTTTAGCAACTGGAGAATGGTTCCAGTGAGATCAGGAAGAGAAAAGGTATGTAAAATAGTGTCATTGAGAATAATAGCTAGGATTGGTTTGGAAAAAAATAATAGAAAAATACTGTCTATGATTTAGTGTTTAGAATGTAAGTCTCAAGGAGCTCTGAATCTCTTGAACATAAACCTTGGTTGATTTGTTTAAAAACTTAGACTTTGGAAGCAGGAAAAGCTACATATATTTCTGAGTCCAAGTGAAAGAATTCATTCCTCTGTTTAACCTGGCCCTCACGTCCTGGATTAGCAAAGATTTTGTTGTATCTTCTATAAACCCAATTGCATTCCTTTGGCTCCCCACCCTGCTTGCTTCTCTCCGTTACTCTAGAAGTATGGAAAACTAGCTGGCTACTAGTCTTAGCCTCCAAGAACACTGCCAGATAAGCTCTTCTGGGAGATCCTGGGACAGAGACTCAGAGACTAGAAATGAGACATTCCAATCATACCATTTATTCCACTTGAAAACAGGGAGAAAGAGATAGGACCTGTTAACAGCATTAATTCAGGATGCAAATGTGCCACAATTCTGGACCCCTGTGCTTGCAGTGTTTAGGAGGCCTGTTCTTCTGCCGTGCTTGCTTTCCCTGCTGCTGGTGGTCACAAGTCTCCAGTGAAAGGTGAAGTTGGCTCAGTGGAGGGAAGGTGTCTTGACATCAGCACATGCTGCTTTATGGAGGGATGTGGGACAACAGGCTTGGTTAAACTATATCTCACCAAGGGTCTGTATTTTTTCTGCAGTTTGGGGCAGAGTCTGTGGGTCAGGTTGGGATGTAATGAGCCCGGCCACTGGATGATCAATGTAGGAGTGGCAGAGCTGTCTAATGAGCTAGGTTTTATTATAGTATTAATAGTTATGACATGCTATTAACAATATAAAATTGTGAATTATAAAATATATTATGTAAGTATGATTATGAATTAAATAGTCATTAGTTATGTTTTATTAAATAAATAAATATGATTTAAGATTTACTTTGTTGTCCCATCTGCTTCTATTTAAAGAAAAACTCATTCGTTTCATTCTTTCAATCTATATTTAACATGCAAATACTCCATTTAATCTATTTATCTTTAAGGTATCCTATAGGGTACTAACTTATTACCTGTACTTAATTCATTTTATGAATTCTGCCTCTTTTTTCCCTCTTTTTTTAGTACTGGGAGTTGAACCCAGGGGTGCTTTACCCCTGAGCCACATCCCCAATCCTTTTTAAATTATTTATTTTATTATCTTATTTTAGTTTTTAATTTTAATTTTTTTGGTGCTGGGGATCGAACCCAGGGTGCTTTACCAACTGAGCTACAGCCCCAGACCTTTTTATTTTTTATTTCAAGACAGGGTCTCACTAAGTTGCTGAGGGCTAAATTGCTGAGGATGGCCTTGAACTAGCATCTTCCTGCAATACTCCTGCCTCCTGGATTCCTGGAATTACAGACATGTGCTACCAAGCTCAGAATCCCAACCCATTGCTTCAGTCTCCTGAGTCACTGATATTATAGACATGTACCACTGTCCAGTTTTTGCCTGGGTCTTATTGGCTACTTGCTTCTATAGTATCTATATGAAAATAAATCTTAGGAGTTTCATCTATCTCAATTTTTTTGTCCTCTATAGCAGTTTCGAAAATAACTTTAGCTGGGCACAATGGTACAGACCTGTAATCCCAGTGCTTGGGAGACTAAGGCAGGAGGTCTCAAGTTCAAGGCCAGCCTTCACAACCTAGTGAGACCTTGTCTCAATATAAAAAAAAGGACTGGGGATGTGGCTCTGTAGCGCAGTGGTATAATCTCTAGTACCAAAATAATGATAATAGTAATTGAAGACCAAATGTATGTGTATACAAATATAAACATAATAGGAAGATAGGAAGGATTAGTAAGGATTAGTAGACCAGACCCTTTCTTTTATAAACCAGACACTTTTTTTTTTTTTTTTTTTTTTTTTTTTTAGTGCTGGGGATTGAATTCAGAGCCTTGGGTTTAGCAAGCACTCTACCAATTGAGCTATATCCTGGTCCTGGTCCTACAAGTAGCTTTTTAACCTTGAAAATGTTTTAACTCAACAACAGGTGGTGGTGTGCACCTATAGTCCCAGCAACTCTGAAGGCTGAGGCTGGAAGATCACCTGGGTGTAGGAGGACTTAGTGAGACCACTGTCTCAAAAGGAAAAGGAAAAGCAAACAAGTTTTACCTGCTTTCAAAGTTGCAATCTTCTGACAGGAATATTTGTGTCAGAGAATTGCAACAATGTCTCTTTAGCAGAATTCACCAACTTAAGTAGGAAGGTGCATACTTAAAAATACAAACTCCCTAAGCCTCTTTTTGGACCTACTCAATCTTTGGGAGGAGCCTAAGATACTTTTTGTTGATGTTGTTTTGGTTGATTTTGGTGGGGAGGTTGTTATTTAACAAAGTGCCTCTGGTGATCACTATCATCAGAGAAATTTAGGACACTGTTCTATAGAACATAAGTGTTATAAGCCACATTTTTCTTTTGACTGAATGTGTCCTGGGCACCTTTCACAGGCCTAGCTTCCTTTGTGCTCCTTTGCACAGCTGTCCTGGAAAGCTATTTATTTGCAATTCTAAGGTCACTTTCAGGTCTGAAGATTATTTGAGAAGACTCTTCCACAACTTTTATCTGTATCAATCAGGGATACTGAATTCTTAGGGCTAGTGGATTCTAGTGATAATTTTTTAAAAAGCTATTCGGATGTTATAGAGGCTCCTCAGGTTTCCTTGTTTCTCTGAAGAGGACAGTCCCCTGGGACCTTCTTACCTTAGATTTCCTCCCTTGTCAGAGAGAGGAGGGCCTTTATAGCTAGTGAAATTTTTTACTGACAAAAGTTTTTCTTAAAGTATTTTTTAGGGAAAGGAAGCTCTGAACTTGACTTAGACAACAGAATCACGTTTGAACCAAGGCCTTCTGATTAACTAGCTCATGGCTGAAATCTAATTGCATTTGTGGCGTTTGCTTTTTAAAAATATTACATAGGAAGAGTGTCACAAACCTAGGCGGGTGTGGTGGTGCATGCCTGTAATACGAGAGGCTTGGGAGGATGAGGCAGGAGGATTGCAAGTTCAAAGCCAGCTTCAGCAACAGTGAGGTGCTAAGCAACTTTAGAGACCCTGTCTCTAAATAAATACAAAATAGGGCTGGGGATGTGGCTCTGTGGTTGAGTGCCCCTGAGTTTAATCCCCAGTACTCCCCTCCGAAAAAAAAAAGAGTTTCACAAACTTGACTCCCCAATGTTGTTTGGATAAAACTCAATTTGCTTATTATTGGCAAAACCTTTCTTGAGTTCCATTAAAAGGAGTTAGGAGAAAAATAACAATAATAACCACAAAATCTCACCTCTCCTCTTATTCTGTGCACTAATTGCAATAGAGGCAATAACTGAAGGGACTGTAGAGCCATTAAAAGAAAGGGCTTTGAATCTGACCGACCTGGACTTGGATTCTGTACCTGCCATCTGTGTACTTGAGGATGATCTTGGCAAGCTGCTTTTCCTCCCTGAAGCTGCTTCTTTACCTTGAAGCAGAGGTAATGATACCTAATATAGAAGGTCACTGAGGACTTACATTCACTAAGTTAATGTAATGCATGAAAGGTTCCTGGTATATACCATGTATTTAATCAATCATTGTTTATCAGGGTTTCTATTTGCATGAGGTTTTATTTTTTGTTTGTTTGTTTATTTATTTATTTGATGATGATTGTTCTTTTCTTTTTTTCCCCAGTACTAGAGATGGAACTCAGGGTATTTTACCACAGAGTTACATCCCAGTCCCCCTTTTTTGGTACCAGGGCTTGAACCCAGGAGCCCTTAACCACTGAGCCAAATTCCCAGCCCTTTTTATTATTTTATTTTGAGTCAGGGTCTCACTGAGTGGCTGAGGTTGACTTTGAACTTGCAATCCTCCTGTCTCAGCTCTCAAACTGCTGGGATTACAGGCATGTGCCACCGCACCCAGCGATGTGTTATTTAAATGGAGGTTTATAGTTGGTATCTATTCCTGAAAAGAAAGTGTGGCTTTCATATTCTTCAATGTAAACAGTAGTAAGATCATAAAACCTGTGGTAAGGCAGAACACAATGCCTCTGAGGATTCAGGGCATCCTGCCAGGGAGGAAAAGTTCCTCTACACTGCAGAGCATGCTCTCTCTCAGGGCCTGTATAATCCAGACCATGCTCCCAGAGATGCTTCTTGGCTCCCCAGGACTAGAGTTGAATTATATGATGCCTGACCCTCAGTTGACAAGGCTGAGTTGGTACTCTGGGTGTCCAGCCTGAGCACACTCAAACCAGCCCTGGAAGTGACCTAAAAGCCTGCACATGGTCAGCCTAGACTCTAACCACCTTCTTGCATTCCAGAGCCCTCTAAGAACATTTGTCTCAGTCCTCCTCACTCCTAATCCATCCAGGTCACAGGCGACTCTCAATTGCCCAGCTAATTCTTTGTCAACTTTGAGGTCAGCTATACCCATTATGCTCACAAACACTGCTGGGTTCTTTTTTTCTTTAGTTGTCAATGAACCTTTATTTACTTATTTATATGGTGCTGAGAAAGAACCCAGTGCCTCACACATGCTAGGCAAGGGCTCTACCACTGAGCCACAACCCAAGTCCCACGGCTGGGTTCACACACCAGGGAGAGGATGCTAGGGTTTGGGATTCATGCCACCAGCAGATGGAGGAGAGGGTGAATAGAAAGACACCATCCACTAAAAACTATTGTCCCCATAAGTCTGACTACTTTGGCACCTACAATAACATCTTTTCATTGTAGAAATAACATCCATGGCAGTCGATAAACCAATGATAATAGTAGTGAGGTTAAAAAGAGACATAGATAATAGGCTCCTTTGCTTTCTTCAGCTACTCTCTCTTCCTACTGTAGTGCTCCTCTGGGCTTCCCATACCCTGACCAGACCACCCACTGTCCCTCACTTTTTTGAACCTCTATGCTATACCTCTAAAAGGCTTATTCCATGGGAAACAGAACACCCAACTGGATTCCACCTTCCTTGCATTGCTTCCTGGTAGTCTTCGAGGTAGTCTTTCTGCTCAAGCAGAAAGAGAAATCCAAGCAGGAGATGACTCTGTGGTTCAGGCAGAGAAGCTTCAACAAAGGCTCTGGGGAAGGGGTGAGCTAGACCAGGTCTCAGGAGCCACCTCCACAAAGAAAGGCCAATGTATCTACAGGCAGCGTAGCTCATACAGCCTCTGCGGCCATCTTAGTCAGCTTAGGCAGCTATCCAAAATATAGTAGGCTTATGGGGTGCTTAAACCACAGCCCTTCCTCACAGTTCTGGAGCTTGGCAAGTCCAAGATCAAGGTGCTAACTGGTTCTGTTCCCCTTGGCTGGCTTTTAGGTGTCTGAATTCTCAGATTTAATATTTATCTAATTTATCTATCTTATCTATCTATTTATCTATCTAATCTATTTTATTACCTTCCACTATGTCTAAATACCATTGCATTGGGGATTAAAGCTTACTTAAGAATTTAGGGGTGAAGGAGAAGACACAAACTTTCAGCCCTTAATGGAGACCATTAAGGAAGAAGTGTGGATTAGTGACTTTTTTGTTTTTTTGTTTTTTTTGTTTGGTGACCTTTTAAACAATCAGTGAACTTTAAAGAGATGAAGCATAAAAAGGGACAATATCTGATTTACCTTGTAAAAAGATCTGAGTAGCTGAATGGGAGGGAAGGAGACAGTGAGGCTAGATCCCAGAAAGGAGAAACTTTCTAAAATTAAATCCATATAATCTAAACAAATTTAATCTCTTAATGTTTTTCACATTTGGTTTTCTCTAGAAGTATGTTTGGGGTGAGAATTCATCTTTCTTTCCTTTTTAGATTTTTTTTTTTTTGTACCAGGGATTGAACTCAAAGGCACTCAACCATGGAGCCACATCCCCAGCCCTATTTTGTGTTTTATTTAGAGACAGGGTCTCACTGAGTTGCTTAGCACCTTGCCATTGCTGAGGCTGGCTTTGAACTCACAATCCTCCTGCCTCATCCTCCCAAGCTGCTGGGATTACAGGCATGCACCACCATGCCCAGCTAGATGATCTTTTGGGGGACAAATATGTTGAAGAAAGATTTATCTTGCATTTATGAATTCCTTCTGTTTCAAAATTTTTGTTGTCATTTTTTTGTGGTGCAAGCAATGGAATCCAGGGCCTTGTGCATGCTAGTCGTTTTTGGTTGTTTTTTTTTTTTTTTAAACCACTGAGCTACACCCATAGCCCTATTAAGTTTTTTTTTTTCTCTTCTGTTAACACCAAAAGAATTTTATTTACTATTTTTGAAAGTAAAACATTATTATTATTATTTTTTAAGTACTGAAATTGAATGTGGGAGTGCTTTTTACCAGTGAGCTACATCCCTAACTTTTTATTTTTTATTTTGAGAATGGGTCTTGCTAAGTTGCTGAGACTGGTCTGGAAATTGTGATCCTCCTGCCTCAGCCTCTTCAGTAGTGGGATTAAAGGTGTCCACCACCATGTCCAGCAAAATACTCATTTTTGTTAAAATTATGCTTTTCTGTCTGTGTATATGCATATGTCTGGAATGTTTTTCTGATGTTGAATTTGTTTATTAGGATGTTAGATAATTTGACAACTTCTTTGTGCTTTTTTAAACCGCTTAATGCTTTATAATGAGCATGTTATCATTCTTGTAAATCTTATTGGTCTAAAAACATAACAAAAAATGTCAACAGTCTTGAGTAACTATGGAATGAAGTAAATAATTTTAGGTTATCTACTTTACCAAAAAGAAGAATATCTAAGTGAAAATTGGCACCATTCTTTGAGACACTGAACTATCTGGACATATTTGAAAAGAGACAATCTAGAGCAACTTTCTACTCTTTACACACAATACTAAAATGTCAGAACAGTCTTGAAGGCAGGCAGCTGCAAATTGTTTTTCAGTGAACTGCAGAGGTAAAGCTTCCAAAGTTAAAGCAAGAATGTGTAGTTGCCCAAAAGATGGAAACAGGCCTGAGAGATTTGCTTGAGGTGTATAAAGTGCTCATTTTTTAGTTTATATGCTTCTAAGTGCTAGAGGATAGCCTGAAAATAAGCCACTCTGTTTGCGATCTTTACAAACCTCTGACTGTTACAATTAAATGTTCCATTGTATCACATTTCTCAAACTATCCTAGATTTGAATGAGAAGCATCTCAATTCAGAAGTCTATTATTAAGTGCTGGACACATATCTCAGTAGGAGAGCACATGTTCAGTGGGTAAGGCCCTGGTTTGAGCCCCAGCACAGAGGGAAAAAAATTGCATTATTTTACCTGGGTGGGAGTTGGGTAGGAATGTGTGGTTCTAGAAGTTCCAGATAAACAGTCTTCCAACTAGCAGTTTGGGCTAGGTAGCCAGTCACCACTCCCCAACCCCCAAAAAAGAACAAAAGAAGAGTTTTCAACAAACTTTGAAAGTGAGGGGGAATAATGTGTAAGAGTTAAAAGTGAAGGCAGAAGGGGTGAAGCAGAACTAGAGATGCTGCCTCCTGGGTGTAACCTGGGGGCTGTGAAGCTAGGAGTCCTGCAGGGAACGTGGGTATTATTGGTACTGATGTGTGGAGTGAGGAGGAGGGGAGGGGCAAGGGAGAGGGGCCCCGGCTCTTCCTCCTCCAGTGCCAGGTTCCCAGGGAGGGTTTCCATATCCCTGGACCCCAGCAATTCTCCTGACCTGCTAGTGTCTATTTCCACACCTTTCTCTTCATCTCTCCAAGTGGGCTTCCTGTTATATACTTCTTATCTCTCTACACCTACCCCAGGGGACAGTGTAGGCATTTAAGAAGTGTTTGTTGAAGGGATGTGTCTTTATGATTCCAGTCTGGCCTTCAGTGTAAAAAGCAACTTGGTGACTCAGTTAGCCTGTACACTTCTCTATGTTCGTTTTTCTTGCTCTCAGCTCATAAGACCATAGAACGTTTTGCAAACACATACACACATAGGTGCATACTCCAAATCTTAACTGACTAACAGGCATAGTTTATTGCATATATTTGAGGTCTTCAGATCCACCTGTTTCAGATAACTTAAAAATTGTAATACATACTGAAGAGCGTTGAAAAAAAAATTTTGCTGCTGCAAAAACAGTAACTATAATTTAAGAAGAAAAATATGGGGTTGGGGATATACCTCAGAGCAGCACTAACCTGTCAGTGCCTAGCACATGCAAGCCCCATGGGCTCTATCCTTAGCACCAAAAAAGAATAAAAAAAGAAAAACAAACAAACAAACAACAACAACAACAACAACAACAACAACAAAAAAAACAGGGAGAGAGAGAGAAAGAAAAAAGAAAAATATATGCACAATTTCACCATCAAATCATTTTCCCCATATACTTTCTAAAACTTTTACATATTTACATTTTTAATAATTTCATCATTATTATTATAGGTTAGATAACATTTATATTTTTTCATTGGTGATCATATCATTATAATTCTCCTTGTTGTATATAGACTTGATTATTATTTTTGGGGGGTACCGAGGATTGGACTCAGGGGCACTCAACCACTGAGCTACATCCCCAGCCCTATTTTTTTTTTTTTTTTTTGTATTTTATTTAGAGACAGGGTCTCACTGAATTGCTTAGCCTCCTGCTTTTGCTGAGGCTGCCTTTGAACTCTTGATCCTCCTGTCTCAGCCTCTGGAGCCACTGGAATTACAGGTGTGTGCCATCTGCCTGGTGACTTTATTATAATTTTAAATGACGATTTTCTATGCCAGTTAAGTCAATTAACTACAACTTAATAGCCCTCTGTCATTGGACGTTGATTTGCATCTTTCATTACTAGGACTGGCATATAGTAGAGTGTTGCCTGATACTGGTCACCCACAGTAATCTAAGCTCCAGTTCCATCCACTGGAAGGACTCTGACCAAGATAAGGAATGGTCCTCTACTTAATGAGTATTTTCAATTCTTATCTTAATTGATTTCCTCAGAGTTCCATGTTGTTGGCTATTCTCCTCTTCCTGAAATGTATTGTTCCCTGGGCTTTTTGAACACTCTTTTAGAGAAAGTTTTTTTTTTTCCCCTGCCATTTTCAGCAGTGCCTTTTTGGCTTCTGTTCTGGAGACGCCCTGATTTACACCCTGAATATTGGCATTCCACGGGTAGGACCTGTCCTGATCCTCTCATGCCTCAAACTACATTGGTTCTCTGTAAGGGCTCATCCCCTCCCATGAATTCCCTCTTATGAAATCAGTCTGCTGGTGCATTGATGAGTCTCATTCTCTCTACTCAAATACTCTTTAATACCTCATGTAGTAGACACTATAAATATTTGTCAAATTACTAAACACCCCACCTGGATGACCCATAGCCTTTCCTTAAGCCCCTCCCAAGATCTCTTCCCACTCTGTGTTCTCTATTTTGGTGAAAGTTACCGTCATCCACTTACTTAAATAAGCCGGTAGAAACTTGAGAGTCACCCTAGGCTCACTTCCCTCTTGTCTCCCAGTATCTAATCAGGCAGGCATCCAGCCTGCTGATCCACTTCCTTAGTTTTTCTTGAATCTGACTGGCTCCCCTTTGTCTATTGCTTCCTAACCTCAGAGCCACGTCATCTGTAACGTGCATTTCCACAAAAATGCAGTTTTTATCGATCAGTATTCTTACTGACACCCATCATTCCCAACTGCCAAATCCCCAAGAAGCTGACGGAGAACTTGGTATAAAATGCCAATTGAATCCCACTTTGATGGGAACACAGCCTCTGCTTGCCTGAGCAACCTCCTGGCACCTCAGGGAAAGTCGCCATCTTCTTCCTCACTTCTCCATGTGTTGTTTATTGCTCTCACTTGGAGAGCTGTATCCATTATTATCTCACAAACTCATTCCCACTTCTCCTTTAAAATGTGTAAGCAACCCTGTTCCTGGAAAGTCTTTCTTAAACCCCGTCTTCCCAACTTGGTAGGGGTGAGGAGCACCTCCCAAGAGCCTTTACACCACCTTGAACCTACCAGGAGTGCCAGCACTTACTCACTTGCTGATTGTCTAGTGCAATAGACTCCCTGAGGCAGGAGGTTGACAGTAGTGCTCAGTAGGTACTTGTTGGATAGAAGTTCTTTGGATAAACAAATTACAGGAGTGGGTTTAAATGTGTAATCCCACATTGCACTACTATGAACTAATAAATTGCTTTTCCAAAGAGCTGCATAGATTCATATGCCAACAGCAAAACTAGTGTTTTCAATTCAAATGAATTTTCCAACAATGTTTTTTTGAATGCTTACTATCATGAGATGTACCAGAAGAATGGTATTCTAGCATATAACTATGTCATCATTTGGAGTAGTATTATCTGTGGTGATGGAAATATTCTGTATCTGCACTGTCTAATATGTAGCCATTGGCCACATTGTAGCTATTGATTTTTTTTTTTTTTTTTTTTTTTTTGGCAGTGCTGGGGATCAAACCCAGGGCCTTGAGCATGTGAGGCAAGTGCTCTACCACTGAGCTACATCCCCACCCCACAGGGGCTATTGAGCACTTGAAGTATGATTGATGTGACTCAGAGGTTGAATTTTTTTCATTTCCTTTAATTTTAGTTAATTTAAACTGAAATGTAAATACTGGTAGGTGGCAGGTGCTCATCCTAATGGACAATCCAACTCTAGAGAGAAAAAGGGACTCACTCATTCTGCAGATGTAATTCCTACATTCTGGATCTTGTCTGCCGTTTTAAATGCCAGTGGTATAAACTCACATCACTAAGGTGTGACCAGTTCACAAGTGCTATCATTATTCTAGTAAGTCAGCACCACCTAATTTGGGAAACATTTTTTTTTTTTTTTTTTTTAAATACGTGCTTAGATCAGGAGAGGTAACATCTCACAGCAGGAACAACCAAAATGTCTCAGTAAGGAGTCTGAGGTAAAGTGGGAAATGTTACTCATGGTGCAATTTATCCAAAGGTGTGCACTTAGCTACTCCAAAAAATTGCTGGATGCCATAAGCCTAACACTTTCGGAGAGACATCTGCTGGACTTGTTTTTCTGCCAAACTTGTTTTGATTAGACAGGAAGTGAAGCAACTTTTCAGAGAGGGAGCCCAGCATCTGGATCTCGTCAGGAAGCGGGGGATCCGACCAAACATTTTTACCTTTTATCTTCGACTTGTGAGTTTAGATCATATTTTGCTTTCCAGTTTAAGGGAGGAGCAGTATGGGCAATATATTTCCAACTTGTTTCTTTAGATTTCAAACCCCAAATTTTATACACACACACTCACACAGATACACGATTATATATATTTAACCAGTGCAGTTTTGATTCTCCAAATAATTTATATGCTCCTAAAATACTTATCTAAATTGCATAATCCTTTGTACATAGGGGACTCTGAAACGAATAAATATACCGGGTTGAATTCGAGGAATCCTGATGGATAAAGCTTTGTGACCTACTACTGTAGTATTTTATAAGCTGATGACGACGGGGGAGAGATTTCAATCTCTTTATTCGAGTTATTGGCGATGTGCCAAAGCGGTAACCTGGAGTACATTGTTCCAAAGAGTCCTGTTTTGATATTTAATGTGCGTCTCATATACCCTCAAAATTTGGGTAAGTAGTTATTGAGCTGACAAATTTGGGATACAAGACCTACTATGTGTTACTGGCCAGGCAGGCCTGCAGATAAGATGGAAAACTTTAGGGGTTTTCCATCTCTTCCCTTCCGAATAGAACGGAAGCGCTGCCTTTGGGAGGCCAATCCTCTCCAAAAAGTGTTCTTTGCAACATTACCGGGGGACGGGGAGAAACCTGCGGACCCACAGGCCAGCGCCGCAGACTCATCCCAATCACGCCAAACTTGTAGCGCTTCCCGGGCGCGCGCGCTCCGACCTGACCTGCCGGCTCCAGTGCACGCCGCGGAGCGAACCATCGGGCCAGCCCAGAGGGGGTGCAGGCGGGGCTGCGGCGGGATGCTCAGGCCTCGGGACTCCTAGCCGCCGCTGCGGGTCCCTCCCGTCCCCGACCAGGAATTATGAGTGACAAGGCCTGCCGCTGGGGCCTCGGAGACTGCTGCGTAGGAGAACTCTCCCCCTCCCCGGCGCGAGTGTGGTAGCGGCCCATTTGAGGGTTTCCCGGGCCAGCGGCAGGCGCAAAGGCGTAGCGCTCTGGCTAGGGGCGGGCCGTCGCCGCTGCCGCGGGAGGAGGGACAAAGGGGTGGGTCCCCGCGTTCTGCACCGAGGCGGCCAGGACTGCAGGTCGGGGAACTGACCCGCGGCCAGGAGGAGAAGCGGGACCCAGAACTGCGCCCACGCTGGACCTGCGCCGAGATGCCGGTGCGAGGAGACCGCGGGTTTCCACCCCGGCGGGAGCTGTCAGGTTGGCTGCGTGTAAGTTCTCTTGCGCTGCGCAGTCGGGAGGCGGGTCGGAAGCGGGAGCAGGGGAGCGCGTGGTGGGCTCTACTCAAGGTTTCTCTGGAGAAAGCTGGAATTCTCCCACGCGGACGTGGAGCGCAGGGAAGGGTAGATTTTGCCGAACCGAGTTGTGACTCGTGACCTCCAGGGACCCAGGATCCTTTTCTTTTCTCTCTAGAGTCACTTGTGTTTGAGATCGAGTCGCAGCTAGAGGAAATGTCTTGAACCCAGTGTTCTGGGTTTCTGCTGCTTGTGCCTGTTGTCTCCTGCTCTTTTCCTGTGTTTCCTGCTCTATTTCAAGGCACACTGTACTTAATGCAAAGTTGCAAGTATGGGTACATGAGAGGAACTGACAACTCGCTAGGGACCGAACTCCCCATTTTCCTTTTTAACCAGCTGCCTCTGCATTACAAGCAAAATTATTTTCAGTAGGAAATGAAGATGGGGTTTTGGAAGAAGACACAACAAGGGAGTGATGAATGCTTTGTACTCTTGAATTATCTTACCTGTCACAAGTTTCTTTACGTCTTCATTTGTAAACTTTTCGCTTTCACACAGTTTATTTTAAGTTATAAATAATCAGGGATTTCAACTACGAGATTTAACATTCTTGAAATGTGGACGAACTTGAGAGTGAATACTCCAGGGCTTAGTAATGGAATACAGCCTCCCACCCCTATTTTAGCTTCAGTTCTCAGGCAGAGCTGCTTCCCTGGCAGCTGTCTGAGTAATAATGGTTGTGGTTTCCCTGAAGTTCCCAGCGGAGAGTCATTCCCTCATAGAAACTGCACTGCACACGCCTTCCCTCCGCCAGGGAATCCCAGTGGGAGGAGAGAGGTTCTTTTCTTCAGCTCTCTAGGTGGTCTGTGTTTGGGTGCTGACAGTCCCTTAGGGAGAACAGGTCCACCATTGTCCAAGTTATTTGTGGGATAGACTGTAGTAGGTAATGTACATCAAGTACACCTGGGAAGGAGAGAGTTTAAAGTGAGAAATTAGTAGTAATAATTGCATTTGTAGTTGTGTCATTAATGTACTGCCTAAGAATGACATTAGCTTATTTGGTAATTTTTCATGCGCAGCTCCATGCTAGTGTGGTGAATACAAAGTGGATCAGAGGCACATGCCTGTACCACATAGGTTTGTTGGGAATGCATGCATATGAAGAGTCCAATGAACACCATTTAGAAATATGGACATGGTGCTGTGGTCCCTTTTCTGGGGGAGATAGGAGAAGGGAAATGTGCTACCAAGGCAAAGGTGGCTTTTGAGATGTTTCTTAAAACTTTTCAGAGTTACTGGCAAAGATTGATGAAGGGAAAATGCTGCTGCAACTTTTTTTGTTTTGTTTTGTTTTGTTTCTGGTACTGGGAATTGAATTCAGAGGTACTCCACCACTGAGCTACATGCCCAGTTCCTTTTTATCTTTTATTCTGAGACAAGGCCTTCCTAAGTTGCCCAGACTGGCCTTGATCTTGGAATCCTCCTGCCTCTGTCTCCATAGTAGCTAAGATTACAGGTGGGCACAAATGCACGCAGCTTCCAGGACACTTTTGAGTTATGTTCCCAGCCAACTGCAACAACTTTCTCAATACCATTCTGCTAATTCTTAATGAGTATCTGCTTACTGCTGGTTACTGTAAGGTGATACAAAGTTGAATAAGACTTTATTTTTGCCTTCAAGGTCTGTGGACCTGAACATTTTAGGCTGTTTTAGACTCTGATCTCTCTTTCTCTCTCTCTGGTAGGATTCCTGAGGCTGAGGGAGGGACTATGTAAGACACAGATGCATACTCTGCAGGTCAGAAATACAACAAAGGGTGGTGGGATTGTCCTCTGTACACGCCCTTCAGGGATTCTTGCTGGGAGGAAAGGGCATTGGAACAGACAACTCCCAATGTAAGCCACTGTAGAAAATGGAGTTAGTAATACTTCCACCTCAGGCTGAGTAAGGACTGAATGAAATGACACAGAGTGTGTTGGCACGGAGTGGGTGCTAAGTAAAGGGTAGCCGGTCATAGGAACTAAAACAGGTGCCAAAAACTTTTAAGTGTGGGGTGTTAAGTGCAGGGTTTTGGGTTGATAAGGGAGATGAGATCTAGAAATACAGGTGTAGTTGCCAAAGAGGGGGAGGGAAGAAGGGGTTTCACACTGTTTTGAAAGGCTTTGATTGCCAGTAACAGAACTTTGGGAGGGATAGTCATAGAAATTTCTAATGGCTTGACTTTCCCAACAAACAAGTGAACCAGATAGTTTTCCAGTGAACATCCCACCCCATCCCTTATTAGTAAATATTACTATTTTTGACGAATACATAGGCTTAAGACCAAAATGAATTTTTACATCACCCTCTGGGGAATTCCATTTGCAGTGACTTCTGCCTATATTTATTTAACTTTTGATCTAGTTTCTTGCACATTGATGGAAGGTCACAGCCAGTCATTTATCTTCAGTGTGAGTGTGAGAACTTTTTGAAGATATCTGAATGCAAGGGAGCCAATGAAATCCCCACCATTAGCTTTTGAGCTTAGTAAGGATTTCTCTCCTTAGAAGGCTGTCTTTTTAGGAGACAGATATCCTGAAATTAGGTGGGGCCTAATTTGTGTACTTTCGTATGCACGTTAGTCATGCCTACAGTAGTAGTTCTGTAGTTCGAAAAGTCCATGCAGATTTGGTTGGGGAGTGGCATGAGACATGGGTGGTACACAGTGAAGAGTTAGGTAGGGTTAGTAATCACCAAACTTTCAACATACTTTTACCAAGAATATAAGCCATTAGGGAATTTCTTTCCTGATGCTGAAAACAAATCCCATTAAGCAGTTATGGCTACAGATTAGTTTATCTAGACTGAGAACTGACTCCCAGTAAGATGCATCATTGGTTGAAAGCAGTAGCGATCCAAAAACTGCTGGCCAGGATGGCCTTGAACCAGCCAACTTTGGTGTTGGGAGGCTAAGGTGGTTTGGAGTATGGTAATGTCTGAGGATGTGATTGCACCCATGCAGACATGGGTGGAGCAAAGTAGAATTATCCTGAGAATTTACTGAGTTAGTCTGTCAATCCTAAATCCAAGGATCAAGGCCAGAAACAGACTCAGAGGTCAGATTCAACCCCCATTTGGTGGGCTAAATACAGAAATATTTGCATGAGCTTTTTAAAGGTTAAAAACACTAGGACCCATTGCACTCCCACAGGAATTTTTGTGATGACATGTTTTTAGCAAAAACCCATATAGCTAGCACATTTATAGGGGTCTAAGGTGGCATTGCCATTAAACTTTTTAATTTTTTTAGTTGTAGATGGACACAATTCCTTTATTTTATTTATTTATTTTTATGTGGTGCTGAGGATAGAACCCAGTGCTTTACATGTGCCAGGCAAGCGCTCTACCACTGAGCCACAACCCCAGCTCTACCATTAAACTTTTAAATCAGACTATATAATAGCAGTGGAAAGAAGTTTTCAGGCACACAGTCCCATTGTCTAATATCGCTATAGCTAATTCCAGTTTTATGTGGTACCTTGGAAAGAAGACACTTGAGCATGTGGGCTGCCTGCATTGCTGGGTTAAAGGCAGAGTTTTGAGTTGGAAAGTGTCTGCTTCCATTTTTTTTTACTTGATTAAGACATGCACAATGATTGCTAGAGCCCTGGAGGGCCTTCATGGGCTTGGGCAATGAATGGTAGCTGATAAGGGGGACTGTTTGTTTTTGCAGTGCTGGGGATTGAACGTAGGTCCTCAAACTCCTTGTTGCATAGGAACTGTTGCACTGTTACTGAGCCCCATCTGTAGCCCCCTATTTTGTTTTTTAAAGATACTTGTGTCTCCATCCTCCTGGCCAGTGCACCTAAGCCTCATCATCATGGATAACCTGTGAACTCAGAAGAGAGACTAAAGACTCTCAACGCCCCCAAATACTTGACCATTTAATTAAGTATTTTCTCTGCCTTTTTTGCTGTCCTCTAAGCAGTGTTTTCTGAAATCTGGTACACACAGGCTTACAGGTGGTACTGTGGGGACATATTCTATTTTTCAATTCTTAGGCATGAATATTGTATGTCAGGAGTGAAAACATGAAGCCAGCCACCAAACCTATTTATTTTATGGCTAGATTCCTGGGTTGCTTAGAATGAGCTAAAAATAAGAATTAAGTAAAACAGTGAGTTTGTTTTAAGAACTACTATAAACTGTAGGGATGAGTGGTACAAAGCTTAAAGCAAAATTGTGAAAATGATGTTTGACAGCTGCGATTTGGGTAATATAAAGATATTAATAATATTATTGAAATAATAATTACCATATTAATTAATTCTGAAGTCTGTGATCAGTGTTCTGGAGAACTCTAAATATACCTTGACCACACCTTCAGAAAGGTCAGACATAATGGTCCAGAAAAGCCAGGAAATTTGAATGTGATAGACTTGGTCTTAAGCATGTGTATATTAAAAAGTGTACTAATTTCATGACTTTTTATTTCTTTTATTTTTAATTTTTTTTTTCTGTACATGCTAGGCAAGTGCTTTACCACCAAGCGACATACCCAGCCAGTTTTCATTTGCTTTTTGAGGTGCTGGGAATTAAACCCAGAGGTGCTGTACCACTGAGCTATATCCCTAATCCTTTTTTATTTTTTATTTTGAGACAGGGTCTTGCTAAAATTGCCCAGGCTGACCTTGAACCCGTAATCCTCCTGTTTCCTGCGTAGCTGGGATTATAGGTGTTCACTACCGTCCCCTATTTAGTTTTTATTTTTTGATGGAGCTAATGTTGATCTGTAAAAGAGGCTTTTAGCAAAGATTGTTCTAGAACTGAAAATCCTAAGGTAGAAAACGATTTGTATTGGAACTAAAAAAAAAAAAAAAAAAAAAAGGCCAGGTGAGATGCACTGATATTAGCTGCATAAAACAAGAAAACATTGTTTTAATCACCAAAATCTCTAATAGTGTGCACATCCCATTTATGAGAAATTCTGAGCCTTCCGCTGGTAACTTGTATTTGAGTTATTTTATGTATGTATGTATGTATGTATTTATTTATTTTGGTACCCGGGATGGGACCCAGGAGCACTTACCACTGAGCAATGTCCCCAGCCTTTTTTTTTTTTTTTTTTTTTTTTGCAGTGCTGGGAATTGAACCCAAGGCCTTGTGCTTGCAAGGCAAGCACTCTACCAACTGAGCTATATCTCCAGCCCCAGCCTTTTTTTATATTTTATTTGAGACAGGGTCTTGCTAAGTTGCTTAGGGTCTTGGTAAGTTGCTGAGGCTGGCTTTGAACTGGTGGTCCTCCTACCTTAGCCTCTGGAGCTGCTGGGATTACAGGTGTGTGAAAACACACTCAGCTTGAGTCATTTTAAATCAGTACAGGTATTTGTTTAGTGCTTCTGGGGAATGGTTAAAGCTTTATCAGATGTTTAACCTTAAAAACACAATGCAGCTTTTCTCAACACTTGCATGCCATTGTGTATTACAGACCTGCTGGCCACAGAACATATTTTGTGTAATCATAAATGTTTATTTTAACTTCCAGAAGAGTATTTAGCCTAACTACAATATGAAACCATGGGTATGGTTTCTACTTAGGTGTCTCTCCTCCTATACTATATTGGGTGGGGGCAGTATTGATGGTAGCAATGGTAAAATAGTCCTGGTAGAGCCTTTGTGAATAAATTTCCTTATTTTGGTGGGGGCAATGCTGGGTTGAAATCAGTGCTGGAAGTGTACTAAGCTCAGGCCTTACAACTGAACTACACTCCTAGCCCTGAGAATAAAATATTTATGGTTTTGGAAGCTGGACTGACTGACCAGAATATTTCAAATCATACCATTAATCATGGCCAAGGTCTTATGTCACATCCTTGAATATAATGTTTTCTAAATTTTACCCATATGTGTATGTGAATATAGACTTCAGAATTAGTTAATATGGTAATTATTATTTCAATTGTAGACTTTAATCAACCATTCAAAATATATGCATTGTGTTCATGGGGGTAAAAATGGCATCAACTGTGAAAATTTTAATTTTATATACCTCATTTTATGGACACTCTATATTCCTGTGTGACTAAATTTATAAGTTAGTGACAAGTCAGAGGCCTTTGGAGGGAATGTTTATAATCCATTGTGGGAGAGAATTATTGGGATAGTTGTTCCTTTGGTAATAAATAATGATTAAAAATCATGTATATTTTTACCATTGTGGTACAGAAAAGCCTGGATGGAATTGAAGAACATTGCAGATATTTTAAATTTGTCCCTGGAGTTGGTAAACAGAAAATAATGCTTTCTCATCATCAGTAGGAATTAGTGAACCATTCTAGGACATGGACCTCTTAGGAGCATTGTTCTTCCCAGGAGGAAATAATGTTCCAGATGTAGCTATTTGTTTCTACTTGCTGAGAGCCATCCATTATCAAATTATTAAAGGAAGTGCTGCCAGGTTCTGCAGGTTGAGTGTCTGACATTTTACCTTACATGGATAGCTGAGTACCTGAGAACCTGGGTGGGTGGAGTTTCACCTGGGAAAAGGAGAAGTCAATAATGTGTGCTTCCAGGCAACTGCCCTTCTTTCAAACCTTGCAAGACTGTTTCTAAATATAGCTGCAAAGTAGAATAAAAATTATTTGAGGGAATGAATGAGCAAAACTAGCATATCTGGTTTTGAAAAGAATGAATCATGGAGAAGGAACTTCCTGGTGAGCTGAGTTTCAGGAACCTACTTCTTCCCTTACCCTTCTCCAGTCAGGAGGAGTCAGTTGCTTTCTTGCCTGGGATTGGTTAGTGTGCACCTGCCAGTGTTTATTCTAGCCCTTATCAAGTCTGCTTCATGCCACCAGTCACTTCCCATTGTGGTGAGCCCCTCCCAGATCTGAGTCATCTCGGTAAGCCCAGAGGCTGTCAGAGCCCAAACAGATCCACTAAGTGCTTAAGGACATTGACTTGATTTGGGAAAGTTTGTAGCATGAACTAGTATAGATCAAAGACTAATTGAGAGTTTAGAAGAATGAATTCTTTACATTTATTTAGTGAGTAGATGATAGTTTGTGAGCAAAATTCCTACCAAAAATGTTTACTTTCGAGAGCACTTTTGTAATGGTATAGAAACAGTATTAGCCACACCATTACTTAGCTGGGTGACTTTAGCAAGGTCTCTGCTTAAACTCTAGTCTTCAGTTTCTTTCTTAATTTGATGATTTATTATTTTACTTTATTTTATTTTTGGATACTGGGGGTTGAACTAGGGGTACCCAACGACTAAACCACGTCCCCAGTCCTTTCTATTTTTAATTTAATGTATTTAGGCACGGGGGTTTGAACTCAGGGGTGCTTAACCACTAGCCACATCTCTAGTCCTTTTTATTTTTTATTTTGAGACAGGGTGTCACGAAGTTGCTTAGAGCCTCGCTAAGTTGACGGCCTCAGCCTCCCCAGTTGCTGGAATTACAAGTGTGCACCACCAGGCCCAGCTGGTGATGGTCTCTGTATTCTTTTGTGGTGCTTAAGATTCTGAGTGTTCTGAGTGCTTAATGTAAAGCCTAGAGAAGATTCTGAAAATTTTCTGTTAGTTCTTAGAGTGCTTCCTCATTCCAACTATTTTTTTATGTTTGTTTCCATTTAATTTTTTTTTCTTTAAAAAAGAGATCCAATGGATTCTTTCTGAAAGGCATTAAAAAAAAAAAAGACAAACTGGGAACCCCAAAGTGGCTGGAAGTTGTTTAGCTCAAGAAGTGATGGTATTCAACCCAAGACTGGGGTTCTAATTAGAATAAGAAATAGTTCATGCTTGTATAATTATATCAGAATGGACTCTACTGTCATGTATAATGGAAAAAGAGCCAGTTTAAAAAAAAAAAAAATAGAAGTGATGGAAAGATCTATTATTTAGCTGCAGCTTAAATAATGTACTATCACAGCTCAGCTGGGTTACCTTCCTTACTGCATAGCCCCGGCCAGCACCACAACTATCTTGCACAGCTTCTTGAAAAACTTTCCTCATCTTCTTCCTCTCTGTCCTTCCCAGTAAAAACTGTGTACTGGGGGCCTCCCACACCCCTTTCTTTTGCTCACAGCATTCTTCCCAGGGACCACATTTTCTGTAGCAAGAGCATGGAAGGAGAGGCAGGCCTGGAATTGGGAGCTCTTTCAGGATCTTCATAAACAGGCTGAAGTTCAGTCTTCTGTTCACCGTCCTCGAACTCTGTTCACTGACTCCTGTAAAAGCACTCGTTGTCACTGAGTTTCAGCCTTACTTATCAGGCACATGTGAGTTTTTCAGTATAACTTCAGGCTGAGCACTTTGCCTTCTTGGGCTGCTCTGTTTAGTGTCTGGGTGAGTTTTAAGAGGAGAGAGAGATTTGTGGCATCTCAGACACCCATTGAAATTCTCCAGAAATGGAACTGAAAACATTTGTGCTTTTCCTTCTGGTGTTATTGTTGGAGTCTAAAAACAGGCAAGTGGTGACACACTGAAATGAAGAGGTCCTAAGTTCCTCTTGAACACTTTAGTGGCCACCTTCCTTGCAGAGCCTAAGTGCAAATTTTGTTAAAAAATTTTTGTGTGTGTGTAGGACTGGCTATTAATCCCAGGGCCTCACATACCAGGCAAGTGCTCTGTCTCTGAGTTACATTTCCAACACCCACTTCTTTAAATCTTTTTTTCATATTTTTTATTGGTGCCTTATAGTTGTACATAATGGTGGGGTTTGTTGTTACATATTCATACATGCACACAATCTAACAGGATTAGGCCGTTATTGCTCCCCAGCACTTCCCCGCTCCGTCCGCACCTCCCACCACCTCTTGGTCCCTTTGCTCTACTGATCTCCCTTTGATTTTCATGAGAAATCCCCCTCCCCTCCTACACCTTTCTTTCCTTTTTCCTTTCTAGCTACTGAATTTGAGAGTACAACCCTTGACCTTCTGCATTTGAATTATATTGCTTAATAGAATGGTCTCTAGTTCCATCTGTTTTCCTGCAAATGATATAATTTCATTTTTCTTTATGGCTGAATAAAACTCCATTGTGTATATATGCCACATTTTCTTTATCCGTTCATCCATTGTTGGATACCTTGGCTGGTTCCATAATTTGGCTGTTGTGATTTGTGCTGTTATAAACTTAGGTATACATATATCATGGTAGTAGGATGACTTCAGTTATTCAGGATAGATACAGAGGAGTGGTATAGCTGGGTCATGTGGTGATTCCATGCCTAGTCTTTTGAGGAACCTCCATACTGATGTCCATAGTGGTTGTACTGATTTACAATCCTACATCAGTATCAAAGTGTTCCTTTTTATCCATATCCATATCCTCTCCAGTGTTGATTATTATTTGTATTATTATTATTATCATTTTTCGTACCAAGGATTGAACCCAGAGTACTTAACCACTGAGCCACATCTCCAGCCCTTTTTATATTTTATTTAGAGACAGGGTCTCTCTGAGTTGCTCAGAGCCTCACTCGGTCGCTGAAGCTGGCTTTAAACTTATGATCCTTCTGTCTCAGCCTCCCTAGTTGTTGGGATTACAGATGTGCACCACTGTGCCCAGCACTGGCTTAAACTTTATCTTGAGACAGAGGCTAATTTGCCCAGGGTGGCCCCCAACTTTGAATTCATTTGCCTTAGCCTCCCAAGTAGCTAGAATTATAGACATGAACTACCTTGCCTCCCTTGTTTATTTACTTGTTTAGTGCTGGGGATGGAACCCAGGGCCTTATACATCCTCGGCACCCTCTCTGCCACTGAATTAACATGCCTAGCCCCAAATGCAAATTTTAGTCAAAGGTTTGGGGGGAATATTCAGTCTACTTACACTAATTAAATGCACAGTTTGGCAGATGGCTCTGGGAAGTGGAGGGACAGGAAAGGGCAGAAAAGGTAGACTGAATTCACTAAGAACTGGAGTTAAAAAACAATGGGTCTGAAATATTTCCATAGAGAGTTTTTTTCTCAAAGAAACAGTAGCATCCAGGGTCTGTCTTCTAAACCATCCTTACTCAGTGACACATTTTCTGTTATTATTTTTATGGTATTTTATTTAAGTATAGTTCAAATACAAATTTATTTAAATTTATATTGCAATCTCAAATAGAGTGCTTCATGAATTTTTTTGTTGTTTTGCATTCTGCCTTTTTGGTGTCAAAGCTCAGGAAATTTTTAATTGTGGTTGAAAGCAGATGAAAATGAATACGAAAAGAAAATGAGACCTGGTGTGATGGTGCATGCCTGTAATGTCAGCAGCTCGGGAGGCTGAGGCAGGAGGATCAAGAGGTCAAAGCCAGTGTGAACAAAAAGCGATGCACTGAGCAACTCAGTGAGACCTTGTCTATAAATAAAATACAAAATAGGACTGGGGATGTGGCTCAGTGGTCAAGTGCACCTGAGTTCAATCCCTGGTACCCCCTCCCCCCTAAAAAAAAAAAACAAAAACCAAACAACAACAACAAAAAGGTAAGGGAGATCACCAGATCACCGAGGGGTACATTTTCAAGGGGAAAATGGTGACAGGCTACGACGAGGTTCTGAGTTTTATAGGGTTTAGCAGCGCCAGGTCATGGGAGGAGTTGGTCAGTTACTTTTGGAGGGCTTACTTTCTGTGGGCAGGGGGATTTTGGCAGATAAGGGAGATTGTAACAGTTCAGGTTCCTGAGCTCCCCTTTTCCCTGAGAATTTTGTAAGTCTCCATTTTCTTCATTCCAGACACTAAAAGGGGTATAATGAGTTAGGGCAACATCATCATATCTAGCTACTTCCTGATAAGAAGTGGGGATCGCTGCAACTAGAGTCCAAAGGAGAAACATAGCTTTCACATGTTCTTGGGTGGTGACCCTGGAGATGATGGAGACACATGCTGTTAGAAACCTCTGGCAAAGATTAATGAGACTTGGAAGAAGGGAGAGAAATAAGACATCAGGAGAATGGGAGTAATAATGGGCCAAATCCAGGTTGGGAGTCCTCTCCACCATCCAGAGGAGGAGGAGATGTTTGCTAAGTTAGTAGCTTGTTCCTTTAACTTTCTCATCTTATGCCTTACTATTCCTGACTTATTAACATAAAAGAAACATTCTTCCCTGAGGAAGAAGCAGAGACCACCTCTTTCTGTAGTAGGGAAATCTATGCCCTGACGATTTTGGGGGATAACAGATGCCAGGGAATCCAACTGATTTTGTAAAGTCAGTTCTAAATCGTTGACCTGTTAGATATCCTCAATAACCCATTCTGACAACTTTTTATAGTAGTAGTAGAGGTTCCTAATCCCACTGCTGCTGTGCCAATCCAGGAAGATAGCTCTAGCCCTTTGAGTAAAGGAATAAACTGAGGGGGTCTCTTGTGTCTGGTGTATGCCATTATCAGGATAGGTAAACTTTGGTTGTTAGGCAAAACATCAATTTGAGAAGTCCAATTTTTGGTAGGCAGGGGTAAATATGAGTCCTGCAAAGGAAAAATGCCTCAGAATTTGTGGGGCTGACACAAATGTATGTCTTAAGTTCCAATAAAAGAACTATTATCTTTTCTTTTAAATGCCCAGGTATGGCTGTATTTTGGTTACAACTGTTTTTGCTAGGTCTTTAAGACCAAGCTGGTCAAATTGACCTTGTTCCCTCAGGGGTCACTCTTAGGAACTTGAGAGCAGCCTCTTAGCTCCTTTAGTGCCATCGGCCAGGATGGGTCAGTGTGTCCTTGACCATGTGGCTTCCCTTGGAAGCATCAGGGATGTCTCCCTCTCCATTGACCCTCCTCTTTGCAGTATGTGCACTGATCAGCTTTCTGTTCTCCAGGGTCTCATTGATGTCCCTGATTGGGAGGTCCTGTGGTCCAGAGTTGCAAAACCCTTAGAGAAGTCCCCTTGTTCCCTGGGTTTGAGCTGACTCAGAGGGCAAGAGCCCAATATTGGTCTTTTCTCTTTTTTGACCCTTGTATTTCCTTAACTTCAGCCTCTGAATGTCCAGCAAACCAGTTTCACGAGTCTTAAAGTGAGAGTACTAGACTTTACCTTTAATGTCTATAACTTTATAGTTATTTACCCCTTCTGTTTAATTGGGTTCAGTATTAGTACTGGAAGTTCACCTTATATCATCCTGTGTGTCCTGTAGGTGATGGCCTATTATCTCAAATTAACTTAGGTTGTTATATTAGAGGTTATACTTCTGTAAGGCACTAACAGACAACAGTTAAGGTTTACGAGGAAAATACAAAATGAAATTAACAGTAGCAAACATATTTAGTTTGTATATTAACTATTAACCAAGAAAAATATATATATATATTTTTTTATAATCCCAAACCTTTATTTTAAACTTTAGTTTGAAGAACACCAGCTTGGTAAAATGTTCTTCTAAACCTTATACTTTGAAGACTTACATACTTGGAAGATATGACAAGTCAGTAACAGTACCATGATTACTCTGATGTTCTTATATTAACCAACTTTAACTTTCAAAGAAAAGTTCAGAATCTGTAATGTAGTGTAATACTCTAAAACAACAGTTATGGTTTTAACCAGAGTTGTACAAACCCTAATTCCTTTAAGACTAGTTTCTCTAAATAGTAAAACTTAATAGACACAAGACAACTGATGTGATGTTAAATCTAATTTCCTCATTTTTAACTGTAAAATCCAAGACATCAGATAAGTGTAGTTAACAGTACTAGCTATCTCTTTCCTGTTGAAGAAAAATCCCACACACAATCGATATTACACTCTAGACATTTTATAGAAACCAACACTGTTAATTGTCTGACCACCTAGAAAAACTTTTGAGTTAGTAATTTTAAAAACATCTTTGGGACTGGGGATATAGCTCAGTTTGTAGAGTGCTTGCCTCTCAAGTACAAGGCCCTGGGTTTAATCCCCAGCACTGCAAAACAACAACAACAACAACAACAACAAAAAACCATTTTTACTTTCATCTGTTTACCTAATTTAAATTGAACTTTTTATGTCATGTGAACTAAAAGATATTTGGATCCATTTCTCTTAAACTTTAATTTATGAGTGCTCATTTATGTATATGCCAATTTTGATACCATGAACATGATATATGGACATAAGCACCTACGTAGACACAACAGCACACTACATCGGTATGCACACATACATAAAACAGGAACAGAGAGCTTGTATCTGTTTGTAGGTAGATCTCCATATGGAGGAGGCAATGCTACAGATGTTTATTCAAGTCTCTTATATTTATACTGTTAGAAATTAAAATAGAACTTATGACTTAAACATAGAGGCCTATGCAGTTGGAAATGCTAGGTGTAAAGTTTAACAGCCATGGTGGACACTGAGATTCAGGTGGCCACTTGTCCTCAGTGGCTATCAGATTTATTCCCAACATCACCATGTCTATGTTGTTTTTTAAGGATTTTGTAAAAGGAGATTCTCCAATGTATTTGAGAACTAATCCTTGAAAATTTGGCCTCTAAAGAATGACAGAGTGTAAAAACCTCTATAGTTAGAAAAACTAAGATTGATCAGAAAAATATTTTAATGTAGGGTCACAGGATCAAATGTGAATTCACTGTAAAACCATGAACTCAAAAACAGAAACAGACATTATTACCTTATGTAAGTAGATGACTGCATGACCAATGTGATTCCACAACATGTACAATCAGAAAAATGAGAAATTATACCCCATTTATGTATGATATATCAGGGTGCATAAATGTGTTCTGCATGTTTAACTAATTAGAACAAATAAAAAAATTTAAAAATAGAATTAAAAAAGAAAAACATTAGTTCTAAAAAAAAAAAAGACATGCTCATAATCAAAGGAGCATGCAGAACTTCTTTATCAGATCAGAGTGTGCTTTTGGCTCAGATTAGAGTCAGTTGAGATATTGAAGGAGAACCCTGGAATCCTTAGGTAAAGAGTCTCAAGGTAAGGAGACTTGTGTATATGAGATCATTCCACATTCCCTCCTTGTGCTATAATGATTAGGGAGGAACTTGTTAAGAAGTGGCATGGTAGACTCCTAAGAGGAGATAAGGTAGTCAGCCATTTAGGTCCCACAAGTGGCTTGGATTTAAAAGTGACACTTTTTTCCCCCTTTTGGTCTCAAACCAGATTTGAGTAATCACCTCTGCAGGGCTTGTAAGTCTTGCAAACTCTGTAGGCCTTGGATAGAGAGAGAGATCTGGCAAAAGCTAAGAAGTAAGGGAAGCTGCTATTTTGAGCTTGAGAGGCAAAACCTCATATATAGGTCATTTTAACCATTTTATCTTTTGTAAAATCTATCTATTAAGGTGTGGTCTTATAATTTATGTTTTCTACAGAGACCCTTTTTCATGTCCCCATTTGGTAATCAGGCCACGTTGAATGCAGAAAATTATTGGGCATCTCCATCTCAACTGTGATTAGGTCATCCCCTACTTTTGAGGATGAGGCTCTCCTCTGAGCAACAACAACAACAACAACAACACCAAGAAACCAAATGAAAGAGAACAGAATATGGGCATCAAGAAAAGTGTCTCCTTGGCTAGGGGATATCTTCCCCAATGCTGGAGCTTCTAGGATTCAGCAGTTTCTGCCTTTCCTTCCATGACCTCTGTCTGGGGCCTCATTCAGAATGGAGAATACTAACTTCTTGATAACTATTTTAATTTAAGGGAGGAAGGACATTTGACTGCTAGTTGTGCCCTTAAAGTTTCTTACATGTTCCCTTGGATGTTGTCCTTTTGGAACCTCATACTCACGGGACTGGGATTTCATATTACGCTTTTCAATTTGAAGTGGGAGGCGATTCTGTTAGTGCTCTGGGTGATATCTCCACTAGACAAAATAAATAATTTGGATTCCTGAAGTAGGACAGATGAAGGGTAGTTTTACTCTAATTAACTGAGAGAGATTTTCTGGTCTTTTTCCTGCAAGATGAGGGGAGTACAGAAGAAAATGTGTCTTAATAAGAGTCTTGAGAAGGTAGCCTAATTTTTGTTTATTTATTAATTATTATTATTTTTTGGATACCTGGGACTGAACTCGGGCACTTGACCACTGAGCCATATCCCCAGCCCTATTTTGTATTTTATTTAGAGAAAGGGTCTCATTGAGTTGCTTAGCACCTCGCTTTTGCTGAGACTGGCTTTGAAGTATCAATCCCCCCTGCCTCAGCCTTCCAAGCCTCTGGGATCACAGGCGTTTGCCACTGCTCCTGGCGGTAGTCGAATTTTAATGCTAGGGGAGCTCTTCGTTGAAAATCTCTCATAATGGATCCCTGTTTAAGAGACAAGACAGTGTGGACAGAACTGGGGTGGAAGAATTTCTGGAGGAAGAGGTTGCTTGGCTCAAGCTCTGGGGATTAATGAGTCATCTCTTCCCCAAAGACCTCAGATCAGACTGAGATTTCATCTCAGGATCCAAGATTCATTGAGCGAGGGTGCCCTCCACCATTGGGCCAAGTCAATCAGAAACAGAGACAGATAGTGGTTAATATTTGGTGCCCCTGATGGCTGTTGAGGTCAGATTTGGGGCATGAGACCTTCATGCAGCACCAGGGAGTCGCCCCAGCCAGCTGCCTTCAGTTATCTCAAGCCTTACTGTGTCCCACACACCAATTTTCTCCCACAGAAAAGGAACTGAAGCAAGTCAGGACTGACATTCCCAACACCTGGGTGAAAGGGGATGGAACCCACTTCTTGACTTTTGAATGACAGCAGGATGACATCAGACTTTCAAGACCTAAGACCCGATTGTCAGGGCAGTTACCTTGGCCCATGCTGACCAGTTCTAATTGGATTCCTAACCATATATTCTTACCAGTTTTATAGCTAGGAGGAACTATCCTTATCTCCCAGAGTTTCAGGATTTGGTCACAAAAGTCTCCTCCTTCAGGGAAACTTGGGTTCTTCTTATCAACATTATTTTGGGCCTGCATTTCTTCTATAGTGAACAGATAGTTTGCTAAGAAATGTGACATCCTGTCCACAAAAGCCAAGCAGGGCTGCAGGTAAATTGCTTCTTGGAAAAGAACACATGTGGGGGTCAGCACAGGTTACCCATTTGATAGAATTATTATACACAACATTTAGTTTTTATAGTGTCACAGATGTCCTCATGAGCTGTAGTTAAGATGTCTAATGCCATTTAATTTTTGCAAAATACCTTTCTTTTGGCATTACCTCTATTTAGTAGAGATCCCTTTATCTGTGTCAATTAGGACTTTCTTGGTAAAGTTAGTTAGAACTTTTATGTGCCACATAGAAGCCCAAAATGAGGGATAAATATTGGGGCTAGATAATCATACTAGCAAACACAGAAACAGATCAAGCCTGCCTATGTAGGAGGTTAGGACAATTTTTAGGTCTCAGATTGACTCAGAAAAAAGCTTGTAACTCTGACAGTCTCTTTTGGTAGTTATCAGGCACTCCTGTCCGTGAAACATTCCTTTTTTTTTTTTTTTTTTTTTCAGTGCTGGGAATCAAACCCGGGGCCTTGTGCATGTAAGGCAAGCACTCTACCGACTGAGCTATCTCCCCAGCCTGAAACTTTCCTTTATAGCCTCCAGCTTTACTTACTTTTGGTGGGGGTTCATCTGCTATTTTGGGGGCAGTAAACAAAGAAGTGGGATGGGTGTCAGGACCTGACATAAGGGGTTTATGGAGTAGGGAGTCTGCAAGAATTGATTACAGAGCAGAGCAAGGCTGACATAATGAGGGCCTTAAGTGGAGGTTTAAAAAAAAAAAAAATCTTGTAGGTAAGGAACCTCAGGCCATTTGCCATTTTGTTGGAGGAAATTGTCGAAGTTTTGGAGGATTTGGGGGTCAAAGGTCCCGAATTCTGTATTTGGGCCATTGACTTAGGTTGTCTAATTTAGATTGTAGCCAGATCTAGGTACTCAGCCTAAAGGCGTTTGCTTTTGAGGTCAGATTAGAGGTGAAAGATTTTGAAATATTTATTGAGACAACCTAAGGGGGAGTCCCATGGGATGGACTGGTTAGCCCCCATGTTGAAGAGGTTTGACTGGGGTGATGGTTGAGATCAAAATGTCCCTTGACGTCTCCCGTCACTGGACAGAGTTCCACTGGAGAATGAGAAGGCAACCCCTCCTAGAATCCCAATGGTGGAGGACCGCCAGGGTCTGTATGAGCCCAAAGGCAAGGGCCTCGGGCAGGGCGCCTCTGCAAGAGAATGGAAAGGATCTTACCTCTCAGAAGGATGAGAAGGCCGGTATTGCATGTGGGGGAAGAAATGGCAGAAAGTGGCCTCTGATCCACAGATCTGCATACATAACAGAAGGAAGGAATCAGAGAGGATAGGGTTAAAAGGAGGATGCCTCCAACATCAGTAAAGACCCAGTACAGGTTCTTGCTCCATCCATGTGGCAGTAAGGCAGCAAAAATTTAGCCCAGAATTGGGGCTGATTTTGGGTTGCTTACTGGCTGCTGTTGAGCTATAGTGAACTGGAGAGTGTGGAGGGCCTCCTTCTTTCAGAAGGAAAGAAGGAAAGGAATGGAAGGGAGATGAGGAGAGAGAAGACAGTAGAGGTTTGTTAGGACAGGGAGGGGTAGAGAGCCCCAACCCCATCCTGGATTTTTAGCACCAAATGAAAGTGAATGCCAAAAAAAAAAAAAAAAAAAAAAAAAAAAGAAAAAGAAAAAAAGAAATGGAGACAGACCTCAAGGGAATCAGTATGATCAGAGGGGCACATTTTCAAGGGGAAAATGGTGACGGGCTATAACAAGCATCTGAGTTGTATAGGGTTAGCAGGGCCAGGTCATGGGAGGAGTTGGTCAGTTGCTTTTGGCAGATTTACTTTCAGCGGGCAGGGGGATTTTGGCAGATAAAGGAGATTGCAACAGGTCAGATTCCTTAGCTCCCTTTTTCCCTGAGGGTTTTGTAAGTCTCCTTTTCCTTCAGTGGTAAAATACACATAATAGTAAAGCCACCATTTTAACCCTTTTTAAGTGTGTAATTTAGTAGCACATTGGTACGTTCAGTGTTTTGCAACCACACGTCTACCCAGTTCCAGATATGGATGACATTTTATATGAATGTGTTCCCCTGTGTGGTTACCATCTATATCAAAGACTAAAACTTTCCATCATTCTAGAAGGTTCTGTCTTGTCACTTCTATGACTATTACTACCCCCACCTACAAAGGAACCTCTCTTCTGACCTCTCACCAGTGAAGTTTTGCTTGACCTTGAAAGAGCCCATGTAAATCAAATCAGTGTTTAATGTCTGTCTTCTTTCGCTCAACCAGACATCTGTGAAATTTACCCATGTTGTTATGTGAATTCTTTTTTATTCAGTAGTTCTTTTTTGTTCCATGGATATACACTTACCACAGTTTATCGGTGGATATTTGGTTGTCTTTGGTTTTTTGATATTCTGAATAAAGCTGTTATGAAAATTGCCTGCCTGTTGTCTTGTGGACCTACGCATTTATTTATTTTGTGTGAATTCCAAGGAGTAGAATTCTTGTGTCATTCGTGGGGATATGCTTAACTTTCTTTCTGTAATTTTGCAGTCGGCCCTGGGTGTGAATTTTCGGTCCTGCTGCTTGCTTCTGTGAAGTTAGGCAATTTACTTTTTACGGTTTTCTCAGCTGTAAAATGGACATTGCATAGCCACGGTTCAGTCAAGAAAACCCACATCATTCTAGTTATTTCTAGGAGAGAAAGACTCAGTGTGGAGGATTAGGTACCTCCTGAACTGTGGAAAGGCTATCAGATTAAAAACTCAGGGCCCACTGCTGGCTTTCTCATTTGTCCCACAGAGAGGAAGCTGCTGCCACCAGAAACCAAGACCTGCCTAACACCCTTCAGTCTTTTCAGCCTCCTCAGCCCTGAGGTAGGCGAATTAGCAGGGAGGGAACTTGGAGATGACTCATGCTTAGAAATCCACCTTGCTTCTGCTGCTGCAGGAAACAACAACAACAACAACAACAACAAAAACCAAAAACCAAAGGGCTTTTGGCTTTTGCTTTGCTTCATCCTTCCAGATCTTAAACTTATGTATCTCTTTGGCCAAGAAGTTGGAGGCATTTCTGTTAAGTACCAACAAGCCAGAAGTGGCTGAAACCTCCTGTGAGGTGCACGGTCAATTTAATTTCTTATTTTCATCTTTATTGCTGAAGAACACAATGCTGTCACCAGAGTGACCTCTGTAAGGCATGCTCAGAATCCATCCTGTGAAGTTGTAGTCACCTGTCACGGTACGGGTGGCAGTTGGCAGAGCTGCCTGCAAGTCAAGTGTTTCTCTGGAAGGGCCTCACTTCTGCATCTACACTCTGTGGTCCTAAGTACTTTTCTACAGGAGAAAGCTTGAGAAGTTACAGCTTTTGGGCTGGGGTTGTATCTCAGTGGTGGAGCACTTGCCTAGCCTGTGGAAGGCCCTGGGTTTGATCACCCCAGCACCATAAAAAGAGAGAGAGAAAAAAAAAAAAAAAAAAAAAAAAAAAAAAAAAAAGGAAATCACAATTCTCAAGCCTACAATTTAATGTAAAAATGAAAGGCAACTTAATTGTAAGACCTTCTTTGATGTATGACTTTATGGAACATAATGAATTCTTTCTTTTTGAAGTGATTCTAATTTGGTAGTTTTTATAAAATGAAAGGTAGTGTGTAAGTCTGGTTTATAACTCCCCGTATCTTTAACTTCTTTTGTCTTTGACAAATGAAATGAAAAGAAATTAGGTTCTTATCCTAGTTTGTGCCTCAGATCTCATGCTGACAGGATGCTCTCTGATCCACCAAAACATTTATCAATAGTGTCTGTCCTAAATATTTTGAGCTTGTTTTATGAAGTATGAGCTATAATGTATTGCTTTAAGGACATTTAAAAAATCTTAAATCAGTTTTGGCATTGTCCTGTCATTTGTGGAAAGAAGAGCTTTTATTTACCTTAAAGTATCAGCAATCCCAACATTGCAAAAAAAAAAAAAAAGAAAATAAAAATAAAAATAAAAAAAATCAGCTAATCTTCTCTCATTTAAACAATTTTTCCTGTAACTCTGACCTACTTAAAAAAAATTTTTTTTAGTTGTTGATGGAACTTTATTTTATTCATTTATTTATAAGCGGTGCTGAGAATCGAACCTAGTGCCTCCTGTGCAAGGCAAGCGCTCTACCACTGAGCCACAACCTCAGCCCCAACTCTGACCTACTTAACCTTGTGTTCATAACTGCTTTAAAGTGAGTGAGAAACTGGCCATGAGATTCATAGATTAACATTTTAGACATCTACAGTACTACTTCTGAAGACTTCTTGCATGGAAATTTGAAATGATAAGAAGAACAAATTTCTAAGTGCAAAGATAAGCTTGACCAGAGACTTTATTTCAGCCACTGGGTTAGTGGTTAGTGGCTATTTGCAGAGCTTTCTTAGATTTTGAATGTGCTAGAAATATATTGACAGAATCCTTTTTTATCTCTTTTTCTCCAGACTTGGAGTCTGCCAGGGCTAACAATGGATGTCCAAACAGTTTACAGCGTCTGATACAATGAACAAAGGGTTTCAGTGTTTGGCGAGTAGAAAATAGAGCTGGAGGGGAGCTTCTTCTGGGTAGTGACCTAATTCACTTCCTCAGCAAAAATCCTTGGTCTTAAGTATATATATAACAGAAGTTATATATATTTGTGTGAGTGTGTATGCTGGGAATTAAACTCAGAACCCTGTGCTTGCTAGGCAAGTGTTCTACCACTGAGCCACACTCCCAGTCCTAACTATAATAGGTATATTTCTGACCCAGATGTCTATAAATATTTCAGTTAGTAATGTTACAGCTTGAGGAAGCCTTGTGTTGTTGCTTTCTGTATTTTTTAGGTACAGTAAAAACTTTATTTTTTATAATAATCTTTAAAAAAAAAAAATAAAGTTCTGGCTGGGGACTTAAGGAAGGCAGCTGAAATTGCATCCTTCTCCTGGGTCCCTGAAACTTCCCCAGTGCTAGGAATTGGTTTGTCATCCACTTTTTTAAAGATAAATTTCTGTGTGCTCTTTTTCCTGAAAAATGTGGAGAAACAAAATTGGGTTAAAAATAAAATTAGATCGGGTACATGTTAGTGTTTGCCTCAATCTTTGGGAGACTGAGGCAGGAGGATCCTTGAACTCTTGAGATCAAAACCAGCCTGGGCAACATAGTAAGATCACCATCTCAAAAAACATATATAGAAACTGATGGTAGAATGAGAGACATTATTACCCTATATAATGTGTGATACTGTGTGACTCTGCCCCATGTATAGCCAGAGGAAAGAGAAGTTATGCTCCATTTGTGTACAATGTGTCAAAATGCATTTCACTGTCATGTATAACTAATTAGAACAAATTAAAAAGATATATATAGAAACTAAAAAAAAAAAAAAAAAAGAGTAAAAGTAAAAGAAATTGGTTCAGGCTTTGCTAAATTTCAAAATATCATTTTTGTGATTTACTTTGTCCAGAACATAAATTGGTAGTGCTTTTGCTCTTTATCTTTACCCATGGAGAGAATATCTGTGGTCAGTGTGCACTGTCTGTAAGAGTCCTTCTTGTCTATGAATAGAATCCAAGCAAAGGAGCATACACATGTCTAGGAGGGGCAAATCAAATTTGGTTTACTAAGAAACCCTGAGTAACAATTGCATTGTTGTTCTGAATCATATTTGGGTATGATTGGATGATTAAATATAAATGGTGACCAGACTGGATTATATCCCAGCACTGAACTCTCCAAAAAAAAAAAAAAACAAGACAAACAAATAAACAAAAAAAACCCCAGCAGTTATCTATCACCCCAGACATTTACCAGATTTACTCTTTTGGCTTCGTATTTAGGATAATGATTTATGTAGTGAAGTGTCACATAAACTGTGTTACGGTCATTTTTGTCTCTTGGTCTGGTCTGTTTCAACTTGACTATATTGGTAACACAAGAGGAGTCTCCTACATTGCCTTTGAATAATATAAGCAGTATAAACATTTTTGATTGGAAAGAGCTTAATCCTAATGGATGCTTGGAAAGAGTGAACTGCAAAAATGCCCTCCGTTAGATATAAATTTCAGTGCACATGTTTAAACTTTCAGAAGAGCAGGGTGTTTTCAGTGAGGGTCTAAACCTGTGGGCTCAGGTTTTACCTAGTGAGGGAGGCTTTTAACACAGGGGTGTTGATCATGAACTCCCAAGGGCATGTCTAGTGGTTTGCATTCCTAGGCTAGACTTGGAATAGTTGCTCAGGTTTTTTGTTCTCTGTGTGTAACATACTTCTTATACACCATGTATTTCCTAATACCTGTATTGATACTACTAACACATGTTGTTATTTATCTACTTTGAGAATTACTAGAAGCAAGATTTTGGTCTCAGTCTGGCTTCCAATACAGTATGAGATCAGGAACCGTGAACATGTTCACATTTTAGTTTAGGTAAAAATATAATCAGAGAAGTCACTTTGCTACCAAAACCAAGTGTAGTTCACTTGGAGTTGACCTAACTTTTGAATTATGTACCAATAATTTATCCCTTATTAATTAAATCAAAGACCAACAGGCAGATGAAAGCACAACAGGGACTGTGGCATGGCTCAGAGGCAGAGTGCTTGATCCTTAGCACTGCATAAGAATAAACAAATAAAATAAAAGGCATTCTGTCCATCTACAACTACAAACAGTTAAAAAATAACAGGATTATCTCCAAATAATGACTGGATGCCAAAGACAGAAGTGGTACTTCTTGAGGAAAGAAGGGGAAATGAGGCAAAGGAAATCAGGAATGGAGAAGGGCATGTCTCTTTTCAGTGCCCCATGAGCACCTTGCATGCAGATAAGGCCCCATGTCTTGGTGATTGGACACCTGCACATCTGTCCTTCATTACTGGCTTTTGCATAAATACAGGCTAGGGCTTGGCAAACTACAGCAGACTGCATGTTTACTTGTTTGTTTTCCTGTCCACTAGTTCATAACCATTCTTCTGTTTTCGAATGTTATATTTTGGGGAGATGGGTACTGGGGATTAAACCTAGGGGTGCTTTACCACTGAGCTACATCCTAGTCTTTTTAATTTTTTATTCTGAGCTAGGGTCTTGCCAAGTTGCTGAGTCTGGCCTTGGACTTGGAATCCTCCTGCCTCAGCCTCCTTAGTTGCTGGGATTACAGGCATGTACCTCCATGCTTGGCTAAATAGTTAACTTTTAATGGTTATATGGTTTAATGTGTTAGTCTTCCCTTATCCACATTTTGCTTCCTGTGGTTTCAGTTACCTGTCAACTGAAGTCTAAAAATATTAAACGAAAAATTCCGGTTTTAAACAATTCATAAGTTTTAAATAACATTTATTACAGGATACTGTTATAGTTATTATTGTATATTGTTAAAATTGTTCTGTTTTATTGTGTTTATGTCTTACCATGCCTAATTTATAAATTAAACTTTATCATAGGTACATACATATAGGAAAAACTATACATAAGGTTTGATACTACCTGTGGTTTCAGGCATCCCCTGGGTGTCTTGAAATGTATTTCCCGAGGGCTAGGAGGAACTACTGTATATGATTATCCTCAGTTTTTCCCCTTGGCCCACACAAACTAGAATATTCACCCTCCGGTGCCTTAAGGAGGTGTTGGCTGGCCCCTGGCAGAGTCTTCCAGCAGCAGAGTACTTGGTTTCTCACCTGTTCTTCTGTGACCTTGGCAGAGTGGGTCAGGATGCTGGCTGTGGGGAGATGCATGTGGATATACCTGTCTGCCGCCCCTCTTGGCTGTGGAGGGGGATTGGGCCTGACTGCTGCGGCTTGTGTGTTTCTGGGCAGAAAAGTGACTGGATAGCAGGGGCTCCTTGAGGGTTACATAAGAAAATGTGGCAAAAGTCTACCGCAAAACACATTTTGGTTTTAGGATATAGACAGGCCTTAAACCTGATCCCCTGATGATCATTGGGTTTTGGATGTTCTTGCTTCTCTGGATATCAGCTTTGGGACATGGGTTGTGTTGTGTTTCTAAGTTGTTGACTATTTCATTTCTAAACAATTCATAATTTCCTGTCAGAGGAAACTTCAGAGTTACAATGAAGCACCGGGGTGGGTTCAGTGTCTTAAAGAAACGCAGAGCAGAGGAGGAGGTAGTGAGGCTCCTCCCACTCAGCAGATGGGGGAGGGCTTTGGGCTGACACATCCAGCTCTGTGACCTGTGAGTCTCTGTATATCCTAACGGCAGACCTCCTTTTGAAGGTAATGGTTTTGTCATGTCATTGGGTGTTTGTTTTCAAAGCCCAGTGCAGAGTAGATAGGTAAACATTAAATGCATGCAATCTGATTTTAAAATCTTATATTAAACTTGTGTCACTATGGATTGTCCTTTTAAGAGTGAGGCTTATGGGGGCTGGAGAGATAGCTCAGTTGGTAGAGTGCTTGCCTTGTAAGCACAAGGCCCTGGGTTGGATCCCCAGCACCCCCCCTCCCCCCCCCCAAAAAAAAGAATGAGGCTTATATAAATAGTGGAAACACCTCTCATTTATGTAGTACCTGATGGTTTATAAAAGTTCCATGTCAGAGTCTCGCTTGATCCTCATAAGAATCCTGTGAGATGGGTATTGTCACTGGGATGCCCAGAGAACTTCTTGATCAGACAGTGGTTAGTGTCAACCCAGGTACTTGAACTATTTTCCAACTAGAGCAGCTGGAGAAAGCTTGGTGTGCCATGTCGTCCATCCCTCAGCCCCCACTGCACCCAAGGGAGCAGAAGCCTGCCATTGTGGCGAGTGCAGAAGTCCTTACCTGAGTTTTCTTTCAGTGAGAGGTGCTGGTGGTTGTTATCCTCCTTCAGCTGAGGACCCTTGATAATGCAGTTCGTTCGCTCAGTACTTTGTCTTACTCAGGTGTGTGCATCTGTATCTCAGAACAGTTAGTGGACATTTCTCTTGTGCACTCTGTTATGCTTTCTTATCCATTCCTCAATAATGTACTGCAAGGGGCTTTGGAACCTGGTACAGAAATTGTAGTTCACATTAATCTTTTCCCACAGTAACTAGGGAATCTTGGCTGGTGCTTAAACCCATGGATGGGCCCCTGGGCCTCAGTGTCCTTGAGAAAGCCATCACTTCCTGTGTGATTCCGGGCCAGGCCTCCCTTTGCACCTTTCCTACCTCCTGTGTCCAGTAACCTGCTATCAAATTAGACTTAACGTTTCTTCCCTAGTTTTCAGCAGGATGAGGACTTCTGACTCAAATATATAAAAATAACAAATCCACTTGTACCATTGATCTACCTTCAATTTATTTTGCTCACAGATGGAGACCAGGAGCCTTTCTGAGATCCAGCCCCACCTTACTCTCCTGGGGCATCACATCTGCCTCCCTTTGTGCCCAGCTAGGGTGGTCTTTGTCCATCTTACCTACGGGCTTCATTCTCTTCTTCCAGGGGGGCCCTAAACATGAAGACAACCCTGATCTCCCTGATGAGGCCGGTTCCTCTTATTTTAGATTGTTCTGAGCTTTCCCTTCAGAGCCCATATCACAGTTTTAGTTTGAAAGTTGCTGATTGGTTGGCTCCTTGTTTTACCACTGACCCCCACTGGCCTATGAACTCTGTGAAGGTAGGGACTGTGTTTATTACCGATGTCCCTCAAATGACTGGGGTCACATCTGTGTAAACTCATGCTATTTTTTAATTGAACCCACAGCCTTGTGCTTGCAAGGCAAGCACTTTACTGACTGAGCTATCTCCCCAGCCCTAAACTCATTCGAGATTGAAACTACCCTAAGTCAAAAAATGCCTATGATACTCATAATACTCCCAACCTGGTAGCTTAGCAACACAACACACTGCAGATTACTGGTGGGGACCCTTGAGATCACCTGGCTCACTGGGAGTTACTGTCCCACACCTTGATGCTCTGGGTCATGATCATGAGTGTGGTTTCTGGGAATGCATGTTGCTTTTGCATCACTGGCAAGTTGTTACTGAACCAGTCCCGCTTTGCCTGCCACCCAGTGTGCCAATCACTGAAGCCAGGAGTTTTGCAAAAAAAAGAAAAGTTTATTTACAGAGCACCAGTTGTTAAGAGAGAAGCCTCAAATCTGCCTCCCTGGCAATCGGGCTGAGGGGGATGTATGGGCTAAAGAAGCAAGATTGCCTAAAGGGTGGAAAAGGTGAGTAGAGTCAAGGAAAAGTGAAGTAATGAGAGCAAACTACACAGCTCCTCATAGGATGTGTGTCCAGAAAAGGGCAGCATCAGCGTGACTTGAGTGTGCAGTTTTGGTTCTCTGATGTCAGAAGATCACCTGTCAGACACCTGAACAGGCCCAAGTGAAGGGTGGTTGGCTTCATCCACCCTTCTAGACAAGGCTGTCTAGAATCCTGCGAAACAACTTAAATCATAGTGACCATACATACCACAGAGGTGCAGTCTGTAAAAAAGCGAAAGGGGTCTATTTTTTGTTTAATAAGCAACTTCTAAAATCAATGATGAAAGCAGGTAGCTGGAATCAAGTAAAGCTCAAGGGTTTGCTCAGGTTTTCCCTCTGTTTCAAAGTTGAAAGATCCTTCCACTGGGGACCACCTAATACAGTTTAATCTCCAGTGCTCGGCACAGAGCCTGGCTCAGAAGAGACATTTACAGAATGAACCATGGAATGGAGTCTACTTTCTAAGTGAATCTTTGTGTAGCTCTTGTAGCTTTCTCCTGGAAGTGGTGTTCTGCTCTCCATCCCAGTTAGGTTGAGTGGTCAACAATTCATTCTGCCAATTTCCAGGTCTCTTAAATGCCTTTGAATTCCCACACAGCAATGAGAGTAAGGTCAGAAGCTTCCTAGGATGCTGATTGATTGTGTACACTTTGTGTTATGTTAACGAGCATTTTGTGTTTGTTAGTAACAAAAACTTAAAGTATAATTTTCAGCTTTTATTTTTTCCTCACTATTTGCAAATTTACCTTGGCTAATGTAAAACCTATAGTGGAGGATTTTTATTGTAGTTATTAAAGTTCTTTTCTCATTTCCTCTAAATTACGTTTTGAAATTTTAAATTTGAGGGCAGTGGCATCTCTCCCTTTTAATTTCTGCACCACTGCACCACCTAGTGGATCATACTTGCTACAACCATTGGTCTGCTGATTTCCTGACAACCACAAATTCTGCAGAAGGGAAAAAAGCCTTTTTATGCATTAAAATCATAGGCTCTCTTCTTTCTTTCCTTTTTTTTTTTTTTTTTTTTTTTTTTTGTACTGGGGATTGGACCCAGAGGTGCTTAACCACTGAGCCACAGCCACGTCCCCACATCCCCAGCCTTTTTTTTTTTGAGTCAGGGTCTCACTAAGTTGCTGAGGCTGGCCTTGAACTTTTGATCCTCCTGCCTCAGCCTTCTGAGCCACTGTAATTACAAGCATATGCACCGCTGTGCCCAGATTTGTACTCTTTCTATCAGTGACCTTTCTTACTAGGCAAGCACAAATTTTTTGAGAAGAGTTCAATACTATGTAATTCAGAAATTTTTAAAAAATATCCATCCTTATCTGAAATTTCCCATGTTGGAAAATAATGCAGACTATCAATTTAACTCAGTGTATGTAATAATGGCATGCAGGATACTAGATCAGGTCTTTTTCTAAACAAGGCTATTTCAAACAACTGAACTTTTTGTTTCTTTAGATTTCATCATGAGAAGGAAGAAATTAAAGAGAAGCCTAGCTTTTGATATAACTTGCCTCAGTTTCATCTACTTTATTTTCTTAAGTCATGATCATTAGCAGGGCTTGTCGACTTGCATTTTTGTTACTTTGAGTAGCTTGGCTCTGATGCCCATGGTTCATCCTTAGGGAAGGTTGACAGGAAACCTCATCTTTCCCCTTCCTGTTTCTGGTCTTTGCTGCCCTCTCCCTTTATCAGAGTGTGTTCCACAATGACCAGCAGTTCTGTTTTTCTCTCTTGATTGTCTAATAGTAGGTGTAGTGTGCACTCATCCTTATGCAGAGCAACCCACAGAAGAACACATTCAGTTTTCAAGTTTATGATAGTTTAAAATTTAAGAAATACAGTTGAAATTAGAAGCTCTTTTTTTTTTTTTTTTTTTTTTTTTTTTGAATCTTGTTGTTTTTGGTACCAGGGATTGAACCAACTGGCGCTTAACCACCGAGCTACATCCCCAGCCTCCCCAGATTTTATTTTTTGGTTTGAGACAGTGTCTCGCTAAGTTGCTTGGGGCCTTGCTAAGTTCCTGAGGCTGGCCTCAAACTTGTGGTTCTCCTGTCTCAGCCTCCCAAGTTACTGGGATTAAGGTGTGTGCCACTACCCCTGACCAGATTATTGGTTTAAAATAAAACTATTGTGTCTCTTATTTAAAACTGGTTAAATTCATATTTTCAAAGCATCATTTGCTAAGTTTTATTAACATTCCTGCATGAGAAGTTTACAATGTTTATTTTTTTTCTTGCAGCAAAGATTATTCAAAGGATTCTTAAAATATAAAAATAAGTACTGTTTCTATAAACAAGTGTCTTCTTTCATTTTCAGAATAGCATGAAAAATATGTCATTTGGTTTATGGCTGCCATGATCTCAATTGCTTGAACCTCTCTTAAAAGTAGGGATGTCTTGCTGGGTCTGGTAGCACACATGCCTATAATCCCAGCAACTCAGGAGGCTGAGGCAGGATGATTGAAAGTTCAAGGCCAGCCTGGATAATTTAGCAAGACCCTGTCTCAAAAATAAACAGGACTGGGATATAGCTCAGTGGTAAAGTGCTCTTGGGTTCAATCCCCAGTAACCTCACCCCTCCCATCCCCCAAAAGAACATCTTTTAAAAGATATAAAGGGTATAAAAGATGTAAAGAAATGTTTATACCCTTTAATCCAGATTTAACTAAATATGGGGGTGGGGAACTATATGCCAGCAGTATTTGCCATAGTTTGTAGTGTAATAGCAAAAAATTAGGAACTGCTTAAATAACTGGTAGGGATATAGCTAATAAGTTATATATTAAATATGCCTATTTATAAATTTAAAGTAATTAAAATGAAATGAAGTCAAACATTTGATTCTTCAGTTGCAGTGGCCACATGTCAAATGCTCAGTGGCCATGTGTGGCTGGTGATTTTTGTGTTGAACAACACGTTTATAGGACATTGTTGGGCAGGAGTTTTGTGGGAGAGGACTGCTAGGTGGGTGCTTCTCAAACTTTAATGTACATATTCTTCACATGGGCTCTAGTTCAAATGCTTATTCCTATCAACAGGTTCAACGTAGGACATGAGATTCTGCATTTCTTTTATTTATTTATTTATTTTAATTTTTTTTTTTTTTTTTTTTTTTTTTTTTTTTTTTTTTTTTGAGATTCTGCATTTCTAACAAGCTCCCAGCTATGGGTGATGTGGTATGTAAGGGGAAATTTCTTTCAGTTCCAGCATTTCCTCCTCAGTTCCAAAAGGAAAGGTCTGTCTTTGGGGCTCAGGCCTCTGTACTTAGGCTCAATGGCTTTGTGGGATTAACTGGGCTCACTGGGATACAACAGAAGCATCAGTCTCTTTTCTGTGTGAGCTTCCTCTGACGGAGTTCTAGGTCTGGGAGGTCACAGCTGACTTTGTGTATGTTACATGCAGGCAGCATTCAACCAAGCAATTCTAATAATTGTTTTTCTTTTCTTCTCTTTTTTCTTTAGGGATTGAACCCCCAGGGCACTTTTCCACCGAACCACATTCCCAGTCCTATTAATTTTTTTATTTTGAGACAGGGTCTCACTGAGTTGGTTAGGGCTTGCTAAGTTACTGAGGCTGGCTTTGAACTTGCCATTTTCCAGCCTCAGCCTCCAGAGTTGCTGGGATTACAGGTGTGCCCCACCACACCCTGCTAATAATTGGTTTTCTAACCTGCCGTTTGACAAAGCAGTTTATAATTTTCTTTATCTTGGTGCCTATTATTGGGTGGTGGTTTGTACATATGTTTTTTTTTTTTCCCAAGTGAAGCTATGTTTTAGTGTTATATGGACTGAGTCAGATATAAAATCGCAGGGTAAACAGGACTCTGTCTTTGTTGCCAAATTAGCACCTTCCTTTTTGGCTTTATTAATGACTTCTTTGTAATTACAAATAAGAATGGTCTGTTTAAATTACACCTGAGCTTAGTGTACCAGAACCGTGAACAGAGGTCTCACGTGTCATTACCTGCTGATTGTTGTCTGTGTGCCTCACATCTTGCTAGAATCAAACTGTACCCATCTGAATCCCAATTGTGACCAATCCCCTGTGAGCTCTGGGGCCTTGCCCTGTGCTTATCTTTTCTTTTTCTTTATCCCACATTCCGCCCCCCCGCCCCACCTCCTCAGGGCTGTGGGTCAAACCCAGGGCCCATGCGTGCTAGGTTTGTGTTCTACCACTGAGCTACATCCCTAACCTCAAGTCTTACATTTTTATATGTGAAAAAAGGGAGGAATCTTACAGGGTTTTTAGATTAGTAGGCAGTAGCCATAAAACACTTGGCACAGCATCTGGCATGTTGCTAAAGTAAGTGATGATGTGTTTCAGGTCTTGTTTTACATGTGTGTTCACAAAGGCCCATCAATTGGGGGAACTTGGGAATGTGTACCTAAAACTGGCTGTTGAAAGAGCCAGAAATAAAATCTGACCTGACTCCCTGTATCCTCTACTTACCAAACTACTGCGTAAGAATTACTGAGATGGGTTATTGGACCCAGGATGACTCCTTAGAAATAGCCATCAAGCTGGTTAAGAAGTTCTGGGATGTCAGAGTGATCCAGTCCATGACTACTCTTGTCCATAAGCACCAACAACCATGGGGTTTTTTGGTTTGAAGGCCAGGGACCTGTCACCATTGGATTTTGAAGGGCACAGAAGGTGTGTAGTGAAAGAGGCAAGTTCAAAGGAAAGGAAAGGAAAGAGGCTCCTGGGTTAGAATGTGTCCTCTCCTTCCTTTTACTTCTATGATCTCCATCAAGTTCCTTTACCTCTCTGACTTAAGTCTCTTTTCTATAAAACACGTCTAGTAATTATGATATTGATAATGGCTAAAATTGATTGAGCATTTACTTTGTGCCAGGCACTACCTCAGATTCTGTGCATGCATTAATATGATTAAATTCTCATAAAAACCTGAAAAGGGTGGACCTTATTACTGCCCATGCTTTACAGGTAGGGGAAACTGAGGCAAGGAGAAGTTACATAACTTGGTCAAAGTAAATGGCAGAGTATGGATTTGAGTCCCTACTTTCTGACTACAGCATCTGATAGGTGCTTTTAAAAAGTGGCTTTAGGGCTAGGGTTGTGGCTCAGTGGTAGAGTGCTCTCCTAGCATACATGAAGCCCTGGGTTCGATCCTCAGCACCACATAAAAATAAAATAAAGGTATTGTGTCCACCTTCAACTAAAGCAAACATTTTTTTAAAAAGTAGTGACTTTAGGGACTAGGTTTGTAACCCAGTGGTAGAGTACTTGCCTAGCATGTGTGAGGCACAGAGTTTGATTCTCAGCACTGCATATAAATAAATAAAATAAAGATCCATCAATAACTAAAAGAATATTTTTTTAAGAAGTAACTTTATTGAGATAGAATTCACATCAAGTGTGCATTCAGTGGCTTTCATTGATTTCCCACTGAGTTGCTCAGCCTTTCCACACAAGGAAGCCCACAGTCTTTCCCGTTTCCCTCCAAGTCTCTGCATCTCTGGACAACTACTGTTTTCAGTTTGTTTGGATTCATCTCTTCTGGACGTTTCACACCAATCGAATCATACAGCCTTTGTCCTTTTGCATATAACTTCTTTTACTTACAATTCAGAATTCACCCATGTTGGAGCATGTATTAGTACTTCATTCTTTTTTGTGATTGAGCCTGTTGTGTGGCTGATTCACATTTTGTTGCAATTTGATGATGCACATTTGGGCAATTTCCACTGTTTGGTTATTATAAATAATGCCACTGAGAATGTCATTTGTGTCAAGTTTTTGTGTGAACATATATTTTCCCTTCTCATGGGTTCTACAATGTGTTCTTAGTCCTCTTCTGAGAAGGAAACAGGTATTCTTACTTGGGAGTAGATCTTACCTGGCTGCTGCAGTATTCATGATGGAAACCTTTATCAGTGAGACTGCTTTTGTCGGGGGCGTGGAGCGGGACTGTACAAGCAGCCCTTTATCCTGTTGTCCCCTTTCTAATAGAGCATTGAGCTCCAACGCCATTGGACATAGGAGGCAACTGAACCTTACCAGGTGAACTGCTCCAGGTCCTGGAGCCTGGGGCATGTAGGGAGCTAAAGTTAGAGCCAGGGACGTGTGCTGGCCTAAAAGCTCATAACACCATGTTTATGGCCAGCATTGTGGGGGTTTATGACCTCCCCACGTCCCACTTGAAGGTTTACCAGCCTGGATTTTACAAAATGCTTTCGTGGTAATTTCCTTGTTTCACTTTGTAAAATGACTGACAGTGTTCTTGGTGACCTGTGGCAGTGGAATTGAGTGGGTGACAAGCTCACAGGGGGGCTGAGGAGCAGAATCTTTTTTTTTTTTTAATTGGTGCATTATAATCATACACAGCAGTGGGATTCATTGTTACATATTTGCACATGCATACACTAGAGAACAGTCTTCGCTGGAAGCTTGTTCTTGGAGTCTTTTGTCCTTTGCATTTTATTTTAGCACAGTTTTCCTTTCAGAATTACAGATTGTATTCCCCAGCCTACTGTCATTCTCTCCCTGTTCTTTATTGGAAGTGTGCTGAAATTTTACTCTAGCTATGAAAGAGGGCAATGGGATTAAAAAAAAACAAAAAACCAAAATACTTAGTAATTCTGGCACTCTTCAGCAATGAGTTGGGGTTCTAGTCTCACTCTAGTAACCTGTCAGAAACCCCTCTGTAAACTTCCATGAGGATCTTTTTTCTTTAAACTTGGTTGTGCTCAGGCTGTGTCTATTGCGAGGCATGTGCTGCAGGCACACTGTGCACACCAGTTTTAACTGTTCACACAGTCAAGACTCACCATAGTGGGTTGTGATGGGAGTGTAAGGAACCCTGACACATTTGGAGCTGAGTCACTTGTGGAATATGGAGTGAACCATGACAGGTTTTATTTCTGAACCAAATATTGCATAAGTGGTTGTTTAGTTCTCTGGCAACTAATTTACTATTCTCAGGAAGGGTTCAACTTTGAAGAGACCACAGGTAAGTGCCCTGAAGCCAAAGACTTGTTTTATAATGTTAAAAATTATAGGAAGGAAAATCGTTGAGCTCATTTTCTGCCTTCTGTGGGCAAAAGCAGTTCCTGTTTATTTATTGGAGAGATATTTCAAAATTGTGTCCCGTGAGCAGATTTTTAAAATTTATGTTTTATTTTTTAATTGTAGATGGACACAATACCTTTATTTATTTTTATGTGACATCAGGATCCAACCCAGTGCCTCACATGTGCTAGGCAAGCGCTCTGCCATGAGCCACAACCTCACCCGCAGTGAGCAGATTTTTGACTAAATTCTTTATAATAGTTAAAATAAGACTAATTTCTTGGGGGAAAGGGAGGAAACCAAAAAAGTCCCAAGGGAGGAAACCAGAAAAGTCCTATTTCCAGGTATAGGTAAGGTAGGCTGTGGCTTGCCCCTCACCCAAGGTTTGCTGTTTATTTACACTCTTCCTGGGATTTCAGTTGGTTTCTAAAATGATGAAGCAGACATACAGAAAATACCAGAGTGAAGCTTCATGCAGAAAACCACTGATCATTTGTTGGATGATGTCCTCCCAAGGATTCCCACCTGTAGGTTGGAGCCTGTTGGGAACCTCGGTGATTCCAATTTCTCTCTGTCTTCCTTCCTTCCTTTCTTTTTTTCTTTTGCACTTCTTGGGATCAACCACAGGGCCTTGCGCATATTAGGCAAGCACTCCCCCACTGAGCTACTATTCCCAGCCCTTATTTGTATTTTATTTTGAAACAGGACCTTGCCAAGTTGCTGAGGCTAGCCTTGAACGTGTGATCTTCCTGCCTCAGCCTTCCTTGTTGTGGGGATTACCATGTGTGCCATTGTGCCAGGTTTTTTTTTTTTTTTTTGGTGCTGGAATGGAACCCAGGGCTTTGCACCACCGAGCCACACCTCCAGCCCTCTTCCGTCGTTCTTGGCTTTCTCCTCCCTCCTTCCTTTTCTCCGTTTCCTTCCTTCCTTGCAGAGATCCATGGAAGGAACATTTATTGAGTGCTTAGTGTGGGGAAAGCACATGTCGTAATCTGACATGGTGAGTTGTGTAAACTCCCTGTGTGTAAAATGGGGACAGTCACAGCTAACCATGGGGATGTGTTACTCTCTAGAAAGTCACAGGAATACTCAGGTGCGGTGCCTTACTGAATGTTACTAACTTCCTTCCCTTCTGATCTCATAACCATTGCAGCACCCTGGCCTGGGTGGGCACATGTCTTAGTGCTCCCAAGCTGTGGATCAAGGTGATTCAGTGTGTCCATCCATGCTGGGAATGTGGATCCCTGCTTGTGTAACTAAATGGCTCACTCTCCAGCCTCACCAGGTACTTACTGTGTCTGCAGGCACCTTGTAGGTGGTTGCTCCCAGCTCTGAGAGTGCCATTCTCTCCATGATCAGTGTCCACCCCCTTTCACATTAATCATCCTGAAGGAACTCAGACAGGACACGGGGAGAAGACACCTCCCTGTGGTGGTGCCTACCTCCCTCCTCCCCAGACCTCCCTGGCCCAGCTGAAAACTCTCTCCCTTGTGGTCACGATATTGTATGTACTTGCTAGTCACCCATCACTCATCCTGCCCCAGCCCCACACGGCCATTTTTATTTTATGAAGGTAGTGAATTTGTTTCCTACCCAGGGTCTTTGCGCTGTGCTGCTTTGTGAACGTCCTCCACCCGATCCTATTCATTACTTCAAACCTCATCTCAGTGCCCCTTCCTCACCAAAAGCCTCCCTTGTCCACCTGATGGTATCAGGTGCTGCCTCTTGGGGAGCTTCCTTGGAGCAGTATTGTATGTTTTGATTTTCACTTGCTCTTGTAACACATTACACTTGATAAACATTGGTTGAATGAATGAGTCAAGAATGAGTGATGGCGTATTTGCACTCCCATGTTCATGGCAGGATTATTCATGGTAGCCAAGAGGTGGAAACATTCCAAGTTTCATCATCGGATGAATGGATAAACAAAGATGTGTCATATACATACAGTGGAGTATTACTCAACCTTTAAAAGGAAGGAAATTCTGACACATTGCTTCAACTTGGATGAATCTTGATATTGTTATACTAAGTAAAGTAAGCCAGTTACAGAAAGACAGGTACTGTGTAATTCTGCTTAAGTGATGAATCTAATGTAGAAAATTCATAGAATCAGAAAGTAGAATGAATGGTGGTTGCCAGGATTTGTTGAATGGGTACAGAACTTCAGTTTTCAAGATAAAAAAATTTCAGGAGATTGATTGCACAACAGTGTGAGTACACGACTGTCAGTCCATTCCTGCTGCTAGAACAAAATACCTGAAACTGGGTAGGTTATGAAGAACAGAAATTTATTTCCTCACAGATTAGGAGGCTGGGAAGCCCAAGATCAAGTGCCAGCGGTGTCCGATGAGGACTGCTTTCTGCTTGTTCCTGGATCCTCACATGACAGAAGAGGTGGGAGAGACAAATGTTGCATCCTCACATAACAGAAGGCAGATGGGCTTTAAAAGAGTCCAGCTAGTTCTCTGAAGCCATCTTGACTTAGTCATCTCCTGAAGAACTCACCTCCTAATGCTTTCATACTGGGCCTTTGGTTCCAACATATGAATTTTAGGGGGACACATGCATTCAAACCTGCTCCTGAACTGTATACTTAGAAATGGCTCAAATGATAAATTTTGTTTTGTGTTTTTTAGTACAATTAAAATGTCATATGGCCATACTGACTTTTGGAAACCAGTGTAAAAGAATGTTATATTCTGGGATACCTGGGACTTCTGGACAGTATACATGAACTTTTGTTGGAAAGAATTATCTGTTTCCTCCTCCGGGTGAGGTCAAGAGTCTTCCTAAGGCCTGATCCTCCCACAGATGCTTGGATTCTCCTACTTTTCTGTCCTTGGGCCCAGAAACCTTGGCCGTTCTGGCTTCCAAGGGTTCCTGGTTGTACCTTCTGCCCTCTTCCTTGTAAGATTTGAAATGTAAATGTTCCTTCCCTTTCCATCTTGTTTAGCTCAAACATTGGAAGAACTGTATCAAAAACTTAATGGTGGGGCTGGGGTTGTGGCTCAGTGGTAGAGTGCTTTCCTAGCGCGCGTGAGGCCCTGGGTTCAATCCTTAGCACCACATAAAAATAAAATAAAAATATTGTGTCCACCTATAACTAAAACAAAATATTAATAGAAAACAAAAAACCTTAATGGTGAAATCCTGGATGGGGTATGAACATTTTCAGGTACCTATTTAGCACAAGTGCTGTGTAGAGCTTGCCTCCTTTCTTGTTGACCATGTGAGGTACTGATGGTTTCATCTTGGTTTTATAGAGGATATGATATATCCAAGTCCCCACAGCTAACCCACAGAACAAGGATTGCACCCCAGGTCTTGTCATTTTAAAACTCACTTTCTTGCCACTGCTTCAAGTTGCTTTTTAGATAGTTTCGATCTTATGGTCCAATTTGATGTACATCCCAGTCTCAAATCAGAAGGGGCACTCTCACCTGCATATCTCTTGGTCCAACCCAGGGGTATGTAACATACAGTATGCTGGCAGGATTGCCCGGGGCCCCCCAGGATCATGCTGTTGAAATCCTAGGCTCAGCTCTCAAGCCCTGGGCATCCCATGCAGCCTTAGCGAGTTGGAATCTGAAACTTTGTACTTCTACTCCTCCCTGTCCTCTACTTACACTTTGTTATTCTTTTATCTGCTAAATTTACAGAAAGTTTAGTAAGAGGAGAGAACTTTGCTGAGCAAGCAATCTGTCTCTTGAGTTGGCTCTGAACTGCCCGGACTTCCGGTATGGTTATCTTCTAGTTATTTCCAAGATTGTGAAACATTTTCTTTTTATGCCTTTTAATTTCTCTGTTAGCCTTAGTGGTTCAGTTCACCTGAAACACTACCAGTTTATTTCTAGCTGTTTTGTACCTTGTATGTCCTATATGAATCTATGAAAATAAATCTCTAAATATTCCTTTCCATGGTGTTGCCCTAAAATGCTGCATTTACAGTCATCTCTCGCTATCCTAGGCGATTGGTTGTAGGACTCCCATCGACACCAAAATCCCCAGATGCTCAAGTCTTTATATAAAATGATGTAGTTTTGCATATCCCCTGCATGTATCCTCCCATATCTTTTAAATCATCTCTAGATTACTTATAATTCTTAAAATAATGTAAAGACTATGTAAATAGTTGTTCTACTGTATCATTCAGGGAATACTGACAAAGTCCACACATGTTTAGTAGAGACAAAAACATTTTTAAAGTATTTTTGATCCATGTTTGGTCAAATGCAGGACCAGTGGATATGGAGGGCTAACTGTACTTAATAAGTTCCATTTAAGTTCCAAATCGTTTTATATGCCTAAAAGAAATATCTACTCCAGTGCCCCAGTTCCCTCATGCTGGAGAGAGGGAGGAAAAAAAGAAAGCTGGTAAAGTGGCTCAATTCCAGGCTGCTTTCTTTTTGCCTCACAAGTGGTGCTTTTCAAAGCATTTGGCGTCCCTGCTGTATGGATGTGTCACTGTGCGAGATGACAACGGATTGCTGGGAATGTGGGCCACTATTGTGTCCGCCTTACGTAACCACGTGGAGTGATGGAAATGGGCGAACAGCCTGGGAGGTAGGCAGTGGCCGGGCCCCTTAATCTCCAGAGGCATGAAGACTGCTCAAGTCCTCCAGAGGATGTGGATCCAGGCTGTTAAAAAGTTGGGGAGATTGAAAAGCCATGTGAGTCCCCCTGCAAGCTCTCCCCCTTTCTTTCCCAACCTTTCTTTGAGGGAAGGGAGGGGGAACAAACCCCTTCTCACAGTGTCTCCTTTATCCTCGGATTTATTTGTGCCCTGGCAGCCTTCAGTAACAAATTGTGAGATTGCACATTGTGGACTGTAGTCAATGGTGGGTTTTTAAATACTTGTCTTATTTTTAGCAGACCTAAGTGAAATTGATAGCTTCTTGCTGGATTTTTGAATTAAAGGCTGCTGTTTTCCATGTACTGGGAATCTCTTGGCATGGTTTTGCTTCCTAGGTATAGATTAACATATTGTTTGTATGTTTGTGTGTGTGTGAGAGAGAGAGTTTCTTGTTTGGAGATAAAACATTTTGTTTTCTTATACTGCAGAAATCTATATTCTTACTCTTATGTCTAGTCTTATGTCTAGACTTATAGGAAAAATGTTTGCCATATGTTTTTTTCCCTTTCATATAAGTTTGGGCTTAGGTAGTGGTGTAACATGTCTTTATTTTATGGTTTGGGACTTTTATTAGTCATGTCCCTAGTGGGTAATTTCCATTAGTCTTTGCTTTTTGCTATGGTCTTTATCAGTAGGAAACAGCAGTTTGTAGATATAGAGTCTAAAAGTTGCCTGTTCAGAGGGACTTCGAGACACTTTGGTATCAGCTTTGTGATTATTTTTTAAAATGTTCCTTAATTCTTTATGAAACATGTATTAAATTTTTCTTTCTTTGGCCAAAGATTCCAAAGGAAATAAGCTTTATAAAAAGTAGAGGATTTAAAAAATAAAACAACAGATCAAATACCTTTTTGCTTTAGTTTCCTTTCTGTTCCTTCTTTGCACAAATACCTTATTGTTAACACAAAGTTTTTTATTTATGGTAGAAAAATTATTCCACTTTTATCTTTCTCTGGCATCTAGGAATGACATGTTATAAATGGAGGAGGTTGTTGTTAATACTAGTTATAGGGAAAGGAAAAGTGATGAAAAACACATTGGAGAGCTTCCTGCTGGATGGGACTGTGGTCCCTAATTTGAAGAGGTGACATGGACAGTCTTTTGCACCCTGCAGCTCTCTGGGCTTGGCCTGCATCTCCACCTGTGCCCAATGGCCCTGCCTTTGTGTGTCTCCCTCTCACCCCGAGTCACCCTACCTGCCCTGTCTCTAGTAGAAGCGACTGCACTCTCTTTTGCTCTTTCACTTTACTAAATGGGGACTTCATTAAAAATTTGGTATTAGGTATGCCATTAGGTATTCAGTCATTGGTTAGGCATCAGGTACCCCTTGATGTTAATTCACCTATTTTTTTTTAATTTATGAAATGATTGGTAACTGTAAAAGAATTAAGTATCTAAAGTATAAAGCATAAAAAATGAAATACCATAATGCTCCCAAGAGAAGCCACATATGCTCAGAAAGACCCTGACCCGTCCTGGCAGATGGCACCACTGGTACAGGAAAGCTAAAGGAGCCAAGAGGTTCTAGCACATTCCCAAGAGTGATCTCTAAGGAATCTCAGCTGACTCTTAACATAAACAGGAACAAGGTCGGTTTTGACCAACTTGGTCTTAAATACCTGGCAGGAGAGTATAGCCAAAGCACACTCCAACATGGACATTTAAAAGGAAAAACGATTAAAAAAAAGTGTAACTTAAGATGTATACCTGTGTTGGCCCTACCTAAAGTAAGTAAAGTAGGAAACTATAAAGGAAAGTTCTTGTGTGGTAGTGCCTGATAATAATCACAAAGGACTCTAGAGTCAAAAGTTTGTCCTGAGTTAATTTGAGCCTGATCTCACAGACCTACGAATCTTCCTAACAAAATTTGTTTTTCACCAATATCATTATGAGTTACTGTCTTCATGGTGTTCAGAGACTGGTTGAAATACTAATACTTTTTGTTTACAATTAGTATTTTTGTTTAAAAAAATACTTTTTGTTTACAATTGCTAATAATTTGTTTACTAATTGCTAATTGTTTACAAAAAGGTAATGCTTTGCTGCCTTGTTGTCTTAGCATGATCCCTGCCCTATGTATACCTTGTCCAGTCACCTGCCATCTGCACCATTGGACCTCTGGACCGCCCTGATGCTGAACACACTTAACTGTCCATGCCCTACCTGATAGAGAACAAGGACTTTGGGTCACTTCCCCCATATTTGCCCTCTTTCAGCAGGAAGCAGATTGGACATGTCATCGTCCATTTTCCATAAAATTTGAATGCAGAAATTGACAGTGGGGAAATGTAACAGTGGTCCACTTTATGCTTTGAATATAGCCCTTGCTGCTCTGCCACTGTGACTTATTTTTAAAAGGACATGTTTCTCTTCCTCTCTCCCTCCTCCCCCCTAATCTCTTCCCCTCCCTAATCACAGGAGGAACAGGATTACTGTTCTTCCCCATCCTAGGCAGAGTTATCTGTCCTTGAGCACACACCCACCATGGGAACAAAGTAATTCAGACTTTGGGGGATGGCACCAGAAGATCTCAGAAATTACTTTCTCCCAAATCAACAGTTGAATTACAACTCCAGACAGAGAACATGTAGAATGGAGCCTTTGAATCACCTCTTTCAAAGCCCCTGCTCCCCTTGATGGGCAGAATCACAGTCTCTGGGACAGGAGTCCCCATGCTTCTCCTTTGCTAGCAAAGCAATTAAACTTTTTCCCAAAACAAAACAAAACAAAATTAAATACCATGAGCCCACCACACACATCCATCCGCCCTCACCAGGATGAAATACAAGGTGCTTGTGTCCCTTCCCACCTCACCCTCTGCCTCCTTTCCAGGCTGCTTCATCCTGAATTTTGTAGATCTCATTCCCTGGTTTTTTCTTTATCTTTTTACTACATACATACATACATACATGCACACATGTCCCTAAACAAAAGATTAATTTTAGTTTTCTTGGCCCTTTTTTTTTCTTTTTCTTTTTTTAAACACCTAGAAATAACGCCTCACTCCCCACCTCCTTCAGGGGTGTTTTCCACTCTGCGTTGTATTTGAGATGTACCTGTGTTGTGGTGTGTGTGATTGGGGTTTGTTTGTTCTCATTACAGTACAACATTTTATTTTAGAAATATATCACAACGTATTTGTGTGTTCTGCTCTTGATAGATCTTTGGGTTGTTTCCAGGACTTTGCTGATGAGGACATTGCTCCTGTGAATATTCTTATCTTTCTGCCCTTAGGCACCTATTCATACATTCCTCTAGGGCCTCTACCAGGAAAGGGGTCACTACTTTGTGGACTATTTGTACCTTTAACTCTGATACATGTGTGCTCTTCCTATGACCTTTCATGGAAAGCTCCCCAGTGCTAAGCAGCTGCCTGCTGGCATTCCAGCAGAGACCAGTAGTGACAGCCAGTCTGATCTGCACACAGCTGAGCAGGTTGTGTGGGGCCAGAGCCTGGTGGCCCAGTTTGAACTGCATGAGCTGTCTGCTAAGCTGGCGCATGCTGACAGCTTGTCCCGGGGGATGTACTTGGAGCTGATACTCTGAGAAATAAATGTGATTATGTGGGGTGTTCTATGTTTCTCAAGAGATAATATATAAATGAGGTGGGAAGACACTCAGTGATTTGCTTGTTGGATGTACCCAGGGGTAGCTGGTAAAACTCAATGGTTTTACTTATGTTATTCACCGATGTATCCGAAGTGCCACAAACAACATGTTGGCACATAGTGGAAGCTCAGTAACTATTCTTTATTCTTTTTTTTTTTTTGTTGCTGGGGATCAAACCCAGGGCCTTGTGCTTACAAGGCAAGCACTCTACCAACTGAGCTATCTCCCCAGCCCCTCAGTAGCTATTCTTGAATGAATGATTTAAGGCTTTGCTGTGAGACTTGCAGAAAGTCACAGCTCTGTGGGCTAAATGAACATAATTATGGTGTATTCAGTGCTTACAGGAACTATTAAAATTTACTTTTAATTTTTATTTTTTGTTACTGGGGATGGAACCCAGGGCCTTGTGCAGACAACGTATATGCTCTATCACTGAGCACTACCCCCAGCCTCTTTTTTTAGCTGATAGAAATTTATTGTCTCATGGTTCTGGAGGATAGACGTCTGAAGTCAAGGTGTTATCAGGGGCAGGGTTGGTTCCTTCCTAGGGCTGTGAAGGAAGGATATGTTCCATGCCTCTGCCCTCTCTTCTAGTAGCCTCAGGAATTCCTTGGCATAGAGCCTTTGTTCTCCGTGTCTTCACTCTGTCTGCCTTCTGTAAATGTCTGTGTCCAAATTTCCCCCCTTTATAAGGACACCAGTCAAATTGGATTAGGGCTCTCCCTAATGACTCTTACCTTGACTCCATCACCTGCCAATACTCTGCTTCCAAATAAAGTCATACTCACAGGATCTGGGGGCTAGGACTTTAATACCTTTTGGGGGGGACACCTGCAGTCTCTTAAACTGTATTTTTAATGCCAATTTCCCCACCTTTAAAATTAATATTTAATATTTATCACTTAGTCTAGCAGAGCATGTATGCATTGAGTATTGTGTTTGGTAGTTAATTATAGGTAAAAAGCAACCCCTTGAAGTCTGATCATACCAAGTTGGTGAGGTCTTCAGGCACCAAGCAAGTTCACAGCAAGATGCTATTGATTAAAAATTGATTGCACCCTATGATGGAGGTAGTGGTAGGAGAACCATCCTGTCACTAATGAATTTAATTTGACCTTCCCTTGCAGGTTAACACAGAAATAATAATAATAATAATAATAATAATAATAATAATAATTCTCCTCCTCCTCCTCCTCCTTCTTCTTCTTCTCCTTCTCCTTCTTCAACTTAAAAGTACTTTTTTTTTTTTTAAATTAGTTTCTAAGGTAAAGTACTTTTTTTTGTTTTCAACTTCCATAGCAAAATATAGAGTTCTCAGATGCCCTGGAAAAATATGTATATTACCCATATATTTCTAAAACATTACATCATACATATAATATGCATACAAAAAGTTGAAGACTTTATAGAAAGTGGAACATCAGAAAGGCCCTGAACCCTGGAGTTAAGATTACTTAGCATTTTATGTACACGTACACACTTCATTCTGCTTAAGCGGAGACACCCCCCCAGCCCATTAGTTGACTCTTAATGAACATGGGGTGAGAAGTGATATATTTTAGCTATTTTTTTAAATGCTTCTGAAAGTTTCTTGGCCCATGGGTCATTAGGATAGCAAGGAAATTCTTAAAGTCAACTTTCACACGCAACTGTCTCACCTACAAAGCCCTGCATCACAATTTTATAACTTTCATAAATTTTTATAACTTTCACAAATTTTTAAAAGTTTGATAATTTTGTAAGAATGACTAAATATTTCAAAACAATTAACTGGTAATCCCCCACTCCCATCCCCAAGGAAAAAACTAAAAATGGAACAGTTCTTGAATGACTGAATCAAAGTTTTTTTGGAAGACAGAAAAATGTATGTTACATTACTATTTACAAAACAAAGAGCATAAACATGGAATAAATAAAAAAGTAAGGGACAGTCGATTGACGCTTTTTAAAAAATTTTCTTTAGTTGTCAATGAACCTTTATTTTATTTATTTATATGCGGTGCTGAGACTTGAACCCAGTGCTTCACACACACTAGGCAAGTGCTCTCTCTGCCACTGAGACACACCCCCCTGCTCATTAGTTGACTCTTAATGAACACGGGGTGAGAAGTGATATATTTTAGCTATTTTTAAAAATGCTTCTGAAAGTTTCTTGGCCCATGGGTCATTAGGATAGCAAGGAAATTCTTAAAGACAGAATCATCTCTTTATGGAAGGACCATTAATTTCAAAAGCCAGGTTCATTCTAGTTGAGCAATATTTTAAAATTAAAACTTTGTGGCAACTCATTTGTTTGGCAGCATGATACATTTTCATTTGAAAACTTCAGAGAATATAAAAGTATTATCTTACAATACCACAGCTCTTTGGGAAATTTAATATTTTTTTGGTTCCTGTTCTTCCAAGCTTTTCCCTAGTCTTTCTATTTATGTCTTTTTAATTGAAAACATAGTTATCATGGTGCAAAATCCTAGTAAAAGATCAGTGGAAGTTAAACGATTATTTTTAAATCCTTCATAGCCTTTATTTAACTCAAGTATCACTCACTTTTTAGACACCTGTGCTACCCTCTAGCCCCTAGCATTGCCCTGGTATTGGTTAATTGTGAGTGTGTGTGCACTGTGTGTGCACCAAATTACATGTGCATACATGGGTACATGGATATGCTGGTTAAATTTTTTTATGGGAGAGTGCTGGAGGATGAACCCAGGACCCTTGTACATGCTAAGCATGGGCTCTACTGGTAAACTACACCTCCCAGCCCTGGTATTGGTCAATTTTTTTCCTGATGATTTTAGAATAAATTTCAGAGGGTGGGTGCTCTGTGCCTTTTTTCTTATTTATTTATTTCAGACCAACTCTCCAGGCCGGCCTTGGGCTCAAGCCATCTTACTAGCTTAGCCTTCTAAATAGTCAGGACTACCACTATACCAAATCTGGCCAATGTTTTCCTAATGTGTGTGACATAAGCATATTCCAAGAATAGTTGGCAGCTGTGTTGTGTGTGTGTGCGCGTGTGTGTGCGCGTGCCAGGGATGGGACTTGGTGCCTTGTGCATGCTAATCAAGTGCTATACCTCTGAGCCACTTTCTCAGTCTTTTTTTTTTTTTTTAAGACCAAAACTTCCAGATTACTTTCCTTTGTTGATATTTGCTAGTCATAAGATACGTAAGGAAGGCCCTGATTCTCCTAGTGCCTTTGCAGGTGGTCGTGGATTTGTTTTATGAAGGTCACATCTAACCCTGAAGGTGGCAAAGACTAGAAGGTGTTCTATGGAAAGTGTCGACCAATTCTAATTTACCACAGGAGTTGAGTCGGTTTTTGCTTTTAAGAAAATATAAAATTTTCTTAAAATCTGGGAAACTGTGTATACTAACACATGTGGCAAAGCGTTGTTTTAGACAGAATAAAATTCCAGAGAGGGATGGCTGTAAAGCACCTCTAGAAAACCTGATCAAAGGCACTTGAGTTCCCCATCTAACCTCCTCAAGTGTGCTATTCAAGAAGCCAGAGGGCTGGGGATGTACACAGTGGTAGAGCACTTTCCTGGGATGATCCCCCGCACCACAGAAACAACAACCACAAAAAGCAGAGCTGCTGAATCTGATAGAAATCTCCTTTAAGAAAACTTAAACAGGTCCTAGAAATCAGTGCCTTGGTTAATTGAATGGTGAATAGATGCGTGTCCGCTTCTTGATTTATTGAAAAGAAAAACCTTGGCCTACTCTGTATGCCAGATACCGTCATCTAGGACACAATGGGACAAAGATGAGTGAGAGGCAAAAATCTCTGAAAACTCACTGTCATGTCAATTGTGGGGACACTGTCATTTTGTAAAACTGAAAAAACAGTGGTCATGGTGGAGAAAGTTAAATAACCGGGAGTCTTACATAATGTACACAGTGATCTTCTGGTTGGGTGCATATTGCATCTGTCAACGTGCCTGCCTTCAACCTCAACATCTGCCCTTTTGGGTTGGGGTGTCCCCCCTCCCCTTTCATCATCCAGTCCCAAGCATCATGACCGCCATGTCTTACTTCCCCTCCCCCCGCTTCTGTTCATTTTCTTTTTAACCTGGGAGGTGATTCGATTATATGTTTTTAATCTCTAAGAATTCTGATCTTGGAGCCAGATGGTATTAGCCCTGGGAATGTCCTAGAATGAGTACCTAGAGGGAGGAGGAAATGAGAGGGATTGTAAATTCCTCTCGATGTGAGTAATCAGTTACAGTCACTAAAGAGGAGGCTAGTTTACTTTTCTTCTGTGCTACCAAATTGCCTTTTCCTAATCCACCAAGAGAATAAATTATCTGCCAGAATATTTCAGTTGATATAATTGCCTCTTGTACTTAGTTTGTTAACTGGGGGAATAAAAAGCACATTATCTGGCTATGTTTCAACTCTCCTATTAGTATCAGTGAAGAATTGGCCCATTTGATTTTAAAAAAATTGTTCTAAATGTGGAACCAGATACTTTTTCCTAAATTAATTTAATTTGTGTATAAATGCAGCAAGACTTTTTATTCATGTGATGGGATTCCTCTGTGTCCTTTGTGTATAAAAGCCATATAGCAGGCTCTTCTTGTCTTTAATCCAGTCTGACAACCTGCTTTTTTGTGTACTTACTGTGATTGTCTATATTCTCCTTTATTCTTTTCTGCAATTGGAGTTTGTGTTTTTTAGTTGCCATGATTTCCCCCCATTTCTCTTCTTGTCTCCTTTGCTTTCTTTTTTGAATGTTATTTTTTCATTTAATTTCCCCCCTATTATTTTGGAATTTATGTACTCTAATTTTTCCTGTAGAGGTTACCCTAGAAAATTGAACATGTAGGTTTAACTTAATGAAGTTCAAAATTAATCAGTAGCTTTAGGCTGCACCCAAGTAAGTTAGAACAGTTTCATCATGACCTGGTCCTCTCAGTTTACACACTGTTCCCTGGTGCTCTGGTTTTGCCTTAGTTTTTTAACTTTCACAAATCACACTCTGTTACTGTAACTCATGTAGTCACTATGCATGTAGGTTTATTCACACTCCTAGCATTTCGGGTCCTTCTTTTGGGATTATTTTCCTTTGTTTTTGTTTTTTCTGGTACTGGGGATTAAATCCAGGGGTGCTTAACCACTGAGCCATGTCCCCAGCCCTTTTTATTTTTTATTCTGAAGCAGGGTCTCAGTTGCTTAGGGCCTCGCTAGGAGACTGAGGCTGGCCTCAAACTCATAATCCTCCTGCTTCAGTCTCTGGAGTCGCTGGGATTACAGGTGTGCACCACCACACCCAGTTAATTTCCTTTCTTAAATTTTTTCTTTGACAATTGCTTTATTGCTGGCCTCTGGTAAAATCTGACCTTTTTTAAAAAATGTCTTTTCTATCCTCTAAATCGACATATATTGTATTAAAGATGTTATTCTGCTGCCTTCCATGATTGTCTCCTTTCATTATTGCTTTTGAGAAGTTGGCTGTCCTTTTTTTTTTTGCTTTTGTGATCTTTCTTCTGCCTAGCACTTCTCAAAATACATTTGTCCTTAAATGCAATGGGACCATCCTTTATTTAGTGTGGTTCTCTTCTTTACCCTCCCCTTTCTTTCTTCCTTTCTTCCTTCCTTCTTTTCATTTTTGAATTTACTGTGCTTATGATGTACTGAGGTTTCTGAACAGAAGAAACCTTCAATCCTGGAGGAGTCCTCACCTTCTTGGATTTCTCCTTTACTCTTATCTCCTCCTAGAACCTCTTCCTCCTTACTTCTCATTCATACTTCTCACCCTTTTGAATCTTAAAACATGTGATGCATATTGTATATACTTTTTTTGGTCTCTTAATAACATTTCCAATATTTGTAGTCTTTGATTCTTCAGTTTAGGTGGGTGTGCATTTAAATTGTAAGCTCATATTGTTAGATACTTACCTGGAGAATTCTTCAAAGACTGTGTTAAATAAGAATGTTTCTTGGAGAGGATTTGCATGGCACAAGACGACTGGGGGCACTACCAATGCAGAACCACTTCGGACATGTTTCTTGGGGCAATATGGTCACATCCATAATATGACTCTCAGTTCCAAACGTGAATATAGGTCTGTCGATAGGCATTCTCCAGGAGATATTTTTAGTGCTGTCTCCATTTGCACTGAGCTTTTTTTTTTCCCTGTAATATATCTGATCTTATCTCCCACCCTTTTCTACACCCTCTTGTTTAAATTCCTGCTTCAGTACTATCTTATCCTGGCACTAAGCTTTCTTGGCATTTCTGTCCTTCTCAAAGGCAGCCTGGACTTAGTGGATTATTATTGTTCTTAAAATGACACCACTATTTTTAAGGTTTTCTAGACATCTATTTTGGAATATTATTAGAAATGGAAGCCGCTGTAGTCTATTTATGCAGGAATTGTCATTTTGCATCCAGTGTTACTGATAGAGAATAAGCCAAAAGGTCCCACAGATTACCTATAGGGAACCTTTGTTATAAGGTTGAAATTTCTTTTGACTTAAACATGCAGAAAACTTGCCTGGACATCACCTTTGAGAGGAGTTGATGTGAGAGTGCTTTAAAAAAATGACGGGGGTGGGGGGAGTTTTTTGAAAACTTGGTTTTGTTGTTGTTGTTGTTGTTTTCTTTGCTTTTCCACCAAGGCAGGGTCTCCCTAAAGTTGCCCAGGCTGGCCTTGAACTTGAGATACTCCTGAGTAGCTAGGATTCCAGAGTTGTACCACTGTCACAATCTAAACTACTTTTTTTTTTTTTTTTTTTTTTTTAAGAGTTTTATGCTGACAGTGTGAGTGATGAGGATAAAAGGGCTCATCCCTTAACATTTCATCCTGTTTCAGGGTTCTCACTGTACTTCTCCAATTTTTCTAGTATTGTGTTAAGAAAACCATTTCATGCAAGGAGAGTTAGTATGAAAAGTAGGTAGCATAACATTCTGAGCACATTTTGACTTTCTGGTACATAGAAATTGGGAGTTGGACTTTATGCTGACACATTCTGAATTATAGTTTTATCTTTGGCTTTGAGATGTTCATGTCTTTAATCGAGTTGGTTTTGCTTGTTTTAAAACAGGCCCCAGGCATGGAGGAACTGATATGGGAACAGTACACTGTGACCCTACAGAAGGTGAGTTCTGCACATGTCATGTGTTCTACAGGTAGGGTCTTGAGTCTTGATCTTATTTATTTTTGTCCATGTATTTGTTTTTTTCATCCTTGAGATAGATCATGCATTGTCTGTACTAGCTGGAAGTGACCACAGTGTTAACAAAGATTTGCATGCTCTTAGGTTTTTTGGTTAAGTTCTATATACTATAGAACCTTTCAGAGAATATTAAGTGCAGTTGCTGATTTCTAGACAGGTTATGAGAGAAAAGGAAGGGAAGAAGAACTGTTTAAGGATGGATACTTTTAACCACAATGCATATACCTTAACTCCCTCACTGAGTTTTAAGTACAAACTAAATTAGAAAAGGTAATTTTAGGAGATGGGTTCTATTCCTTCTTGCTCTCTTGATTGTATTAAGAATGGTTGAGTTAATTGAGTGAAAAATCCACCTCCCTGTGGTAATGAAAGAATTAATACCACATATTAATATATTTTACTTAATTTTAAAGTCATCTCACAGGTATTACCCTTCTTCATTGAATGAGCTTTCAATTCAAGGAGACTGGCACTTCATAAATACATGTTAGCTCTTTTTATTTGATAGCAGAGTTTAAGGTAGACCTAGTAGGTGTTAGCCCTGCTGTAAGCACGCATAACAACCGAGAGTCTAAGTCTTTTGTGTGAGGCTTAGCTGGTCTGGAATTACATGTGTAGTCCCCAGCTATTTTTTATTTATTTATGTTTTTACACTGCTGGGGATCAAACCCAGGGCCTCACACCTGGTAGGCAAGGGCTGTCCCACATCTCCAGCCCACAGACCCTGGTTTTCCTTCCATCAAGCTGCTTTCCTGTCAGCACCACTGTGGTTTTCCTGAGCCCAGCCCTGATCTTCTTCCCACCTGGAATCTCTCCCTTCGGCTCTGTCACCTCCTGAGGAAGATTGTGAATTCCTCAAAGTTAAAGATTTCCTTTGACCCTTGGCAATACCCTGAGCTGCTAGCCCTGTCTTCAGTGAAAATTTTGTTCCCACCTTAAATGTTCAGTGAGATCCAGGTAGAAAAAGTTGACACGGGGTCAGTGCCCAGCTGCCCAGCTGCCCAAATTTCTGTATCAGTCATTGCAAATTCTTTAGTTGGGGAATTTTGCCCATTCAGGTCTTTGTTTTCAGTTTTAGTCATCTTTATAACACCTTCTTTCTGTGCCCATTCCACCAGAATTTCATATGCCCTTTGAGTCATAGGCCCCAAATTAGCCAAAGTGAGAAACTTCTTGAGAGTGTTATAGAGAATGGTACTGCCTCTATCTAAATCCAGGTGCCTGGTGCTGCCAGATTCAGAGCCATTTATTTAATAGACAGCAACCCAACCTATTTTGGGTTTAAAATATTTATAATCAGCGGGCCCCAGACCAGAACTTTTTCTTGGGGTTAGAGATTTTTTTTTTTTTTTAAATCAGCAACCCAGATTTAGAATTATACTGCCACATCTCATGTATAGAAACTGGGCTTAGATTTTTTTAAACACTGAAAAGAGAATTATTTATTACCTGATTACCTGGGTTTACTGGTATACATTGCTGGACTACCCTTGGATGTAATAAATCTTAATTTCCCATCTTCTGTGCATGTAGAAAAAGAGTTTAATTCTTTACTCACTCATAAGATCTCAATGCTAATTTTATGTTTGGCTTTTATCTTTAAAATCCATGTACTTTTCATCCTATATTAAAAATGAAACCAGCAGCTCATCTAACTTGAAGTTAAAAATATGCTTTTAGAAAATGCAGTTTTAGAGTCAGTTATAATAGTGCAAACCTATAATTCCAGCAACTCAGGAGGCTGAGGCAGAAGGATTGTAAAATAAAGATAAAAAGGGCTAGGGGTGGGTGTGACTCAATGGTAGAGCACCCCTGGGGCCAGTCCCAGATAAAAAAAAAAAAAAAGCACAAATTTAGCTTTTAGTGAAGTAGAAGTTGGGCAGCTTGGGCCAGCATGATATGAGCAGGTGTGATTGGTGCTTTTAACAATACGTGCCTATTTGGATAGAAGACCTTATTTCCTTCCCCTGCCAGCTTCTCAGGATAACGCTAGTCTGTACTTATCAATCTTCTCCAGTTTTCATAAGGCTGTTTCTTTTAGACGAGGCATTTCCCTTTATAAACCTGTCAGCTCATTACAACGATGCTTTATTTTGTTTTTCATTTGTTTCTCTGTAAGGCCATCTGTTCCTGAGCTGTCTCTGATCATTGATTCGACCTTTATTAAGTGCTTGTAATAAACTCTGAAAGCCACTTGTGGAAGGATTTTAACATCTTTCTCCTAACTCCAATGAACAGGATTCCAAAAGAGGATTTGGAATTGCAGTGTCTGGAGGCAGAGACAACCCCCACTTTGAAAATGGAGAAACATCCATTGTCATTTCTGATGTGCTCCCTGGAGGACCAGCTGATGGCCTGCTTCAGTAAGTATCCTCCCACCTCCACCCCACCCCTGGTTTCTGTCAGCTGTGCCAGTTGTCACTAGACAGGAAACTTTGGATGTTGTGCACTTCTTAAAGTGAAAATAACAAAACACTTTTTTGTGTGTGTGTGTGCGTTGCTGGGGATTGAACCCAGGGTCTTGTGCCTGAGAGGCAAATGCTCTACCAACTGAGCTATATCCCCAGCCCAACACAACACTTTTATATAACATTTGAAAAATCTTCAAGTTGGAATTGAGGGCATAACTAGCACACCATGTTTTAACAGTCCCCAAACCTTGGGAACATCTAAACTCTGTAGGGAGGAGGGCTTCCTCCCCGCCCCCACCCCTATAGGAATATAGTTATAAACATCACTCTTTGGTTTAGGAATCATTTCTGAAACATGGAGTCTAAAGTTGGCATGCTTCTCCTCCCTACTTTTAATACTTACAAATACTATTTATATTTGTTTTATATTGTTTAAAATTTTTAGGCCCTGGGTTCGATCCCCAGCACCCAAAAAAAAAAAAAAAAAAATTTTTAATGAGTGAGGCTAGGGTTGTGGCTCTGGTAGAGCGCTTGCCTAGCCTGTGTGAGGCATGGGTTTGATCCTCAGCACCATATAAAAATAAATAAATAAAATAAAGGTATTGTGTCCATCTATAGCTAAAAATATTTTGGAAAAATTTTTTAATGAGCATGGTTGGGGAGGAAGATCAGTGGTTGAGCTTATGCCTAGCATGTGCAAGTTCCTGGTGTTTGTTTGTTTTTGATTGTTTTCTTTTTCTTTTTTTTTTTTTTTCTTTTTGCAGTCCTGGTGATTGAACCCAGGGCCAGGTACATGCTAGGCAAGTATTCTACCACTGGGCTACATTCCTAGCCTGAGGCCCTAGGTTTGATCCCTTGGGTTCAATCCCAGCACTGCCAAAAAAAGAAAGAAAGAAGAAGAAGAAAAAAAAAAAAAAGACTGGTTAAATAATGACCTTTATTTGTAAGAGGGATGCAGAAATTGGGAAAATTCACTGCAAGAAAGCACAAGTTTTCCAATTGCCAGCCTTGTGGCCTGAAAAGATAATGCCATTTTAAAAGATGCATGCCTGAATTCCCTCAGGATAACTTCTCACAGCAGAATATGAAGTTAGCTAGATGGCTGCATGGGCCAGATAGCTCAAATGTTGAGATTCTGTTTAAAGTCTGTATGGTCCTGCCAAAGTTTATAGTCTTTAATATGAGCAATGTAAAATTTTGAAATAATTTCTTGGATCAGTTGAAGGAATAGAATTCTATGTCCTTAAAATTTCTTTCTTTTTTTGGTGGTGCTGGGGATTGAACTTGGGGATTCTTTGCCTACTAGGCAAGTGCTCTACCACTGAACTACACCCCCAACCTTTAAAATTTCTTTAAGAATCTAATACAGGCTTTTGACTTACTTCCCTCCAAACAAGCACAAATGGGTATATGCTTATTTTGAGAGAATGTTTGTAGATTTTCTGAAGCCCTTCAGTGCACCTCACTAACAAAAGGTGGATATAGAAATTTCTTTTGGGTACAGATCTCACCATTACTGGGCGCTTGCTGGGGTACCCCTGTGGTCTGGGGCAGGCAAGCCTCTTTATCCATAGGTGGTTTCAGTAGACACTCAAAATTGAATTCTGTGACTTAATTTCTTTCCTCAGAAGAACTCAGACCAAGTTGACTGACCCTTGGGAGCCATCAGACACTGAACCCTTTAATCTTAGGTCAATTTGCTGCTTATGTTCTATCTAAATAAATGATTTACACTGAGTAGATGGGAGTTTTTCATGACCTGTTTTTATTTCTTGTTTACAGAGAAAATGACAGGGTGGTCATGGTTAATGGCACCCCCATGGAAGATGTGCTTCATTCATTTGCAGTTCAGCAACTGAGAAAAAGTGGGAAGATTGCTGCCATTGTAAGTAATGGCTTTGCCTTTGGCTTGCCTCAACAGCATTTTGTTTTTATGCCCAGAAGAAAATTACTGCTTTTTTTGAGCATTTGACAGAATTACATAACCTAGGGCCCACTAACTTCTTGAATCCCTGGTGATTTTGGAGGGTGTTGTTATGGGTGATGTGAAGATGTGTATAAGCCATCCTCCTGGCCTTTTCCTTGTCCTTCTCCTAAGACCAGCAATTCTCCTATCTGGGCAGCATTGCAGATGTCATGACAATTTTTATTTTAGCATGACTCTCCTGAGAATAAGGACATTCTTCTATATTCCATAATTCTATTAACATAGCTAAGAAAATGAGTAGTTTTGCAGTATTATCTAATAGTCTGTATCTCAAGATGTCTTTTATAGTCTTTTCTTCTTCCCGGATCCACATTTAATCATCTAATTATTTCTTTAGTCTCTTTTAATCTATAAGGTACCTCTTTCCCCTTGCCTCTCTCCTTCCCTCCACTTTTTAAAAAAAAAGCTTTTTTTTTTTTTTTTTTTTTTTTGGTGGTACTGGGAATTGAACTCAGGGACCCTACCACTGAGCTACATCCCCAGCCCTTTTATTTTTTTATTTTGAGACAGGGTCTTAGTTGCCCAGACTGTTCTCAAAGTTGTAACCCTCCTGTCTGAGCCTCGAGTTACTGGGATAATTGGCATGTGCCTGGCATCCCTCCTTTTTTAATGGAATTAACTTTTGGAAGAGTCTAGGCAGTTACATATCGAATGTCTCACTTTCTGAATTTTCATTTGATTTTTATAATGTAGTAAGTTCAGGCTCTGAGGCTTTTTGCACTTGATGGAAGGAGCAGGTTTTGGAGGTACCCTTATTATTCTCAATTTGAGGCAGGGTACTCAAGAGCTTCTGTCATTGTGTTATGTTATTCTGACCCTGTGAGGTTTTAATCTACCCTGTTTCCAGATGAGGAATTCAGGGCTTAGTGTGTTGGCAGAGTTATAGCTGTTTCTTTGTTTAAGAGACAGAGGGGTTTTTTTGGTTGTTGTTGTTTATTTGTTGGGGTGGGGCTTTGTTTTTCTTTCTTTTCGGATGCTGTGGATAAAAAGGGATCAGTTTTAGTGAAACTAGAATCAGGGCCCTGACCACCTACTTCTCTGTGCTTAATTGTGACTGTCCTACATCCAACAGTGTTTGTTTTGTTGACAGGTAGTCAAGAGGCCACGGAAGGTCCAGGTGGCCCCACTGCAGGGCAGCCCGCCCCTCAGTCAGGATGACCGGGCTTTTGAGGTGATGGACGACTTTGATGGCAGAAGTTTCCGCAGTGGATACAGCGAGAGGAGCCGGCATAGCAGCCATGACGGGCTGAGCCACAGCTGGGAGGACGAAAGAGGCCGTCCGTACCAGCGAGCATACAGCCGTGAGCAGGACCGCAGCCGGGACCGCAGCCGCGGCCGGAGCCTGGAGCGCGGCCTGGACCAGGACTATGGACGCGCCCGAGACCGCAGTCGCGGCCGGAGCCTGGAGCGTGGCCTGGACCACGACTTTGGACCATCCCGGGACCGCAGCTGTGGCCGGAGCATTGACCGGGACTACGAGCGGGCCTATCACCAGGCCTACCAACAGGAAGATCGCACCTACAGCCCTTCCACTGAGCGCCGCCGCAGGGCGCAGCCGGATGCCCGCTACGAGGGTGCGCGGAGCCGCAGCCGAGAGCACCTGCATTCCCGCAGCCCCAGCCCCGAGCCCAGGGCACGGCCAGAGCACGCTGGCCAGTCAGACTCAGACAGGCCCATCGGGGTCCTTCTGATGAAAAGCAAAGCTAACGAAGGTAGGTGGAAAATAAGCACTGTTCTACTAGTAGTAGCCAGCTCTTCCTTCCCACCTACCAGGCGCTCAGCTAATCACCTCAGCGCCTGTTACCTGTTGGCTCATTTAACTCTTACAAACTACATCCTGAGGGAGCACCACCTGTATCATTATTTTATAGACAAGGTAACAGGCACAGAAGAATCCATTGCCCTGTACAACAGTTTCTCTGTGGCAAAGCCAGCTCTCAAAATTTGGCTTTGCATTACCAGGCCAGTGGTTCTCTAGGTAGCTATCACCTGGATACTTGTTACAGTGCAGATCCTTAGGCCCCAGCCCAGCCCTACAGAATCAGAAACCATGGGATGGCCCTGGGATCTGTGGGTAGTGGACTGGGTGCATCTCAAGCTGGACAAACCAAGATAGAAGACAATATTCCTGCTTTTCTTAATTTTCTGTTCTATGCCCGGAGCTATGCTGAATAAATAGTCTCATATTTAATCCTCACAAGAACCCTGTATGGTAGGAAGTTTCATTGTAGTGCTATAGGTCAGGAATACCATAATACAAAGAGGTGTTTGGGTAGATCTGTGGTGGAGGTGGTCTCTGCCCCACCTACTTAATCACATCCAAGAGCCATCAAAGCCCTGTATTGCAGCTCCAGAAGCAGTTAGCTCCTATAGTTCATAGGTGAAGACTCTGAGACTCAGATGGGAAAGGAGCTTGCCCCTGTCTTGAAGCCAGTATGTTGATGATGGAGCTAGAACCAGACTCCATCCCTTGGGAATAGCTGACAGGAAGTCAGTAGGTGAGTGAACAGGACTTCAGAACCTATTGTTGAGCTAGTCCTAGCATCAGTACTTGTCTTCTGACATAAAATTTCTTCTAACATATCTTTTATCTCCTTTTGTTCTCTAATGGTTCTTTCTAGAGAAAAAAAAGATGAAGAACCCCCAGAAATGCAAAATGAAAAACCCCTTGTTTTTTAGTCTTGGGGTTTGCATTTAAATAACCTATCAGATAAGATAGACTTGTTTTCTCTTATTTTTCATAAAGGGTCACGTTATATAACTAGTTGCCTGTTGAAATACCTGAAGAATAATGCGAGGGGTTGAAGGTCAAGAAAATAAAGGTGAAATGCATCCTAAGGAGGATGCATCTTAGGAAATCCTTATCTGTGAAACATCTTTCACAGTTATAAAGCATCTTTATAACTCCTGTGAGAGGGTGATCATCCATGAATCCTCAAGAGCAGAATAAGAACCACCCTGTATCCAGATTGACAGGCAGAATGTAGAGCAGTTGTGAGAATGAGAATTTGACAAGAGACACCGTGCTTTGAGGCATGCATCCAGGATCTTGAGTTCCTGAAGGACTGCTTTTTTTTTTTTTCCTCACATAAGAGAGTTTATTAAGCAAATAGGCAGAGTGTCTCCCTGCAGGGTAAGAGAGAAAATGAGAGGAAAAGAGAGAGAGAGAGGAGTGTGCACGCAAGAGAGAGAGAGTGAAAGCGAGGAGGAGAGAGCATGAAAGCGAGGAGAGAGAGCTGAAGGCATTGCTTTTAAGACTTGTCCTTTTTCCTTTTCCTCTTCCTCTCACTTCCCTCTTTCCTCCTCTTCCACCACAGAAATACTGCTTCTTGTAGACAGTCATGGAAGAACCTCCATATCAATACCTTGTTGTGTGGAACATTACATTTTCAGTGTGATGTGCTCTGAGAGGTTTCATTGCATTAAATTTTTAAAGTACTGGTTGCAGCCCACTAAGTTGATCTCAAGACCCACAATTTAGAACATTATCTTAAGAGACTGCCCAGGTCATGACCAGTCTTAGTAAATCAAGGAAAAAAGGGGGTTACACCTCTGTGATCATACAGCATTTTGCTCTCTCGTGACCATTTTGTTCCCCAAACTGGGATATAATTGAACAAACAATTCCAGTTTTGTGTCTGTTGGTGGGGGGATTGTTGGGGACTGAACCCAGGGCCTCACATGTGCTAGGAAAGTGCTCTCCCACTGAACTACAGCCCCAGCCCTCTACTTTAAAAGAAATTTTTGCTACCTTTTGCTAAGATTACACAGTAACTTAGCTGTCACTGACCAGTGTGTCTAAGAATGAATCCTTAAAGAAGTCCAACAATAGGTCAGACCTACATTTGATTAAGAAAAAAATACCATTGACTCATAGAAAAAAATACCGTTGATACCATTTCATTGGGCACCAAAAAGCCTTGCATGTCAGGGTGTTAGAAGCTGGTCAACTGATTTCTTCATTGAAGAAATGCCCACGCACATTAATAAATCTATTAGCAAAGGTACAATTGCAATACAGTTTTTAAGAAGGGGTATTGATACATAAGAAGTTACTCAGACTTGTGAACCTTGTATTGTGGGCTCTGAGGCTGTTTGGTATTCTTGTCAGGTCCCTAAATGGGTAGGGGATTCAGTTTACTATAAACCATCAAAAACTTATTTTTAAATTTACCTTGTAATTTTCCTGAATTAGAGAATGTTGCTGTTTTATAATAAGATTTTCAGTCAAAACAGTAGTGATAATAAAAAAAAAAAATGAATGTGCCTATTTTCAACCTGCTAGATTGTGATAGCTTCTTTCTTTTTTAACCCTCCCCTCCCCACACCCTGTGACTGCTTCCTAAAGTAACTGAAATTCATCCGTAAAATGTATATTTTTACAGGTTTAACAAGTAAAATCAGAATAGTTTTGAGAACATTTAAAAATACACATTGTTGGTTAACATAGTGGTTTTTTTTTTTTCCATTTGATCGTTAGTTAACATAGTATACAAACATCCAGAGCTCTGCTGGCTTTAGTTAGGTGCTTTTGGAATTGCCTTGCCTATCCTACTGTTTTTCTTCACACACTGAATGTTTTTCAGCGCCTGACCCCATACAGTCCACATTGTTACAGAAGGGAGTATTGCATGCACTTCCTTCTTGGGGGCAGCCTCATTGTCAGCAGGAGGTCCTATTAAGATGTGCTGAGTTGCTTTTTGTCCCCAACAGTTGATTTGAAAAGTATTAATTTTGTGGCCTACCCTGCAGTAGCCTTCACCCAGTTCTGCCATTTGTTAACATTTTGCTACATTTGCTTTCTGTGTCCTTCTTCCTTTCTTCCTTTCCTCTCCACCCATTCTCTCCCCGACATTCACCCACCTTCTCTCAGGGGTTCCTTTCTGAACCTGCTTGAAAGTAAGTTATGGGCAGCGTCACCTTTTACCACTAAATATTCCAGCAGGTGAAATCTCTCAGGGATAAGAACATTCTCTTATATCACAATGCCATTGTCACACTTAGGAAATAAACATTAATAGCCTGCCATATATTTTCATATAGCTCATTTTGGAATAGGTCCAAATTATTGTGACCCACCTCCCTCCCCTGTGTTGGAACAAGGATCTATGGGGTTCATGCACTGCATTTGGCTTTTATGTCTCTTTCAATCTAGAATAATTCCTCTGCCTCTTTTGTTTTTTTAATGACCTTGATTTTTTTTTTTTTTACGAGAGTCCAGGCCTATTGTCTTATAGAACATTCCACGTATGACATTAATGTCTTTGTAAATTTTTTTTAAATGTTGATGGACCTTTATTTTTATTCACATTATTTATATGTGGTGCTGAGAATCGAACCCAGTGCCTCACACATGCTAGGCAAGCACTCTACCACTGAGCCACAATCCCAGGCCCGTAAATGTTTAAAAGTTGTCCTAATAGCTAAACTGACATGTGACATGTATTTATATGTTTGTCTCCTAGAGTATGGTCTCCGACTGGGGAGTCAGATTTTCATCAAGGAAATGACCAGAACAGGTCTGGCAACTAAAGACGGCAACCTTCATGAAGGGGACATAATTCTCAAGGTGGGTGGGTGAGGACAGAGAAAGCTGTGTTCCTACATGCATTCCTAGTCTGCATCTCCATGTTTAAGCACCAATGAAGAAAAACTTAGCTGTGTTGGGAGTCAGCAGTAAGACAGAGGCCAGGAAGAGCAGCACAGTGAGATGATTTTTATCAGAAATATCGGACTTAGGACTGGAGGTGTAATGCCATGGTGGAGCACATGCCAGGCCCTGGGTCTCGTTTCCAGCACTGGGGGAAAAAAAGAAAAAGGAATGAAGACCAGACTTAGAGATTTGTAATACTTCAATGTCACTTTTTAAAAGAAACCTCAAAAAGTACTTTTTTCCCTGTTGGTTTTAAAGTTTAGGTTCTTATTTCTTAAAACAAGTAAAGATGAGAGGGAGAGCTGGTAGTATATGAATGCTGGTTTGATTAAATAGTTTTTGTAAACTTCTCCAGTCAGGAAACATGTTCCATTAGTAAACCAAACCATTGTCCTAAGCTTGCAAGTTAAATAAATTAGCAGAGTAACTTCAGTATGCTACAGCTCTTACATGGCCGCATTTGGGAACCAGGTATTCAGGCTTATGTTTAATTTAAAAGATAATTATTGTTTATTTATTTTTAATCAATGCAATATAGTTACATATAAAATTGGAATGAATTGTGGAAGACCAGTAGAATAAAGGAAGGGAATTGGGGAATGGAGGAGGGAAATGAAGGAAATAGTACTAGGTATTGAAATGGAGAAAATTGTTATATGTGTTTATGAATATGTAAAAATAAACCTTGTTATTACGTATAACTAATGCACTAAATTTTTTAAGTGTTATTTTCTTAGAGGATTAATTACTATTTTTCCTACTAACAGTTTTAGTTTTTAACTTTGCTATGTCTCTAATGAAATCTAAAGTTCTAGAGGGTAAGAACTGTGGCTTCTCTACACAGGACATGCAGATTAACTCTTTTATGCATAACATATCTCAATAAAATAAAAACAAATAATCATTGCCTGAGGTTAAAAGAAAAAGATAATTTTCTTTTTTTATTCAGTGATCCTAAGACCATGTCTGTCTGAGTATCTGAGCTGAGCCTTTATATTTATAGAAGGGAGAAGTATGAATTTTCTACTTAGCTGTGAATAGTTAAATCATATGTAGCATTATTGTTCTTCATAAATATAGATCAATGGAACTGTCACTGAGAACATGTCTTTAATGGATGCACGAAAATTGATAGAGAAGTCCAGAGGAAAACTCCAGCTCGTGGTGTTGAGAGATAGCAGGCAGACCCTCATCAACATCCCTTCACTAAATGACAGTGACTCTGAAATAGAAGGTAAGGAAAGAGGGTGGTGGTGAGCTTAGCCATTGGTCTTGCATTCTATCTGGTTAGCACAGCCAGCTGACCAGAAGTTGAATTTCCAGTGAAGGCTTCTCTTTTAAATTTTAATTCCAAAAGATAAGTGTTCAGTTGTTATATGTTATTAAAGTATCTATTGAAATTAGGTCTCCAGTATGAAATTCTGGTGCACTTGTGAACTCCCAGAGGACTCTTAATTAAGCCACTGAAATCAAAACCTGTTAGTTAAAAATGTATGCTTGCTAGTGGGGAAGGTAGCATGCACCTGAAGTCCCAGCTACCCTGGGGCTTGAGGCAGGAAGATCACTTGAGTCCAGGAGCTACAGGTTAGCCTGGGCAACACAGACCCTGATTGAAGAAAAGAAACGCATATCTGAGTGGTTCTGAGAACTAACCTATTTCATGTATTCCTTTGCTTATTACTCTTTTCCTGCATTTGTTTATGTCATTTTTAAAAAGTAGTTATTAGTATTTCCAATAGAGAAGACAATCTGGAGTGTAGCTAAAATATGTACACACTATAATAATCAGTCCCAAAAGCTCAATATTGTGATGTTCAATCAAGGTTACCTCTTCTCTTTTTAAAAGTTACATTCATTTCTTGGATATGAATTATACATATGATTACATGTTCACCTTGTAAAAATTACTAATAAGAAGTCATATTCTATCCTGTTTGAATATTTACCATTAGTTTTGTGCACAGAAAAGTTCAGAAAATATTAAGTTCCTAAGGTTTCAAACAAGCTTTTGGTTTTTAAAAAAGAATTTCTTTTTAAAACTTAAAACTTGCCAGGCATTGTAGCATATGCCTGTAATACCAGTAGCTGGGGAGGCTGAGATAGGAGGATCGTGAGTTTAAAGCCAGCCTCAGCAAAAGCGAGGTGCTAAGCAACTCAGTGAGACCCTATCTCCAAATAAAATATAAAATAGGGCTGGATATGTGGCTCAGTGGTCAAGTGCCCCTGAGTTCAATCCCTAGTACCCGCCCCCACCCCAAAAGAAAAAAGAAAAAAAAAAATCAAAACCTCAATTTGATCTCTAGCATATCAAAAAGTCTGGTCATGTGGTCACTGCCAAGAGAGCAGTTCAGGAAAGCAAAAGGATCTTGAGACTTAACCCCAGAATCCTGGGAGTTTGCAGTTTATTTCCATGCTACTCAGAGTGTGGTCCCCAGCACCTCAGCAGCATCAGTGTCATCTGGGAGCGTGACAGAATCTCAGAATCTCAAGCCCTACCCCAGAAAAACTGCACCCCAATAAGATCCTTAAGTGATCTAAATACACATTAAAGTTTGAGAAGCACTGATCTATTTGATAGGAATGACCAAATACATACATGATCCAGTACAACTGGCCTTCCAGTTCCTTGAGTTCTGTATGCTCAGATTCAATCAACCCCAGATTGAATATATGTGGAAAAAAACAATTCTAGCAACTCAAACTTGAGTCTGTCACATACTAAGCACTGTGCTGAATCTACATAAATGAAGTATTACATGGGCACACTCTCCCATAGCCTGTTGCCATTTCACATACTCGATCTTTTAGTACACGTACTAAGACCTCTTTTTCTTGTTATTTCAACTGTTTACATAGCATTTATGTTGTATCAGGCATTATAGATGATCTAGAGATGATTTAGAGTATACAAGAGGAAGTGTGTAGGTTACTTACAAATACCATGCCATTTGTATAAAGGACTTAAACCTGTGCAGATTTTGATTGGAGTGGGCCTGAAACTGTGGTCCTGCAGATGTTGAGGGTTGACTGTAACTGAATTCTTATCCTTCAGCTGCAGTTATAAAGGAATGTGGGATGAAAGAGAAATGTACAGTACTGAATTTGACTTCCTCTTTATTAATTAATGCCTTTCCCTTAAAGTTAACTTTTTTTTCTCCTGCCTCTCTTCCATTTCCCATATCTTCTTCTGAGGAAATAGTATAATTTCTAATACATATCTTAAATATTTTACTATGAGAGTCTTTATTTTTTGAAATCAGATATCTCAGAAATAGAGTCAAACCGATCATTTTCTCCAGAAGAGAGACGCCAGCAGTATTCTGATTATGATTATCATTCCTCCAACGAGAAGCTGAAGGAAAGGCCAAGGTAAGATGATGTGTATTTCCCTTGCACACTGTGAATATACGCACATGCGTGTTTGTGAATCTGTTACCTCCAAGACATTAATATAACACATGCTTTAGTTCAAGGGAGGACACGCCCAACAGATTGTCCAAGATAGGTGCCACACCCACTCCATTCAAGTCCACCGGGGACATTGCAGCTGCAGTTGTCACAGAGACCAATAAGGAACCCAGATACCAAGAGGAACCAGGTGAGACTTTAAGACCACTCATTTTTGCCACGCCTGGGGATTGAATTCAGGGCATTGTACATGCAAAGTGCATACTGCACCACTGAGCTACACCCCAACCCGAGACATTCATTTTCAACACTTGAGTTTAGAATTATGTGGTTCAGAGAGTGGCTAGAAAGAGAGAGAAATTATAAAAACTCATTCTTGACATAGTTGAGTCCCTCCTCATTGAAAAAATATAACCATCCTTTCTTTATGCCATCAGAATTGATCATATTAGGGGCTGGGGTTGTGGCTCAGTGGTAGAGTGCTTGCCTAGCACATGTGAGGCACTGGGTTTGATTCTCAGCACCACATATAAAAAAATGAATAAAAATAAAGGTCTATCAACATCTTAAAAAAAAATTGATCGTAGTTGACATATTTGATGGATTATAGTGCTTTTGCTCCCATCCATGATCCCAAACTCATTACCCTAACTCTGCCACCCTGCAGTTATCATCCTATTTCATGTGCATAAATATTTATACATGGGAAACGAGTAGCCTCATTATATGATCTTTTAATTCTAGAAAATATTGTCTTCTTGTACATGTGTACATTGCATTTTGGTGATTTGTTTCTCTTCTTACTATTTTGAGAAACTATTGGCACCTGCTAATGCTTCAAAATTAAGCTTCGCCATAACCCATTTTGTCCCACTGTTCCAGATGTGGACACCTATAAAAAGCAGCAAAAGTACCACTTATGGTAACTTTGAAATAATATTTGAATAGTTGTATGTTTGCACAATTGAAATTTAGAAGCCATCTCTTGCTTGTCCAGGTTAGTAACAATGGATGTTTTGTAATTCACAGCTCCTCAACCCAAAGCAGCGCCAAGAACTTTTCTTCGTCCTAGTCCTGAAGATGAAGCAATATATGGGTATATATTCTCTCTCTCTATTTTTAATTTTTATTTTTCATTTTTTAGTTATAGATGAATGCAATACCTTTATTTTATTTACTTATTTTTGTGTGGTACTGAGGATCAAACCCAGGGCCTCACACATGCTAGGCAAGTGCATCACCACTGAGCCACAACCCCGGCCCATCTTTCTCTCTCTTTTTTCTCTTGTTTTCTTTTCCACACTACTCATCTCCTTGACTAAAATCCAAAAGAATAGTGTTTCTTTACCTATAGATTATGATTTTGCATATAACCAGCCACCTTTAAGCAACCCGTACTGCTGGTATTTATGAGTGGAATCATTTGTACGAAAAGCAACATGTGGAAGTAGGTGAACTTGGTGATGATGATATTGCCTGCTTGCCTACCTACTTCTCCAGAATGTTATTCTGAATATTTGCTTTTGGCAGATCTATAGCTCCCAAACAGGTGAAGCATGTTAAACTGGTGCCCCAGTAGTGGCTGCAGTGACATGATGATTCTAGTGTGGGGAAGGAAGCAGGGGCGATCAGGGATTTGCACTTGATAATGAGCCTCTGGTTTGGTGGAGTCAGGAGCAGCAGTTGGATTAGGACCAGCTTCCATGAACCCAGGCTATGTCTCCAGCTGTGGGTGCCTGCAGGCTTTCCTTTAGAAGAATTCTAAACTGAGTGTTGGATAACTTAACTTTATCCCCAGTCCTCCCCTTTATTTATTTTCTCATCTTGAATAAGCTAATGCAAACATTACCTTCTTCAGTAATGTGGGCCTACTGATATTCATCTCATTGCTCCAAGGAGAATAAAATTGTACAATAGATGAGAAAAATGAGACCAATGTCACCTACAAATTGCTCTATAGATAGGCAAAGTTAAATCTCTCATCTGCTAATGTGCCCTCTCCCCTCCCCTTTAAGAAATGATCTCTCATCTTTTCTTCCTGGAACCAAACCTGTTGCAGCCCTAACACCAAAATGGTGAAGTTCAAGAAGGGAGACAGCGTGGGCCTCCGCTTGGCTGGTGGCAACGACGTTGGGATATTTGTTGCTGGCATTCAAGAGGGTACATCTGCGGAGCAGGAAGGGCTTCAGGAGGGAGACCAGATTCTGAAGGTGAGGGAAGCGCAGCCCTGTTTCCAGTATTCTCTTGCCGAGTGGGCTTTTCTGGGTGTCCTTTTAAAAGGAGGGATGCGGCGGGGTGGTCATCTGGTAAAAATGGTCAGTGGCAGGTGTGTTGATGTCCAGCTCTAAGGTCTCATCTCACATGGACCCTGTTTTGTCAACCCTAGAATCCAAAACTCATCCCTGTGTCTGCAGGAATTTATAGTGTTTAAGACACTATGAATTTAGTAGTTTGATTAATGAAAAAAGTCGAGAGTCTAATTAAGAACCCACAAGAAAGAAATTTCAATGGGTCTTACGGCATAATTGAGAAGACAAGAGTATTTAACATCAGACACTGTTATCTGAGCCTGGCTCCAGCCTCTCAGTCATTCTGTGACCCCGGCTCACCCTGAGATGCAGTTTCTGGGTCTCTTGAGTCAGGATGAGAATACCTAGCTCTCAGGATAGGTATTAGAAGACAGAACACTTCCAAGGCAGAGCACAGTTCCTGGCAGATGACACAGCTGCCACTCGGTATGTTGTTCACTTCTAAAACCATCCAGGAAAAGAATTCCTGGTTTATCACATATTGGTAGTTTTTCTGTTTCTCTTTATTCTTTTTGCAGTACTAGGGATTGAATCCAGAACCTTGTGCATGCTAGGCAAGCACTGTACCCCTGAGCTACATCTCCAGCCAATCATACGTAGTTTTGTTAAAAATCATTGCATGTTTATATAATCTGTTGGTGTTAAACAATTAAAAAAATAACTCAGTTTTGATATTTTTATGCCAAGTACCTCGTTGCTGAGGACACACATGGGATTTTTTTCCATGTCTGTTCTTGGTCTGTTTGTTTGCTTTTTCCTTGTTAATTTTAGTGAAAAGCCCATGTGTCATTTACTGAGGGTCGGTTAGTACTTCTAGGCTCAAAGGAGAGGAGAGAGAAATTCACAGAACCCTGGAGAAAACAGGCAGCAGAGTACAAAAGCAGATGGCTGCTTCCTTCTCAGCACTTGGCTCCATGACAGTAGTTCAGATTTCATTTCTGGAGTAGGGGAAGGGCAGACCTTTATCATGAGCTTTGCTAAAGCTTTCCAACTGAAACTCTAGATCCTCCTTGGCTCTGGTTGGGCTCCTAGAAGACTTGGTACTTGAGTGAACCTTGTGGTAGCACATGATCCTAGGAAACACTCACCACCAAATGCTGCTGATAAAAACCCTGTCCAGGTGCCAGAGCATACCACTTTACTCTCCGTAAATATGCTAATGAAGAAGAAGCATATTTCCTAACTGCTGTGAAGCCGTAGGGTGTCAGCTGGAGATTTGGAGCTTTTGCTCTTTAAGGTTCAAGAATAAAATAAAACTGTCCTCTTTGTGTTGTTGTTGGTGGTGTATGTGGCGGGGAGTGTTTTCTGAATTTCCTAGTGAATTCATCTAGGGACTTGACAGTCCCACCTCCCTATTAGTCATTATTAAAGACAGGGAACATCGCTTAATGGGTAAAAAGTCATATTACTCAGCATTTAGGCTTAAAAAATGCTTTGTTCCCTGATCTCACCCTGGCAACAAGAAAGAAACTGGGAACTGGCTTCTTTTGCAGTATTCCTGTATGGAGAGGTCAGATGGTTAGGTGGTCCTCTTTCATGGGTAGGCATAAATTTTCTGTGGACTACAAAAGGAACCCTGAGTTCTGCAAAAGGGTGCAAAAGATTGCATTTGCCTATTAGGGCAGAAAAGCTGCTGCACAATGGTGAGCTGTAGCTGATACAGGATCCTCTAGGCTCACGGCAAACCCGGCTGGACCCTGTGGACTATTAAATAGCTCATGAAAGAGGATATTTATCGGAAAGGACTGTGCAATCTAACCCTCAAAGTGCAAAAGTGCTGCCCTGGCTCTTTTCACTTTAATTTGTTTCAGTGTTACTTTTCATGCCCAGATTGAATATGTGAAGTGCACTGTGTCCCTAGACTGAACACATTTTTCAGTTGCAGGGTTTCTAAGTGTGGCTCTCTGTTTTGTAAAGGTGACAGACTAATGTGTGGAATGAAAGTTGTGCTACAGTGTAATGTCTTGCCCAAAACAGAAATGTACATGTGTTATATTTTCCTGCTTGGCTTGACCCATCTCGTTGCTTATTATTTATCTAGTATGGTTGTCATTTCTCTTTCAGTAACCTTTATGGGATGGAAGATAGGGAAAAACATTTTTGTTTGATTGTTCACCGTGTGGATATTTAAATTGAAGCTACCTCAAGGGATTTCCTTTTGACCTTTGTGGGTTTTGACCTGATTAATGTTTAGCCTCATGTCGTCATAGGGATGGACAGAGGGACTTCTGATGTCCTCCTCCTGACCCCATAGCCCTGGTTGATTTAAGTAAATAAATATAAGCATTTACAGCTCATATAAAATCATATATGTAAGCCATACAGAAATACAGAAACTGCATAAGAAAAATTAGCACCAAAGTTCAATGATCCCTGTTTGGGGACAGAAAGGTGGAATGACAGTATCTTAATAATAAATATTGTTTCATAGGAAAGGTTTGCTTGATTGCTTTAGCAAAATCTTGTTTTTTTAAAAAGCATCAAATTAGTTTCAGTCTAATGCCTACTTTCACTTAATCACACATTTTGGCCTTAATTAAGGCCCTAAATTAATGATAGTTTTTTTTCCCCAGTAATAAAGCATTACTTTTATGATTGAAAGGATTTTACAGCTCTCAATGACTGAGAAAATATTTCATAGGAATTCTGTATCTTTTCTATAAAATATTATTAAATATTTAAAATATTATTAAATATTATTTATATTTCTCTAAAATATTAAAATAATCAAACACTTTAAGACAATTTTTGTATTTTGCTTATTTGTATTCTGTTTAGAAATAGTTTTAAGGATACAGAATTATGGTTTCAAAATAATTTTTTTTTGTTGTACCCTTTCAATTTTTCTTCCTCTCTAACTTATTTTCCAAAAGCCATTTATAGTGACCCCTATTGAATCACTGTGGAATAAATGTGGGCTCTTTTCTAGAAATAGGTGTGAGCCAGAAACTTACGTTATATAAGGCCATGTATTACACTAATGGTCTGCTTTAAAGCTGATGCTTTTCAACTTCATAAATGCCTTTGATTTCATAACACAGGTTAGATGCCTTTTAGGTAATAGGAACTATAGGAGAAAGGTGGATTTCATTAGAATCCTTATTTGAGGATTTTATTTGAATTGATTTAAACACTGTGTCACCAAGCTCCTTTACCACAGACCTCACCACTCTCTATTGCTTTATAACATCTTTTCTATGCTTGCATGTTACCTTGCTGGCCACGTCTATGGGAGACTCAAAGAAAAGGAGGAGACAGACATAACCACAAGATAGTCCAGTTTGATCCAGTGACAAATCCTTGGTTCAGTGGTTTATTCCTAATGGGGTTAGCAGTGTGGAGAGGCAGGAAGGGGTAGTGGTGCCCACAGAGCCCAGGGCCGTGTGGAGGTGCTGAGGAGGGTACAAGTAGAGACACTAAGGAACCTGGGCACATACTTGTTTTGCTCTGGGATGCTCTGACGAAACAGACTCCTAACCTATAAACTCTCTCCCCCACTGTTTTTCCTTTCTATCAGGTGAACACACAGGACTTCAGAGGGCTGGTCCGGGAGGACGCTGTACTCTACCTCTTAGAAATCCCCAAAGGTGAAATGGTGATCATTTTAGCTCAGAGTCGAGCTGATGGTGAGCACGTTTGGTCATTCCGTTTCCTTGGGGGAGGTGGGAAGGATGAAAGAGGTGTCTAGTGACCAGAATAGGAAAATTCAGAAATTAAAAAATTGAAATGACACCTAATCCCTGGGTCTCTAAATATATCCCAGATATATTTGGAGAAAATTTGAGTGCTGTTTAATTTTGTACAAAAATGTTTCCTCCCCGTCTCCTGAAATAATTTCACTGGTATGTCAGTTTGGAATTAAACTGCTTTTCTGAACAATGATAAACTATTAAGTGTTGCCTGGAGTTATTACTGTTTCCATATGACAGGTAACCAGAGCCACATCAGCTGTTGGCTTCTGCCTTGACCAGTGTGACAAGCTGCTTTGCCTTCTCAGGCCTTGATTGCATCTGTGAAGTGGGGACCACCATAGTCTCGTCCCTGCCCATTTCAGTGGGTTGATTGACAGCTGTACTAGGGAGAGTTTTCTAGAGAAACAGAACCCATGCGAGACATTGGAACCAGTAGGATTTGTCATAAGAAATTGGCTCATAGGATCATGGAGTCTGACATATCCCAAGGTCTGCAGGGTGAGCTGAAGCTAGAGACCTAGCAGAGCCAGTTGGAAGGCTTAACCAGGACAATATGGTTCCATCACAGAGGCAGAGGAAAGCCGATGTCCCAATTCAAATGCCACTAGCTGGGAAGAGCAATACCCTCTTGAGTGTGGGTTTCCTTTTTGCTCTATTCAGGCCTTTAGCTGATTGCATGAGGCCTACCACATGAGTGAGGACAATCTGCTTTCTCAGTCTACCCATTTAAATAATTAATCTCATCCAAAACACCCTTCCTCTAGAAACATGTAGAAACACCTTCTAGAAATGTTTAGAGTAATGTTTGACCAAATATCTGGGCACCCATCGCCCAGGCTATTTGAGACATGACGTTAACCATCACAGCAGCTCATATAGTTATTCTTCTTCCTGTGAGAGCTGTGATTCCTGTAAGGCCCATGTGCCGAGTCCACTGGATGGAGAGAAGGTGAAGTGGGTGATCAGAGATGGGAGAAGGTGGAACTCAGGAAAGATCTTTAGCTAAACCAAATGCAGCAAACTGTGCTTTTGCCTTTCAGTGTATAGAGACATCCTGGCTTGTGGCAGAGGGGATTCATTTTTTATAAGAAGCCACTTTGAATGTGAGAAGGAAACTCCACAGAGCCTGGCCTTCACCAGGGGGGAGGTCTTTCGAGTGGTCGATACTCTGTATGACGGCAAGCTAGGCCACTGGCTGGCTGTGAGGATCGGAAATGAATTGGAGAAAGGCTTGATCCCCAACAAAAGCAGGTACTTCAGATTTCTCACTTCCACACACCCCTTAAATTCCTCCCCCCAAAAAAGCCAACAGAATCCCTCCCTTCCTGTGTTAGTCAGCTTTCTATCACTGTGACAAAATGCCTGAGAAAAACAACTTAGAGGAGGAAAGAGTTATTTCAGCTTATGGTTTCAGAAGTTTCAGTCATTCAGTTGACCCCATCAACTGAACATGATGGCAGCGAGCTTCACCTCTTGGTGATTGGAAAAAGGAGGGGCCAGGGACGAGAATATGCCCCAGTGACCTACTTCCTCCAACTCGGCCTCACTTCCTAAAGTTTTCACCACTTCCCAGTAGTGCCACCAGCTTGGGACCAACTCTTCAGCACATGAGCCTTTGGGTGACCTTTCAGATCCAAACTACAAAGGCCTCAAATGACCTCTCCTACATGACCTCATTATTTGTCATCATCTATTTGTTTCGAGAATGTAACTCTCGAAACTGGAACTGAAACTGTAAATCACCACCAGCCAGTGTGCAGTGAATGTTTTGCATTGCATGGTGGGTTTTTGCACTTGATTGTGTTTGGCAGTTTCCCAAGGAATGTCTACCACTTTGCACAATGTACACAGGAGGTACTGAGTGATTGTAGCACCTCTGGTCTCCTTCCTTGGGAGAGGTTTATGCACCCCAGTGAATGCTGTTAGTTGGTGGCAGTGCAGGGACCTAGGAAAGATACCTGTATTATAATAGGAGTTGCAGGTACATTTACTATATACCTACATACCAGGTGAACCAAATTTACTATATTTATCACTGAGCTCCTACTGCTTGGTCTCATTGAGACCCCTCCTTTTTTAGGTGTCCATGGGGTAGCAAAGGGCCCCATGTCCTCTTCTGCCCTTGGAAACATCTTCATTGTCAAGCTGAAGCTTCTCTAATCCCAGTTATTAAGCAAAACTGACAAGATCTGGTTCATGACGTACACATGTGCCCACGTGTTCTGGCTCCAGAGATTCATTTCCCATGCTTTCTTCTCTCAGAGCTGAACAGATGGCTAGTGTCCAGAATGCCCAGAGAGACAATGCTGGGGACAGGGCAGATTTTTGGAGAATGCGTGGCCAGAGATCTGGGGTGAAGAAGAACCTAAGGAAGAGCCGGGAAGACTTAACAGCTGCTGTGTCTGTTAGCACCAAGTTCCCGGCTTATGAGAGGGTCTTGCTTCGAGAAGGTGAGGAGGTTCCATGGGGCCAGGAAGTGATCCACCTGGGCTCTGTGCCTGTTCTCCTCCACTTTCAGGCTGCAGTGGTGAAGTTCTAACCCACCTATATCACTTACACCAGAGGCAGGGTGTAGAGTTGGAATCTTATGCTAACATGGAACCTGACTTCTAAAATGTTACCGTTCAGATTCCTCAGTGGAGGCAGGTGTGCATGACCAAAAAGAAAAAAACCTTTTAATACCACCACTCCAAAGTTTTTATATATTACCCATAGCAAAGTTTATCTTCAAAAAGGGTGGGGGTAGTGAAGGCATGTTCTTTAGAAAAGAACTGGGTTCAATTGTGGGTGGGAGAACACAGTTTCTCTCATTTGATTGGATTATTTTCAAAAGCCTATGCTTCTTATCTAAACAGCAAGCACATGTGTTGTTTTTAATGGCCTGTCTTGTCTTGTTTCAGCTGGTTTCAAGAGACCTGTGGTCTTATTCGGCCCCATAGCAGATATAGCAATGGAAAAGTTGGCAAATGAGTTACCTGACTTGTTCCAAACTGCTAGTAAGTCTGTCAGTGATATTTTCTGCTAGAATTTTTATTTTGAAAAATTTCTGACATACATTAAAGTCAAAAGAATAATGAACATTCTCATATCCTTCACCTGACCACTGGTTGTTATTAACATTTTGCTGTATACATTTTCTTTCCTCTACCCCCTGTCCATGGAAACACACACACACACACACACACTCATTACCATACTCATTCTTCTGAATCAAGAATTTAATTTGAGAATGTTATAATACTTTATCCCTACATTGTATGTGTGAATCTCCTAAGAACATTCTCTTAACATGGTCACAATACCATTATCATCTCAGTGGCCAAGAAGTTTAACCCTGATACAGTGATATTACAGGTTGAGAATCCCTAGTCTGAAAATCTAAAATCCCAAATGCTCCAAAATCTGCACCTGCAGATTTTGCACCAATCTGATGCACCAATATGATGTCATGAGTCAAAAATCTCACATCTGACCTCCTGTGATGAATTACTAAAAATAGGGCACAAAATTTTCTTCAGTTTATGTGTAAAAGATAAATATGAAATACACAAATTTTGTTTTTAGACCTGTATTCCATTTCCTATATGTTTTTATTATGTACATGCATGCGAACATTTAAAAATCCAAACACTTCTGGTCCCAAACATTTCTGATAAGCAAAACTCAACCTGTATGCTATGTATAGTCCATTTTTCAAATTTCCTCAGTTGTCCCAATTATGTCCCACTTAGCTCTTTTTTATATTTAGGATTATAAAAATGCAACCAAGGATCATGCATTACGTTTGATTTTTATGTTTTGTGTGTGTGTTTTCTTATGTATTTTTTTTTTTAACCTTACTTGGGACATTGATATTTTGAAGAGTCCAAGTCAGTTGCTCATAGAGCATTCTCTATTAGTCTGGCCTAACCATTTCTACATGATTGGATTTCTGATAAATAAGAGTAATGGTCCTTCCACTTCATCTCATAAGGAGCCATTTAATGTCAGATGTCCCATCGTTGTTGATGTTAGATTGGAATATTGATTGTCACTTATTTCTAAAATATTACTTAATTCCATTTTGCGTTTGCAGAAACAGAACCTAAAGATGCAGGATCTGAGAAATCCAGTGGAGTAGTTCGGTTAAATACTGTGAGGCAAATTATTGAGCAGGTGAGAAAATTCATTGGAAGACCTTGTTATGAGAAAGAATGGGCTTATGGTTTGCTGTAATCTCTTTTAGGGTAGAATCTAATTTAATAATTATTAAATGTTAATGGTAAAAGTTATGTAAACGCAGTCTATTTCACTGCGAGGAAACCAGTCACTGTTTTGTTGCAATAATGATTTGTCTTTTCAGACTTCTCATCATTGTACCAATAACCTACTAATAAGAGTTCCCCTTTATCCAAGGGAGATGCCTTCCAGGGCTCCTGGTGGGTACCTGAAACCATGGATAGTGCCAAACTTTATATATGCTGTTTCTTTCCATACATACACAATTTTAATTTATAAATCAGGTACAGGCTGGGTGTGGTGGTGCACATCTGTAATCCCAGTGACCCAGTAGACTAAGGCAGGAGGATCACTAGTTCAAAGCCAGCCTCAGTAACTTAGTGAGACCCTGCCTCAAAGTGAAAAATAAAGAGGACTGAGGATGTGACTCAGTGGTTAAGCATCCCTAAGTTCAATCCTTGATACTAGATAAATGGATGGATGGATGGATGGATAGAAAGATAGATAGATAGATAGGAAGAACACAGACCTGGTGAGGTGGCACATGCCTAAAATCCCAGCTACTTGGGAGCCTGAGGCAGGAGGATCGTAAGTTCAAGGCCAGCCCAGGCAATTTAGAAAGTCTTTGTGTCAAAATAAAAAGGACCTGGGCTGTAGCTCAGTGGTAGAGTGCCCCTGAGTTCATTCCCAAGTACTACCAAAAGAAAACAATAAAAAAGGCACAGTAAGGGAGAGATAACAATAAGTAACAAAAAATTAAACAATTATAACAATATGCTATAATGAAGTTACCTGAATGTGGAGTGTGTGTGTGTCTCTCTCTCTCTCTCTCTAAATGCCTTATTATACTGTCCTCACCCTTGTTTTTACTTGCTCTTGACGTGGGGTAACCGAAACTGCAGAAAGTGAAACCACAAATAAGGGTGGCAGGACTACTGTAATTTATTTCATTAGAAGTTCTAAACAAGTGATAATATTAAAATGAACATAATGTGAAAGGAAATATTTTTTTGCCTTTTGATTCAGATTTACACTTTTTACCTGATATAGCCTTTATTTATTAAAACAAACTCTTTGATGCTACATAACTGAACATAACCACTTATGTAACTTCCTCACCTTTAACAGGATAAGCATGCACTGCTGGATGTGACGCCAAAAGCTGTGGACCTGTTGAACTATACCCAGTGGTTCCCAATTGTGATTTTCTTCAACCCAGACTCCAGACAGGGTGTCAAAGCCATGAGACAGAGGTTGAGTCCAGCATCCAACAAAAGTTCTCGGAAGTTATTTGATCAAGCCAACAAGCTTAAGAAAACTTGCGCACATCTCTTTACAGGTAAGTGAAATTTAAACTCTAGTCTGTGTTTAAAAGTGAGAAAGAGAATTGAAAAAAATGGAAGAAATAGGAAAATAATCTGAATGGAGAATTTGAAATTGTTCCCATGACTCCTTTAAAAGTAATTAATACTGTAGGGTATATTAAACCATGACATTCATATATTGAACTTTTTTTTTTTTTTTTCTTTTTTTTAGCTTTTTTGTTGTTGCATATATTGAACTTTTAAAAATTTTTAGAATTTTTTTTTTTGTCAATGGACCTTTATTTTATTCATTTATTTATATGCAGTGCTGAGAATTGAACCCAGTGCCTCACACACACGAGCCAAGTGCTCTACCACTGAGCCACAACTTTAGCCCTGAACTCTGTAATTTTGACTACTTGGAAATGATCATAATGATCCATGGATGTGGTTATAAGTGGTCATTTTGAAGAGGTTCAGACTTTCATGATGATTGTAAGGCTAGTTGTTGAACCTGCCTCACCACCTAGCACCTACAGCTCTAGATTTTGTGTCATTGTTCTCTGCTTACCATCAATGTTTGCATTAACTTACAAAGTGAGAGGAACTAATTTTCGTTATTTAAAAATGTCCCCCCAGTAGAAACTTGAACACTCTGGATATTGGTTGATTTAAAGATTTATTATTTCTCTTTTTTTTTAATGTGTGATGATAATGTTGTGATTGTGTTTTAACAAAATAAAAGAATGTTTATCTTTTAGAGATACCTACTGAGGAAAATATTTATGGATGATGTAGTAGGATGTCTAGAATTCGCTTAGACTGTAGTGAGGGGAGAAGATGGGGCATAGGTAAGACTGGCTAGGAATTTGGTAGTCATTGAAGCTGGTTGTTGTGTACATGAAAGTTCATTAAACTGTTCTTTGCTTTTGTGCATTTTAGAATTTTCCATAATACAATTTTTTTTAGTCCCTGAGATAAAGACCCATTGCAAGTATTACTCATGATAGTAAAATGGTCTAAAAATATGACATATTTTAGTAACTGAATATACCACTGTCTATGTAAATGACTAGTTCTGTGAATATGGTATAATTAAGAGTTTAAATGAGTCATATAGCATTTTTGGTCATGCAATGCTGTTTTTTGTGGGAGTATCATACGGATACTGCACATATGATAATGATAGCTCTTTAGAATTCAGTGTCAGCCATCATTAGCCTTTGTCATATTTGGCATTTCCCTGATACTGAGGAGGAAGTGGGTTTGTGATTGAATGTGTGTGTGCACATAGGACTCTTGTTTTATTGTCACTTGGCTGCTTGTTCGAGATGCATTACTTTCATTATGGTGAAAACTGACAGTTCAACAAAATACACAGGAGGAAGTGATCCATCATAGACTAGATTCCTGTGAACTGAAGTCTTAATAAGGCTCTGCTTTTAGCATATACATGCATATCTTTTCTGACATTTTTACATCCACTAGTAGTAATTCTTATTATTAGTGTTACCATAGCAGCAGTGAGCAGTGGTTCAGTTTCATGTGTGCTCTTTCTAGGCCAGAAGAAAGGCCCATCAATGTCTGCACAAAATCCTGACGTAGAAACCAAGCACAGTGACACATGCGTGTAAATCCCAGCTACTCAGGAGGCTGAGGCAGGAGGCTTGCTTAACAATTAAGAGTTTAAAAGAGTTACATAAATATTTTTGTCATGCAATGCTTATTTGAGGACAGCCTGGATAATCTAGAGAGTTCCTGTCTGAAAAACTATACTTTGTGGTATCTGTGACTGTATCAATACCATATATACCTTATAGCACAGACATATTACTAATGCCAACAAAGGATCATATACAGATTGATTATTCCTTATCTAAAATGTTTAGGACCAGAAGTGTTTTGGATTTGGGATTTTGGTTATTTTCTTATACATAATGAGATATCTTAGGGATGAGACCAAAGTCTAAACACATTTATGTTTTATATATACTGCAGACACATTGTCTGAAGATAATTTCATACAATATTTTTAAATACTCTTTGCATGAAACAGAGTTTCATGGTGTGGAATTTTCCTCTTGGCATGATTTGGGCTCTCTAAAAGTTTCAGATTTTGCATCATTTCAGGTTTTTGATGTTTAGAACACCCAGTAATGTGACTCCTCCTTTTAACAGATAAGAAAACTGAAACGCATGTGTTCATGAGTGATTTAACCTGCTTCCACTTCATTTTTTTTTTAATTTATTTTTATTGTAAAAAAATGGGATACATGTTGTTTCTGTTTGTAAATGGAGTAAGAGCATACCATTTGCATATTCATAAATTTACATAGAGTAATGATGTTTGATTCATTCCATTATTTTTTTCCTCCCCCCACCCCTCCCACCTCTCTTTCCCTCTATACAGTCCATCCTTCCTCCATTCTTGTCCCACTCCCACCCCCCATTAAGTGTCATCATCCGCTTATCAGTGAGATCATTCCTCTTTTGGATTTTTGAGATTGGCTTATCTCACTTAACATGATATTCTCCAATTTCATCCATTTGCCTGCAAATGCCATAATTTTATTATTCTTCATAGCTGAGTAATATTCCATTGTATATATATACCACAGTTTCTTTATCCACTCATCAATTGAAGGACATCTAGGTTGGTTCCATAGTCTGGCTATTGTGAATTGAGCCGCTATGAACATTGATGTGGCTGTATCTCTGTAGTATGCTGATTTTAAGTCCTTTGGGTATAGGCCGAGGAGTGGGATAGCTGGGTCAAATGGTAGGTCCATTCCAAGTTTTCTAAGGAATCTCCACACTGCTTTCCAGAGTGGCTGCACTAATTTGCAGTCCCATTAGCAATGTGTGAGTGTACCTTTTCCCCCACATCCTCTCCAACACCTATTGTTGCTTGTATTCTTGATAATCGCCATTCTAATTGGGGTGAGATGGAATCTTAGTGTAGTTTTGATTTGCATTTCTCTTATTACTAAAGATGTTGAACATTTTTTCATATATCTGTTGATGGCTTGTACATCTTCTTCTGTGAAGTGTCTGTTCATTTCCTTAGCCCATTTGTTGATTGGGTTATTTGTATTCTTGGTGTAGAGTTTTTTGAGTTCTTTATATATTCTGGAAATTAGTGCTCTATCTGAAGTATGAGAGGTAAAGATATTCTCCCACTCTGTAGGTTCTCTCTTCATATTGCTGATAGTTTCCTTTGCTGAGAGAAAGCTAGTTTGAATCTATCCCAGTTATTGATTCTTGCTTTTATTTCTTGTGCTATGGGAGTCCTGTTAAGGAAGTCTGATCCTAAGCCAACAAGGTGAAGATTTGGACCTACTTTTTCTTCTATAAGATGCAGGGTCTCTGGTCTGATTTCAAGGTCCTTGATCCATTGTGAGTTGAGTTTTGTGCAGGGTGAGAGATAGGGGTTTAGTTTCATTCTGTTGCATATGGATTTCCAGTTTTCCCAGCACCATTTGTTGAAGAGGCTATCTTTTCTCCATTGCATATTTTTGGCACCTTTGTTTAGTATTAGAAAATTGTATTTATTTGGGTTTGTGTCCGTGTCCTCTATTCTGTACCATTGATCTACCTGTCTATTTTGGTGCCAATACCATGCTGTTTTTGTTACTATTGCTTTGTAGTATAGTTGAAGTTCTGGTATTGCGATACCCCCTGTTTCATTCTTCCTGCTAAGGATTGCTTTAGCTATTCTGGGTTTCTTATTCTTCCAGATGAATTTCATAATTGCTTGCTCTATTTCTGTGAGGTACGTCATTGGGATTTTAATTGGAATTGCATTGAATCTGTATAGCACATTTGGTAGTATGGCCATTTTGACAATATTAATTCTGCCTATCCAAGAACATGGGAGATCTTTCTATTTTCTAAGTTCTTCCTTAATTTCTTTCTTCAGTGTTTTGTAGTTTTCATTGTAGAGATCTTTTACCTCTTTGGTTAGATTGATACCCAAGTATTTTATTTTTTTTGAGGCTATTGCAAATGGAGTTGTTTTCCTCATTTCCCTTTCAGCTGTTTCATCGCTTGCGTATAAAAATGCTGTAGATTTATGCGTGTTGATTTTATAGCCTGCTATTTTGCTGAATTCATTGATGAGGTCTAGACGTTTTCTGGAGGAGGTTTTTGGATCCTCTAAATATAGAATCATGTCATCCACAAATAGTGACAGCTTAAGTTCCTCTTTTCCTATTCGTATCCCTTTAATTTCTTTAGTCTGCGTAATTGCTCTGGCTAGAGTTTCTAGGACAATGTTGAATAGAAGTGGTGAAAGAGGACATCCCTGTCTTGTTCCTGTTTTTAAAGGGTATGGTTTCAGTTTTTCTCCATTAAGAATGATGTTGGCCATGGGCTTAGCATAAATAGCCTTTACAATGTTCAGGTATGTTCCTACTATCCCTATTTTTTCTAGTGTTTTCAGCATGAAGGGGTGTTGTATATTGTCAAATGCTTTTTCTGCATCAATTGAAATAACCATATGATTCTTATCCTTAAGTCTGTTGACATGATGGATTACGTTTATTGATTTATGGATGTTAAACCATCCTTGCATTCCAGGAATGAACCCCACTTGATCGTGGTGCACGATTTTCTTAATATGTTTTTGGATACGGTTTGCCAATATTTTGTTAAGGATCTTAGCATCTATATTCATCAAGGATATTGGTCTAAAATTTTCTTTCCTTGATGTGTCTTTTCCTGGTTTGGGTATGAGGGTGATATTAGCTTCATAGAATGAGTTCGGTAGGGTACCCTCCTTTTCTATTTCCTGGAATACTTTGAGAAGTATTGGAATGAGTTCTTCTTTGAAGGTCTTGTAGAACTCAGCTGAGAATCTGTCTGGTCCTGGGATTTTCTTAGATGGTAGATTTTTAATGGCTTCTTCTATTTCATTGCTTGATATTGATCTGTTTAAATCATGTATGTCCTCCTGGTTCAGTTTGGGAGGAGCATATGTCTCTAGAAATTTGTCAATGTCTTCGGTAGTTTCTATTTTGTTGGAATACAGATTTTCAAAGTAGCTTCTCATTATGGTCTGTATCTCAGTGGTGTCGTGATATTTCCTTTTGCATCATGTATTTTAGTAATTTGAGTCTTCTCTCTCCTTCTCTTTGTTAGTGTGGCTAAGGGTTTATCTATTTTGTTTACTTTCTCAAAGAACCAACTTTTTGTTATGTCAATTTTTTGAATAGTTTCTTTTGTTTCAATTTCATTGATTTCAGCTCTGATTTTAATTATTTCCTGTCTTCTACTACTTTTGCTGTTATTCTGTTCTTCTCTTTCTAGGGCTTTGAGCTGTAATATTAGGTCATTTAATTGTTGACTTTTCATTCTTTTCTGGAATGCGCTCCATGCAATGAATTTTCCTCTTAGTACCGCTTTCATAGTGTCCCAGAGATTTTGATATGTTGTATCATCATTCTCATTGACCTCTAAGAATTTTTTAATCTCCTCCCTGATGTTTTTTGTTATCCATGTTTCATTCAATAGCATATTATTTAGTCCCCAAGTCTTGGAGTAATTTCCTTTTTTTACTTTGTCGTTGATTTCTACTCTCAGTCCATTATGATCTGATAGAACACAAGGCAGTATCTCTATTTTTTTGCATTTCCTAAGGGCTGCTTTGTGGCATAACATATGGTCTATTTTCAAGAAGGTTCCATGTGCTGCTGAGAAGAAAGTATATCCGCTCGTTGATGGATGGAATATTCTATATATGTGGTGACAGTGGTGCGTTAAAGTCGCCCAGAATTATTGTGTTGTGGTCTATGTGATTCCTGAAATTGAGAAGGATTTGTTTGATGTACAGGGATGCACCATTGTTTGGGGCATAAATATTTACTATCATTATGTCTTCCTGCTTTATGTTTCCCTTAAGCAGTATGAAATGTCCTTCTTTATCCCTTCTGACTAACTTTGGCTTGAAGTCCACTTTATCTGATATAAGGATGGAAACCCCCGCTTTTTTACTGGGTCCATGTGTGTGGTAGGTTTTTTCCCATCCTTTCACCTTTAGTCTGTGGATGTCTTTTTCTATGCGATGAGTCTCTTGCAGGCAGCATATTGTTGGCTCTTTCTTTTTAATCCATTCTGCCAGTCTATGTCTTTTGATTGATGAGTTTAGGCCATTAACGTTCAGGGTTATTATTGAGAAATGATTTGTATTCCCAGTCATTTGGCTTATTTTTGGTTTTTAAGTCGGCTTGGTTTCTCCTTTGAGTGGTTTTTCTCTAAGGTAGTTCCTCCCTTTGCTGACCTCCATTGTTGTTTTTCATTTCCTCCTCATGGAATATTTTGTTGAGAACATTCTGTTATGCAGGCTTTCTATTTGTAAATTCTTTTAACTTTTGTTTATCATGGAAGGATTTTATTTCATCTTCAAATCTGAAGGTTAGTTTTGCTGGGTATAGGATTCTTGGTTGGCAAACATGTTCTTTCAGAACTTGAAATATGTTGGTCCAGGCCCTTCTAGCTTTTAGAGTCTGGGTTGAGAAGTCTGCTGCTATCCTTATTGGTCTCCCCCTATATGTAATCTGATGCTTTTCTCTCGCGGCCTTCAAAATCCTATCTTTATTTTGAATGTTAGGCATTTTCATTATAATGTGCCTTGGTGTGGATCTGTTGTGATTCTGTGCATTTGGTATTCTGTAAGCCTCTTGTATTTGATTTTCCATTTCATTCTTCAGGTTTGGGAAATTTTCTGATATTATTTCATTGAATAGGTTGTTCATTCCTTTGGTTTGTATCTCTGTGCCTTCCTCAATCCCAATAATTCTTAAATTTGGTCATTTCATGATGTCCCATAGTTCTTGGAGATTCTGTTCATGATTTCTTACCATCTTCTCTCTTTGGGTGACTTTATTTTCAAGATTAAATATTTTGTCTTCATTGTCTGAGGTTCTGTCTTCCAAGTGGTCTAGTCTGTTGGTGTCCATTGAGTTTTTTATTTGGTTTATTGTCTCCTTCATTTCAAGGATTTCCGTTTTTTTTTTTTTTTTTTTAGAATCTCTATCTCTTTGTTGAAATGATCCTTTGCTTCCTGCAGGTGCTCTTTCAGCTTATTGGTATTATCAATCATGGCCTGCATTTGCTCTCTTATCTCATCCTTTGCTTCGTGAATCATCTTAATCATGTATAATCTGAAGTCCTTTTCTGACATTTCTTCTAACATACTGTCATTGGATTCTATTACTATAGAATCTAGATTTGTTTGGATCATTTTCTTCCCTTGTTTTTTCATGTTGTTCATGTATCTTCCCCTCTAGTGCTCCAGATCTGGGGTATTGCAGATTTCCCCCTATAGGCTTATAGTGGCCCTGTAGGTTTCCAAAACCCTTTCTTTAAGGGGAGAGCAATATTAGCAGTGCCCAAATCAGACACTATGCAATCCTAGACCAAATAGCCCCTATAGGGACAATAACATCATGTAAATAAGGGAGAAAGCGACTCTGAGGGAACAGGTAAACTGAAGGAAAAGAAAGCAAGAAACGTAAAGAAATAAAAACTGAAATTTTTTTTTTAAAAAAGGAGAAAAAAGAAAATCTACTGTATAATAGTCATATACTAATGAAACCTCCCAGTGTTCAGTAGCCTGATGTATGAGAGGTACCTGACAATGAGCTTCAAGCCTCCAGCAGGCGTCTCAGGATGGGATTTGCCCCACCCGAAGATCAGAGCTACGGCTTCCAGGATTATCCAAGATGGCTGCTCTGGCTTCCAAATGTGTTGGCAAATGGGAAGCTGCAGCTCAGGGGTGGACGTGGTCAGCTGGAGGTCCTGGAGACAGGATGCAGTTGGTCCGGCAGTGGTCCTGGAGGTCGGGTGTGTTTGGTGTGGTTGTGGGATCCAGGAGGCCGGGTGCAATCAGTTGGTCTGGGTTCCCGGTGATAGAGCACAGTCAGTTGGTCTGGGGGTCCTGGCGGCAGGGAGCAGTCAGTTGATGTGAGGGCCCCAGAGGCAGGGAGTCATCGGTTGGGCTGAGGGATCCTGGAGACGGGACTCAGTCAGTCCGGCCAGGGGTCCTACAGGGCTTGGCTGTTGTCTCAAAATGGTGGCAGCCATGTGTAATCAAACCTGCAGGCACTGTAACAGTGAACTTCCAGGCAGCAGCAGGCAGCTGGTTCTCCACTGGCGGTCTGCGGTCAATCTGCTGGCAGCTGTTGGACTATCGGGAGGTGAACCTCGAGCGTTGGGTGATGGATAGGGGTAAGGCAGGCGATGGACAGGCGAGAGGCAGGCAAATGGCGGATGATAGACGCCTGACAGTGAGCAATCTGCTCTCAAAAAAGGCGTCGATATGCTGGCAAATTGCAGGTGACCACAGCAGACAAATGGGGTAAAGAGCAGGGGATCAATAAGCAGCAAAAACTGCCTCACCGAGAAACAGATATCCTCTGCTTGAATCCGGCGTTGTGGAGCGACAAGGAACGCAGCCTCCCTCTAGACTGCCATCTTAGATCCTTCCCCTCCACTTCATTTTTAACCCTGTCTTTAAGTCCACTGAATGACTAGAAGCTTCCCTCAGTCAGTCGAATTCTGGGTTCATGTGAGGATCTGAGAAATGAAGAAGGGTAATAATGGGTTATAGAAGAACCAGGTTGATGAAGACTGGATGCAGAGGAGAGCAGACAGAAGGAAGTAGCCAGTGACTGTAGGCATTTTGTTTTCTTGGCTTTGGCTCAGCATTTTTGCTCTTTGAAGCACAGGCCACAATCACTGAGTCTGATTGAGGACCTGGAGGGGCCTCCATGTGGAGAAGGGTTTAGCAATCCCTCGTTTAGCTCCACTACAAGATGTTTAAAGGCAGAGAGTGTGCATTATCCAGTTCCACGTGCCTGAGACCAGAATCAGCCCTAGCAAACAGGCAGGGTACCCTTGTGTGCAGCATGGGTTAGGACCCCCTCTGGCACACGAGGCCATTTCTTACGTAAGCTAGTTATGAAGTCGAAAGGCAGAGGTTGGAGTGTAAACACTTGCGTTGAGTTTCATCTAGAACTTTGAAGGGATCTAATCCCAGCATAAATTGCCAATCTCTTATATAGAATCATCTTAAGTGCTGCACCATGCTGCATAACTTGGACCAGCAAGCCCCTGTTTTCTGCCCAGTGGTCTTTTGTAATATTCTTACAGACATCCAAGTTTGACTCCTCAAAGCCGCACAGTGGCCTCACCACGCCCTGTGTTCCCACTTGACTTGGGACTTAATGGTGTATGTGCCACGGCCAGAAACACTGGTTTTCAAACCTGAACAGTAGAACCTTTAGGCAGAATTAATATTTTAGGTTTTTTTAAAATGATTTTAAATTTAGGGTATTTTTTATGAATTAATAAATGAGAAAAATAGAGTTTGCTGTGAGGAATACAGCAATTTGAAGTCAAGCTCTGTTTCATGTAGTCTCATTAGACATAATATCCTATTTTTCCTCTTTTGCATATTAACAAGAAAACCCTGTTTTCTAAAGATGAGTATTTAATAATGGCAATATTAAATGTCTTCCCTTACAATCTTGAGGTACTCCCAGTTAAACAAGAGATGCTTTGTTCTGAGACTTGCCCAAAAGCAAGTTGACTTGTCAAAGTAAGTTGTTTCACTTACCTCCTCCCCTTCTCAATTTAAAAAAAATTATGATAAAATGCATTTACATGTATGTACATGTCACAGAAATTATTTTTTTTAGTTTTTGAATTTTTTTATTTTTTACAGACTGCATTTTGATTCATTATACACAAATGGGGCACATCATTTCATTTCTATGGTTGTACAAGATGTAGATTCATACCATTTGTGTAATCATACATTTATATAGGGTAATGGTGTCTGTCTCATTCCACCATCTTTCATACCCCCTCCCTCTCATTTCCCTCTACATAATCTAAAGTTCTTCCATTCTTCTCTCACCCCCCCACCCCCATTATATATCATCATACACTTATCAGGGAAAACATTCGGCCTTTGATTTTTTGGGATTGGCTTATTTCACTGAGCATGATATTCTCCAATTATTTTAAAAAGAAAACAAAATTTGAATCATGGACTTAGAAACCCAGGCAGGGCCACCCTCCATGTGAGGTCGTGGTATTGTGAAGCCCTGTGGGAGATTCTAGCTGTTTCGCCAACTTTCCAGGCTTCGGTAATGTGCAGCCATCACCACCGTGACTTTTAGAGTATTTTCATTACCTCAAGAGGACACTTGTGTCCCTTAAAAGTCACTCCCAATTTCTCCCCAACCCAGCATTACATCACCTTTCGCTGCTGCTCTTCATGCTTCCAGCCTCCTTGGCTAGGGGTGGGAAAGCTCAGACCACACACACACACAGCAGGACTGGGCTTGGATGCTCGTAGAGGAAGCTGGTGAATGAGGATGCTTTGAGAATTTCACTTTCTTAGTTTGAAAGCCATGGGAGGCCTGTATTGCAGGGGGCATAGGCCTCGCCCAAAGCTTTGTAGCAAGATGTCATTCACTAATATTGCTTAACATCAAAGAAGCTGAAAAGCTAGAGGAGGAAAGCTGACAGTAAACCACAAGTACTTAATCTGGAGTCAGGGGAAAGGCACGGTAGCAGCAGGCTGAGCTCATGTTAAATGTTACCAACTTGGTTCGGTGTTAGTTACCTTTGTATGGCACCCAGGAAATTAGCTCCTGGGAAGCTCTTGGTTTTTGTTCCGTACACTTGACTATTAATATAAACTCGTTAAGAGGTTTTGTGACTTTATTCATTTTATCAGGGGGCATGAACATATTTTCTGCATTTCAAAATGGTCCTTTCAACTTTAGATTTTCTTTATGATGACTACAGACTGTATTTGTAACCAGATCACTCCAACAAAGAGCTTCACATTCTTTATGCACTGAGTGCAAGTCACTTATTTTGTCTCTGGGGTGTACAGTCTCACTTCTGTATTTAAGTGCATTGCATCATATTTTAGCTATGAGCACAATAATCTTTGTGAAGTACCATGATAAGGACACAAAAATCCATGGCATCAAGGTTAATTTTCATTGAGTTGCCTGACGTATCAGTTTATTCTATTGTTATAAATAATTAATAACCAAGGAAATTGTAAGCTCATTCAGGATTTTCCAAGGTCAGTGTTGAAACTTCTTAAATGAAAGAAAACAGTATGTTACTCTGAAGGAAACTTGAATTTGCTCACGTAATTGCTTAATGGTTCTTTTGGGTTTTAGAAATGATACATATTGCTATGCCCTCTAATAAAAAGCCAAGGCAGATTTTGTTTTTGTTTTAATTCTAATTTACCTAAAATCTGGATAATTTTATCTATTAGTTAATCTGTTATTTTGGACCACTTTACTTGTCTGGTTTATCTCCATTAGGTTCATAAATACATACTGGTAAAGAGCAACTGCATATGTTACACTCTTGTTAGCATTTTATATGTGTGCTCTAAATTTGTGTCTTTAGATGGGCAGTGTAATGTTGTGACTAAGGCCATAGGCTCCAAGGATAAACTTCTGAGTTTGTGTCTTACTTGATATGAAACCTTGGGTGAGTTACTTTCACAACCGTGCCTTGGTTTCTCGTCTGTAAGATGGACTTGACAGCAATACCTTCCTCGCAGAGTTATGTACTTAGAACCTGTGTGTGGCTGACGCAGAGAAAGTGCTACTATGTCAGGTATATTTTGTTCTGAATAGAAAAAGATACATTCTCTGAATATATACCAGCCTATATATACACACAAAAAGCCTTATCTGTTTGCATATTCTAAAATATTGATGACTCTCAAAATGATATAAAATGTTCCATTAAGTGTTTTGTTAGAGGTAGATGATAGTATGTTAGTGTTTACTTTTCTTATTATATTCATATCTGTGTATTTTTTCTTTTTTTTATTTTTGTGTCCAGGTCTTGCTAAGTTGCTGAGGCTGGCCTGGAACTTGGCATCCACCAGCCTCAGCCTGCCAGTCACTGCAGTTACAGGCATGTGCCACTGTGCCCCACAGTGATCTTTGAAATATAAGACTTTTATTTGTTTTAGATCCATTATGCTCATGAAAAAGTTTTGTTTTAAAAATATAACTTTTAGGGCTGGGGCTGTAGCTCAGTGGCAGAGTGCTTTCCTTAGCACGTATGAGGCACTGGTTTCAATCCTTAGCACCACATAAAAATAAACAAATAAAGGAATTCTGTTCATCTACAACTACAAAAATTTTTTTAGAAATATATAATCTACAGAGTAGATGTTCTGGAAATAGATCCATTATTAGTTTTATAACATCTGTCTGTAATGTAATTTGTAACAACTAGGTGGTTAATAGCTTAAATCACATTCATCTAAAAGGATTTAGGGTTCAAATATACATAGACTTTTTGAATTTACCAGAGTTTTAAGTTCAAATATGACAGAACGAAGTATGAATTATGTCAGAGAGCTTCTTGAATAAACATTCTCTGGAAATTGATGTAAATCTTTTTGTTTACATTTATATAGCTACAATCAACCTCAGTTCGGCCAATGATAGTTGGTTTGGCAGCTTGAAGGATACCATTCAGCATCAGCAAGGAGAAGCAGTTTGGGTCTCTGAAGGAAAGGTATGTGGCCTAGATATGCTGCTATGAGGTGAGAGTTCATGTTCTGAATCTTCCTCAAGAGGGCAGTGAATGTAGTAAAACCATGCCCAAAGTGATTCCAATATGTGCTTTCCTTAAGTCTGAAATTTTATAAATTCTCCAACAAAGTAACAAAGGGTTTTTGTTTTTTTTTTTTTAAAGAAATACAGAATGTAATGTATGTGGCCCTACATTCACTTCCCTTTTACTTTTAATGTAGTAACTAGTAGTGTTTCAAGTACACTAATCAGAGCTTACAAGATCTGGTGCTGAGCTCCACAGCTTACTAAGGACATGGGAAACTTAGAGTGGAGATGAGAGGCAAGGTCGAAGACCATGGAGAATATGATTAAAAATTAATACCGAAAGAAAAGCTAATGGAGTTAAAATTATTTGCTTAGAAAAGAGGTTGGTAGAGAATGAGCCATAGTTCCAGGAGTCTGATAGGTAATATTAAAGTGCTAGGGATCTTATCTAGGCCTCTAAAATTGAGTAGCATCTCATCCATAGATAGAGTTTATGCATGACTGTGCTGCAGAGAGAGATTGTGGAACCTGTTGTCCCTTTCATTCTGGGAGTCTTTGGTGCTAGCGTCCTGTACTTCAGCTGAATTGAGGTAGTTTGTGAGCCTTTCTAGTGATGATTTTGGTGTAGAATTGATTAAGTCTTGTGCTTTGGGAACTGGATGGTTAATCTAGGTATCTGGCATCTTCCACGTGTTACAGTCTGCAAGGCTCCCTGGGGAGGGCAAGTTGCACAGGATGTAGCTTCTGCTGTGAAGGATCTGAGAATCTTATAGATGAGTGGAGATATGTGTACATAGGGCTGTGTGCATTTATTACTAGGGGACAGGTACCAGGAGAAAAGGCTGGAGCGGAATTGGATTATGGAAGAAAAGCACAACCACCAGGGAAGTGTGGTTCAGTTGTGGATGGATAGTAGCAAGGATAGGCTGGAGGGTTCCCAAGGGGAGTCCCTGCACAACACCTAACATAGTAACAAGAAATAAAGGTACCCTCCCCATCTAGTGTGTGTCAAGGTTTCAGACACATGGCCAAGTCCCTGGGAGTTTCCTCGCAGCCACACTCCCAAGAGCCACGTCAGACCCCACTGACCCTCCGAAACAAATTCCTCTAGATGGAAGGGATGGATGATGACCCCGAAGACCGCATGTCCTACTTAACCGCCATGGGCGCGGATTATCTGAGTTGCGACAGCCGCCTCATCAGTGACTTTGAAGACACGGACGGCGAAGGAGGTGCCTACACTGACAATGAGCTGGATGAGCCAGCTGAGGAGCCGCTGGTGTCTTCCATCACCCGCTCCTCCGAGCCGGTGCAGCACGAGGAGGTGAGGCAAGGCTGGCACCGGGCTCCAAGGCCATGGGCTGAGCGTCCGTGGGCAGGAAAGGAGAGTCTTACATTGTCTCACTTGCATTCTCCTGGACACCTGTTAACTCGGGTGCAGTGGAAGGTATTCCTAAGGGATGGAGCTGATGACTGCCAGGGAGTCTCACTCAGAGTCAGTGCCTGCATCATTGTGGCTGCGTTCCCTGGGACAGTGGGACCCAAAAGTGCTATCAGCAGAGGTTGAGTGATCAGCACTCATCATATCCCTGCCCTCAGGTGTGATGGATAAATGGAATGGTTTTATGTGACAGCTGTGCAAATTACAAGTGGAACATTCTTTTTAAAATGTGACATTGCTATAATTACTTGTAACCTTTGATTAGGTCTCTCTCTCTTTGTACTCTTAGGAGCCCTTGCTTTTCTTCTCCACTCTACCTTTAACCTTCTAATCTTGTCAGAGCTCTTGAGTGTTTCCACATCAGTTTCCTTTTCTCTTCTATTTCAATTTTTAATTGCAATTATGATCAATTATGCATCTAATTATATGTACCATGCACCCAGTATCCAGTGATTTGGCAGCTTATGCGGTCCTGAAAATTACATAGACAGGCACTAATTTAGTACCAGGGCAATTACTAGTTTTACCTTAAAGAATATCAGAGTAATGATCTTTGTAGACAAAGTTACCCAAATATATTTGAATAATTATTGCTGTAAACTTCCCCTTTAGCAATATAACTCATTCTAATGAATGATGCTTTTCTTTATGAGATAGAATTGTTCTTAAAAAATTAAGTTGAAGGGGGAGAAAAACCCACCACCATCGCAGTAAAAAATTAGTATATATTACTAGACAAGTTTAAAGAGTAACTTCTGACTAGGTGTGATGGTGCACACTTAATGATCCTAGCTGCTCGGGGGGCTGAGGCAGGAGGATCACAAGTTCAAAGCTAGCCTCAGCAACTTAGTGAGACCCTAAGCAACTCATTGAGATCCTGTATCAAAATAAAAAATAAATCAATTAAAAAAAGAATAAAAGAAAAACTTCTGAACATCTACAGATATGAATGAACTAATGCTTGGTAATATTAACAGTTATTGATGATACACTAGATGTTAGACTTTAGGAGTTTTTTTTTTTTTTTTTTAAATTGTAGAGACAGAGTCTACTATACCAGATGCAGCCAGCATCATAAATGTGTCTTAAGCTCCTGGGAGGGTACCCAGTATCTATCTGCCTTTTCAGTAAAGGAACACAGGCTCACGCTTCTATTTCTGAACTCCAGCAAAGCAGACGTGTGCTCTCTGCTCTGTGCTTGGAAGTTCTTGTTGTGAATGAACGTTTATGTTTTTTAGAGCATAAGGAAACCCAGCCCAGAGCCACGAGCTCAGACGAGGAGGGCTGCTAGCAGAGATCAACTTAGGGACAGTAGCCCGCCCCCGACATTCAAGCCTGAGCCGCCCAAGGTACGTGGCTGGGAAGCACAGGCTGGGACCACGAGGAAGCAGGTGCTCCCAGACCCCTGGATAGCCAGCAGGGAGCACACACAATGAGATGACGTTGGATTACGGTTTTGACTCGCTGTGTTCTCTATGAGAGAGGCTGTTCTTTGGGCTGTTGGGTGAACCCCCAAATTAGGGAAGGGCAAAATAATAGGAGGGAAAAACAGCATTAGGAGAGTATACAATTCTAGAACTTTTGAAGTTTTTGTTTTTGTTGTGTAGGAAGAGTAAATTTGACAAATGCTGCATGCCCAGAATCACCAGTCTCAGAATCTATTTTTCTTTTTCCATCCAATGAAAGTTTTTGTCTACAATCTGATTTGGACATACCAGAAAATTCTTACTGGTGATTTGCTAAAGAAAACAATCATTACTGTTGTTTAGAATGCCTCTCACTATGAGAGCAACTTAATTTGTTTAATAAATTGTCATCAAGAACAGAATCAACATAAAGACACAGAGGTGTATATCATATGATTCTTTACCCCTGGTTGGAATCAAAGCTTTTCCTTACACTGCAATAAAATTTTTTCTATTTAACTCAATAATATAGATGAGAAGACAATGCTAATTGATTGTGTGAGCTGAGAGGAGTAATTAGTGACCTTAGACAATGTATCAGTGAACATTTGTAAGGAGGGCTAAAAGCAAAGTGTGAAGGAGAAGTGGCTGTCAGCATGATGAGCTGCCCACCTGGCTCCACACCCCAGTCTCTTTCCTCTCTGGCTGGCACAGGTCTTGTCTTCCAGCCAGGGCATGCACACACAATGCAGATTGACCCCAGAAACCCACTTCCAAAGTCAACTTGTTCTGAGGTCTTCTCCAAGATTCCAGTATCCATTGGTACAAAATTATTCAAGGTTCTATGTGTAGTAATGGGTGTCCTCCCAGCCCTTCCTGACAACCTGAGGTAGGGCTCAGGATGCCCAACCAGCGGCTATTTGCCTTGCCATGTTTGATTCCTCATTGGAATGGTATTTGTTGACTATCTTTGGAAACTGATCAGGAAATGGAGTGTATTAAAATCACTAATATAGATTTGAAAATAAACTAAAAGCTCAAGGTAAAAACATGTCATTACTCTTTGCAGGCCAAAGCCCAGAACAGGGAAGAATTCTATGATTTCTCCAAAACCCAGGAATACAAGTTAAACCCCTCTGCCATGGCTGGTAACGAAATTCCAGGAGCATCTACCAAAGGTTATCCTCCTCCTGTTGCAGCGAAACCTGCCTTCGGACGGTCTGTCCTGAAGCCCTCCACTCCCATCCCTCCCATGGACGGTGAGGAGGTAGGGGAGAACAGTGAGGAGCAAGACAACACTCCCAGATCAGTCCTGGGCAAAGTCAAAATATTTGAGAAAATGGATCACAAGGCGAGATTACAGAGAATGCAAGAGCTCCAAGAAGCACAGAATGCAAGGGTAATTTGGGGGTTGGAGGGTTAATTGTTTTTAAACCACCAGAGGATCTGGGCACGTTAACAATAAGTCATGAGTAGGTTTGAGTTCAGTATAACAGCGCACACTTCTTTTGCCACTGCCATTAACATGACAAGGATGTTCACATACACAGTGCTATGTGTGTTGCTTCTGGATCGCCAGCTGTTGGCACATCCTTTTTTCTTCCAGTCAAGAAGCCTAACAGTCCAGGTGAATAAGATTCTGCTGTCCAAACTTCATACTTCTGTTCTTCATTCCCTGTATTGGGTTCTGGAATGGGGGAGTATGACAAGAGAATCAGCACCTTCCAGAAGTAACTTTACTTAGAACGTTCGTGATGTTTATTGGGTAACCGAGTCTTCATTTACTCCCAGATTTGCCAGAGAATCCTATCCTCCGTTGCATGCTAAAATGAAAAGACCTATCGATATACTTTCTTGAGGCATTTGAACTTTTGTACTGTCTGCACATATAACCTTTCAACATCAAAGAAGAATTTCAGTGAAGCCAGGAGTGGTTTTGCACAGCTGTAGTCCCAGCTGCTTAGGAGGCTGTAGCATCACTTGAGCTCTGGAGTTTGAGACCAGCCTGGGCAACAGCAAGACAGTGTCTCAAAAGGAAAAAAAAAAAAAAAAAAAGACTTAAGTAAAGGTCCACAATGTATAATCTGCCTGGCAAATGAAGTTTTTGTCATTGAAGTCTGTCACAACAGCAGTAGTGCTTCTAAGCATTTTTTTTTCATATTTTTTTCCTTATTGTGATAAAATATATTTAACATAAAATGTACCATTTCAACCATTTTTAAGCATGTAGTTCATTGGCATTAAATATATTCACTGCTGTACAACCTCTACCACCATCTGACTCCAAAATACGTTCATTCTCCCCAAGTAAAACTGCGCCTATCAAGCACGACCTCATTCTCTCTTTCCTCCAGCCCATGATTACCACCATTTTCCTTTGTCTCTGAATTTTACAACTTAAGAACCTTTTAGAAGTGGAATATAAATATTTGTGATTGGCTTATTTTACTTAACATAATGTCCCCAAGTTTCCTCCATGTGTCACGTGTGTCAGGGTTCCAGTCCTCTTAAATGTTTTTCCTATTTGACACGTACCACTAGGGACCAGACGTAGCTATGGAGACTGGAGTTCTAGGGGTGAAGAAGTAGGATATGGGGCAACAGTGGGGCTAGCAGAAACCAGCAAGTGAATTGCCCAGTGGTTCATTTTTCCATTCTTAATCTTTTTCCTGATTGCCACAGATTGAAATTGCTCAGAAACATCCTGATATCTATGCAGTTCCAATCAAAACACACAAGCCAGATGCCAGCCTGCCCCAGCATGGAAGGTAAGAGCCGTTCAGCAGGTGAAGGTCTTAGGGAGGGAGCATCTTAACCCGTGGACTTGAAGGGAGAATTTTCTTTACCCGGGTTTCAGAACAAGAGGATTCCTCCCAACCCCTGTCCAATTGTTTGTCTTGCCCATCTGGTGGTGTGGTTTGTTCTGTTTTGTTTGCTTTGGTACCAAAGAATTGAACCCAGGGGTACTTCACCACTGAGCTGCATCCCCAGCCCTTTTTATGTTTTGTTTTGAGACAGGGTCTTGCTAAGTTGTTCAGGGCCTCGCTAAGTTGCTTAGGCTGGCTTTGAACTTGCAATCCTCCTGCCTCAGCCTCCCGAGCTGCTGGGATTACAGGCATGTGCCTGTAATTGCCCATCAGCTAGTTGTAAAGATTATAGTCGAGAATTCACCATAATTTTCCTTGTGTGCCTGGTACCCTTTAACACAAAACTGGAACACAGTTTTGCTAAATTGTGTCAGGATAACACATGAGCAAAATTCCTGGGACTTGGTCCTTTCCTGGCACTCTATTTTGTGCCTCTTAGCCAAGCTCCTTAATTCCTTTGTATCGCCCAGCAAAATCAGACCACTTGTGCCACACTGAGTCTTAAGGCACTGTGACAAGCAGTTGACCAGTGTTGCTAAGATGCTTCCTTTTTAAAATGCTCACAAGCACTAGGGATTACCACAGTGTCTTCCTGTTGAGGTTTTACACTGGATCATTTCCTGCTTCCAAGGATAGAAAAAAAAAAAATCTCATTTTTTTTGTGACCATTTTGACTGGAAGCTAGAGTCTAGTTTTATGGTTTTATGGGAATAGAAAGCTGGCGGAAGATTTCTTCTTTAGCAATTGGATGGTAACATGGCCAGCTTGTCTCTGGTAACAGAGGGGACTTAGTGCCTGACACTGACAGAGACCCTGTGCTGGGTAAGGCTGTAGCTGGGGAGGGTGGAGAAGATGCGCTCCCTCTATCCAGTGGTGCAATGTCAGGTCAGGGAGTGCCCAGCAGGTTTCCTTATTCACTGTCCAAGTGGGCCATGGCCTTGACCTTTACCTAACCCCTTCTCTGCCCCCACCACTCTGTGGACCTGGAGTGGAGCCAGAGTGCCCTGGTTGATGGGCAGAGTGGCTCAGAGGTCAGTCAGTGATGTGCTTTGGATGCTTGCTGGCTGCACTCAAGCTTCACCTCCGCAGGCAGCCAGAGGGCATGGACGTGCCCTGGGAGGTGTGTAACACCCTCACTTTGTCAGTTCCAGACCCCCTGAGCCGCAGAAGGGTCCCTCCAGACTGTATCAGGACGCCAGAGGAAGTTACGGCAGTGACGTGGAGGAGGAGGAGGAGTATCGCCAACAGCTGGCGGAGCACTCCAAGCGCGGTTACTATGGCCAGCCTGCTCGGTACCGCGACACGGAATTGTAGGTGTCTCTGGGAGCAGGGACTCTACCGGGCCTGCAGCCACCCACGACAGACTCGCCTGTGAGGCCACCAGGATGACTCTTTTCCATTAAAAACACACGATGGAGGTGTGGTGGTAAGGGAGCGCCTGGTTCCCATGCGAACCCGAGTTGGCTGTTTGTGGGGTGGGATGGAGGAGTTTATTATGGCTTTTAGCTCAGAATTAAGAGGAACATTACAGTCCAATACTGTTACTTGCTTCAGTGGACCAACATCTGTATTAATCCTGTCTTGTGTATTTTTAATATGTATATTAAGCAATAATTATTTTTCTCGTTCATAGCTGCCTTTAAGGACTGCTTCACTGTGAGGCAGGCCTGTAAAAAGGAATAAAAAATACTGCCGGACTCAAAGTACTTTCAAAGAAGTATTTTGTTACAAATCTCTAAGTGCCTTTGATGAGAAGTGTCTTAAACTTTCCTCTTGTGAAGCTTTATGCAAAGCCATAATGGACTAAAACTGTATTTTCACTAAATTTTTGTACCAGTTTAATAGCCGGTTTTTTGCTGTGCTGGGTCATCTTTTCAAGGCATTCACCTTTATAATACTTTCCATAAATTCTGACTGTATATATGATAGCTGTACTTGGTAGTTTGGCTGTAAGTGCTAAATAGGTTGAAGACCAAGAAGTTGGTATGGACATATTTTGTTTCAAACTATGTGTTCCACAAAAGCAGATACTTGAGAAAATTTATTTTATTTCCACAAGTGTGTGTATTGGCAGCAGTTTTATAATTTAATAAAAAGGAATACATTACAATCAATAATTTGCTTTGTGCTGAATTTCTACTCTTTTTCATTCTTCTTACAGTGCTGGGAATCCAACCCAGGGCTTTGCATTCTACCACTGAGCTACACCCCCACTCTTCCTATTTTGAAGTACAACTTTTATTTTAATGACTTATCATACAAGTGAGAACTTGTTCCTTACTGAGTGTTGAGGCATGAAGACACTTAGAAAAAGGAAAAATTACCTATAATCCCACCCGCTGGGTCTTTTGATGCCTTTCCTCCATGTTCCTGGATGTCTGTGTTATACTGAAGTGTGTACTGTATTTGTAGTTGTTTCCTACTCTTTTGTTTAACATTCTGTCGGGAATGTTTCTCTCAGATACTTAAAATTTCATGTGCACATCATTAACAACTCCAGAATGATATATCCCATGACCACTTAGTAAGTGAATGGTTCCCCTATTGTCAACTGTTTGGATTATTCCATTATTTGTCTCTTTTACATGAAATATTCCTCTTTGTATATAATCCTTATTTTTGTGTATCAGTGATCAGCATTTTAGTTCTTTTCTGCAAGTGCTTTCTGAGAAGTAGAATTATCGAGTGAAAATATAGGAACATTTTAAGGTTTTATTTTTTATGTTTTACAGTATTGAGGATTGAACCCATGGCTTTACACATTCTAGGCAAGTTTTCTACCACTGAGCCAAACCCTAGCCTAGGCTTAGGGGCTCTTGATGTTTATTGTCAAATTGCTTCCTCAAAAAGTTATATCATTTTCATTTTTCACATTCATTCTTGAAATACTAGAATAAATTTAAAATTAAACAAGACAGTTTAGGAATCTAGGCTTATGAATCAAAAGTAGATTGAATTTGAGAAAAAAAAAACCTTGATTCTATTAAGAACTTTTAGGATATGAATGGATGGAGAGGCCTTAAACCTGTGTTTTGGTAGAGTTAGAAATTCAGTTGACTCATAACTTGAGTTAGACTCTCAATGTGTCCTTGCTTGGGTCTCTGTCAATCTGGGTGCTGTAACTCCTAAATCATTTCTGCTGTATCTTGAATTTCTGAGCAGGACTCAAAGCATTGACTAAATATTAACATATTCCATAAATAGAATCCACCTGTGAATAGAAGAAAATGTATACTGGTTAAATATATGATGATCTAATTTACTTTTGTCCTGTAAATTCAAAAATGAATCCTTTGCAAACACAGGAAGGGTGGATAGGGATTTCTCAGAAGCTGGACTGTCATCTTTCTCCAGCAATTTTGTGATGTGTTCAAGGGTGCAGACAGGCAGAGCTTCTGTTCCTCATAACGTCCAGTAATGTGCCCAATGACCCCCGGTGCCTCCCCCTGCCTTTTTAAAAATTCATATCCTACTTTGTTCTGGGAATGATTTGAAGATGCCTACAATAAGTAAAATGAAAAAGAAAAAAATGGTGCTAGGCAAACAAGGAGGAAAGAATGTCAGAATAGGGAAGAGAAAGCCATGAGCAAGGGGGTAGTCACTGTGTGTGGTTAGATTATTTTATCAATAGCCTCCACCCTTGTCTGAGGGCTACTATGTATACGTGTGTGTGTTGATGGGGAACAGGATGTCCCCAACCTCCTCCCCCAGGCAAAGAAGTGCAGAGACTGGCATGTGAAAGGGTGGGGCCCCTGATTGGGTTGTGACAGCTTTAACCCAACTCCGATGGGATTAACTGAGTGGTAACTGGAGGCAGGTGGGCATTGGGGATGTGGCTTTGGGATATATAGTTGTATTTGACAAGTGGAGTCTCTCTTTCTCTCTGCTTCCTGATCGTCATGTGAACTGCTTCCCTCTGCCACACGCTTCTACCATGATATTTTGCCTCACCTTGAGCCCTGAGGAATGGAGCCAGCCTTCTATGGACTAAGACCTCTGAAACCATGAGCCCTCCAATAAGCTTTTCCTCTTCAACAATTGTTCTGGTTGGGTCTTTCAGTCACAGTAGTGAAAAAGCTCACTTAATATATGTTTCTAAGTTGGTCTTGGTGGTGCTGTCATCACAGCAGCCTGTAAGGCCAAGATGGGAGAACCATAAGTTCAAAGCCAACCGTAGCAATTTAGTGAGGCCATAAGCAACTTACTGAGACCCTCTCAACATTAAAAAAAAAAAAAAAAAAAGAAAGAAAGGGTAAGGATGTGGCTCAGTGGTTAAGTGCCACTAGGTTCAATTCCTTATACCCCCCCACCCCCCCCCAAAAAATTGTGCTCCTAATGGGTGACAGCTATTCCAGAATGACATCAGGTTCTACCATTTGGAACTAATATTCTGTATGTGAAAAAAGTTCTTTAGTCTCTTTAAGCAATTACCTCTGTCTAGAGAGAAAAGGGAAACATGCTCTTTCCCCTTCAGCTGTATTCATTTTATTGATTCTAACATTCTGATCCTTAAAGATGGGTTAATTGCTGCAGGATACAGAGAATACTGGAGATGGAGGATCCTCAGAGAGAGAGACCCCCTGTATGCAAATGAATAATGCATTTTGAGAGGAATATATTGTAACCAGTTCACAGGAGGGTGCCCCTCTTCCTTTGCTTCTAAGTCTTAGCCCTGGCAGCTTTAAAATGGAAGTTGAAAGTGGTGAGCTTTTCATCAAACCCACTGGAAATGCCAGCAGACATATATCTGCATTCTCTTTAGGGCCCCACTGATTGTGTTCTAGGGAAACAAACTTAATTGCTGAGGGTCCCATTCCAAGGAAGGTTTTTGGGTGAAATATATGCAAGCAACCAAAGCCATGGTTGTGACTGGAGATCTGATAAACCAGTCACATGTTGTCCAAGGCCCATCTCAGTTGATCATGGAGGGGCTTTAGACATTTGGGACTAAGTTGGGCTTACTGAAGAGTGAGCTGCAGACCATCACCAGGGAAAGCAAAGTCCTGGAAAGGCTGAGAGTGAAGGGAAGATCCAGTTCCAGAGGAGACTCCAGAGGTACAGTTTGTGCAGGCCAAGGAGCTGAGGTTCTCTCCCTCAGTTGCCTACTGGGAAACCAAGACTAATTGGGTATAAGAGTTTCCCAGAAGGGCTACCTTCTCACAGTCAGTCCTACAGGCAGAGAGGAAGTCAGTCACCAAAAGGACTGTGACTTTGTTGAGAAGGAAGGGGACCCATCTTAAACCACAAGTAGATGGGAGAAAAGCTGAAGTACCCAGCAGTGACAGAATCCTGCTATGGCCTCTGGCAGGAGATGGTTACACATTACCCAGTCTCCTACCAGCATCTTGCCATAGAGAGGCAAGAGACTACTTCCCCAGGGATGGCATCCCACAGCCTGACTTGGTTCATACTGTTATCTTCAGTGGACAATGACTATGTCTACTGAAGACCTTGAACTAAAGAACTGATCAGGCTCTTGTCTAAGGCCTGGGTGGTTTGCCAGTTCTGGAAGAATTAGAAGCCAGGGTGCCCACAGGAAAAAGATATGACTGGGTTGTAAATCTATGGAGTCCTCCAAGATAAGAGGGTTTTTTGGTTTTTGTTTTGTTTGTTTTTTATTTTTTTCTGCACAATGTCTTTGATGGGCTGGAAGAGATTAGAAGAAATGTCCCTTTAGAGAGTGAGGAAGGAAAAGGCTTCATACCTGTCCAGGTTGGAGTTCTCCAGAGAAACAGAACCAATAGGTTGTAATATATATATATATATAGAGAGAGAGGGAGATTTATTTTAAAGCATGGATGTACAAAATTATGGAGGTTTGCTAAGTCCAACATCCATAGATTGTCTAGCAGGCCAGAGACCCAGGGGAACCGGGCTGCCTGAGTCCAAAGGCAGATGGTAGGCAGAATTCCTGCTAGTGAGGGGCACGTCTGCTATTATATTCAGGTCTTCAACTACTTGGATGAGAGAAGCCACATTTTTGAGGACAACCTTCTTCATTCAAAGCTCACCAATTTAAATGTTAGTCTCAAAATAAAAAAGTTAATCTCATTAAAAGAGGAGGAGGGAGTCCTTCACAGAAATATCCAGAATAAAGTTTGACCATATATTGGGTACTGTGGTTCAGCCAAGTTGGTACCTAAAATGAATCAACATAATACACCATCCCTAGTGCCATGGGGGACACCCCTGTAGCCTTACTTCTCGTCCAGTGTTAAAGTGTGAATGAAAGAATGAAACCGAAGAAGGGAGAATTATTTATAAATGTCTTCACAAGTGGATAGATTTTATGACTTATTTATATGCCCTACACAGGCATACATTATATATTTATATTTTGTTTAGAGAACAGCAAAATTGATTTTTAATGAGTAAAAGGCCTTAAAAATAGATAAAAATGAATGAGATTCAAATAATGGTTGAAATCTCAATAAAAAACAAACATTTGACATTTAAAAATATTCAGCAAAATAAATGAGATGTAAAATGAAAAGCTGAGTGGCAAATAAATACGTTTATAAACACACAGAGAAAAGAACATCCTATTTTCAGCTCTCTTTTTATTTTACATCTCATTTATATGCAGTCAGTGGTCATACACTGTGTCTGGGGGACTGGTTTCAGGATCCCCCTCAGATGACAAAGTCTGCAAATATGCAAGTCCTTGTATTAAATGATGTGTTCGCATATCACCCCACACCTTCTCCCAAATACTTTAAATCATCTCTAGTTTACAGTTCTTACTACACTGTAAATACTATGCAAATGGTTGTTTTCCTATATTATTTAGGGGATGATGACAGGAAAAAAGTCTGCCATGTTCAATACAGGTGCATTTTTTTTCTATTTTTCATCCTTGGTTAAATCTACAGGTGAAGAAACCTCAGAAATGGAGGGCCAACTATATAGAGATATAAAATTGGCCCAGTGTACATTTCCCAAACTAGTGTCTGCTATGGCAACAATAGGTCTTTGATGTTTATTCCAGGCACTAATTGTTAAAAGTGGGCTCTGGTTGCCTTTTTTCTGCACTGTCCTGAGATGCTGCTCCATTTTAGGAGGCCCGAGTCCAGGTCCTTTGGTCCTGCTTGAGTTTCTCCAGGGAGGATAACTGGGAAGGTGTAGGGAACATTCCTCAAGCTTATTTGACAGCAGTTGCTGACACTATGGTTTAAATAAATCAAACAGTCTGGATGGAAAAACTGAGGAAATGGTAAAGATTCACCAGGGATTGTAGGCCTTTGCAGTTACTGAGGCTGAGCTACGAGCTGAGGGAAAGCCTTGCTCAACAGGCATCACGGCAAGCTGTGATATGAGTTTGCCCACGCTGCCTTGCCTCATGCTGTGTGCTGGAGCTTGCCCTTCCCCCAGTCCTTTGTCTCAAGACTGGTTGCAGGACAGAACACTTAGGGATACTTGGTTTGTTTACATTAGTACGACGTACAGCTTATCTATAGGTTGGTTCTGTTACGTTTTAACAAGTATCTTAACCTGACTGGATAATGTGCCTATATATGTCCTGTACAATCATAAGTAAAATTAGATCTGTGCCTTCCGAGCCTGGTCTCCGATGTCTGTGTTCATTGGGGGACAAAGTCATCCTCACCCTCAGCAGGATCTCAGTTTCAAATAACTACAGGAAGGAAGATCCCAAGTGAAATAGATCATCCTGGGAGAGATGTATTGAACTTTGAGAGTAGATCTGTCTCTGAGGATCAGGAGAAAGAGGAATGGAGAGAGTCAGGGTCTAGAAGAAGAGAGGTGGAGGAGCTGGAGCTGGTAGGAACTTCCCTTCTCCCCCAACCCTTCCCTAATTCACCACTGCTCACAGGTTCTCTATTTCCTGCTTTAATTACCTGCCCTCTAGCCCCTTCCCATTTAAATCAGTTCTGTTAGAGACTACAGGAAGTAAATAAATGTCCATCCAAAGATCTTGGGCAATAGAAAGGATAGGTACACTTACCTAACGATGAAAAACGGGAACCACAGCCAGTTTGGGAGGGCTTTGAGCAGGGAGGGATGGGTTCTGATTGCTTTTCAAATGAATGCAACTCTGAGTCAAAATGATTTTCTGGGCAAATCTAACATGTAAATGATTCAAACTTCAGGTACCTAAAAATTTTTTTTAGTGATGATTTACACCAAAAAATACATTGCTATTTTATTGCTTAAAAAATAGACCAGTGGGCCAGGATATGAAAGTCACAAAGGCAGTCACTACTCCAAATACATGTTAGTTCCTCCCTAAAGCTGATTCCTGACCTGATCCCTGTCCTTCAAGGCTGCCCATAGAGATTGTGAACTCCAACTCTGAGTTCAAACGTAAGCTCTGTCAGTTATGAGTTGTAACACCTTGGACAAATTACTCAAATGTAAGCCTTGATTTTCTTGTTCATAAAACAGAGATAGAAAACTATAACTAAAACCATGTCTTGTTTTATGGTATGCACAAAATTGCTTGCAATAGTAGATGACTCAGAATAAATGCTCAATAAAAGCAGCTAGTAGTAGTATCACTGTTGATTTCACCATATCAATTTAGAAACCTGAATGGAGTCTTTGATGTTCTTAACTCTTTCTCCAAATGATGGCTGTTTTAGTCAGCTATTTTGCTGGTGTGACTAAAGGATCTGACGAAAATATTGTAGAGGAGGAAAGGTTTATTTAGGAACTCGTGGTTTCAGAGATTTCAATCCATAGACACCAGGCTACATTCCTGGAGATGAGACAGGGCATCATGGTGGAAGAATGTGGCAGAGGGAAGCAGGTAACATGATGATCAAAAAGGAGAGAGAGAGAGAGAGAGAGAGAGAGAGAGAGAGAGAGAGGGAGGGGAGGAGAGGGGAGGGGAGGAGAGGAGAGGGAGAGGGAGAGGGAGAGAGACTCACTCCACTTTCCAGATACAAAATACACCCCAAAGCCACGTTCCTAATCCCCACCTCCTCCAGCCACACCCTACCACTTCAGTTACCACTCAGTTAATCATCCCTATCAGGGGAGTAATTCACTGATTGGATTAAGACTCTCACAACCCCATCATTTCTCCTCTGAACCTTCTTGTATTGTCTCATGCATGAGCTCTTTGGGGACATGTCATATCCAAGCCATAACAATGACCTACTTTATTTAATAACTATTTTAAGTTTGTCCCTCTGTCCCTTTTCCCATAGCCACTACCCTAGTTCAAGTGGTGTAAACTCCCTAATCCTCCACCTAGGTAGCAGACAGAGTCATCTTTCTAACATAGATCTTAGAATACTTTCATTTTGCTTAAAAACATTGATGGCTTCCCCTTGCCTAGAGCCAAGTTTAATTCTTTTAATATTAAGGCTTCTGCTGTCTGTCCCTAAGTAGATTGCATCATTAGCTCCAATTCTTCACCCTACTTTGTACTATGTCCTTCACCATGTGACTTTATAGTTTTTCCCACTAAAAGGTCAGACTATATTTCCCTATCACTTGCCTTAAAGAATTGACCCTGTGTGTTAACTTTCTATTACTGTAATAAATATCCAAGATAATTTTCTTAAAAAGAGGAAAGGTCTATTTTGGCTCCTGTTTTTCAAGGTTCTAGTTTATGACTGGCCTGTTGCTTTTTGGGCCAGTGGCAAGTCAGTCATTATAGTGGGAGCACATTGCAGAGAAAAAACTGCTCACCTCATAGCCTAGGAGCAAAAGAATGTGAGAAGTGGGCAGGGGTCCTAACCTGCTTCCAGGGCACACCCCCAATGATCCAAAGACCTCTCACTAGATCTCATCTTAAAGTTTCCATTACCTCCCAATAGTGCCATCCTGTGGACCAAGCCTCTTACTCATGGACATTTAGGGGATATTCAAGATCCAAACCATAGCACCCTGTGACTTGTTCTCCTGCACCTTTGCCATTCCATGAGAGAAAATTTTCCAGACAAGCCTTGGGTACCAGAGTAGGATGAGGCAGATGTGGAGCAGAAACACTCTAGTTGAGTCCAGCCTAGATCAGCCTACCCACAGTTGTATGAGAAATTATAGATAGGTATCCTTGTAAGTCACTGAGTTTTGGGGTAGTTTGTTATGTAACAACCCAAAGATACCCAGATCCTTTTCCAGATGCTATGTTTTGGATCTAGGAATATCTCCCTGAAAGGCTTGTGTGTTAGACAAAGCAGCACTATTCAGAGCTGAAAAGATTGAATTATGAGAGCTGTAACTTCATTGGTGGAATAATCCATTTGATGAATAATGTGAATGGACTACTTGGGTGGTAACTGTAGGCAGGTGGGCATGGTTAGAGGAGGTAGGTCACTGGGGAGGGTGCTTTTTATCTTGTCCCTGACTTTTCCCTCTCTCTGTTTCCTGGCCACCATGAACTGAGTAGCTTTCCTCCACCACACCTTCCACCCTGATGTTCTGCCTCATCTCAGGCCCAGAGCGATGGAGTTAGTAGACCATGGACTGATACCTCTGAACCATGAACCCAAAATAAACTTTTCCTCCCCTGAGTTATTATTGTCAAGTATTTTGGTCACAGTGATAAAAAGCCAACTAATGTATCAGAAAACTTTCTCCTGAAAAACCCATGTATGTTCCAATTATATGAAAGTATTTGATCCCAACACATTCCTAGAAATATGTTTTTCTGTCTGTTGGGAGTAGCCTTCCCTTGTCTTCGCCATCTATTAATGCCTTATTCATCCTTCCAGTTGTAGCTAACATGCCACATTTCTGATGCCTTCTCTGATTTCCCCCAATTTAACACCAAGTCCTTCCTTAATCTCTCACAGCCTCTCACCTACATCCTCTAGTATTCTAGTTATCAATGATCAAATCTGCTCCTCACTCCTTTCTACATTCCATCATGGAGGGAGGTATCTGAATTTCCATATTTGACCAGGGAAAGAGAGGGTTACCTTTAAGAATAATCTTCAAAAATGTAGAATTATGATTCTCATGCAACTATAAAATGAACACATGTAAAAGACTTTATTCACCCTATAACTGATTGAGGGAATGGGTAAGATGTTAAGATGGGTTTAAAGAATGTTTAAGGAATTGGGTAATAAAATCAGTCTTATTAAGGAATATTAAGATAAGAATTCTGAGTTAAATACAAAGTTGGCTAATGTCCTACAAAACAATAAATGATAGCCTTTGAATCTTTTCCACCAGAGAGAAATGATTTGCTTTTCTCTCAGACAAAAATCTATACATTAGGGGACTGGGGATATAGCTCAGTTGGTAGAATGTTTGCCTAGCATGCACAAAGCCCAGGGTTTGATTCTCCAGCACCACAAAAAAAAAAAAAAAAAAAAAAAAAATCTACACATTAACATGTAATTTCACGGAGTCTGGGAACTTTGGTTCATAGTTTTAGCACTAATAAGTCGTTTTGTGAGTCAGTGTGCTTAATAATCTTGTAAACTATTTTGTAGGTCATAAGAAAGATTAATTCTGTAAAGTTGGATTATAACAGGAAGGCATATTAAGTCAATTAAAAATATTTACTGAGTGCCTCTGTGTGCAGATAAGTACAGGCACTATGTTCTGATTGTGATATACTCTCTGACTCAAGAAGAGAATTCTGTTTGCAGAATTCTTTGAAGAATATGAGATTTCCTGAACTGAACTGATTTGTTCTTTGAAGTAGGCCTGCATAGTACATGTGGCTGCTGAAACTGTGGCCATTCTGTAAGTAATCCACAGCTTAGTTCTGTAGCTTGCTCAGGGTCCTTCAGCTAATAACCACACAGACAGTTTGGTTTCAAAACAAAGTTTCTTGCTTCTGGGTCCAGTTTTCCCTTCTCTCCATCTAGAGTTCCCTTCCAGAGTAGCTTTTGAAATAGTTTGTTGATCATGTTGTATGGTTTTCCGCTAAAAACATTCTTAAAGCACCTTTTAAGAGCTGACTTTACAAATTGGTAAGACCTCTGGAACATATCTAGCTAATAAACATGTATTAATTGACCTGCATGGGACAATAAAATTTTTATTTAAAAATCAGTAGATTTTATACCAAGTCCAGGTTTGGGGGATTTTTTTTTTTTTTTTTTTTAATGACAGATTTGGTGGTGTGGGGCATGTCTTTGTATGACAACCATAAGCTGGAGCTGGATGGCTGCTGCCCTATGCAGATAACCTGCCCAGCCTCACTAACCTTTGTAGAGGTGTGAGGGTGGTGTGTTTGCAACCTTTGCTCACCTCTTCCTTGCTTCCTCTTTCCTCATGCAGTCCCAAGCACTGTACCCTGTCCAGGCACACAGGAAACCAGCCTTTGGAAGATGCATGCAGCTCCCTGGGTAGGTTTGTATCTAACTCTACAAGAAGGGTTAGAATTTGTACCTGGATCTCATGGGAACCAATGAGTATATATTTTCAGGTCCTGTTTTCTTTAGCTACTTAGGTTTAAATGGGGTAGAATAAGACAGAAATTTGGGGGAGGATGGCAGATATATTCACTGTGTATCCAGAGGTTTCACAATCTCAGAGTCAACCAATCATGATAGAATATGTTTAGGAGAAAAACCCCAATAAAATACAATACCAATTAAAAAACCAATGCAATATAACAACTATTTCCATAGCATTTACATGTATTAGGTATCATAAGTAATCCAGAGATGATTTAAAGTATATGAGAGTATATGCATAGGTTCTATGCAATTGCTATTCCATTCTACACAAGGGACCTGAGTACCTGCATGTTTGGGTATCTGCTGGGGGTCCTGGAACCAATCTCCCAGAGATGCCAAGGTACCAGTGCATGTTTTTGTGGTTTTGAAAATTATTTCCCAAAGCTGTGCTAAAGAAAGTCCAAAGAAGATCCATTGCACTGCACCATCCCACAATGTTGGGGAATGAACCCTGGACCTTGCCAAGTGGGGTTTCTGATGTCCACCTTTGTTAGCAGAGGTTAGGTTTATAGACTCGGTCTAAGGAAATGCATTCTGAAAGAAATATAATTCTCTAATGAAATATAATGTAGTACACATTAGCAGGAGATTAGATCATAGTTTTAGGCTCAGTTGTCAGACTTTTTCCTGTATCTATAATCCCCTTTAGACCTCAGTTCATTAGACCTCAGTTCTTTAAACCTCATTAACATGTCATAAATCCGTTCATACTTCATTAATAGATATGCATGTGACAGAAGCAGAAGGAAACCAATCTATGGTCGTCCGCGTTTGGACTAACAGGCCTGGAAGAGGAGGTCATGTCAGAGAATGGTAGTGCCCATTCTGTGGGATGGGAGGGCAGGCGAGAGCCTTCACCTGTTCACCACTTTCTCATTATCTGCACTAATGGTTGATGGACAAGAAGAAAAAGGTGTTGTGAAAGAGAACTAGGACAGAGCTAGTCACCTCCATTCTTGTTCAGGTTAGGGGCTGTCATCTTAGCAGGTCTGGCTTCAGTTCTTCAGGGGTTCTGTGACCTAGGGTAAGTGGACCAAACTTTCTGGGTCTCACGCTGTTCATCTGCAAAATAGGGATAGCAGTTGTTGTCTCCACAAGGTGTAGTGGTGAGAATTAAATGAGGACTCTAAGTTAGGAGCTGGCCCAGAGTAATAAAAATATTGGCCCTGGCTCTGTCACCAATATATGTTGGCTTCCTTTCTCCTCTGAGGATGCTGAGGGAGCAGAATCCCTCATAATGGAGCAAATGACCAGTGATACAGAATGCTGGCTCCACCACAGGCTGCCCATGCATGAATCCCTTTCTGAAAACTGCTGCTGATGTGACCTGGGCCTAATTATATATATAACCTCACCGTGGCTCAGTTCTCTTTCTCGCTTTCTCCCTCCCTCCCTCTCTCTCTCTCTCTCTCTCTCTCTCTCTCTCTCTCTCTCTCTCTCTCTCTCTCTCTCTCTCTCTCTCAGTACCCGGAAATTGAAACCAGGGGTGCTTAACCAGTGAGTCACATCTCCAGCCCTTTTTTTATATTTTGTTTAGAGACAGGGTCTTGCTAAGTTGCTCAGGGTCTCACTAATTTGCCGAGGCTGGCTTTGAACTCACGATCCTCCTGGCTTAGTCTCTAGAGCTGCTGGTATTACAGGCATGCACCACCACGCCTGGCTCAGTTTCCTCATTTGTAAACTAAGTGTACAAACTTCCCCTATCTCAAAGGGTTGATTGTGAGGATTACATGCTATATAGTGCAGGGCTTAGCATAGCACAGTCACGTAGAAGGTGCTCAAAAAACAGGCCTTTTTTAAAAAAAACAAAAACAAAAAAAAACAACAACTAGATGGAAAAGTTCATCTCTTATTAATTTTTTTTTTTTTTTTTTTTTGGCATGCTGGGGATTGTGAACTCAGGGCCTTGTGCATGGGAGGCAAGGACTCTACCAACTGAGCTATATCCTCAGCCCTCTTATTAAAAAATTGAGGCAAAAATGTCACATAATATAAAGTTAGCCAGTACCTATTTTAAAATATACAATTCAATGACATTTAGTGCATTTGCAATGTTGGGCAATGGTCACCTGTGTATAGTTTTGTGACATTTTCATTATGCCAAAAGGAAGCCCTGTACCCATTAAACAGTTTCTCTCCAGATCTCCTTTCCCCAGTTCCTGCCAACCATTGATCCATTTGCTCTCTCTATAGATTTGCCTATTCTGGATGTTTCAGGAAAATGAAAATATACAGTGTATACCTTTTACTTCTGGCTTCTGTCACTCAGTATAATATTTCAAGACTAGAAACACATTATGGTGACTATCTTCTGCATTCTTTGAACATTCTAGAATTATTTTGTGGGAGGAAAGATTCAAACACATATAATAGCCAAACAAGTTAATGGTTAAAATGCTCTTTTAGGATAAATTGGAGCATCTTTCTCTGCACGTTTGAGTGTCCGGTATTTGGGTGTCAGTGGAAAGTCAGGCTGCTCCTGGGTCACTGTGGCCCTGAAGTGGCAGAAGTGACAGGGTGGGATGCTGGTGGGAAGGCCCAGAGGGACACGATGGGATTTGTTGCCTCTTACCCAGAGCTGCTTATTTATGAAACTGGTGAGGATATAGCAGCATTTAAAAACTAAAATACTGAGGACCAGCCTGAAGAACTGTGTCCAAACAGATTTCTCCCTGTAATTAGGCATCTGGCAGGTTTTGAACTTGGAATTGATAGGCTGACAGTGTCAACAAACAAAGCTGTAGCACAGAATGGGAGAGAAATTCCAGGAAAGGAAGCTAAAGCTCTTGCAGAGGGAAAGGTCCTCTCAAAAGAATGTTATCTACCTAACACACCAATCATAGGTCCTTCCTGAAGCATGCACTTATTGAGTGCCTAGCTAGCAGGGCCGTAGAAATGAATAAACAGAGGTCCCTGGGGATCTTTGTGTCACAAGGAACAAGTGAATAAATCCATATTAAGAGCTCAGACCAGTGTCTGGTACCTAGAGCTCCGTAGGTGTTGAGTGTTACCTGAGGGCCTTGAGTGACTATTTTCTGCTCGTTAATTCTAGTGGTAATAGTATTTGTGGTAGAAAGACAGATGGATGAATAGATGGATGCATAGACAGATAAATAGATAAAGATAGATATAGTACTTTGGGGGAAATAGGGATTCTGGCAGTTGCTGTGTAGATCTGTTCCAATTATTCACTTCCAAAATGGGAAAATAATCACAGAGAGGTTCAGGAGCCTGAAGAGCTAAGGTGATATAGACCTGAACCCCAGTGATCTCCTGACCTCTGCAGGCCCTCTGTAACTGGTGGACAACAGTAACATATAATGTCTCTGGAAAGTAGAGTCAAAGTTTTTTGAGTTCTTTATAGATTCTGGAGATTAGCGCTCTATCTGAATTATGTGTGGCAAATAATTCCTCCCAATCTGTAAGCTCTCTCTTCACATTGCTGATAGTTTCCTTTGCTGAGAGAAAGCTTTTTAGTTTGAATCTATCCCAGTTATTGATTCTTGCTTTTATTTCTTGTGCTATGGGAGTCCTGTTAAAGAAGTCTGATCCTATGCCGACATGATGAAGATTTGGACCCTACTTTTTCTTCTGTAAGGTGCAGTGTCTCTGGTCTGATCCCAAGGTCCTTGATCCATTTTGAGTTGAGTTTTGTGCAGGCTGAGAGATAGGGGTTTAGTTTCTTTTTGCTGCATATGGATTTCCAGTTTTCCCAGCACCATTTGTTGAAAATCAAGAATACAAATAACCCAATCAACAAATGGGCTAAGGAAATGAGCAGACATTTCACAGAAGATCTACAAGAAATAAACAGATATATGAAAAATGTTCAACATCTCTAGTAATAAGGGAAATGCAAATCAAAACTACCCTAAGATTCCATCTCACCCCAATTAGAATGGCGATTATCAAGAATACAGGCAACAATAGGTGTTGGTGTGGATGTGGAGAAAAAGGTACACTCATACATTGCTGGTGGGGTTGCAAATTAGTGCAGCCACTCTGGAAAGCAGTGTGAAGATTCCTTAGAAAACTTGGAATGGAACCACCATTTGACCCAGCTATCCTACTCCTTGGCCTATACCCAAAGGACTTAAAATCAGCATACTACAGTGATGCAGCCACATCAATGTTTGTAGCTGCTCAATTCACAATAGCTCTATTGGGGAACCAACCTAGATGCCCTTAAATTAATGAATGGATAAAGAAACTGTGGTATATATACACAATGGAATATTACTCAATCATAAAGAAGAATAAAATAATGGCATTTGCAGGCAAATGGATGAAGTTGGAGAATATCATGCTAAGTGAGATAAACCAATCCTAAAAAATCAAAGGACGAATGATCTCTCTGATAAGCGAATGATGATACATAATGGGAAGTGAGAGGGAGGCAAGAATGGAGGAAGGATGGATTGTATAGAGAAAAAAAAGAGGGATGGGAGAGGTGGGGGGAGAAGGAAAAATAACAGAATGAGATAAACATCATTACCCTATGTACATGTATGATTACACAAATGGTATGACTCTACTTCATGTACAACCAGAGTTTTACCCCATTAGTTTACAATGAATCAAAATAAATAAATTTTAAAAAAAAATGAAAGTAGTGTCAAGTCAAAGCCAGTGATCAGTAATCCCCCAAAGCCTGGTTATTTTCCTTTGTCCAATTCACAGTCATCTGGTAAATGGTCCCAGCAGAGAGGGTGGGAGATATGAATTTCTGGTGGTGAGGAAGTTCTTTCCGCCAGGGACCCAGCCTTCCCCTCCTGTAAGGGACTCTGAGCCTGTGAACCCACTCAAGTCTGGAAACTGACCAGGGCCTGTGACTCCATTTTGATGATTCAAGTAAGACTTTTTTTTTTTTTTTTTCACCAAATCTAGAACTTTTTAGACTTGTAAGAATCCAATAAGACTTTAAAAGTTCGGCCATCGTGTTAGTTCTGGAGACAGCGTGACCAATTAGCCCATGCCAAAATCTCCACAAGGTCCAACTGCTGAGCACCACCCTCTCCCTGCCTGACTGTGACCACATCTACCATGTCACTGGCTATCAAGTGCAGCCACTAAGCCCCTGCTACCCTGGGTCCCCACTGTTTCCCACTCTGGGAAGCCCACCAGCAAGAAAAGCACCAGAAATCACAACTGGATTTTAAACTTCAAATGAATATCTGAAGGTTCTCATCTAGATTTCTGAATATTGATATAATAGAAATGTGGGATTAATAGTCTCAACTTATTCTATTTTTTTAAAAAAGGCAAAAAAAAAAAATCCTTTGTTCAAATCTGCTATTGTTTGAATGTCCCCATCGAAACTCATGTTGAAACTTAATCTCCATTGTAATGTATTAAGAAGGGAACATTTAGTAGGTGATTTGTAGGTCGTAAGGGTTCTGCCCCAGGAAGGGATTAATTATTTCATAGATTCATGGGTTAATGGGTTATCTCCAGAGTCTTATTATAAAAACTTCTTTGGCTCTGGCTCTCTTATGCACCCCTCTCACCATGAGATACCCTGTGCCCCCAAGATTATGTAGAGAATTCCCAGGAGTAAGAAAGCCCTCATCAGTTGTGGCCCTCTGACCTTGGATTTCTCAGACTCCAAAACTGTGAGTTGAATAAACTTTTGTTATGTATAAATTACCCAGTTCCTGGTATTCAGTTACAGAACGGAAAACAGACCAAGACAAAAATCAATAAGGAAAGCTGAAAGTTGAATAGAAAAATGGGCAAAGGCCAGGCACCCTGGCAGTGACTGACTATAATCTCAGCTACTTGGTAGGCTGAAACAGGAGGATTACAAATTTGAAGCCAGCCTAGTCAATTTAGCTGTAATGAAATAATGAAAAACTAACAATGAAAAGATTCAAATTCACTCATAACATGAAAATAAGAAAATGAGGTACTATTTCTTTAAATTATTAATTATTTTTCATCTATGGGAGAGAATATGGAGAAAGAACCCTAGAGTCTTAATGTTTTACAGTTGAAAGTATAAGGTGGTACAAATTTTCTGCTGGATAACATAGTAATATACATCAAAAATATATTTACCTTTGATCCACAGTTCCATTTCAAAAATTTACCCTAATGAAATGATAACTAAATACACACAGATGTCACAGAGCTGTTTTTCTGAATCAAAATTGGAAGCAACCTAAATGTTCTGCAATAGGGATTTGTTTTAAATAAATTATGGTAGATCCATGAAACAATCATTCATTCACAAAACATTTAAAGAGAACCTACTTTGTATTCAATACCATAGTAAGGGGCTGGGGAGATAGCTCAGCTGGTAGAGTGCTTGCCTCATAAGCACTAGGCCCTGAGTTCAATCCCCATACCACAAAAACAAAAACAAAAAAAACCATAGTAAAATCCAGAGCTACAGATCATCTCTTTTTCTATGGAAGTTGCATTTTAGAGGTTGGAGTCACAGAATAAAGAGATAAGTAGGAATTTAAAGGCTGGGTGTTTATACTGTTTATACTGTGCTGTTATGAAGATTAGAAAGGTCATATGAGGAAGGATGACTGGGGGTGGAGCTACTTCAAATTAAGTAGGTGGGAAAAAGCCTGATATAGGAGAAGACATTTAAGTAGGGATACAAGTGACAAGACAGACATTAGAAATCATCAGGTAGCTGGGCACAATGGCCCAGGCCTGTAATCCCAGTTACTTGGTAGGGTGAGGCAGGAGGATCACAAGTTCCGGGTCACCCTAGGCAATGCAGTGAGACCCTATCTCAAAAATAATGAAAAAGGGCTGGGGGTGTAGCTCAGTGATATAGTACTTGCCTAGCATGAGGCTCTGGGTTCAATCCCCATTACTATGAATAAATACATAAATAGTCATTAGGTAAGTAGGCCTGTATTTCTTGGCATAAAGATAGTATAAAACCTGTTTTTCCTAAAACTCTATGGGTGGGGATAAGTTGGGTAGGATGGGGGTAGATGATTGAAACATGTCTGAATGAACCAATACTGTTCAAAATGCTTTCCCAGTGGCTTGTAATTGAACACCTGTCTCAAATCTGATAGGATATAAAATTAAGTAACTGATCATGAAACTCAGTAATGTCCTGGAGAAACTGGTTTCTTTCTGTCTCTTTCTTCTGCATTCTGTGGAGTTTCTTCATCTCTCATGATGCTAACATGTGGCAAACAGTTTCTTGGGCTGTGTCCTCATTTCCATCCAGTGGGAAGTAGATGGTGTCTTTGTGTCATTGTCCCAGAGAAAGACACACACTGCATTCTGGTTGCACTGGCTTGGGGTCACGTGACCATATCTGACCAAATTCCTTGGCCAGGGCAACAGGCTAAGCTTAGGTGTTTAGCTTAAGGCATTGAGGATCCAACAATCCCTAAACAACCAGTCAGAGAACTGGGGAGGGAAAGAACATTTACATTTCCCAAAGGAAGTTTGGGGGAACTTTTCCTAAGGGAAGGGTGGGGTGAAGTATTGGATAGCAAATAGTGGTTGTAGAAGTCAGAAAAACGCCAAAAAGTAAATTATGCATGTATCTTTGAGCTTTGGATCATGGATTTACTAGTGATTTTTTCTTTCTTTTCTATATTTGCTGCATTTCTGAATTTTTAACAATGAGAAATATATTCATCTTATAACTACAAGAGTACATAGCGACTTGTACTTTTCAAATCTAGCGAAAGGAATCTGAAGATATGTTTCTTTGGCTTCAAACTTGCCTCTCTTCTCCCAAACCATTATCCTTGCAACAGATCTGGTTATTCTGGTCTTTTCTGTAAGTAAAAATGAAGTACTCACAGAAATACCCTGTCTCACTTACCAATCCAGCAGCGTCTGCCTGCTCACTCTTCTTGCACGCTTTAAATGTGCTCTTCTGGGCCACTGTAATTATTCAGCTGGTGGAGAGTTCTCTTCAGTGACAACTGAGATACCTCAAACTAAGAATAGGACTCTGACTGATGAAGGAAGGTGACAACCATGAGCTGGGAGGGACCCAGCTCACTGCCAGGGCTTCTTTAAAAGACCTCACACTCAGTTTTATTCTTCGCTCCTCGATTTGGCCATCAGTCTGGGCTTTTGCTACTCCAACTATTTCTGTGAACTCTTGTCAGCTACATAGTCACACTCACAATATGGGCCAGAGAAGCTTATCAGGGTCCAGGGAATGTTCATTCTCAACAGGCTTCTAGCTGGGAGTGGCAGGACTAAGTTTGCCAGACAATTCTCTATTGTCCATTTAAGACTCTTGCCTCAGAGGCATTTTGATTTGAGGCCAAAAGGATATTTTTGCATTTGCTAAGAGCTTGAGAGAACCCAGTGGAATTGCCCACTCTGCATAGGAGACCCTGTTTGAAAATGGAAAAGGATTTTGAAGCTAGAGAGTGGGGTTCCCTGTGACCTCACTTCATAACTTGAGTAGCTTAAGCTTTTCAAATCTCAGTTTTCTCATCTTTAACATTGGGGTGGCCCTCAAGCCGGTATTAGAGCACTTATCTAGCATGTGTGAGGCCCCAGCACTTCCTGTAATGTAATATAAAGCAGCTCTCCCCACCCTTTCCGCCACACCCATATCCCTGCCTCCCAACTACTTGTCAGTCTGTGAACATCCTAGCTAGCTATTGGTTCATTAGTCAGCTTGCAAGTATCCTTCTCCTTTATTGGTTCCCTGTTAGCCCAAGGAATTCAACTGCATAAGGATAGGTTCCCTGCCATCTTTTCTCATGCTTTCTCTCTCCTACTCACTTTCTTTCTCTCTCCTCCTCGCTTTTCACATTCTCTCCTGACTAATGAACCAATAGCTAGGGAGACACTGTTTGCTTAATAAACCCTCTTATGTCAATTCCCGTGTCTGGGGTGGTTTCCTGGGTTCTTATACTTCCAAAAGAAAAAAAAAATGGTGTGGGATGGGGGAAATTGGGGTTATTAAAACCTACCTCTCAACATTGAGGGAGTGTTTAGAAAGTATCTAGTACAATAAGTTCCCAACAGTCAGGCAATATTCTCCCATGGTGGAGAAATTCCATGTTCTCTCAAGAAGTTCCATACAATCAAACTCTAAGACTCAGAGTAGCAACACAGAATATGCACCCTGATATTTGTTCCTCCCTCCTTCCCTCTGGCTCCCTGGGATCACCTTCCACATAAACTACCTCTGGCATAGATCCTTCTCTTGACCTCTGCTTTAGGATATCCAGGGTGAAGTGGTCACAGATGGACAAAGACAGCAAAGCATTCTGAGGTTGTTTGTAGTAACACTTTCATTGGATCATTTGCCCCATTTGGTTGCATGAAACATTATGACCATAGCCATGTTCATATGATTGTGAGGATTTGGGATTATTGGGAGGGGTGTTACTGATGGTGCCACTACTATGGGATATTTGGCTCATTAATTTCAACAAATTTTATTTCTAGCAAATGAAGCAATAAGGACTAGATGTCTATGAATTGGATGTTTATGAACTGGATATGTATGACTTAAAGTAAGCCACAACACTGGAGGTGATAAGGTCCAAGGCTGTAGACTGAGTGAAACCTCCATTCCTCATATACTTGTTCTTTTTTATTTAAAAAAGGGGAGAGGGAGCCAAGGGTGTAATCCACATACTGTGGAGGCTGGAGCAGGAGGATTGCAAGTTCAAGGCCAGCCTGGGCAATTTAGCCCCATCTCAAAAGTAGGTAGGGTTAGGTATGTAGCTTAGTGGTAGAGCACTTCCCTACCATGTGTAGGGCTCTGGGTTCAATCCACAGCACCACAAAAGAGGAAGAGGAAAGGACTATAAATTACCAATGCCAAGAACAGAGTTCTAGCAAGTTCATCATGGGGGTTAGAGATGGTCAATGTTTGGCCAATTTCATTTTATCCATGGTATACAGTCATTTCTCAGTTTTTCTTATGCTTCTGCATGACTCTGCATGTTTTCTGTCTTTGCATCCCTCACGGCTGAGAGGGTTAGAGCAGCGCAACCACCCTCATGGTTACCCTACAGCATCTACATGTGGCTACAGTATCATCACAAGTCCACAGATGCCAAAGTACTGAAGGATGTTGGAAAGTTCATGAACATTGTATTCTTGGTTCAGTGCTCTTGTTACTATGGATGTCTAGCAAATTACCTCCAAACTGAGCAGTAAAAATGGCCATTTGTTATGCTCATGGATTCCATGGGTTGGAGTTTGGACCCACTGCAGCAGGGACCACTTGTCCTATTGCACCACAGTGTATGGGACCTCAGCTGGAAGACTCCAAGGCAGGGGGCTAGAATCATCATGTAATTGACTAGTGGTTGATGCTGGCTCTTGACTGGGGTCTCTGTTCTCCATGTGGCCTTTTTCATGTGATTTCTCTGTGAAGGCTGGTTTGGGTTCCCTCACAGCATAGAGACTGGGCTGTGAAGCAAGCGTTCCAAGACAGGGAGTCAGGAGGAAACATCTCCTTTGAACTTGTCTCACAAGTCATGCATTATTATCTCCATAAACTTCTATTCATTGAAGCAGTCATCAAGACCCACCCATGGTCAAGGGGAGAGTAAATGGAATCTGCCTTTTGATGGAGTAAGGGAAGGTTCTACAGAACCTTCTACAGAAGACTGTAGGACAGGAAACATTGCTGTCACTATTCTTGGAAAATATAGTTGGCCACATTTGCATACAGGTCCTTAAGAGAATATGCACTAGTATGCCCAAGAATCTGGCTAATAATTTTTTAAATAAAGAAAGGGCAATGGTGTTAGAAGGGAGCAATGGCAAACTGGATGCAGTGGTGCGCACCTGTAATCCCAGCAGGTTGGGAGGCTGAGGCAAGAGGATCGAGAGTTCAAAGCCAGCCTCAACAACTTAGCAAGACCCTGTCTATAAATAAAATATAAAAAAGGGCTGAGGATGTGGCTTATTGATAAGGTGCCCCTAGGTTCAATCCCTGGTACAAAAACAAAAACAAAAAACAACAACAAAAAGAAAGGTGCAATGACTGACTCTACTGAAATGAACAAGGATAGATGCTTGGCCTTGTCCTCTGCAAGATCCCCGAGAGAAAGTCCAGGAAAAAGAAATGTCAAAGGAAGAATTCTAGATGAAAATGGTCAATCAGTAGATTTAAAAACTCTGTCCCATGATAAGGTCCTTAAGTTTTCTTATTTTATTTTTGGTACTAGGGATTGAATCCAGTGGCACTCTATGACTATGCTACAGTCCCAGGCCTTTTTATTTTGTATTTTGAAACAGAGGCTAAGTTGCCCAGGCTGGCCTTGAATTTGTGATCCTCTTGTTTCAACCTCCTGAGTCACTGGGATGTGCCACCATACCGGACACTTATTTCTTTGTTTGAGAAGGATCTCACTATGTTGCCCAGGCTAGCCTCTAACTCTTGGACATAAGTGATTCTCCTGAGATGAGGCAAAAGGACAGTCAGTGTAGAAGTGAATGATTGAGTCAGGAAGATGGGGACTGATTCAAAGGAAATAAAATGCTGATACCTCTAGAACACTTCCCCCTCCTCACCTGTTGCCAAGGCCATCTGCTTCCATGAAATTGTTCCTCTCCAAAAGGAGTTGTTAATGAGTACCCCCTGGGTACTCCCCTCCTGTCTTTCTGGGCAGCTCTTCTTCTGGCTTTTGGTCACATATGCAAGATAAAAGGGGCAGGACACCAGACGCCCTCCCTTGAGCACAGCTTTGGATCTCCTCTTTCTCTCTCTTCTATCCTTTTTGCTCTTGACTCAGTGTTTCTTGGGTATTTAATCTTCAACACCAGGGGAATGGGACCTGATCCTGATTTTCAAGACTGGTCTCACTCCTGCCTCAGCAGCCTGGGTACTGGGACTACACAGGTGCACCACCATGCCTGACTGAGAGTTCTTAAGTTTAAGTAGTGAATCTTCTGGCAAACATGATGTACAGAGACTTGTAAAGGCCAGGACCAAACCTGCCTCCATCAACCACATGTTTAAAGAGCCTCCAGTTCTGGCAGCCTGTGAGTGGGGTTGGAAGGACCACAAGGAAGACTGCCTGTTGGCACGGATCTGAGAATAAAGATTGTGTCCTTTGCTTGACTTGTAGGGTCACATTCCTAGTCCTCCATGAGGGCTCATGCTGTCACCTATTGACATTCCAGAGGTAGCACAAAACTTTTCAAACCACTCGGAAACTGTATGAAGAGGACCCTTGAGGCTGGAATGTGCTTTTGGACCAATTTTCATCGCGTTTCCTCAGGAAGGGGCCTGAAAGTTGCAGATAACTCCACTGGAAATTCAGCCCCTGCTGAGAGGAAACATTACTGACTGCATAGATTCACATACATTTATTGAGCGATTATGGGACACTAAATGCTGCATAGGGGTAAGATTGTACCCATAGCCCTGACGGTCCACCAGAGTCTGATGGGGGAATGTTAACAAAAGGGAGAAAGTGCCCAAAGCAGGTTAGGGAGAGAACTACAGAATGCCAAGGAGAGAAGAGTGAAGTTGAATCTCTGGCTCCCTTCCTCTCACTGCAACTTCCGGTCACCCCTTTAAGAAGAGTCCTAAGGGAACTTAGCATCTGGGGCCTATAAGTAGACCAGAGTGATAGGACAGGGAGGGCTGCTTCTCTTCTGAAAGCCCAAGCTTGGACCAGACATCTTGCTCACACTCATTCATGCCCAAACTCAGACAGAATCTCCTCCTGACATCGCAGGTCAGCATCTGCAGGCCGTGGTGGAGTGGAAGAGTCCAGGGCTTTGGAAGGGAAACCAGAAAGGAGAGGGGAAGTCTTCAGCTTAGAACACTCCAGGGGGAGGGGTTTAGATGGCTTTTTAAGCCAGTCAAAAGCAACTTATTTGGTGTTCTTCTATCTCTGTTTTCCCTCAGCTCTCATTTCTCAACCTAAATAACCTCAGATACCTTCTTGTTTTGATAGAACTATTTCTCCTCGAGTTCACTAGTTCTATTCACTACTTCACTAGCACTGTTCTCTTCCATTTAAGTGTGCCCACAAATGTTACCTACTCTTGGAATCCTTCCAAGGGTCCCCCAGTAGCTGTGTCTCTCCTGACAAATAACTGACCACTTGGTAAAAAATGCTGCCTCTTGCTCCTTGGGTGGCTTTTGTCCTTCTGTAGGTCCTAAGCTCTGGGAGAAGCAACTGTTCCTTTTTCTTCACTTTAACTTCACAGGCATCTGCAGGATGTTCCGTAAGTAGGATTCATAACAGGAAAAGATACATCAATTCACTTTCTTCCCCTTTGACTTTTTCGAGCACAAGAGGATGAAGAGAAAGCTGGGAACTTCCACAGAGAAGGACAATTCCCAAAGTATTCGTTTGTCATACTTGCACCAGTGTTGGGGCTACTGTGTATTCCTTATTATACTGTAGTAAGGCAGAGCTAAGCTGAGACAGTCTTCCAGGTTTGAGACATGGAGGTTCTGAGAACAGGAAGTGGGTCCTTTTTAAGTGGCGAACAGCCATTCTCTGTGGCCCTCTGTCACAAAATGGCATGGAGAGGTGTAAGGTGACTGCACTGGGCTCAGACTTTCTCACCTAGATGTTGAATGCTGAGATTCCTGGAGGTGCATTCCTAAAGAAGATGTTCTGTATTTGGTTTCCCATTCCTTTAAAGAGCTTAATTTCAATCTCCCTTCCCTCCCTTCCCCTCCCTCCCCTCCCTCCTCTCCCCTCCCCTCCCTCCTCTCCCCTCCCCCTCCCTCCCTCCCTCCCTCCTTTCTTCCTTTCTTCCTTTCTTTCTTTCTTTCTTTCTTTCTTTCTTTCTTTCTTTCTTTCTTTCTTTCTTTCTTTCTTTCTTTCTTTCTTTCTTTCTTTCTTTCGTTCCTTTTGTGGTGCTGGGAATTGAATTGCACATTCTAGGCAAGTGCTCTATCACCCCCAGTTCAAGATTTTAATTTCAATTGTTATCAAAGTAATACATTCCTTTAGTTAAAAATATTTTTAAAATCACCTAAAACAAAATGAAGCAGCCCCTGTTTCTTCACCTGTTGCCATTCTTCAGTTCTGTTCTCTGACCCAATTTCTTTCAAACTCATTTAGCATTTTTTTTCTGATTTTTATCCCCTCCCCACCACCAAATTCTAAGTAGTATGCCCGTGCTGCTATTTTTGATACTATCTATCTGATGACTTACTGTTACAGAGGATGTGTCTCTCTTAATCTCATCCCTATATAAATTCCCTCCTACCATCTTCTCAGCAGTTATTTTATCAGTGAAGATAAGGTTCTGTTACATAGAGCAGAACTCAAAATAACTGTTTTAAATAGAATTTTTCTTCTCTCTTATGTAAAAGAAGTTGGGAAGTAGGCCGATATGGTGGATCTGCAGGCATCTGAAAGGAGACTTTCCATCCTTGTTGGCTCTGGCTTCCATCTTCAAGGAGTAAGAAGAAAGGCATTGAATTAGCTAGGATAAGCTGGGTTGTGCTACAGTAATGAACAGCCCCCAAATCTCTAGCTTACAACAGGAGTTACTTCTCTCCTCTCTCACATAGCATACCCATCTTGGGCTGCTGCTCTGCTTCTTTGACCTTCCTCTGCAACCCAGGTTAATTGTGTAATTTCTGTCTGAGGCATGTGGACCTCCATGGCAGATACACAAAGCAAGTAAAGTAAATCATACATTAGCTCTTGATGCTTTTTCTTGACAGTGACTTGTGTCATTTCTACATATATTTTATTATATAAAATGAGTCACATGGCCAATGAGTCAATAGGATAGGAAATGATAATTTTCTCCTATGGAGGGCCAGTGAATATTTGTGAATGCATGTATCATATGGAATAGGAGGGAAGGGAAGAGGCAGCTCATCTTCCAGCAAAATTAGTCTCTATATGGAGCCTTCTTAGTAATCCTATACAATACACTTGCATCTTTTTGATAGAATTTGGTCTACTTAACTACCAGGTAGGCTAGAACATGTAATATTTTGAATGTGGTGCAGTCTGCCTAAGTAAAATTTGGATTCGAGTACTATAGTAGATAGGTAGAATGTATGTTTAGTAAGCAACTAATGATCTCGCCAAAACTTTATCATGGTTTTGACTTAAACCTGTGTTTACATTTTGATGAATATGCCATTTTTATTGTTGCCTCAAATAGCATTCATACTATTTATCCTTTATCTTTAATAATTCATTTTTCCCCTGTAGTTATTACTTCATTTTTTTCCATCTGTTCTGTTTTTCCTAATTCTCCAGTAAGTCTCTTATGGACCTATCAGTCACTGTCCCACACACTCAAACACTGCCAGGTTTGTCCCCTCCTACCTCTCTCCCATAGTCCTTAGCTGCTCCTGGACTGCCTGCTTCCTAGTCTGGTGCCCAGATATCACCTGGATTACCTTTTGCTGCTCTCTCATGTTAATTCTCCCATGTCTTTTGTTCTTGGTGATTTGTCTGCTTTTGAATTACTTTGGGGAGAATATCATTTTCTAGTAGCTTCCTGAAAAAGAATGCAAGGCAGATGCATTTTAAAAGACTTTGCAAATCTCAAAATAATCACATTCTGTCTTTACACTTCATTTTTAGTGTAGCTGAACTTAGAATAAAGTTGAAAGATAGCATCCAATGGTGCTGGGAGACCCGTGCCATTCTGATTCCTCTGTGTGTGTGTGTGTGTGTGTGTGTGTGTGTGTGTGTGTGTGAGAGAGAGAGAGAGAGAGAGAGAGAGAGAGAGAGAGAGAGAGAGCAAGTTTAGTTATTTATTTGGGATCCTGGGTTGCTCTTTAACACTTTCTTTATCCTTCAAATTTTAACATTTCCCCAAGATATGTGTTGGAGAGGATTTTTTTTCCCCCTTCATTCCCTTTAGGCAACTAGTGGGTCTTTCAATCTGTCTTCAACTCTAAGACTCAAAAAAAATAAAAAAAGTTCTTTGTTAACTTTCTTCCTTCTTTTTCTCTATTTTCTCTTTCTGAACCTCCAGATTATATAAAATATTGGCTCTCCTAATTTTTTCTCTACTCTTTCTCATATCTTCTTATTATGTATCTTTTTCATCATTGTGTTTTTTTCTGTGACAGGTTTTCAATTTTATTTTCTAACTTTTCTGTTAAGTTTTTGTTGCTGCTATTACATGTTTAATTTCCAACATCTCGTTCTTGTTCTTTGACTATTCATTTAAAAACCTGTATTCAAATTTAATGGCTGTACTCTTGTCTAGTGTCACGCTGACAGCATTAATAGTAGTGTTTAGTTTTGCTATGAATTTTCCCCATTTCCTTTATTATCTTCGTTTCCTCTGAGTTCCTGGTTTCCTTTTACTTTCATGATCTCTCGTTTCCTCTGACATCTGGTAACTCCTGGCACTCATTCATATTTGAGAATGAAACCCATGGAGCAAGATAAGGAAGCTCATGAAAGAGCGAAGATATGCTGATGAAAAGAGAAAAAAAGAAATAAAAGGAACAGAAATGCAAAATGAAAACAAGATTGAATTGATAAGTTTGTAGGACTTTGTTCTGGACGTGGGCACAGCCAACTACAAGTTTGACTGCGATGAGAGGAGGGGTAAGACAAAATGTTTTACGTGAATGAACTTATAATTTTTATATTCTGTTCAACGAACAAAAAAGAACAAGCAACATGTAAATTATTTAGACATACAAAAACTAAGTTTAACTATGAAAAGATGTGTCTAGATGGAAGTAAAGTTAATCTAAAAATGACAAAATAAAACGATAAGCACAGACTTGGAAAGGACATGTCAGGAGATATAATAGCTGTTGACTGTAAAAAATTGGAAAACATATTATTTCTTCTTTAAAACGTTTTTATTAAGATATACTTTGCACACCTAAAATTCACCCACAGTTCAGTGAGTTTTAGTAAATCCATACAGTTGTCTGATCATCCCACAGCCTAATTTTAGAGCTTTTCAGCACCACAAAATTTCCCTCATGGTCATTTGCAGTGATCCCTGCTCACATTTTTTATTTTTTTTAAGTTGTGGATGGACACAATACCTTTATTTTATTTATTTATTTTTATTGGTGCTGAAGATTGAACTTAGTGCCTCACATGTGTTAGGTAAGCACTCTACCACTGAGCCACAACCCCAGCACCCTGCCCGCATTTTATGCCACAGAAAACACTGGTCTGTTCATTGTTTCTACAACTTTACCTTTCTAGAAATTTCAGATAAGTAGAGCTGGACAACATGTGGTCTTTCTTGGTAAACTTCTTTCACTAAACTTAATATTTTGTTTGCATTGAATGTCTATGCTTTAGTGTGTGGTTAAAATGACTCTGTGGATTTTTAAGGAGATTTATTGAGATATAGTTAATAGCACAGAGTTCGCCCACCACATTTCAGGGGGCTGAAGTAGCCCAGTGACAGAATGACTGTCCAGTGGGCGTGAGGTCCTGGGTTCTATCCCCAGCACTGCAATTAAGTAAATAAATAAATTAATTAATTAATAAATAGCAAAAATAAAGTGTAGTTCATTTCTCTTCACAGCTGAATTATAGTCCATTGATGGATATATCACTTTTTAAAAGTTCACTCATCAGTTGGTGGACATTTGGGGTGTTCCATATTTTGTCTATTGTAAATGACGCTGCTATGAACATTTCACATACAAGTCTTTGTGTGGACATATGTTTTCACTTCTCTTGGATGTGTACCTAGGAGTAGAATTAATGGGCCAATTTTCTGTGTGTTTACTCATTTGAGGGACTGAGACTGTTTTCCAAAGTGGCTTCACCATTTTATATCTTTACTAGCAATGCATGAAGGTTCCAGTTAGTCACAGTCTTCCCGAATCTTATCATTTATTATCTGTTTTTTTTAACAATTACACTCATCCAGTGGGTATGAGGTGGCATCTCATTGTGGTTTTGATTTATATTTCCCTGGTGACAATGATGCTGAGTATCTTCATGAACTTGTTGACCGTATGTATATCTTTGGAGAAACATCTATTCAGATCCTTTACCCTTTTCAAAATTAGGTTGTCTTTTTACTATTGAGTTATAAGAGTTCTCATAGATTCTAGATACAAGTCCCTCATAAGAGATATGATTTGAAAACTATTTCTCTCATTCTTTTCCTTCCTTCCTCCTTTCCTTCTTTCCTTCCTTCCTTTCTTTCTTTCTCTTTCTCTCTTTCTTTCTTTTTTCTATTCTTTCTTTCTTTCTTTCTTTCTTTCTTTCTTTCTTTCTTTCTTTCTTTTCTTTCTTTCTTTCCCTCCCTCCCTCCCTCCCTCCCTCCCTCCCTCCCTCCCTTCCTTCCCTCCTCCCTTCCTTCCTTCCTTCCTTCCTTCCTTCCTTCCTTCCTTCCTTCCTTCCTTCCTTCCTTTTTGTACCACAGATTGAATCCAGAGACTCTTAACCACTGACCCATGTCCCCAGTTCTTTAATTTTTTAAAGTTTTGAGACAGATTCTCACTAAGTTGTTCAGCACCTCACTAAGTTGCTGAGGATGGCTTTGGACTTGCAATCCTCCTCCCTCAGCCTCCCAAGTCTCTGGGATCAGAGGTGTGAGCCACCGTGCCCTCTTTTAGCTTTCATGATGATGTTCTTTGTCGCATATATGTTTTTATTTTGATAAAGTTCAAATTATCTATTTTTAATTTTGTTGTTGATGTTTTTTGGTATTCATACTCAGTTAACTTTTAGGTACTTTTTTTGAGAGGTGTGTGTGTGTGTGTGTGTGTGTGTGTGAGTGTGTGTGTTCTAGGGATCTAGTAATCTATTTCAGTTGAATACTGAATTAATTCTGCTAAAATTTAACAACTCTTCTCCAATATATGTCCATATCCACCCAGTGCTATTATTTTTGCATGCATATAAACTCCACATATGTTATAAATCCAGCATTATTAGGTGTAAAGAGGAACTATACCTAACAACTTAATTACAAATTATGAAGCTGAAAGAATACATCAGAATACATGAACAAATCCACAAATATGTAAAAAAAATTTTTTTTTATTTATATAAAAGTTTTTTATTTTTTACTTGTTTTTCTTTTTCAGTACAACTTACAGATTCATCAACGGCATTCTTGTGCATCCATTTTATTATTTTATTCTTACAAGTAATTGTATATAACTACAGGTACAATATGATGTTTCATTACATGTGTACACTGTGGATTAAATCAAGCTGATGGACATATACATCATATTAAATATTTGTCATTTTGTGGTGATGATATTTAAAATCTTTCAGTTATTTTGAAGCATACAAGGTAAAAAATTTGTGTGTGTGTGTGTGTGATAGTGCTGGGATTCAATCTAGGGCCTCATAAGTCCTAAGAACACACTTCCACTGAGCTGCACCACTAACCAAGATTTTTTTTTTCTTTTTTGCAGTACTGGCAATTGAGTCCAGGTGTTCTCTACCACATCCTCAACCCTTGTCCCCACTTTATGGAGAAGAGTTACTCTAAGTTGCCCAGACTGGCCTTAAATTTGCAATGCTCCTGCCTCAGTCTCTGAGTTGCTGGAATTACAGATGTGTGCCCCAGTGCCAGGCCAAGACTGATTTATTTCTTTTCTTTCTTGCTCTCTCTCTCTTTTCATACTGGGGATTGAACCAGAGGGTCTTTACCACTGAGTCACATTCCCCTCAATTCTTATTTTCTAGTTTGAAGCAGGGTCTTACTAACTTGCTCAGGGCCTCACTAAATTGCTGAGACTAGCCTCAAACTTGTGATCCTCCTGCCTCAACCTCAGGAGTTGGTAGGATTACAGGTGTGAGCCATAGTACCCAGCTGACATATTTCTAATAGAGGTATATTAAAAAAAAGAAAAAAACAAGCAATAAAGTTTAAAATTTTAGAAGATTGAGCAATTAATAAGTGAGTTTGATTTAGACATTCTTTGGGATAACATAGGATATTTACAAAGGATTACCTAAACATTCTTTTCAAAGAAGTCTCTGCACATTTCTAAGAACTGATATTTAAGGGCAGGCAACATTTTACTAATCATGCTGAAATTAATTAGGAATATATATTTTTAAACCACATTTGTATTTTATAAGCTTTAAAAATAATCTCTTGAAAATGTATGAGTTTAAGAGACAATCACTGGAAATTACATAATATTTAGAATTAAATGACTACAAAAGCAGTATCTATAATCTTATGTCCTTGAAAGCAGCATATGGAGTTGTCTGAGAGGAAAAATCAAACCCTTTTCCCTACTCCTACTATAATAATACTCAATACAGAGTGCTTCAACTCGGGTCACCAAAATGTGTGGGGATTTCTCCTTGCTGACAATCAATTTTCTAGTGGATACCAATGCATGTCCCACAGTTCAGTCCCCAGTCCAGACTGTCTGCACTTCAGACACTAGTCATAAGTCCCAGACCTGTGCTTCTGACCCATCAGCTGCAAATGGGGGTTACCATGACCCCCTTGTTGTTCAGTTAATTAACTAGAACAGCTTTCAGATCTCAGAGGAATACTTCACTTAGTTCACTCACTTATCATAAAGGGTAATGCAAAGGATGCAGGTGAGTAGCCAGACGGAAGATTTGTACTACTCGGAAACAGGCGAGGAGCCACCATGCCCTCTCAGGTGTGCCACCCTCTGAGGCTCTCCGTGTGTTCTACGTCTGTGGGCTCCTCGAACACCATTCAGGGATCCTTAGGGAGACCTGGTGACGTAGGCATGATTGCATATTAACTCAGCCCACATTGCATATTAACCGTCCCCTTCTTGGAGGACAAGGAGTGAGGTTAAATGTTACAAGCCTCCAGTCATGGCTTAGTTTTTCTGGTGACAAGCCCCGCTCTAGGAGCCCCACAAGAGTCACTTCATTAGCACAAAAGATGTCCCTGTCACTCGGGGAGTTCCAAGGGATTGGGAGCTCAGTGCCAGGAAGCAGGGGCAGAGACAAATATATAATTTTTCATTATTTTATAGTATCACGATAGTAAAATGTATTTTTTTCTTTTTCTTTTTTTTTTAAAGTGGTCTTGCTAAGTTTCCCATGCTCCACCTGGAACTCTCCATCCTCCTGCCTCAGTCTCCCAAGTAGCTGGAATTACGTGAAGCCTCCACCAGGATAATTTGTTATTTTTCCAAAACAAAGCAAGTTTAAAAGTAAATGAGCCGGGCACAGTGGTGCACGCCTGTAATCCCAGTGGCTCGGGAGGCTGAGATAGGAGGATTGCAAGTTCCAAGTAGCCTCAGCAACTTAGTGAGGGCCTAAACAATTTAGTGAGCCCCTGACTCTAAATTAAAAAGTATTTTTAAAAAGTTAGGGATGTGGGCTGGGGATATAGCTCAGTTGGTAGAGTGCCTGCCTCGCAAGCACAAGGCCCTGGGTTCAATCCCCACCACCGCAAAAAAAAAAAAAGTCAGGGATGTGACTCAGTGGTTAAGTGCTCCTGGGTTCAATCTGTGGTACCAAAAAAAAAAAAAAAAAAGAGTAAATGAGAAGAATCTTACATATAGATTATACGTATTCTTAGATAACATATAGAATCTAAGAAGTTAGAAAAAGAACAACAGAGTAGCCTAAAGTAAACAAATGAAATGAAATTATAAAAGAAAATAAAAGTAAAAATTAGAAAATGAATCAATAGAAAAGATCAATAAGGTGATAGGTTGACAAAAAAATATGAAACTAATTGCTAGCCTGACTGATCAAGAAAAAAAAATCAAGGACACACAAATATCAAATACTGGGACCAAAGCAGTGAAAGTAATTATTTATGCAATTGAGATTTTTTTAATGTAATTACTTTTTTTAAAATTTAGCTTTTAATTTTTTTACAGACTGCATTTTGATTCATTGTATATAAACAGGGTACATCATTTCGTTTCTATGATTGTACACAATGTAGATTCATACTACTCGGGTAATCAAACATGTACATAGGGTAATGATGTCTTTAAAAAGAGAATGCTATAGATAGTTTCAGACCATTACATTTGAAAATTCTGATGTGTTGAGACAGCAAAACAAATCCTTTCTTTTTCCTCAATAATGGGACCTCTGATTTTTAATTGAGTATATCACTGCCTAAATAAAGATGACATTTACTAGCATTCTTTGCAAGAAGGAGCATATCTGTGAATATGTACATCAATGAAACAGAGTAGATGTTGCATGGCAACTTCTGGGAAATTCTCTAAAAAGTTGACTGGCACCTGCTCTTTGCTCCTTTATTCCTTTCTCCAATTAGGTAGCTGGAATATGGACATGATGTCTGGAGGGAGTCACATAAAGAGTTTGGCTGAGCTGCAAGATAAAACAAACCTACTCCATGATAACTTTTTGAAGGTATCCAGGAATCCAGTATAACCCTTCCTCTGGAATTCTTTCATGTCTCAGAGAAATACACTTATAGCTTATTGGGCCAATGTTATTGTAACCATCAGGTGAATTGGAGGAGTAAAATTTTTTAAAGGAGTACTCAACTATTGATTAAAGGATTTTTTTTTTTTTTTTTTTTTGCGGGTCTCAGCTTCTAACACCAATTTTCAGGAGTTTCTTGGTATATGATGGGCAATTCTTGTGCATGCATCTCAGTTAGAAAATGTAACAGTCATCTAGTCCCTTCTTAGGTTTCACAAAACACAACTGTACAAGGAGATGTCTATCTAATCCAGGCCATTTCTCCAAAAATAAAAATTTATTTCACTAATATAATTTCTCTAAACCAATTTGTTTTCAACACCTCTCTAGAGAGACATTAACTTCTCATTTCCATGTCAATTATAGTACAATCTTTTTTTGTACCTGTCTTCTTCTTCTTCTTCTTTTTTTTAGTGCCATCTTTTTGCAGATCACTCAACACAGGCCTACAACAATGCACATGACTCAACTGAAGTGATCTAGTGTGGATATCCACAGCCAAGATCAGTTTTGTAGAGGCAGCAACAAATACGTGACAGCTGCTACAGAAGACCAAGGGACAAGCTGTCATAGATTGTTAGACACAGCCTAGTTCAAAGACAGTAAAATAGCTTGAAGTCAGTGACAGATGATACATTCTGATATCGATAGAGGAAGCCCTTCCTTCTGGAGGGTGTTTGGTTTTTTGTTTGTTTGTTTTAAATTAGAGCTTTATAGTCATAGTTGTTGTTTTAAACCTCTAAATTCTGGGGATGATTTGTTCTGAGCCAAGATGATGAAATCATTTACAAAACAACAGGGAAATGCATCTGCTTCTAAATTTATCCAAATCCCTTATTAAATAAAAAGAGGGACATTTGCATAATATCTATTCCAGACTCCACATTTTCTGTGCTTCTGATAAAAGAAAAGATCATGCCTGAGCCATTGCCTTTATTGTAATGTCAGCTTGTTCTTTCTGAGAATAACCATCTGGGCTGGGAACACTGAAAGTTACTCTGGCCAGAGAGGAAAGACAAGGAATGCAGATAAACCACAAATCAGGTTTGTGGCTGCAAACTCAGACTAATCGTTATGAGCATTTACAGCAAGGAGTCAGTCATTTCAAAATGTGTGCCTCTGGAAAACGAAGCTTTCCAGAACTGGAAGGTTTTCCCTGTCCTTGCTTCCTATCTAGTTCCTGTATTCTCCTGCAGAGGAATAAAGTGTCAGAATTTCATTTGAGCTATCTATGGGTTCTATTATTATTATTATTAACTGGGGATTGAACCCAGGGAATTTAATCACTGAGATACACCCCCAGTACTATCCATTTTTAAAGAGAGTATCATTTTTGTTATCAATAGCTGTTGAAATCTGCTGTAGGCACATGAGGGTTCCTTGTTCAATCATCTCTAGTTCATAGTCTGATTGAAACTTTTTATAATAAATCATTTCTTTGAAAGTTTGACAAACAACTCCAAACAAAAATATTGGTTATTCAATGAATATCGACTTATATTGGTGTTTGATAATTGTATACTCAGAATATACATAACTCCCTAAGAAATATCTAGATTATTTCTTCTAGAAGAGACTCTGGAATACATATAGATGAAATGGTGTGATGTTTGCCATTTGTTATAAAGTACTTCCCTGGTGGAAGAGGGAGAATATGGATGTAACAAGATTGGCCATGGTCAGTCTCGGGTACATGGGGTCTATCTACTTTTGTGGATGTGAGAAATTTCTATTAATAAAAGCAGTATAAAAAGGTATGTCTATGTTCTAGCAATTCTGCAATATATGCCAACAAATTGAAAGCAAGACCTCAAACAGATATTTGTATACCATAGACATAGCAGCATTATTCACAATAGCCCAAAAGTGGACAAACAACCAAATGTCCATCAACAGAAGAACAGATAAACAAAATGTGTCATGTACACATAATGGAATATTATTCAACCCTAAAAGGGAAGAGAATTGTGATGTGAACTACAACATAAATGAACTTTGAAGACATTAAGCTAAGTGAAATAAGCCAGTCACAAAATGACAAATACTATGATTCCACTTACATGAGACATGTGGAGTAGTCAGATTCATAAAGACAAACAGAACAGTGCTGGGTGTAGTGGTGCACACCTGTAATCGCAATTTGGAGTCTGAGACAAGAGGATCACAAGTTCAAGGCCAGCCTCAGCAATTTAGCAAGATACTGTCTCAAAATAAAAAACAAAAAGGTCTGGTGATGTAGCTCAGTGGTACAGTGGCAAAGCACCCCTGGATTCAATCCCTGACCAAAAAAACAAAACAACAACAAGAAATTTAAAAAGAAAAGAAAGCAGAACTGTGATTGTCAAGGGCTGAGAATGGTGGAGAGTTCTGTTCAGTGGGTTCAGAATTCGAGCTTTGCAAGATGAAAGAGGTTTGGAAGAGGGATGCCACACAACAATGTGAACAAATTCAAAGCCCCTGAACCGCACACCTAAAACGGTAAATTTTGTGCTATGTGTATTTTCCCTCCATTAAACAATTTTAAAAGATACCTAGTTTTTTAAATGCTACCAGTGAGAAGTAAGAAAGAAAAACTAAACTAATGCATGAAAGGGACAGACATTGCTTCATCTACAAAACATGGGGTGATCTTCACCTGCATCCTCACACGTCCACATTGTTGGTCAAACAGCCTCTCTGCTTTCCTCTCTTGCCTTCACCTTTGTCCTCAAATCTCCCGTGCTTCAGAGGCAGGAGTGAGGCCTCAGAACCAGCCTCGGGCAGAGCCAGGGAGCAGGGAGGGTCACCCTTCCCTGGTCTCTCCCCAGGGCCCTCATTTGTCTCAAGGAGAGTTCAGAGATTATCCTGCCTTCCTCTCTTCCCCAGACACAACCACTAAGCCCTTGAACCCCTGTTCTTTGAGAAGACTGAGGCCCAGAGGAAGAGGAGGCCATTCCCTGTGAGCAGTGGAAGGAGACAGGAGGACAGACGCTGCACACTGGCTTCTCCCTCTCCATCATGTGATTTTCATTTGCCCAGGTCTGTGGGTGTCCCCAGAACTACCTAGAAGTCCCTTTGGTCTTGTTTTGGGAAAAGGTCCCAGAATACTCTTCAGGGCGCAATAGAAGCTCTTAAGAGTGCATCATTTGGAAGAAGTTCACTAGTGGGAATTAATCCATCGGGAGTTAAAAATGTCAGAGGTCATTTAAAAACACATTCTTCACTCAACACAGCAGATGTTAGTCTGTAAACACAGCCACTTAAAGACAGGCAGGGCAAGATAACAAAAAGTTGGATGAAAGTATTTTAAAACATGTTGTGTATGCCAAGTACCCATCCGACTTGTTTGTTCAGTGTATTCTTTCTCTGGCACCCGACTCTCCTCAAAGTGGCAGAGATGGGCAGAGTAAGCCAGAACTTTGAAAAAGATGTGGTTGCAGTGAAGAAATCCTGGTGTGGGGAAATTAGAAGTCGCCAGGGGTGATGTGGAATGTGCTCACAGCGCACATGGAAGGATCCCGTGCTCTGTGCTGGTGGCGTCGTTCAGGGTTGACGCTGAGCTTCTTGGCAGTCAGAACAAAGTGGGTAACACCACCCGCAGCGATCATTAAGATAAAAATAAACCAGCTCTTCAGGAGAAACAGAACTCCGGGAACTTTCATTGTTATCACTCCCAGGAGTCCTTTGTGAGATAGAAGGGACAGAGTCCTCAACATCACTCCTACCTGAAAACAATGGGCACGTCCCACGTGCTCCCTCTGATGTGTGTCTCAGCGTGAGAAAACAGTAACCCAGAAGATAAAGCCATTTTGGACTTTCCAGAAATGGCTGTGGGTGTAGTCCAGGTGTGTGTCTCTTAGATGACCAGGCATAGTTCAAGGACAGTGTGTTAGGCCACCAAGTGGCCACTCTCTGACTGACTGTTCTTTCCTATCTCAATCAACACCTTTGACAAAAATCAGACAACAGAGACCCATCTGACTTTGCTTCAAGGACTTGTCTATGAAGCTGCCTACTCCTTTCTTAAACTTCAGTTCAGATTTTTGTGAACCAGTTCACTTTCTTGCACAGGGTGTTAGTCCAGGCTCAGCCCACAGGGTCACCCAAAGTCTTATCCCTGTGGTTGTCCTGAAACTGGCTGCTCTTGCAATACCCTGATCTTACTGTGACTAGATAGATAGCAAGGCAAGCTCTCCGTATCTCTTGGCAAGAAAATTTACCCCAAGGTCAAATTTACTTCCTCTACCGGGCCCTAAATTGCTTTGTTATCTTCCCAGCAGTTGAAGTGATAAGAGAAAAGCATTCAGATCTGGAACTAAAGCAGATATGTTTCTGGGAGTGAAGCACAAGCAATTTTTTTTCTCCTGCCACCTTCACTGATATCAACAAAAATGTTTTCACGCAAAATTCAGAACGCAGTTTTTTATTTTCTAATTTGGTTTAATCAGTCAGCAGGTCAGGAGTCATTAACAAAAGTTCAACATGGGGTATCTTTTTCTGCCCTGCATAGTTTCGTTATGATGGGCCTGATCCTTTGTCTCCCACATGGGCTCTGGGGGGTGTCAATGACCAGATACCAATCATTACTAGGAACATCCTGGAACAAAATTTTTATGAATGCCAGGTACAACTAAGGTGAAACACCTCAGACCCTGATCATAAATAGCCCAACCCAAAAGAGACTAGTCAAAAGGCATTAACTTGTCTTTGGCCTTCCAAGAGTTGAAGTGAGGGTCTTGTTAAACTGAACAAGTTTGGCCTACAGTGGCCACCTAACATTTTAAGTTTGGCCTTCAGTTTCTAGTGAATTGTCACTGAGCCTGATGGGTAAACTCTGACCTCCTCTTATAACAGGTAAATGTGTCTCAGTCAATGATAAGTGGCTACCTGATCAAACATATTCAAATAAGACTGACGAGAGGTGTGACCAATAGGGCTGTCTCTGTACCTCACTTTGGTTTTCTGTACGTCACTTCCTTTTCTTAGCCTATAAAGACAACTTGCCCATTTGGTAGGATGGAGCATTTGGAACCATTTTTGCTTTGTACTGTTGCTCAATTCTAGAATCACAAAGCCAATCAAGACCTTCAAACTAGTTTCATTGTGAGCTTCTATTTTAAGTTTCAGAGGGGAACTTTGTCTCTCCTGCCACAGGTCTAATGAAAGAGCACATCATCCGCCACCAGCAAATATGATGGGTTCCCAGCCAGCCCCTCACAGGGAGTGTGGCCAGTGATGTTTGCTCCCTCCCCATCCCTACCTGCAGCACTTGTTTATGGGGACTGGCCCTCTATCCTTCGGGTGGTCAGGAGTGGTTTGTTCACAACTCAAATCTGAGCATGGTCCCATCATATAGATATTTTTGTTACAACATCAAAATAAAAATATTTGTTTGAGAAAATGAAAATTCTGGAACATTAAAAGACAATCTGTCCATAGTCATGATCTTCAATATACTTACACTGTTCGTAACTCTGATTAACTTGCTTGATGAAAAAAAATGTACTCTTGATTTGCGACTTTAATTTCCTAAGGAATCTTCACACTTACTGTTCAACCAACCCATTCCCTTGCTCTGAAGCACCTTCTGGTGATTCACATAGTGACTGTTCTTGTCTGTCCTTCTCCCTGCTGCTCTTCTTCCCATTCCTAGAGTGTGGCACCTCCCAAGGCTAAAAGGTAGAGAGAGGCCACCTGTAGCTTTGGTTGAATTATATGGCAGAACCTGAATGCAATAGCTAACAGCACATTCTTTGAGGTCCTTGCCTGGCTAAGGGATGCACCAAATTTCAAATCAGTAATATATACCTGCTTTCGTTTAGGGTGCATGATGCAGAGGCAGAGAGAACAATGTGGGGCTGGCTGTCCAGGTTGTGGACTTTCTAGTGCAGGTTGATGTATATGGATGGACTGTGTGGGGCCCCAGGGATGGGGAAGCTGGGTGAGGAGATGGAGCCTAGAAAACCTGCATCAGACAGAAAGACCTCCTCACCCAAAGAAGGAGAAGGCAGCCTCAGCCTCTGGGCTATGTGGGAAACAGCATCTCCTGCCCTTTCCCAGTCGGTTTCCCCATGCCCACTTCCCATGGACAGGAAAAAGACTTACCACCCAATGGACCTGGTCTCAAGCCAGTAATATGTAAATATAAATCTAGGGACTTCCAGATTAAGCGACTCCCCATCCAAAGACTTTTCTGAACATTTCTAGCTAATGAAGCCAGCTTGAACTCAGAAGTTTCATAGTCTTTCCTTTTTAATCCTATGTGCATCAACTGTGATTTGGCTTGCCTTTGAAAAAACTTGATGTTTTGAGATAATTGAGATTCACATGCAGTTATGAGAGATCCCACCTTGTAGCTGGGATTCTGAGATTACCATTGGGAGAACCTCAATAATGTAAGAGAACATCTTATTTTAATTTTAGTACAGTATCATGACCAGAAAATTAACAATGGTACAGTTGATCTGCCTTATTTAAATTTCACAGTTTAGTTCTATATACATTTGTTTTATTTTTATTTTTCTGGTTTTTTTTGTTTGTTTGTTTGTTTTGTGTGTGCGTGTACTTATTTTATGCAGTGTGTACTTATTTTTATCACAGTGTGTAGATTCTGGTGACCACCACAGCAAAGACACAAAAAAGTTTAAGATCCCTCTCACATCTTCCCTTCATGTCTAACCCCTGTCAACCACTAGTCTTTCCCCTTATTTATGTAATTTTGTCATTTTAAGAATGTTACTGGCTGGGGTTGTAGCTCAGTGGTAGAGTGCTTGCCTAGCACATGTGAGGCACTGGGTTCAATCCTCAGCACCACATATAAATAAATAAATAAAATAAAGGTCCGTCCACAACTAAAAAAAATGTTAAAAAAGAAATGTTACTGAGGGGCTGAGCATGTAACTCAGTGTAGAGTTTGTGCTTAGCATGCAGGAGGTCTTAGGTTGAATCCCACAACTGAAAAAAAAAGTTACATAAATTGAATCAGATAGTACAAAATCTTTTGAGATTGACTTGTTTTTTTACTCAGTGTGGTTCCCTGGAGATTCATCCAAGTTGCATCTATCAATAGTGTCTTCCTTTTTATTGCTGAGTAATATGCTATGGTATTGATGTGTCTCAGTTTGTTTAACTGTTCATTCATTGAAGGAAATCTGGATTGTTTCCACTTTGGGGGTACAAATTAAGCTGCTACAAACATTCATATGTGGGTTTTTGTGTGAAGATATTTTCATTTCTGTGGGATAAATGCTCAAGAGAGCAACTGCAGAGCTGTATGATAGTTGCATGTTTAGTTTTTCTAGAAACTCTCAAGATATTTCCTGGAATGGCTGTACCATTTTACATTTCCATCAGCAACATATAAATGATGCAATTAACTGCATCCTTGTCTGCATTTGGTGTTGACACTACTTTTTTATGTTAGTTGTGGTTTTGATTTTCATTTCATCAACAACTAATAAAGTTGAATATCTTTTAATGCATTTATTGATATCTGTATATTTTCTTCAGTGAACTAACTTCATATTTTTTGCTGATTTTTCTAATTAGACCATTTGTCTTTTATTGTTGAGTTTTGAGCATTTTCATGTATTGTAGATATTACTTCTCTGTCAGATATGCCTTTCCCTAATCTGTACCTTGTCTTTTCATCCTCTTAACAATGTCCTTTGCAGAGGAAAAGTTTTTATATTGATGAGTTCTGATTTTTCATTTTTCCTTATAGAAGTGCTATTAATGTCAAAACTAATAATTGTTTGCCTTGCTTTAGAGCCCAAAGATTTTTTCCTAAAAATTATAATTTCAATATTTTTATAAGTCTTTGATCTACTTTGGATTAATTTTTGTATAGGCAGTGGGGTCAATTTAGATCAATTTTTTTTCTTGTTCATGGATATCCAATTTCTCCAGCACTGTTTACTGAAAGAGTCTTTAATAATTTTATTTATGTATTTTTCATTCACAAATGGAAGAGAGAGTGAATAAGGCAGATTTTAATGACATAATCATAACCACACAGCAGGAAGAAGGGAATTCTAAGAGAAAATGTTGATTAGGTAAGAAGAAAAGAGGGCCCAGGGAGGAACTCACAGAGGAAAACAGGAAGGGATTTGATTCATGCATTATCCATTGTCAAGGGGGAGAAAGACCATGGTGGGAAGGAGAACAGAACAAATCCATTTGCATACTTTCTAACATCACTGGGCTGGTGTCATTCTGTGGGTTGGGGAGGTGAGGAGGGAAAGGTGTCCAGGTGAGTTTGGGGAGGTTGTGCACAACTTGGAGCAGCCACAGATTTCCTCCAGGGAGCCTCCTAGACTACAGTGGTGGGAGGAGGTTAGGGCGCAGGGCACCCTAACTTCCCTAGGGTCTGACTCAATGAGGTGTCTCCTCCAGGAGAAGCTGCAGGAAGGCCTCACTCTAGCCTTGTGGTTCTGGAATGTAACACTTAAATGCTCAAGAGGCCTCACAAGAAACACGAAGGCCTTGCATTCCACCTCTTGGTTCCCTGCCCTGTGACCGTCTCCAAAAATTTCTAGGTTATTTTTGGAATGGAAAAACCAAACATGATATGGCTTCTTGTGAAGATAAGGTGATTGTTCCTGTTTTTCTTCAACAGGCAAACCCCATTCAAGTACAATGAGGCCGAAGCAAGAACTGTTTTGATGAAATTCATTCTCTCTGTGCACCTTGTTAGCGATTATAGAGGAATCTAGAGCAAAATATAATCAAATACATGGGGACTTATATGGAAGGAGCAAACAATGGAATGGTGGTAAGACCCTACTTTGTGATCCTTTGTTAGAAAAAAACAGAAAAGCCACCTGGCTAACTTTTGGATCTGAGATTTTTCTTAGGTGAGCTATTAACAGAGTGGAGGATGAGAATACCTAGTTAAGGATGGTTATTTTCTGTCTTCTTTATATACCAAATCAGTGACACCTGCCACATACATCCAGCCATGTGCTTCTTCTTCTTCTTCTTCTTCTTTTTTTTTTAGAAAAAAATTAACAGTATTTAATTTGCTCAAAATCTAATTAAGTACTTTTTTTTTTTTTTTTTTTTTTTTGGTGCTGGGAAGTGAACCCAGGGCCTTAGTGCTTGCTAGGCAAGCACTCTACCAACTGAGCCATATCCCCAGCCCCAATTAAGTACATGTTTTACCATGGTTTTTAACAAAGGATGATGTGTTGGCCATGCTTGCAAACACAGTGAAGTAAAACCAACAACAAAAATAACCAAAATACAAAGATGAAATTCCTATGTAGGAGTTATTAACTGGCTAAAAGCAGTGAGAGGCTGTGCTTTGAAGACACATGTACATTAAAAAGTATTGAGGAAATGTTCATTGTACATTCTAAGAAGGGGTGGTTTGTCATAGAAGCAAATCTTCCACCCAGTCCACTTCTTGGTGAGAAATAACACCAAGAAATCAAGGCCCTGGATGTTAGCACAATTATCTTCAAAGGTATTCACATATTTTTCAGAAAAATAAATGTGGTTCTGCATGAGTTCCCACTATTACTATCTTGTTATTATATATACACACACATGTATATATAAATATTTTTATACTTACATTTATATATTAGAAATTAAATTATATTTTTACATTCTGATTTTATACCCAAAGAACATCTTTTAATGTGCACTACATGAGCAAGTTATAAAGCATTGAAGTTAATTTCTATTTAAACCTGTATATGTAAGAGTAAGGGGTGAAGCTCAGTTGTAGGGCACTTGTGAAGCATGCATGGGACCCTGGGTTTGATCCCCATCATTCGGCCCCCCAAAAGGAGACCTTTTATTTTATTATATGCATATATGTTACATGTACATATAATACATAATAGATGTGTGTATAAAATAAAGTCACATAATTAATAAGTATTTCAATTTCTAAAAAGTAGGATTATAGTGCAAAATTCAAATGGATTTTCAAGAACAGTGTCCTGAATACAAAGCAAGGCTGAGACACTCTCATTTTCTCTATTTTGTGAGATATTTGGACATAAAGAACTTATTATTTTATTATTGAATTTATAGTTAAGTATATTTATATTTAGATAATATATGTAACTAACATTTTACTATTATTTAACTGAACATTTCAAATTTAAATATATTACTATCTTTCTATTAGGCTTGCCAATGACTTTTTTTTTAAATTATAGGTTTTCCACAAAGATCTTACTCTTTAGTATTTTTTAATTCCACTCAATATTCATTTTATAACTCATTATATTCTGGGTTTATTATTTTTGATCCCTTTCTTCTGATTTTCATAAAATTATTTGTTTTTATTTTATAAAAGTTTTATATCAAATTCCTAATCAACATTATTTTTCATGTGTAAGTCATTTATAGACATGGATTACCACTGAAGCAAACTTGGGCTACCTACCTTACCTTTTGATATGCAGTGTTTTGTCACTTTTTTTGGCAAATATATTGAAACTTATATTTCTAATCTCTTTCCCCACCAATCTTTATTTTTATCTGTTCAAAATAGTATAGCATTCAAGTTTTATTTCAATTATTATTCTCATTCTTTATTATATTTTGATCATTGAATATGGCCCTAACATTTCTGCTTAATAATACTGATAGAGATTATTCTTTATGTTCTAATATAGAATTAGTGTTGTTATATTATCAACTGAACAACATAAAATGTATAAAAAGCCAGATTGAATGGAGGAGCTTTAGATTACGTAGAAGGAAATGAAAGGGGGGTGAGGTATGAAAAATGGTATGATTACATGAATGGTATGAATCTACTTCGTGCACAACCATAGAAATGAAATGATGTACCCCATTTGTGTATAATGAATCAAAATTAAAAAATAAAATAAAATAAAAAGCCAGATTGATGAACAAAGTAGTAACTTAGTACTTTTACCTTTTCCTACCAGAAAAGGTAAAAGTCATCCATAATTGAGAAAGAAAAAATAATTCCTGTTGCTAATCAGACTGCAGCAGACATTTAAGGCCATAAGCAAAACCTGCATAAAACAAAGTTTTTCCCAAGGCCACAGTACAGCTGCAAAATTGCTTCATGAACATACCCAGTTCAGGGCTGCTCACTTTCTGAAAAATTCCCCTTCCTGTTTCTGACTATGGAGATGAACTGTGGCTTTTCTTGTCTGTTCTCACTTGCCACCACAACTTAATAAACCCAGCCCTGTTCGACTACAGGTGTGTCATGGCTGCTCTTTATCTAATGACTTTTCCTTCCTCATACCAATTCCACAAAAGAACGGAAATTACATATAGTAGTTATTATATTATAATACATAGTAATATAAGAAAATCCGCGTAAGTATTAGGCTTGATGAAGGTAGCCAATAGTGTCCCACGCATTCTAGAAACACTGTCTATAAAAAGCTGGTGAAATAAAACCAAAGGAAGACAAGAAGGACAGGTTGGTAATTTTCCTCATTGTTTTTCTTTTGATTTATTTTTGACTTTATAGGAACCTCACACAATGTGAACAGTGGTGCTTCAGCAGGGGTCTCCGTAGAGCTTCTTTGGTTTCCACATGGTGCTGGCTAGGTCTGTGACTCAGTGAAGTTCAGCTGCGTCATTTGCCGTGTGACCCTGTGACTTCATTTCTGTTTCCTCTGCATTAAGGGATTCTACGTGCCTGTCAAGAGGGTCTTGAAATCAAGACAGGTGACTCTATTTTTAAGCCTGCTTAAAGGCTTTCTTCAGCAGAATGTCTCTGGCCCACTAAGGTGTCCTCTCTGCTATATGTCTTCCTCCTCCTCCTCTTCTTTCTTCTTTTACTTCCTCCTCCTCGTCTTCCCTCTGCTCATCAACATTCTTCCAAGCACAAAGTACAGGAAGAAATAAATAGGCTTTGCCATTGAATAGATATGGAGTAAGTTTCTGCTGAATTACTCACTAGACAAGACCTTGGGAATATTGCCTGCTCTGTTTCTTGTTACTGTGTGTCAGGAATGTTCCAGAACTGAAGAGCACACAGAAACCACTACAGATGTGGGAACTCATGCAAGAGATTTTATTAAGCGAACAGGTAGAGCATCTGTCCGCAGGGTGAGAGAGAGAGAGAGCAAGTAAGAGTGAGGAGGAGAGAGAGAGAAAGAAAAAGTGAGTGAGAGAGAGAGAGAGAGAGAGAGAGAGAGAGAGAGAGAGAGAGAGAGAGAGAGAGAATCCATGTGCTTCTTTTATAGCGTTTCTTCACAATCCTTGCACATACTGTCGTGTGAGTTGTATGGTGGCCTCCCAAAATGTATGACTGAATCCTGACGTCCAAACTCTGAGAGTGTGATCTTTTTTTTGGAAACGGGTCTTTGTAGGTGTAATTAAATTAAATTAAGAATCTGAAGATCATTCTGGATTATTTGGGTGGTCCCTAAGTCCAACACAAAGTAGCCTTTATGAAAGACTGAAGGGGAGAAGACAGACACTTCGAGAAGTTTGTGTGAAGATGGAGACAGAGATCAGGATGATACAGCCATAAGCCATGGAACACCTAGAGCTACCAGAAGCCGGAAGAGGCAAGAAAGTTTACTCCCCTAGAGCCGTTGGAGGTAGCGTGGCCCTGCTGACGTCTTCATTTCACATCTCTGGCCTACATAATTTTGAGAGAATAAATTTTTGTTCTCATAATTTACCCTAAACACTAAAGGAGTCATGGGATCACATAACTGGAAAGGAGGGAGGGTGGGTTTAGCATCAGGTACTGAAGCGAGGTCCCCAAAATTTCACCAGGACTGTTTTGCCATCTCTCAGTTCTCTCTCTCTCAGCCATGAAGTTCTTTGTGTTTTCCCTCGTTCTCTCTGATGGTGGATATGCTTTCTTCATGTTCCAGGGAATAAGGCTGCTGCCAGCTCATGGTCACATCCTTCTTACATCATGATCCCCAAGCTGAGAAACAGCCTCCTGTCAGCTCCACAGGAAAGACCCAGGGGAAAAACTCCAACTGGCCTAGTTTGGGTCACGTGTCTAATCCTGTGGTAGAGTGCCAAGGGGTAGGGTCTGTGTGGTAAAGGCTTCCAACTGCTCTCCCCAAATCCATGTTTTTTTTCTTACTCCAGGGCACTCAGCTAGAGAACCGTCCAGCTTCCCTCAGAGACAGGCCCTTAGATGACCACAGTCCAGTCAATGGAATGAGAGCAAATGGATGCGCCCCACTTCCAGGACTGGCCCATCAAAATCTCCTCTATGTGCTCCTCTGTGTTTCTTTTCCCCATGGTTGACTGGAAGGGAGACAACCCCAGGGCAACCTCAGAAAGCTCATATTGAGTATGGCAGTGACCCCATCAGTTGACAGTCACCAAATGAACGACCGTATGGAAGAAAGTCACATGCTGACATTCCTCAGTCATTTTCTATTATGTGCACAAGAAATAAACTTCTGCTGAATTTGAGTCTTTATGATGGAGGGTTTATGTTTCTGTAGTTAGACTACATTAACCAATCCAAAGTCACCAAAAGAAAGGATGAGAGTAAAAATCTGGGCCATCAAAAATAATACCAGCCACATCTCATGCACTGGTCAGGTTGGCATGTTACACTCCCTTAATAACCAACCACAACTCTGTGGTCTCAAGCATCAAAGGTTTATCTATCACTTGTGTCACCTATTTGTCATGGTTTGGGAAGGACTTGGCCTTAACCTTGTCGTCTCTTAGGGACCCAGGCTGAGGGGGACTTCAACTTCATGCTTCCACGATTGTTAAGGCAGAATGAAAGGCCAGGTGACTCATTCCTTGCTTTTCAAAGCATCTGTTCTAAAGTGATGCTTCACCAGCCAAATCAAGTCACTTAATACATTTCCAACTTCAAAAGGGTGGGCAGGTACGGGTACACAATATCCCCAGAAGTATTTTGGTGAGTAGATAATTGACCTTTTTTTGGGTGCTGGGGATTGAACCCAGGGCCTTGTACTTATAAGGCAAGCACTCTACCGACTGAGCTTTAAAAGAAATTTAGGAAAGACTTAATATAGCTTGCCTTTGGGGAAAGGAACTGGGAGAAGGGATAAGAAGAATACTTTTCATTGATTTCCCTTTTTTGACCTTTGAATTTTTATTTACTTTTTTATTGTTAGTAAAATATAAATTTACTATCTTAGCCATTTTAAGTATACAGTTCAGGAGTATTAAGCACATTAATATTATTGTGAAACAAAACTCCAACTCTTTCATCTTGCAAAACTTGAGTTCTCAACTTATTTATTTATTTATTTATTTATTTATTTATTTATTTTTGGTACTAGGGAATTGAACCAGGGGTGCTTAACCACCTACCCATATCCCAGCCCTTTTCAAAAAATATATTTTATTAGAGACAGGATCTTGCTTAAGTTGCTTATTGCCTCACTAAGTTGCTGAGGCTGACTCTGAACTTGCAATCCTCCTGCCTCAACCTCCTGAGCTGCTGGGATTACAGGTGAAGCCATTTATTAATGACTTCTATTCCTCCTATTGCCCAACCCAATATTCTACTTTCTATTTCCATGAACTTGGCTACACTAGACACATTCTTTAAGAGGGATCATACACATTTCATATTAGTGGTGCTCATCCTATACCATGTTTTATTTATCCATTCATTCATCAATAGGTACTTAGGCTGCTTCACTTTTGGCTATTATGAATAAAGTTGCTATGAAGGTGGGTGCACAGATACCTATTTGAGACTGTGTTTTCTTCTTTTGGGAATATTCTCATGAGTGGAATTGCAGATCATAAGGTAATTCTATTTTTAATATTCTGAAGAACTATAAGCTTTGAGTTTTGCACCATGAGAACATATTATCTGTTGAAAAATAAATAAAAAGAGAATGTTGAGGACTAGCTGACGTGGTGTGTTAAAAGAGGATACTGTTCACAAGATTTGTTGATCTTGGGTGTGAGTTTGCTTGCAAGCCCTGATCAGGAGTAAAGTGTTACCAGCTTCCCTTCCTGCTACATTGACCTTGCCTGACCTTCGTCGCCCGCTCTGGGAATGATCGCCTCCACAGTGGAGTCAAGGTTGGGCTTAGGCTGAGTTTTGGCTGTAGAAAGATTTGAAAATTTTCTAGGGAGCTTTCAGGTTTCTACCCACAGCTCCAGTCTACACCAACAGTTCCAAGGTGTCAGGGAGAAATGAACTCAAGTCCAAGCTCTACTTCTGTACTGAAAAAGAAAGTCTGCTGCTGAGGGAGGTTCTCTAGTATAATCTTGGGACATTGACTGTCTCAACACATTTTCTAGCTCTTCCTCAGGTATTCATTCTGAGCACTTTCAACTGTTAAGAGAGAAAGACAGACGCTTGTCTTCCTAAAATCTTAACCCTGGTTGGAGAGGGTTTGTTTTAGAACCTGCAATGTTTCTAGGTGTTAAATGTATAAAATTCAAGGAGAATTGCTGTTTTCTTTCTTTTAGAATAGCCTTATTGGAATATGATTAATATACCACACAATTCACTTATTTAAAGTGTATGTTCAGTGATTTTTAATGTATTCACAGAGTTGGGTAACCATTACCCCAATGTAATTTCAAGACATTTCCATTACCCCCAAAAGCAACCCAGTACACATTAGTAGTCATGCCCGAGTCTAACCCCTCACTCCATTCCCACCACTCTCTGCGGTCATTAATCTACTTTCTGTTTCTATAGATTTGCCTGTTCTGGAAATTGTGCATACTTGGAAAAATACAATTGTCCTTTGTGACTGATTTCTTTCATTTAGCATAATAATTTAGAGGTTCGTCCATGTTGCCGGGTGTACCAACACCCCTTCCTTTTTATGGCTGGATAATAGTCTATTGTATGGATATAACATGTTTTGTTTGTCTTTTCATCTTTTGATGACTATTTGAGTTGTTTCTACTTTGGGGCTATTATGACTAGCACTACTATATTATTTGTGTACAAGTTCTTGTGTGGACATAGATTTTCATTTCTCTTAGGAATATGACTAGGAACTCAAATACTTAACATTTTAAGTAACCACCAAACCATTTTCCAACATAGCCACTGTACTTTAAATCCCCATCAGTATGTATGAGAGTTGTAATTTTTCATTTTCTTTAATAATTGTTATTGTCTATTTTATTGAAATGGGTGTGAAGTAGTATCTCATTGTAGCTTTTTCCCTGAATGACTACATTGAGCATCTTTTTTTAAAAATATATTTTCAGTTGTTAATGGACCTTTGTTTAATTTATTTATTTATATGCAGTGCTGAGGATCGAACCAAGGGCCTCACACATACCAGTGGCTCTACCACTGAGCCACAAGCCCAGCCCAATATGTTGAGCATCTTCTAAATATTCTTGTTGGTCATTTGTATATCTTCTTTGGAAATGTCTAGTCAGATTCTTTACCCATTTTAAAATTTGGTTATTTGCCTCTTTATGGTGAGTTGTAAGAGTTCTTTAGCAAGCAAGTCCTTTATCAGATATATGGTTTGTAGAAATTTCTACCATTTTGAGAACTCTCTTCTCATTTTCTTGATGGTGTCCTTTGACAACATCCAATTTATCCATTTTTTTCTTTTATAGCTTGTACCTTTAGTATAATATCTATGAAATCATTACCTAACCCAAGGTCTTGAAAATTATTCCCTTGTTTTCTCCTAGAGATTTTATACTTTTAGCTTTTACATCAGGTTTGTGAGTTATTTTTGCATACATTGTGCAACTGAAACATCTTTGAGTTAATCTCTGTGTATGGTGTGAGGCAGGGGCCCAGTTTCATTTTTTGGCATGTGGATATCCTAGCACCATTTACTCTTCCCCGTGTAATAGTGAAAAGACTATTCTTTTCTCCACAGAATTGTCTTGGAAACTTTGTTGAAAATTAACCATCCATAGGTATGTTTATGTCTGTCGTTTGAATTCCATTCCATTGGTCTAACATGCCTGTACTTCTGCCAGAGTCACACTATCTTAATTACTGCAGATGTTTAGTAAGTTTATATTTTCTTGGCCATAAATAGTTGAGACCCTTGCTTTAACCATGTCCTGTGGTAGTGAAGTATCCTGGTTTTTATTTAATTCTTAAAGCTTTGTGAAGTAGGAATTATTATTTGTTTTAAATATAAGGAATATGGGGTTTACATAATTTAAATAACATTTCCAAATTCACTTTGTCTTTTCTCTCCTGGCTGATGTAAGAGATGAATTCACAGATTAGCATAAGGATCTATCCTTGAAATATGTCCGTAAGCTAGGAGTGGAGAAGCACATCTGTAATCCCAGAAGCTTGGGAACTGAGGCAGGAGCATCATGAGTTCAAAGTCAGCCTCAGAAACTTAGTGAGGGCCTAAGCAATTCAGCAAGACCCTGTCTTTAAATAAAATATTAAGAAAGGGCTTGGGATGTGACTCAGTGGTTAAGTGTCCTTGGGTTCAATCCCTGGTATCAAAAACAGAAACAAAACATATACACTTTTATACCTCTTTCTGCAACCATTTCTTTTTTTTTTTTTTCTATTTTAATTTCTTATTTGTTCTTCTAGATATACATGACAGTAGGTGTTTTTTGATATATTATACATGCACAGAACATAACTTATTCTAATTAGGATCCAATTCTTGTGGTTGTACATGATGTGGAATTACATTGGTCATGTATTCATATATAAGGATAAGAAAGTTATGTCCTATTCATTCTACTGTCTTTCCTATTCCCATCTCCTCTCCCTTCCCTTCATTCCCCTTTGTCTAATCCAATGAATTTCTATTCTTCTTCTCCCTATCCTTCCTTGTGGGTTAGCATCCACATATCAGAGAGAACATTCAGCCTTTGGTTTTTTGGGATTGGCTTATTTCACTTAGCATGATGGTCTCCAGTTCCATGCATTTACCAGCAAATGCCATAACTTCATTCTTATTTAAGGCTGAGTAATATTCCATTGTGTATATATACTACATTTTATCTATCCATTCATCTGTTGAAGGGCACCTAGGTTGTTTCCATAGCTTGGCTATTGTGAATTGAGCTACTATAAACATGAAGTGGTTGTGTCATTGTAGTATGCCTATTTTAAGTCCTTTGGACATAAACAACCAAGAAGTAGGATAACTGGGTCAAATGGTGGTTTCATTCCATGTTCTCTAAGAAATCTCCCCACTGCTTTCCATAGTAGTTGCACCAATTCACAGTTCCACCAGCATTGTATAAGTGAACATTTTCCCCCACATCCTTACCAACATTCATTGTTACTTATATTCTTGATAATTGCCATCCTGACTGGAGTGAGATAGAATCTCAATGTAGTTTTATTTTGCATTTCTCTAGTTGCTAGAGATTTTGAACATTTTTTCATTTATTTTTTGACCTTTTGTATTTCTTCTTCTATGAAGTGTCCATCAGCTCCTTTGCCCATTTATTGATTGGGTTGTTTTTTTTGGTGTTAAGTTTTTTGAGTTCTTTTATATATCCTGGAGATTAATGCTCTATCTGAGGTGCAGATGGTGAAGATTTTCTCCCATTCTGTAGGCTCTTTGTTCACATTGTTGATTGTTTCCGTGGCTGTGAAGAATCTTGTTAGTTTGATACCATTCCATTTGTTGATCCTTGATTTTACTTCTTCATCTGCAACCATTTCTGAACAGATCTTTCTAGATCCTACATAGACCCCAGTAGATTTTCTACTCTTACCTGTGACTGTTAACAATTTTCCTTAAATGCAGAATTTCCCAAGGCTATCCATTATTAATGAGTTGGCAGTGTTGACTATGATACATCTCTTCCTCTGTGAGATGGGATCTTCCTGTTGTATAGTTCAGACCTGAATTTATCAGGGTATCTTGGAACATTGATGTTTGTGTGGCCAGAGGAAGAAATCCATATCAAAGTAGACAGAAAGATGGAATTTTACTGGAAAGATACAGAGATACTCCATGCAATTGCAGGGTGGGTTGAAGAGTCTGACAGTGGGAAGTGTGGCATGCAACTGAATCTCAGCAATATCTAGAACCATGACTCTGTCTCTTTCTCTGGGTCTTACCTCTGTTTCTCTCTGCCCATCAACTCCACTCTCCATGCAAGCAGCATTCCTCCACATTGCCTAAGATAAGGCCAGCAAGACCCTGTTCTCCAAGCTCTCGCCTTCAAGGAAAACCTACTCTTCCCCCAGAGCCCATTTAAAAAACTCTGATTGACTGTGGGATCATGTGCCACTCAGGATTGTTCATGTGAGCTTTCTGGTTCTATTTAGAGAAGACTTTTATTTGCAGAAAAACTCTTTGGAAGTTTACTTTTGGCTCTAGCAAGTTGTTTCAATTTATTACAGTTCTAGTTCTTGCAGAACTTTTTATTCTATTTATAAATCTATCAATTGTTAACAATAACTTTTTAAGGGGCATTTAGATATTTGGTCTATTTAAAACTCAGTTAATTAAACAGCTTCAACATTTCGAATATAATCAATTTAATATATTTTATTTTCTTCTTATTTGAATTACTTGACCAAACAAACAAATCTTCTTGAGTATGTAAGTAACTGGTATGAAGTCAATAAATTAATCTTGTAAATGAAAGGGACATAAAGTTCTCTTAGATGTTCCAGTTTTATGCATGAACTTGGAAAACTTTCAGCATAACATCATTAAGTATTAGTTACTCAGTTGTGTTTTAAATGCCAGTTATGAGGGAGTCACTCTTCAAGGTCAAATGTTCTTCAACATTGCAAATACATAGGCCATCAAAGATACACAGTCTTTCTAATCACTGAGATATTAATACCATGCTTTTAATCCCTTTAAACTCGTATACTTCCTTAATTTTAAATCCTCCCCAAATTAAAAACTGTACTCACTTAATTCTAAACTCTCCCAGGGCTAAGAGATGTTTATCCCCTAATGAAATTTTATCTATCCTACAATGAACTATTTTTCCCCCCAGCTTTACATCTCCAAAATTAGGATGTATCAGTGGCACCTCACAGGTAATTGGCAGCAGTTAGTGTTTCTTAGAAATAAAATAATGGTGTCTTAAATGAGATGTGACACCATCTAGGATTACTTAAATCTGGAAACTAAGGCTGGGGTGCAAAACCTAGAGCTGCAGCTGCAGACATCAGGCCAGCCGGCCGGCCTGCCTTCCTCTCTCTCTCTCTCTCTCTCTCTCTCTCTCTCTCTCTCTCTCTCTCTCTCTCTCTCTCTCTCTCTCTCTCTTTCTCTCTTTCTTCTTTCTTTCTGTCTTTCTTTCTTTGTACTGGGGATTGAACCCAAGGGCACTCAACCACTGAGCCACATACCTAGACCTTTTTGTAACTTATTTAGAGACAGGGTCTTTCTAAGTTGCTTAGAGCCTTGCTAAGTTGCTCGGGCTGGCTTTGAACTTGAGATCCCTCTCCCTCAGTCTCCTAAGCTGCTGGGATTATAGAGCGTGCCACCGCACCCAGCAACATCAGGCATTTCTTCTCTCCTACGCCACTGTCCTGTTGACCTTGTCATTTTTGGCTTCTGTGGCATGGCTTCAAAACTTATCAAAGAAAAGTGGCTTGTGTATAATGACCGACTGGATTCGGTTTATTTGAACACATGAATCTTTGCTTACAAAAATCTACAATTCCCACCTTAATTGATCACTGACAGAATTTGAACTTATGTGACTTTTAGAGTACTCAAATTTATTTATTTCTATCCAACTTTAAAACTGATAGGAACCTATGGTATTTAAATACACCTTTTAATTTAATTTTAAAGATACTCAAATTTGATGGATTCTTGTCTTCTTTCATGTTGTGGATAGTGTTATCCTATTTTTTTGTCCAGTGTATGTCATATATTGGAAATTGTGATGATTATTTTCCTTTCAAATGTTTGACATTGCTTAAAGAACCTAGAAAAACATCTAAAGTAGCAATAACTTATGTTCTAAGCTTTTTCCTTACTTTACATATCCTTTTTGTGTGTTCTTGACAATGATGTGAGGTTGATATAACTAAGAATTTAAGTAATGTGTTTTATTAAGAGATTTTTAAAATTAGGAATGGATTTTGAACAGCTGTATTGAGATATAATTCACATACTATGCAATTGATTCATTATATTCACAGGTATGTGCATCATCACTAGAACATTTTTATCCCCTAAAACAAAACAAAACAAAACAAAACCCTGTACTCTTTAGCAATATCTCCATTCCCTCCAGCCATAAGCAACCAGTAGTTTATTTTCTGTCTCTATAAATTTGCCTTTTCTGGGCATTTCATATAAATGGAACCATTTGTGGTCTTTTGTGACTGGCTTCTTTCTACAAGAATGTATATTGAATTTGATTTGAAATCTTTTCATGAAATATTAAGGGCAGCCTGCTTTTTTATTTGAACATCTTATATATATTTGTCTTGTCATAGTAATAGTAACCAACCAAGTGTGGCTGCAAGACACTTGCTAATGGGCACCGCAGGCCAGCTGCCTACCCCAGACTCCATGCTAGACATGGTTGGGATGGGCAAGAGTAGTCTCTGGGAATGGGACAGACGGAATTGAAGATGTCTTCTTCAAGTCATTCAAATTTTCCTTGGCTCCTCATGCTTTCCTGAATCATGAATGAAGTTGGACATAAAATATTGTTGTGGTGTGTTGGGAAAGAAACTGAATTAGAGTCAGGAGTCCTAGGGTTTTGCTTTGGCTTTGAAGCTTGAATTTAAGGAAGCCATTCTCTATATCTGGGAACCTCTTTTTCATTTGTTCTCACTTTTTTGAAATAGGGTCTCACCATGTTGCTCAGGCTGGTCTTATACTCATGGGCTTAAATGATCTTTTTACATCTGAGTAGTTGGAACTATAGAAGCATGCTACTGGGTCTGGCTATCTCTGAAACTCAGGGTCTTCATCTTTAAATGGGCAAAAATCAACTGCCTGGCATGCTTGCTGCTGGTATCATATGAGAGAATGTGCCTGAAGTCTTACAAACATTAGGAGACATCAGGGTCTGGTCTATCTCCTTGCTCTTTAATTCTGGATGCTCTGCATGGTTACCCCACAGACCACTGCTTTCTGGAGCTGTTTCAGGTTTAACTTTATGTTGAGTACACTCAGCATTTCTACTCTCTGCTTTGTGCTGCCATTGGGGTCTCTGCTTATAAGGTCTATAGTTGTGGCTTTATTTTAAAATCTCAGCCTCCAGGGGTTTCAGAGGTTTTGCCCAGACTGCACCCACATTCCACTTCCATAAATACTGAAAAATATGTAGCACCCCCAACCCTTCCCTCGCCCATCTTAGGTCTGCACTCACCCACACATCTCAACCAAGATGGCTTGGTTGTAGTTACCTCAGTCTCCAGGGTTTTATATAGACAAGTTCATTCTCATTCATATCATAAGCTTCAAAGTGGCTTGTTTGAGGAGGAACATATCTCCTGCTCTCTGGTGCTAAGTTCTGCAGCTGAGAGATCACACTGCTTCTGTAAATGGGACATCTGACATTCTAGTCACAGGTAGCCTGATACCACGGCTCTGGGGCTCTGGGTTCTCTTTCAGCTTCATTTCATACTCACGGACTCTCTCTCTCTCTCTCTCTCTCTCTCTCTCTCTCTCTCACACACACACACACACACACACACACACAACTTTCTTTACATTTTCTCATTGGAATGATTCATAATTAGGATTTGCTATTTAAAGGAGACCATAGAACTATTTTACGACTTCAAGAAGGGATATATATGGTATTTTAAAAGTACATGTTACAGTGGGAAAGAGCTTGGATATAATGTAGGCTAAACGCCTCTCCTTATCCTACACCCCTTAATGGAAAAGACTGAAACCCACTGAGGTGATTCTAAGATCTCTAAATAAGAGATCACCCATTTATTCATCACCCATTTATTCATCAGTTTGATGAAATATTTTATTGATTCCTATTTCCCAGATACCATCCTTGGAGATGAAATTGTGGGATTATTGCACACAAGGTCCCTGCCCTTATGGAGCTTATATTTGCCGTGTTGCCATGGAGACTATAAAAAATGAACAATAGAATGTCAGGTGGTGATAAATACTAGGAAGAAACCTAGAATAAGAGGATGGGGAGTGAAGGAGGAGGGAAAGTGTCATGTTAGACAAGGAAATCAGTACAGGTTTTTCTATGAAGTTAATAAAGTAAGGTAGGGAAATGTATCCGGAGGAAAAAAGGGTTGCAGATTCAGAGAATGGAAAGTATAAAGGGCTGGGTGCCTTGGAGAGGCCAGCTGACCCAGAAGTCTGGGGTTGCCCTGCAGAGCTCCTTCATCACACCACATCCACTCTGAGTAACTCCGGGTGTCCCAAGGGGCTCTATATCACTTACAATGTACAGGTTTGAGGATGACATAAGGACTCAGAAGGCATCAACCTGCCCATGGAAGAAAAGAATTTGTGTCCCCATGGACCCTGAATTTTTTGTTGTGGTTGTTAGAACTGACATACAGAGATGTGCACAAATCTTTACCGTAGAGCTTGATGAGGCTTTGCATACGTCTGTACCTGAGGCTCCTCCCTCTAGAGTTTGTCAGTCTTAAAAAACCCACTGTTCAGTCTACTGGACTGTGCCAAGTGCAGGCCAAGTCCCTTGATTGTCTTTCCTCCAACTTCACTGTCAGGAATGTCCAACCCTATACCCAGATTATATGTGGGAGGCTAAGGTCCTCATGTCCCCAATAATTGCTGGAAAGAAGCTCTCTTTCTCTCTTTCCCTCTAAATCCCTGTCTGGGAAAGATGTCTTCGTGTCTGAGACATGACTTTGAAGGACAGTGTCTGCATCTGGCATCTCAGGGGAGGTACCACTAAATATATCTGCATGGGCTTCACCCGTGTGGCAGACCTCATACATCAGTATCTCTGCAACTAGGACTTTACAGAGATCGTATGTGTTTTTAAAAGTCCCTCTGGCAAATCTGACCGGCATCTCAAAGAGCTCCTTTGGGATTGACAATTCTGCTACACCTTTCCAAGATGACCTCTCTTCTTATACAGCTTTTCCATGACAAGTGTTTTAGAAGGGTATGAATTTCACATTTGCTTAATTAAAAGATCTATTCAAGAAATTTCCCCAGAACAGATGAACAGTCTCTAATAAAAGGTGAATTACAGCTTTGACTTCTACAGAAACTTGAAACCGCAAGAAGCTCTGATACTACAAGGTTTTTCTCTCTTACACACACATTCTCATTTGTAGGGGACACTTTGTTACACACATACCCACATAGATTATCTCCCCTAGGAATATGTGAAACATAAATAATTTTTTAGGACAATTGGCTTGAATAATCTTTTGTGGAGTTTGCATTATAAGAAGGGACCAGCAAAATCTTCTCCCGCTAACATATTTACATGAGAGTTGTTTTTAAACCAAATCCCCTTCCAACAAAATGCTGTCCCTAATTTCCTCCCATATAAAAATCCCCATACTAAAATTCTGGACTTTGAATATTACCATATATGAATATTTCTCTAAATTTGTGAAAATTCAGGTTTCTAGCCTTTCATTTCAGAGGGTCTGATTCCATAGGTATGGGGGGAAGCTTGTGAACATATGTTTTACGGGATTTATTTATTTATCTATTAGAGCATTACAAGCATGCGTAATATTTGGGTTCATTTTGATAAAATCATGTATGCAGGGAATTCAATTTCAATTCCCATTATCCCCATTCCTCCCCACTTTTCCTCCCTCTGCCCTTCCTCTATTCTTACTCTACTTATCTTTCTTTCTCTCCTTTATTTATTTACTTATTTATTTTTGATTGGTATTTTCTACACATACATAAACGTAAAGGTGGAATTCCCTTTTGTACATTTATATGTGAATATAACACTTTTTTCTTTAAATTCATTCCGTATTTCCTCCTGTTTTCCTTCTTCCACTCCACTGATCTTCCCTGTGTCTTTATGATATCGAATCCCTGTCCCCATGGCCTTCTTTCTCTTATTTTACTCTAGCTTCTACATATGAGAGAAAACATTTGACTCTTGATTTTCTGAGTCTGGCTTCTGAGCACGATGTTCCCCATTTCCAGTCATGTAGCAGCAAATTCCATTATTTCATTCTTCCTTAGGGCTAAGTATAAAACTCCGTTGTGTGTGTGTGTGTGTGTGTGTGTGTGTGTGTTTGTGAGCGCGCGCGTGTATGTGTGTGTGTGTGTACATAACACATTTTCTTGATCCATCCATCTATTGATGGGCATCTGGGTTGATTCCATAATTTGCCTATTGTGAATTGTGCTGCTATAAACACTGAAGTGTTTATATTATAATGTGATCCTAATTCTAGTTCTTTTGAGTAAATACTGAGGAGTTGCACAGCTGGGTTATATGGTACTTCCATTCCTAATTTTTTGAGGAATCCACACTACTTTCCATCGTGATTATACTAATTTGCAGTTCCACCAGCAATGTATGAGTGTACCTTTTTTCCACATCCTTGCCACCATTTACTGTTACTCGTATTCTTGATAATTGCCATTCTGACTAGAGTGAGGTGAAATCTTAGTGTAGTTTTGATTTGCATATCCCTGATTGCTAGAGATGTTTAATATTTTTTCATATAACTTGTTGGCCATTTGTGTTTCTTCTTTTGAGAAGTTTCCATTTAGTTCTTTTGCCCGTTTATTGGTTGGGTTACTTTTTTTTTTTTTTTTTTTTTTTTTTTTTTTTGGTATTGAGTCTTTTGAGTTCTTTCTATATTCTGGTTATTAATCCCCTGTCAGATAAGTTGCTGGCAAAGGTTTTTTTCCTACTCCGTAGTCTCTCTTCACTCTCTTGTTTCCTTTGCTGTGCAGAAGCTTTCTAATTTGCTGGCATCTCACTTATTGATTCTTGGTTTTATTTCTTGAGCTTTGGGAGTCTCGTTGAGGAAGTCCGTGCCTGCACCTATATGGCAGAGTGTTGACCCTGTGTTTCCTTCTAGCAGGTGCCTTTTTTCTGGTCTAATTCCTAACTCTTTGACCCATTTTGATTTGACTTATGTGCAGGGTGAAAGGTATGGATCTAATTTCATTCTTCTCCATGTGGATTTCCAGTTTTCCCCACATCACTCTGAACCTGCGTTTTGACATGCCTTGCCTCGGCTCTGTGGACTGCTGAACACTCTTTGAGAAGCTGCTCGAAGGGCAGCTTGGAGAGTTCACTGGGCCTTAAGTCAAAGCTGCTCCTCTGATGTTTTTTTGAGAAACAGAAGAGCTAGGGGCAGCTTGCCAGGGAATATGTTCTGAGGAGAGTTTCTTTAGCAGCTCCCACTCTGACAAGAATAACCTCCTTTAATTAGCTGGCAAGGTGGCTCTGTTGAGAAGTGTGGAAGGAATTGAGGAGTTTGTTTAGAAGTATCCAGAGAAACCTGAGCAGAGAGCCTGACCCCCTCAGTGGAGCGGGCTTTGAGAATGGAAAACCATGTCTAGCCAGGGAAGAGTTGGTGGGAGGTTCATGGAACCTTCTTGGAATTTGACTTTGATCTGGATGAGAACTGGCAGCTGGGTTCCATCAAACAATACAGTAGGACTATTATTAACTTGAACTTTCCCCTACATTAAGGAAGTATCTGGGTCAAGTTTTCCACAAGTTCTTCTTCACAGTTTATCAGTAATAGCTTTATTGAGATACAATTCACATATCATACATATATAATCTACCCAGTTAGAGTAGACAATTCAGTGGTTTTCCATATAGTCACAGAACGCTACAATCACCACCACAATCAATCAAAAACATTTTTCTCACCTTAAACAGAAATCCCATTCTCTTTAGTTATCATCCTTCTCCTCAAACTCCCCATTTCCCCAGTTCTCAACAACCACTAAGATATTTTTGTCTCTATGGATTTGTTTGTTCTGGACATTTCATATAAATAGAATTATATAATATGTGATCTTTCCTGACTGGCTTCTTTCACTTTTTCATTTTCATCCATGCTGTAGCATGTATGAATACTTTATTCCTTTATTATGACAAAAATATTCAATTGGATATTCCACATTTTATTTATCCATTCATCCAGTTGATTGACCAGTTGATTGACACTTGGGTTGCTTCTATCTTTTGGCTATTATTCATAATATTATGAATGCTATTTGTATATGAGTTTCTGTGTGGATATGTGTTTTAATTTCTTTTTGGGTATATACCTAGAAGTGGAATTACTAGGTCAAATGATAACTCTATGCTTAACTTTTTGAGAAACTTTTAGACCGTGTTCCGAAGTTTTCACTTTATTATTTTTTTAAAGCCAACCTGGAATCAGGGGTTCTGAATCATCCTATAGAGTTTGGTGACATGTAGCCTGATGAAATCTGACTAAAGATTTATTGTAAGCAAGTGTTTGGGGGATGCGAAGAATCAAGTTCAGGTTACAAAAATCCCAAACCCAAATGCCTGAGGGTGTTATTGGACATAATCTTAAAGGTTGGGAGAATATTAGATAGATTTGTGTTTATGATAACCAGAAAAAGACTCACAGCTATAAATGTAGACAATAACAAAAAGAGAAAATGGCAGTACAGCAACCCATAGTAGCTATGGCAAAGGTATAGTGCCTTAGAAAGTGTGTAAAGCTATTAGGTAAAGCCATTTATAGATTTCAGTGATCTCTGCTACCATCTGCTTTTGCACAGGGAAAACTTAAAAAACTTTTGAGTATTTAGAAAGACTTTAAAGTATTGAAGTATAATATAAAGATGTATTTTATATAGTTCAAGCTCCCAATTTCCCTATGAAAAATATAACTATGAATTTTCACAATGAACCTCATCCACATAATCAGCACCCATATTGAGAAATGGATGATCACCAGTACCTCCCCACAAAACCCCTTTTCCAGTCATTGCTATCCCCAAGGGAAGAAGGATATCCTGAGTTCTAACATTCTTAGACACATGGAAATGCATTTTTAATAGGGTGTTTCAGGTGTCAAGGACTGGCCAATAGAATAGATGTGTTTAGCTGAGAGAATACCTTAAGACTTGGGCAGACTTACTATACTGCTGGTGTAATACATTCTTAAAAATTAAATACTTTTTAGCTTGTGTATAAAGGGCATAACCTTGGCACCCAAGAAACTTAATTTATCATCACCTGCGATTTAAGAGCATATGCTGTAGGAGTGGTGTGTGTGTGTGTGTGTGTGTGTGTGTGTAAGTGAAATGAAACAACAGACTTTAAATATTACATTTTAAAAGACATTTCTTTTCCCTCCAGGATCCGAAGTTTATTCCAGAGAGCAATCTGAAAAGGAAATTGTACGGACCATTAATCACGGGTGCTTTAATTTAAAAAGTGTGTATGTAAACACATGCACATTGGCAATACATCACATTGTGGGTTGAAGTAAGTAATGCCCGCAATGAATACAACCTTCACAAGCAGAGCATAAAAACTGATACACATTTCCCTTAGTTTATTGAGCAGGAGGATATCAAATACCCCCACAGTGCCGATATGACAAGCTTTCTAATACAGGGACTGACTGCAAATTGAAACTGCTCTGGTTCTTATCTGGGAAAAAATCCATTATAATCATCTTATGTATGACACGTTGTAAGCATTAGAATTCTTCGGAGGGGAAAGGTAGACTATTAGGGGAAATCATTTTACAAAGGCGAATTTTTCTAAAGCTCTCAAGATGTCTCATAAGTGACCTAAGTAGATTATGATTTTATTAGGCTATTCCCTCGGAAGTCTGGGATTCTATGTTCTACCAGATGATGCTAATAAAGATCATGAGTGGGGCTCCTTTTTAAAAAAAAATTTTTTTTTTTTTTCGGATGCTGGCTACTTCCAAGGCAACCTCGCCCTCTCACTCTGACTTCCCTCCTGGTGCGGGAAAGCGCGCCCCGCCCCTACCTCCCCAATGCTCCCGCGCCCTCCACCTTCAGACCGCGCGGCTGCCACGCAATGTCAGAGCCGGGAATCTGCTCGCCCCTGTAGTGTAAGGCGTCAGGGAGCGGTAACTTCGTGCGGCTTCGTCCTTCCCGAAGTCCTTGGCTTAGACCTCTTCCCATCGAGTGCCCCGAAGTCCCTCCTCTTAGTATCCCTCTCCGGGGACTGGGGGAGTATAAAGCTGGACTCTTCCCATTAAAGATCGCCGAGGCCCCTCTAGGATGACCACAGAGGGGCGAGGGTCCACGCGCTTCCCTTGCGCTTCTCTCTTGTCCCAGCTTAGCGGGTGGGGACAGACTCTTGGACTGTCGGTGCCTAGCTCCTGGCTGCGGGGTTCCTCCTAGCCCTAGGGACTTGTTTAAAAATTTGGGGCGGGGAACCCCTCCTGGACGCCAGGAAGCCAGCACGGGTTCGGCGAGGACTGCAAGGCTGTGGCGCACTTGCGGGCCGCGGGGCGCGAGCTCAGGACGCGCTTGGGGAGAGTGAGAGCGTGCCCGGGGCCGACCGGAGGCGGACCCGCCGGGCGGCAGGTGGGTGCGGCCGGCCGGAGCCGGGGCAGCGGCGGCAGCAAGTGGTTGGGCCGTGCGCATTTCCTTCCCTCCCCCTCCCTCTAGAAGCCCGCCCGCGGTGCCCAGTGCGTGGCGCCCTCCGCTCCGCTCCGCGTCTCCTCCCCGCCGCCGGCGGCCGCTCCCTTTCCCGCCCGTCCATGTCTCTGCCCGTGGTGCTCCCGGGCTCCTGCTGCCCAGTGGCTGGGCTTTCCGGCGGACCGCAGGCCGGGGGCCCCGGCGCCGCGGCCGCCGCAGCCCAAGAGACGCCGCTGCCGCCACTGCGGCCACGCTGGCCCCGGGGCGCGCTGCAGCCCCCGGCGCGGCCTCGCTGCGCTGCCACCAATGCCGCCGCCGGGGTATTGACCGCACCACCCGTGCTCTCCTCCCGCCGGGCTGCTGCTGCCGCTGCCGCCGCCGCCGCCGCCGCCCCTGGCTCGGCGCTGCTGCCCGCCCGCCCGCTGCTGTCGCTCGGGCTGCTGCAGCTGATCCTGGGCTGTTGCATGGTGGCGCTGAGCTTCGGGGCGCTGTCGCTGAGTAGCTCGCCGCAGGTGAAGAACTCATGCCCATTCTGGGCTGGCTCCTCGGTGAGTACCACACGCGCACACCCTTCTTCCTTTGCGGCCTCTGGCTAGTCCTCTCCACTACCACTGGCTTGGCCCTCCGGGATGTAGTTGTGGAGCACAGACCCTGAGGCCACTTGAAGTTTTTTGAGAGTCGGGAAAAATTGTTTGGAGACAGTCAACTTCATGGGTGAATTGGGTTACACCTGGGCAGTGTCTTTCTGGCAGACTAAAGGGTTGTACTGTTACGGGACAAGCTAATAGCATAAAACAAAAGATATCCAGCCCTTTGAGAGATTGGAAGAATGGGGGTGGATGGCAGGAAAGTGGTAGGAAAATGATGAACTTTGTTTTTGGCCATTGGTGCTTACTGCATTGTCAGAGGGCAAAGTTTTGGTCTATTTTGTCCACTGGTGTATCCACAGTGCCTGGCATTTAGTGTATTGGTGGGATGGATGAAGTGACAGGTTGACTGGGTTGTCATTTGTTTTTATTTCTCACCAAGACACACATAAATATGGAATATATCTGTGTCAGATGGCTCTGCTCTATTTGGGGATGGGTTCAGGAGGTAATGAGAGGGTGTGTGTAACTGCCTGTTTGTACCTGGTCATTAGAGGAGGGCCCTAGCCCCCAATGGGTTCCTGGAGCCATGCAGGCTGCTGTGGAGAATTTGATTCAAACAAAACCTGTTATTATGGATGAGTTTGCCAGAGCTCCAGGCGTGTGAGGCAGCTAGCTGGAGATGTCTGCACTGTACCAGGACCCAGTCCTGTCTCCTTGTCCAGTCAGGAAGACAAGGGAAGCTTGGCTACGAAAAAAGATTACTATAAGTGAGCAATCATCTGTGGACACTGAATGGCTACTCACCCCTATCTCCTAACAATTTTACAACTTCAAGGCATCCAACCCCTTGAGGCTTGCTGGAGACCGAGAGACTTGGAAACTGACTTTGTGAAATGATTGTGGAAGATGAGTAAAGTAAATAACCTTTCTATGAACTAAATCTAAAAGTCTGGCAATGCCTACACTTTTTACTAAGATCCCTCGTGACTGTTTATCTTGAATTTGTAGGAACTGTGCTTTGTAGGAACTGTGTAGGTCCACACATACCCAGATTCAAGACCAGATTTTAAGAATGTAGAGAGAACTAATTGAACACAAAATAATTGTTTGAATAAGAACATTAAGAACATTTGGTTCCTTGAGCCTAACTTGAAATTTTATACTCCATTGGGTGCCAATCTGCTCTTCTTTTGAAACACTTTGATGTTTGATGATCCTATTGAGGGGCATCCCATCCTGTGGTGAGTGAAGTTCACAATTTGTGCATCATATAGACAAAATCCCACCCTGTGGCTCTACTCCTGGATTCTGCCATTGTCCTCTATGTGAGTTCTGGAAAATCCCAGAAGGATGGAAATTCCAGGAGGCTAAGTATTAGCTCCATTGTGCTTCCTACTCCACTTCTCAGTCTACCTTCAACCAAATGGTAGCTCTGCTTCCGTCCTCTAAATACCATACACCAGAATCTTGCATACCATTTTTTTAAATTTGCTCTTTGTAAAATCAAAATTGATTGTTTTTTCAAAGATAGCTAGTTATATATATATATATATATAACATATATAGTAATATATATATATTACTTGTCGATATTCCTTTATTTTATTCATTTATTTATATGTGGTGCTGAGAATTGAATCCAGTGCCTCACATGCTAGACAAGCTAGACAAGCCCTCTACCACTGAGCCACAACCTAGCTAGTTTTGAATTATTAAAATTTTTTCCCTTTGAAAATTAAGATCCCAAATTAATTTTCAGTTGTGAGTTATTTCAGAGACAAAATAAATGCACTTAGGTGTCAGTCAAGCCACAACTGGATTTGATAAAAGTACAAAACAGGTCCTCAACCAGAAGATGAAGGCCAATATCCTGAGCTCACCAGCTGGGCATATCCTTGTCACAAAATCAGAGCAGAGAAGGAATCAGGGATTTGGAATTGAGAAGTTCTTTTCTATATGTCACCCCTACTTTGGCCCTCCAGGTTGTATGCAACCTTGTAAGTGTAGGTTATTATTATTATTATTTTGTGATCTGTTCCTGAGGTTGACTCCAGAATTTATGCGGTGAAAATAGAACCAATGAACACTGCATATGTAGAACAATTAAATATAACTTTAAGAGGATAGCATTAGGCATCATGATCTTTTGGTATGTCAGAGGAAAAAAAATCTCACTTTTGTTTTAAGTTTTGAACTCATGTAGGTGAGTTTGTTTTTTAAAAAACCTGTATTGTGGAAGTTTCAGATTTACACAAACACTGTGCAGTGAGCCCACAGATACCCTTCACCACCCCACTTCAACAGCAGTTTCTTCCCTGGGCTCTGCTGTTGACCTTGTGTGTTCTGATAAGACTCCAGAAGGGTGGGTATTCCAAGCAAGACAAGAATCAGACCTTTCATGCTCTTAGTCCATTTGTCAGATTAAGTTCCCTTATTTTGAAGCAAATCTCAGGCATCACATCTTTTCATGCGTAAGTAATGTGCAAGTATTTTTTAAAAAATGTAACCAGCTTAGAGTCACAGCATAGAAGTGACCAGGAAGTCTTAAGACAGTCTGTCTACTTTTAACATTTCATTGTAAAAATTTTAAATCTCATCAAATGTAGAAAGAAGAGTATAATGATCATATCATAGCCCCCCAGTCCTATTTACCCATCACTAGCTTCAGTTACTATCAACATCTGGTCACTTTATACCCAACGCCACTCCCCCTTTTTAAGACCCACTGGATTATTTCAAGATGAATTCCAGATATCATAATTTCAGCCATTAAATATTTCAGCATTTATTTCTGCAAGAAGGGGCTTAATAGCACATTGAAACTGATTTAGAGATAGCTAAGCTAAGGTTTTAATGAAAACTGTAAAATTATAATTTGAGGACTGCAGAAATTTAAAAAAAGCCTTATTAAGGTATTGGTCAATTGTTATGCAGTGAACAAATGCTATGCATCCCTTTAAAGGGTACCATTCAGTGGTTTTCATTTAAGTTCAGAATTGTGTAAGCAAACCACTACAATCAGTTTTAGAAAATTTTCATTACCCCCAAACATTATCAGCTGTTAACCCCCATTTTTCTTCTCTGTGCCAGCCTTCTAACCAGGTAAACACCCATTAACCTACTTGTCCCTCTAGATTTGTCTGTTCTAGACATTTCATATAAATGAGATCATACATTATGTGGTCTTTTGTGATTGACTTTTTTTCACTTAGCATATTTTCAAGGTTCATGCAGGTGTGGTATTTATTAGTATTTTATTTGTTTATTGTGAAATGATATTTCATTGTACAGACATTCCATGTTTATTTGTCTGCTGGAATTACTTTCTCCCTTTCTTTTCCTTTCCTTATTTTACCTTCCCTCCCCTACCCTCTTCTTCCCAGTGCTGGGGTTAGAACCTAGGGCCTTGAGCTTGCTAGTCAAGTGCTCTACCACTGATTACACCCCCAAGCCCACTCAGAAGTTCTGTTGGCAAATGAAGCTAGGTAGTTGAGTTGAAGTGCCAACTTAGGTCTAAGGTTACTTCAGACTCACATAGGAACACAGTGAAAGAATATCCTCATATTTCAAGCTTTGAATAAACAATACATACGTTATAGCCTGCTATAACAGCTGAACTGGCAAATCTTTTGGGTTTAGTAAAAATTTTGGTTATGTATTTGATATAAAGTTAGGTTCAAGGGACAAATATATTCACTTTGAAAATACTGTTTTATTGAACACAGCATAATTCTGTGTTTTTTTTTTTTTATACATATCCCTGTAAGAGTTTAGATTTCCATCACTTCTCTGAACCCTGAGGGAATATTTTACCTATTTAAAATTACTTTTAAGAATTAACAAGTCCCAAACTGGGTGTGGTGGTGCATGCCTGTAATCCCAGCGACTCTGAAGGCTGAGACAAGAGGATCTGAAGTTTGACACTAGCCTCAGCAATTTAGTGAGACCCTTAGCAACTTAGCGAGACCCTGTCTTAAAATTAAAAAAAAGAACAAGTCCTTAGAGAATCTTTTCTATACTTGACATTTTCAGCAACTTGAAGGGAACATTTTAAATGTACTCCTTATTTTTGAGCACTCTGTCATCATTTATATTCTTCATGGTGTCCTTGGTTAATGACTCGGTATATTGTTTTTCCTGAAGTTTGTGATGCTAAGAGATTAGCCACCATTCAAAACAACCTGAAGTTGGTGGGTAGTGATAGAGGACTCGATGTCTGTGTTTAGGCCATGTAGTACTGGCTCTCAATTTGGAGTGTGTTTAGTTAATATTAATTAGATCCCACTGGAATTATGGGAGATCCAGCCTACCACACTGAATTAGATTTAATTAAGGAGTAGAGAGAGTTGCATTGGTTTGTCTCTCCTGCTTCAGAAAAACAAAATTCCTAACTTTGATGTCATGTATGATTCTTTGGATATATTTCAGGCAAGTGGTAGAGAATTGGTTATTGTCTTTCATTTTTCCCTGGGAGCCCCAATATCCTTTATCATCTGCATCAATTCATTTCTCTCTGCTGTAAGTCAGTGATCTGAATCTGATAACACCTCTCCCAAGTCTGTGGTTCTCTGGTAGTATTCCACTTTCTTATAAAGGGACAGATATTGGTGAACCTTAAGGTAAACCTACTTAAAAAAATGCAGTGATAATATAAAAAGGAATGAATGGCTCAAGGAAGAAACTAATGTAAACATTCTGAAGCCTCCTCTAGTTAAACAACATATTTTCTATCATACTGGTCAAATATTGGTTTAGTATTTTAAATGTAATTTTGTTGATTTTTTTCAGTCTTCTGTTTTATATGACAGCAGAGTCACATTTATAAATTCTGTGCCTTGCATATGTCATTGAACTCCTCATTATCAGTTGCTCGTCTGTAAACTGGGTAGGTGGTTTTGCTTCAGGATTGATCTTGTGAGAGAGGGTAATCAGAGAATATATTGCAGTGTGCTTGGCTCCTGGACCCTAGCACCAGGCTTGGGACATGCTAGAACACTATCAGTGTTTTAAAAATATCAATGCAGTTTGTAATCAAAGTAAAGCGAACGGTCCTGTTTTATGCAGGGCATTATGGTAATGATCATGTGTACAGTAAAAATAGCCAATTGTCTACTTTCTCAGTTTTTTAAATGAGTCATGCTAGATAGAAAGGGAAGAACCCCCCCCCCCCACACACCCCAACATACTTTTTCTAGTTGCCAGCATAAAGGCTATAGGGTAAGGCAGATTTTTAAAAAAAAATATTTTTAGCTGTAGATGGACACAATACCTTTATTTTTATTTACTTATTTTTATGTGATGCTGAGGATTGAACCCAGTGCCTCACACACTTGAGGCAAGTGCTCTACCACTGAGCTACAGCCCCAGCCCCAAGATTTTTGAAAGGTTTGATAAATTATTTTGTGCTTATTTACAAGGTAAACATGGCACATTTACAACATGGCTTTTTTTTTTTTTTTTTTTTAATCTCCATGTTTAGACACAGCAGCTTTTGACAAATGATCCAGAACATTTTTGCCCTAAAGCATGTTAGTGGATTAGCAAAGGAAAATAGGGCAGTGGAATTATAAGCTTTTGATCTTAATGATTTGATTTTTAAGCTGGAAAATTAAAGCACATTAACCATACATGGTGGATGATAGTGACTCCTGCCTGGAGTATCTCAGAGACTTCCTTGGCATTATCAGGAAAGAGAAAGGGTTCTGCTTTTTCTATATGCTGCTAGTGGGTTGCAAGTGAATGAAAAAAAAAATTAATGAACTTCATTCTAATCATATAGAGATAGTTTGGTATTCAAAACTAGGTTCTTGCTTGTTCATTCAGGGCAAGTTGCATCTTGTGCTGATGGAGTTGATTCTTGCTGCTGGTACACCCTTTCACGAAGCATGGAGGGCAAATGTGTGGTGAGGCTTACGGGCCGTCTTTGAGCCAGCTCAGCTCCTGTTTCTGGTCTTCATTCAATCGTTCATTCACTTTTGCCATTACTTGCTGAGTGCCTTCTAGGGTGCTGTAGCAGCACTTGAGTGAGGACGCCCAGGTCCAAGCCCTCACGAGACATAGCTGAACGAGGAGTAGCATTGTGGTGCACTGGAACCTTGAAAGCCCACGGCTAAGGAAACTTCTTGACTCCCCTGTGCTGCCACCGAGGAGGAAGAGACACTTAATACACTGCCTCTTTGTTTTTTTTTCTTCCCTTCCCCAACACTTTTCCCCATTGTGACCTCCATCCTTCCTTTAGATGAAACAGGAGCATCTATTCCCTAAGTCTTGACTCTTAAAAGATGCATCCCCAACTGCAGCACCTGTTGCTGCCAGCATTCTAGAAGCTTCTCACCATCCAACTCTTCCTTCCTCTGATTGCCCCAGCCCCCCTCACCACTCACAGGGTCCCCCCAAGTGCCTTAGGGACCCGTTGGAATTGTGACAAAGGAAGGATTGGGTGAAAGTGTGTTGGGTGTTTCGTGTAGAGTTCAGGATTGAGGAGGAGGCACCTGCAGCTCCTGCCTGGGACTGGAACGTAGTTTCTTAAATCTCTTTGTAAAGAAAGGTAGTTTACACAGATCCTGCTGGAATTCAGCCTGGGTGTGTGTGAGTCCATAAAACTATTCAGATAGCAGTGATGTCTTTAAATAGTTTGTCTTCCAATCCGTGAACTTGATACATGCCTTATTTGGGTCTTCATCTAATATTGCTCTACAAGGTTTATATTTCTCCTCCTCAAGGTCTTAAGTATCTTTGTCAAATCTATTTTGAGATTATTGCTATTTCTTATCTATCACCTACATTTTAAACATGTTTTTAAAGTACATTTACTATAGTTTGTTGCTAGTATATGTTAACAAAATACCACCCCAAAGGAAGAAATAAAGATAACATAGGTTTTTTTGTTTTTTGTTTTTTTGGTTTCAGAATCCTTCCTTTGACATAACACTTGTATCAGATAACATAAATAACCAATCAGATATAAATTAATAGATGAGCAAAAGGAAGTCTAGCAGAGGAAGGAGAATGGGATGGGGGAGGGAGGACAGGAGGGAAAAGGGGTGTGGGGAGGATCAAGAACTGAAATCCATTTCCATGCATGTGTATTTGTCCAGGTGAACCCAATAACTATGTAGAACTCTAAAGCTCTAATAAATAATAAAATACACCTTTTGGGCTGGGGCTCAGTGACAGAGCACTTGACTAGTGTTCATGAGGCCCTGGGATCTATCCCCAGACATCACGCCCCCCTAAAAAGAAATAACACTTGTATCTGTCGTGATTATTAAAGTAAAAAATACAAATAACAACTAACAACTCCATTCTTGAGATTTAGCCAACCAAAGTAAAAGGACTTATATTTAAAGATACATGTTCATTGATGTTTACTGCAGCATCGTTTGGTAGGGCCAAAAACTGGAAATGAGAGTGAATGACCACGGATATGGAAATGGTAGAGTACGTTAGGTTATTAATGGCTATTGTATACCATGAAACTGAAATGAATCATAGCTATTCCAGTGGAGATTTCCATGACTTTTCCTGAGAGAGAAAAAGAGCAGGAAAAGTGTCTTTTATGATCCATGTTTATAAAAATCACATACCTGCACATAGGTATACTAATATATACACCTGAGTGTATAGTGATAGGAATTTAGAGAGAAATCGATCATGCGTGAAACATGGAAGCATACTAAATTAACATGAAGGAGGTGGGTGGGGTGGCTGCGGGGAGGTGGAACGTCATGTCACTGTCGTATGGATTTTTGTGGCCTGAGCTGGACATTTCGCCTTAATAACATTTTTTTTTTAAATATTTTTTTAGTTGCCAATGAATCTTTATTTTACTTATTTGTATGTGGTGCTGAGGATTAAACTCAGTGCCTCACACATGCAAGGCAAGTGCTCTACTACTGAGCTACAACCCCAGCCCAATAACATGGTTTTAATGGAAAATATAATGTTTGAAAACTGAACCACAGGGGTCTGTAATAAGGGAGACCTGTGACATAAATAACAAACACTAGTGGATAATTCACAGCACAGTTATTTTTGACCCAAGTGGGCAGTTTGTGTTTGCCTCAAGGGCAGTCTAATTTTCAGTTATGTTTTCACAAAAACAGCTGGCATTTCCTCAGTGATGTCCCACGGGCAGGCGGGAAGCACATGTCCACGTGGTCACACACAGAGACGTGCATACTGGATGTCAGGGTTTCTGAGGAACTGCTGTTTTCACAGGAGGTCAACTTTCTGAATCAGAAGAGAGCTGGTTTCCCTCACTGAAGGCATTTCTCAGGAAACCAAGTGAGGGGCAGAGAAGGGAAGTGACTTGGTCAAAGTCACAGCATTAACTCTTTGGAAGCGGAGTGGGAACTTGGAGCTGTGGGTCTCCTGGATTGCAGTTCTGATTTGTAAAGTAGATGTAACCCACATACTGCGGGTGAGTCACAAGCCCTTGGCATCTCTAGGCAGACATGGCTGAGGGGGAGGCAATATCCTGTTGGAGTTAAGGGGATTGGAAGGATATAGTGCTTGTTGGGTAAGCAGATAGTGAAACATGGATGGGATGCAAAGAAATCACTGCCTACCTACCCGTATGTGGGTTTTGGTCCTCTGCTGGTTTGGTGCTGCAGATTGGTTCACTTTGAGTTTGTGAAATGGGGCAATTTTAAAAGAGCCTGTATGCTTTGAGTTTGAAGTGACATTGTAAAATCCTTATTGATTTGTAGCTGTAATTGTGAGCTGGTGCATTTGAGGGATTTTGGCAAGTAAAACATACACATGATGTAAAGCTCTTATAACTGCAGATGCACATTACTTCACAGAGGTAAGTGTGCTCAGATGGCATCAGGATGTCCCTGGACTGAATAACTAACTACTTTGGTTATTCTTTCCTGATGGCTTAGTGCACTGTGTTATCCAGAAGGCTGACCTGGATTTCCAGTTTATGTTTTGGCAACATACTTGTTCTGTATGGAGAATCTTAGCTTGCTGTTTATTGGAATGTCATTTTGCAACATGAAATCTTTCTCACTGTAGGTAGTTCCTTCTTGTTTGTGTGATAAAAGCTGAGGAACATTCATTAGTTGCCAGCCATGTGAGAGGTACTGTGCTTGGAGCTAGGGATTCAAAGATGAGATTGGAGTTCATGGTGGACAATACAAAGATGCACCCCTAAAATTAATTATGGTGGAGAATTTTCAAAGAAGAAAAAGTATAGTGCAGAAGGCTTCCAGGAGCGTGGAGTGGTGAGATCAGTGAAGGCTCGTCAAAGGAGGTGGATAATTGGGATTTTGTAGGATGTGTAGGAGTTTTCAGGCAGCTCAGAGTGGTGTTGGGAGGAGAGGGCACTGCAACAAAGAGAGAGAAGCATGTAACCCAGAATGTCTAGAGCATGGCTGGTGAGAGGGTACGTGGAAACCAGGCTTTTGACTTCTACATGGAGGCCTCTACCATTGTGAAGAGTTGGCTGTCCCTAAGGAAGGGAGGCGGGCAGATGTGCACCTTACCAGGCTGACTCTGGCAGCAGATTGGGTGCTACTGAAAGTGGAGAGCTTGACTGTAAATACTGATTGATTCCTTCAGCGTCCAGGAGAGACTAATTTCTGTTTGTGTGTTCTTAATTGACATTAAGGAAAAATAAACACCGTCAACAAAGATGCTTTGTTGGCTTGGAAGTGGAAGGTAGCCTGGAGTGATCCACCAGGCTTTAGGAAATCAGTGGGAGTATTAAACCTTTGATTTAGAATGCTTTGAAATTTCAGTACTTAAAACAACAACAACAACATACTTTTGAGACTGGGGATTAGTTTACTGGCATTGGTCCATTTTCTAGGCTGATGAGGCTGTTTATCCTTGCAGGTGATACTCTCTGGAATCATCGGATTAACAACTTGGAAAAGGCCTATGATACTCCTGGTATGTGTGGATATTATAACTCCGTACCCTTTATAAAGTGTGCTGGCATGAAGCCTGTTTACATAAACCATTGCCGCTTGAGCTTCCTTGTTCATTAGAAAAAGTAAGTTAACAATGCACAATATCAAGAAGTTGGATGTTCTTAGAACAATGAAGATGATACTTGTGCTGGTTTTCTGACTCATGTTAAGCTTCTCACACACCCAGCACTGTGTGTGTGTTCCTAGTTCCAGGATTAAAACTCATTCTAAACACATATTATTTAAAAGATGTTTACTGTGGATGGTTTTTTTCAAAAAATATATTTTTTAGTGGTCAATGGATCTTTTATTTTATTTATTTATTTACCTATGTGTGGTGCTGAGGTTCGAACCCAGGGTCTCACACATGCCAGGCAAGTGCTCTACCACAGAGCCACAACTCCAGCCCCTGTGGACGGTTTTAAACAGCCATGAAAGTGGAGGGAACAATGTCATGAACTCTCTGTAGCCATTGCCCAGCCTCAGAAATCATTTTCTTACAGCCAGTCTTGCTTAGCTACACTCTCAACCATTCCCCACCCTGCACGTTCTTTTTTTCTCTGTTCTTTTAAAGAAAATCTCATACATTAATCATGAATATCTGACTTTTGATTGTTGGAATGTCCTTGTTGGACAGCCTCAGAATTTTGTTGCTTGGATCTGGTATACGGTCTGTTTATCACATAAATATTGTATTTTCTTAGTAATATAGACATATACTGTGACCACTGTTACTGGCAAAAATTGGTATAACAAAAATTCAGTGTCATTTAGAACATTTCAATTATTCATGCTTTGTTTTTATTCGTGCTGCCACTTTGGTTCAGAGAATACTGTGAAAAATAGTTAGTTACTGGTGGAATTTATTTAACTTTCAAGATAAAATAAAATATTCAAAATAAAATATTCTGTTTGAATTGAAGACTACTTGAAATTTTTTTTCTGGGTAACATCTCTTCTTTTTTTCTTTTTTTAAGATTTTTTTTTAGTTGTCAATGAATCTTTTATTTATTTTTATGTGGTGCTGAGTATCAAACCCAGGGCCTCACACATGCCAGGCAAAGTGCTCTACCACTGAGCCACAACTCCAGCCCACATCTATTTTTTTTTTAATATCTCTTTTATCCATCTCAAAATGGGGTTAAATTATTTACTAAATGTTTTTTGCATTTTGTATATATACTTAATAGTTCATCTTAAACAGACCACAGTTTGCTAGGCAATAGGTAACAAACAAAACCACTTAAATTCTTAAATATAAGAAGCACCTTGCAGAATCTTTGTATAGCACTGTGTTGATGGTCTTGAAATACTAACCTATAGTGTTTTCAGCTCTGCAAGGTGACACTGGCAACATTTTATAGCTCCATCTATTATTGCTTTTAGTGAAAGTCTTTTAATGTTTTGAAAGGAATGAATTGCCAGCGTAGCATTTTAATACATTGGGTAGCAGCACAGGAGAAATCAGAGCTTTGGGTGAACTTCACAGCCTCTGTTGTGGGTGACCCAGATGTGTTTTGCCACAATTGTCCACGGCTTTAGTCTCTATAGAAAATTTTGGAGGGTGTTCGGTGTTTATATTAATATTTGGTTATACACTCATCTTTGTACTGTCTTTTTCTTTTGGGTGAATATTAAGATACTTAAGTACTTAAACTGAGTTAAAGTAAGAAAATTGCTCCTGACATTTGTACTTTGAAAATTCCAAGTGATAAAGAGAGCATGAGCCCATGCTCTGGATAGATGTTAAGAAAGTCCACATTTAAAGACATTTATTTCTTTATTTTTATTTTCTTTTGGAAAGGTGCCTTATGTATTTATGATGTGAATTTAAACAAAATAATCCTACTAAAAATGTATCCTTCTTAACTTTCTTTGTTTATTTCTCATCTGTGTTGAAAAGAATGTGTGCTTTTATAGGGCCTGTTGGTGTACACTTGTAATCTCAGTGGCTGGGGAGGCTGAGGTAGGAGGATCACAAGTTCAAAGCCAGCCTCAGCAACTTAGTGAGATCCTAAGCATTTTAGCAAGACCCTGTCTCTAAATAAAATATAAAAAGTGCTGGGGATGTGCTCAGTGGTTAAGCACCCCAAGCACCCTTGGGTTCAATCCCTGATACCAAAAAAATAAAAAGTGTATTTTATCACAAAGTTATAGCCAGTGTGTTATACTATATTGTGCTTTTAATATTAAATTAATTAGGCTAATATTATTTAATATTTTCCATGTTTGAGGACTCTACATGTTTATCACTTAAAATTGCTAAGCAACTTTCTATTGTATTTCTTGCATTATCAGTTATTATTGTATTATTGGACATTTGTGCTTTATATTTTTACTATGATGATTTATTTATTTATTTATTCATTTATTTATTTACTTATGTATACTGGGGATTGAATCCAGGGGTGCTTTACCACTGAGTCACATCCCCAGCCCTTTTTATTTTTTATTTTGAGACAGGGTCTAAGTTGTTTAGGGCCTCACTAAGTTGCTGAGGCTGAACCTTGAACTTGTGATCCTCCTGCCTCAGCCTCCTGAGTTGCTGGGATTACAGACGTGCACCACTGTGCCTGACTGAATTGCATTTTTAGAAGATCATATAGAGATTGCTAAAATGTTAATCAGTGTCACTTGATGAAGAGAAGAAATTAATTTTTAAGAGTTATACTAGAAAAAACTTTTTCTGAGTTTAACAATGGATCATTTGAGCTTTAGTTGATAGCATACATGAGAAATTCTCAATTCACATGAGTAGTATACCATTTATAATCTGTGCAGAGTGCTTTTGTTTTGTCAAAAAAATGAAAAAACTGTGATACAATGAAAGAAACTGGATGTGTCTGTCAGATGCTCCTAGTTCATCCCCTAAGAGGCATGTGACTCTGTGAACCACTAACCTTTCCTTAGTCTAGTTTTCTTTCCTGCAGAGGGGACAATTGAGTGACACCAAGGGTGACTCTACCATATTCCTCCCTTGGTAGATGTTTACTCCTTCTTCCCTTTCTTTACTTCTTTGTGGCCCATCCTCCTCTCCCTCAGCTTTCTCAGTTTAGGGAATGTGCCAGTGGCTGATTTTGGGTGGGAGGCCATGTCCCATTACAGAAGCCAGAAGAGCCCAGTGGGCCTGTGGTCTACAGACTTGGGCTTGGCCACTTAGGGTTCTAGTCCCCATCTCCTTCACTTCCAATGCTTCTTGCTCAGGGTAATTTCTGCTTGGGACATTTTTCCTCTGGCTGGGTGCTTGGCTGGCTCCTTCTGATACCGCTGGTTATGGGTGATGAGTTCTGCTTCCTAAGATGTTGAAGTTCAAACATTAGAGAAGCACACCGAGGCAGGCATATGGAGCAGGTTTTATTGAAAGCTAGCAACACAGACTTCTCTCAGGAGGGAGAAGAGGGCCATGACTGATATTCTGGTATTCAAGAAGTAAGAACACCCTGCCCCTTTTATAGACTTTTACTTTCTTTGTTCTTCTGCTCTTTCCCCACTTATCTCTCTCCTTCCTGTGTAGGTGACCAGGCCCAGGAGACACTGGTGGGATGGCCAAAAGGAGAGTTCAGATGGGCAGGGGAAGGACCAAATGGAGTGATCCAGGCAGGAAGCAGCCCAGGAAGCATTAATTGATAACTCCCTGTCTACAACCTTTTGGGAGGGGTAGTATAGGCAGGTAATCTTGGTAATCAAAGTGCTCTGGAGACATTGACTTTCCAATCTCCCAGGGACAGTCTCCAACTTCCTGGATCCAAACTGGCCTCCATTTTCTCTGATCATCTACCTGCACTAACTGCCTGTCTTTAATTTGGGCTTCACTTTTCTTATGACTTTCAGCTTAGTAGTCATTACCTAGATAGGACTTCACTGACCCTCACGGGCAACAGTGATTCCTTGTCCCAGGAACTGAATTTTTTATTATTCCAGCATGGGATCTATTGGCTTTTCAGTGTGATTAGCCTCTGTACTTAATTGTTTATAATGTGTTGATTGTCTCCCCAAACCATGATCTGTGAGGAGAGGGGTCTTTTTCACCCTCTATCTCTAGAGCCAATATGCACAATACACACTTATTGTTGATGGCGGAGTTAGTTTGGTAGCCATTAAGATCTGTAGGTCCTGGTGAGTTCTCAAAGTTTCTCCTTTTGTCTTAAAATTTTCTCAGTGACTTTTATTCTTTAAACTTTGTATTTGTCCCTTTTAACATCAGAGATGTCAGGAAGTATTTTGGTGGTAGAGGTCAGGAGGGGCAAGGTTGGATCACACCAAGGCCCTTTGAGAGGCACGCTGTCCTCATTTTGAGTTGTCAGGAACGTGAGCGTTCCCTTTTGAGAAGCACTTTCTGTTGGGCTCCCTCTGTGATTGATGCAGCGATTACATCAGGATTTTTGCTGGTTTGAACAAAGGAAGATCAGTTTGACCTAGTTCCTTCAGACTCAACCTTTCATAGAAACTCAGAGCTGGAAGCTTCATTCATTAAGTTCTCTTCCTTGTTTGGATAAATATTCATATGTTAGAACAAAACAATAGAGTTGGAATATAGTTTGTAAATATTTGTAACTATGAATAGGATTAAGCTAGGAGTATGTGCATTTGTGCATAGCTGTGGGTCTAGTATTCTCGATTGTGTGTTTTCCATAAAGACTTTCCATTTTTAAAAGAATGTTTTTATTTCTTCTAAGCATCATTCCTTTTTCATTCCAATAAAATGTTTTCTAAGTATTTAGAAATCACAGACTCAGAGCTGGAAATGACCTCAAAGATTGTCTTATCTAGGCACCTCAGTTAAACATTGAAATTGTTTTAATGAGGTGTTTTTCTTCGGTGGTACGTTTAGTAAGAATTGCCACTGTGAAAATCCGGCCAGATCTCTGCCTGCAATTTTGGTTGCTTATAAAGTGGTAATTTGAGCTATTGTTGTTTTTCTTGTCAGTTTGGAGCAGATGGGGTAAATAGAACCTTAAAACTGGTAAAAGGACAGCTCTGTTCTTTAGCATCAAGAATGAAATTCTTCCCCAGTGATGTTCTTGGATCACAAGTGATTTATTTTGAACTGTGGGTCTCACTGAGTTGTACCCAGACCAGGAACAGAAGAGGGTAAATGCATTGGCTCTTTTTAAAAGAATCTTTTGGTTTTTCTCCAAAATTCAAGATTATAACATTTAGGACAAAACCTTATTTCCCAAAGAGATTAAAAAATGGTTTACGGTATTTATTTTTCTTCCTCGTTTAGTCCAGGTAAGCTAGGCTGACAATGTAACTCTCCAAAAGTCACTTGGGAAACCCAGATGTTTTTCATGTTATTGTATCTTAGAGGGAGAGTTGTGGGATACCTAGACACTTTGTTCAAAAAGACTGAGCAATTGCCTTTACCAGTTAGTCAGAAATAGTTATAGTTTGGCTATACTGCCAAATAGAGGGTGGTCTTTTTTTTCCAATGATACAAAGAACTGTGGAGGCGAGAAATCCTATCTGCAATTGAGGAATCTGTGTATATACAAAACGAGCTCAGAAACTCTTTGTCCTTCTGCGGTCTAGTTCTTTCAAGAATGTTTCATGACTGTCGATAATTTAGAACGATCCCTTATTTCAACAGTTCATGAAATCTGAATTTTAATACTTATACACTACCACTAATTATCAAGTGACCTTAGAGAATCTCTTGATTTCTGTGTCTATAAAATGAGTGGCTTAGATCACAACAATATTTTAAGAGTCTTTCCAGCTTTCATATTATAGATTTCCAGTGTCCTCTTTAATAACCTTCATGGAATTTTAGTTTCAGCTGGGCATTTCAACAGACCATTGTAAGTTCTCTGTGTAGAAACTCAACTGTTATTGTTGTTTCGCTCTGTTTTTTTTTTTTTTTAAGGCATAAAGATGGATGGCTGTTCTTTTCTTTAGAATGGTTACTAGTACGTTGTTGCATGTGTACAATGCCCAGGTTCTTTCATAAAATTGTTCTCATGGGATTTGTATGGCAGGTATTATTCCTGTTTTATAGATAAGGGATCAGTAGCTCAGGAATTAACTGGCTCATCCAGTTCACAATCAGATGAACTATTATTAGAAAGAACCCTGGGGTTTGGTCCTATTCCAGTGCTTTCTGGGAGGATTGTACCACTTTACCACTGCCTTCATTAGTAAACTGGTAGACCTCACTGGGGTCTGCCAGTGGCTTATTTGGAGTGTGACATATAAATGAAATAAATTATTTTTATTTCTGTGACTATCCAGTTCTTTTTCACTATCCAAACTGGCCAGAGTTTTGGGAGCATTATCCTTCATTCAAAAGAGTCAGAGGCACAAATAACTTAAGACAGTACAGATGGTCCACTTTTGTGTCTCAGTCCTGGCACCTTCAAAGGGCGGGTGGCCAAGAAAATGAACTAATCGGTTCCCTAGTGTGTTCAGTGAGAATACACCTATCCCTGAGGGATGTTCTGAGGAACAAAAGATAGCTTTCAATGCATTTTGATACTATAAGATGTAAAATGGGGTCTAATGCTAGGCAAGTACATTATGAATTACTTTTATCATTCATTGAGAAAATCTCCAAGAGGAGATCTAGTCTCTTACTCTGTTGTGTCACTGAGTAACTAATGGTAGCAGAGGGTGCTTTTAGACATTGTGAAGGCACTCTGGGCTGCCTAGTGTAACCTAGTCTCTTGACCACAGAGCTTTGATTTCTCTCCTCTGATTACCTCTGGCACTTGGATTAGATAAGAATCTGGGATTCTCAAAATGGAAAGCACTCTCTGGTGGTTCATCTCCTGGCAAAATCCAGACCCATGAAGAACCTTGTTTTGCAAAGTGGCCTAAGCCAATGTGGGTATGTTTTAATTAGCAGGTTGAGTTTGGTAGCAACCATAATTGCTAAAACTTAGAAATAAACTTTTTGCCAAGTCACTTGTTATAATGAAAGCCAGCATTAGAGCAGATTCCGTCATACCTATAAATACTTATTAGCCATCAGACTACTCCCCACCAATTGTTCATTCCTTCCTTTCCGAAGCTGAAATGATAGAAAGCTTTGTATCAAGCCCGTGGAACAGTGTGTGGACAATGTTTTTGCATCTAGTTGTCTTACATCACTATGATTGAGTCCCTGAAAGCCTGTCAATCAAGCAATACTACAGCTTCTTAGATCTACCTCAGTAAGAAAGAAAATCTTCTTGTCAGTGTTTCCCAGAAAGCATGAGTCAAGGAGAGGATGTTCATAGGGTTTTAGGACTCTGGCTGGGTGGTTTTATGGTGAGCCTGGCAATATAGGCACCTGTTGGGATCAGCAGAGTAGATTGGGAATTGAGCAAGAGAATGGTCTACAAATAGAGCTTGATGCATAAAGTTGATAAATTTGTTAGTTAACACACAGTCTTACTTTTGAGGAGCCAGTATTTCCTGGAGCAAGTAGCTAAATTAATTTTTGCTTGTTTTCAGTATTGTTTAAGATAACACCAGAAACGTATGGCCTGTCTCAGAATGGATTAACTCATTGAGTGTGTTAGGTTTGCAGTGTTGTGGCCAAAATACCCAACAAGAACAACTTAGAGTAGGAAAAGGTTATTTTGGCTCATGGTTACAGAGGTTTGGTGCACGGTCAGCCGCATCCATTGCTCTGGGCCGAGGCGAGGCAGCACCTCACGGTGGAAGGGTGTGCTGGAGGAGTGCTGCTCTGTTCAGGGCAGCCAGCGAGCAGAGGGAGGGAGGAAGGGCTGCAGGGAGCTCCCTTCCAGGGCGCTCCCTTCCAGGGCACACGCCCCGTGACCCACCTCCTCTAGCCACACCAAGAATTCCAAAGAGTTGCCTGGCAGAGCTCTTTAGTGAGAGAAAAGAGTGATTTCTAAATGGACAACCTGCGTTAGTAGGTATTCGGCACACTGATGCAGGGAAAGACCTGATCTATCCCGGGTCTCCTAATGAGTCGTGTAATTTGGGGTATGATTCACCTCTGTGCAATTATGTTTGCAAACATAGGTGTGTTATATACATAAAACAAAAATCTTTTACCTATCTGTATTTCAAACACACCACTGTGACATTTTATAATTTAGTAAATGCCTTTTATTTTTTTATTTTTATTTTTGGCACTACAGATTGAACCTAGGGGTGCTTTTCCACAGAGCTACATCCCCAGCCCTTTTTATTCTTTTATTTTCAGACAGAGTCTCACTAAGTTGCTTAGGGCCTCGCTAAGTTGCTGAGGCTGGCTTTGAACATTCGATCCTCCTGCCTCAGCCTCCGGAGCTCTGGGATTACAGGCATGCACCACTGCGTCCAGCTTTAGTAAATGCCTTTTAAAAGGGGAAAGATCTTTTTTGTTTAACAAAGGAGGAGCTCATTAACTTTCTTACTCTATTAAAATTAAAACTTAGACCTCTGTAACATTTTGTTCATCACTTAAAGTTTATACTTTCCCCTCGTTAGCCATTCTTTCTGGTTTTAGTAGCCCCGAGGGTGGTCCCATCTTGCTGAAAGTGGAGTACTTGTCACACTTATGTTACCCTTCTTCCTTCCTCTCCCACTTTCTAAAAAATACCTTTATTTCACCTATTGATGAGCTTATAATTTTAAATGATATTATAAACTTCTGTTTCTTACTTCAATTTTGGATAGTGTCTTTTGACTCTGTCTTTTAGAAGATAAAGAAATCAGTGCTTTCCACCACTTCTTTTCTCATTCCACCTCCCAATTTTTGTTAGTAACACCGCTACCTTTATATTGTCAGTGTTGTAACATTTATATTTTGCTCTTAAACTATATTATGCCATTCACACTTGTCTGTAAATAGTTTATCAAATAACAAAACAAGCAAAGGCATTTATAGTATGTTTGTTATGTGGATGTTATTGTATTAGGATGTTAGAATTGGATTTTTTAATTCAGGTTCACCTGTGGCCTTGAGCTGAGCTGCAATGGCTCCCATGTTTCAGTGTGTGTGTTAGACTGCTAAGCACTGGAGAACCTGATCCGGGTCCCGTGGTGTTGACTGACTTGGTGTCATGCTCATGCCTAGGGGATTGAAAGGGCTGGTGTAGTGTCCTTTGGCCTCAGAGGTAAAGACTGCAGTTGGAAAATAACTGAACATTTATAGGCTGAGCCCACGGTGCATACTTCCAAATGGTCTGAAGACCCTGCAAGAGAGAACAGGCTAAGGTGAGTTTACATTCTGCCCAGGGGTGGGAGACCACAGCAGGAGGAGGCTGGGCTGAATGTCCAAGTCAAGCAGTAGCAGTCTCTGAGGAGCTAGTGGGAAACCCAGTGAGGAGAGTCCCCTCGACACTCTGCCATGATCAAACTTTAATAGTCAGGTGACTAGTAGTCATACATTCACAGTCACAGCCCTGGCCTCTCCTTTACCCTCTCCCATCCAAATGTCAGAACTGTAGTTAGCAGGCTCAGGAGAAGTAGACACAAAAATAGGGAAATAGAGAAGGTTGCAGTCCCTCCATGCCTTTCCCTCTGTGGTCTTGCTTGCTGCCTGCCCGATGCCAGGGTGGGAAGCTAAAATTCAAATGACGTTCCAGGTTTTGACTGGGACGCAGATCTGGACATTTTCATTATTGACTTTACATTGTGACTTCAAGTGATTGGAAGACTGTTTTGTCCTTTTATTGACCAGAGGAGTTAAGATCTTGGCTTCAAATTTCATCATAAAGGATCAGGAATAACTAGAGCTACAAAACAGTCTTGAACTACATTGGGGAAAAGAACAAGGTGGTTTTCTGTTTCTCCCGCAACTGTCCCTGGTTTGAAGGACCAGTTATGTTATTTAGTGCAACACCAGGAAGAATGATTAATTCTAAAGAAAAGAAAATGTAATGAAAATTTTAAAGAAAAGAAAATGTATCCTGTGTCAGAGTGGACAGTTTCAAGCAGCCAAGCCAAATGCATTATTCTTTTTCATTCTCTACGATTTGCTCAGTTATCATCACATTTTTGTTTGCTTCATCTTTTGAACCATGTGTTAGTTAGCTTTCTGTCACTGTGACAAAATACCTGGAAAAAAAAAAAACTTAGAGGAGTAAAGATTTATTTTGGCTCACACAGTTTCAGAGGCTTCAGTCCATGTTATAATCATGGCTCTGCTGATTACAGGCCTGTGGTGAGGCAGAGAGTATCATGGCTGGAAGCACATGGTAGAGCAAAACTGCTTACTTTATGGCATCTAGGAATCAGAGAGAGAGAAGGCCCAGGGACAGAAGATACCCTTGGAAGGTGTGCACACATCCCTTCCCACTGTGACCCACCTCTTCCAACCAGTCCCTACCTCCTAGTTTCCATTACCTCCCAATAGCACTGACAGCTTGGGGACACTGAGTTTTCAACTCATGAGACTTTGGGGAACTTTACAGATTCAAACTATAACAGCCCGTAACTTTGATATATAGTTTCATATTTTTCATGGAGGTTCTAAATGGTCCTTTTCTTTCTTTTGTGGACAAAAGATCATCTAGATGCTTTTTAAAATAAAGTTTTCCTAAGCTGTAATTGACAAAGCATAAAATTCACCTATTTAAAACATATAATTCAATGAAATTTAATATATTCACAGATACATGCAAATGTCACCACCAGTTGGAGATCATTCTGTCACTCCCCCCAAAATCTGGTACCCATTAGAAGTCACCTCTCATTACCCCAAACCGTGCCCTGGGAAATCACTAATGTACTGTCTATAGATTTGCCTATTCTGGATATTTCAAATAAATGAGATTATATGATATGTGATCCTTTGTGACTGGCTTCTTTCACTTAGCATACTTTTTAGTGTAGTCTTTGAAAGATTCATCCATGTTGTAGTATATATCTGTACTTGTTCTTTTTATCACTGACTAATATTCCAGTGTATGAAATACCACATTTTATTGATCTGTTCATCAGTTGATAGCGATTCCACTTTTGGATATTATGAAAAATGTTGTTGTGAACATTAGTGTATAAGTTTTCTTGTCGGACATGTTTTCATTTTTTCTTGGGCATATGCCTAGAAGTAGAATTGCTGAGTCACGTAGTAACTGCATGTGCAACATTTTGAGAAGCTGATAAATTGTTTACAAATTGATCACATCATTTTACTTTCCCATCAACAGTGTGTGAAAGTTCTCTTTTGTCCAGTTTTTGCAAACACTTATTGCCTGTGTTTTTGATTACAGCCAATTTTTGGGGTATAAAGTCATACTTCATGGTTTTGATTCTATATTGAGCATCTTTTCATGTGCTTAACTGGCTTTGGAGAAATGTCTGTTCAGATTCCTTGCTCATTTTAAAATTGAATTATCTATTTTTTTTTTTTATAAATTTCTCTTCAGATGTGATTTGCAAATAATTTTTCCCATACCATGGGTTGTCTTTTCACTTCCTTGATGGTGACCTTTCAAGTACAAAGGGAAAATACTGGGGACTGAATTGGAGCAAATTATAGTCCCTGTTTTTATGATTATGTCAAAATGATATATACAGCTATAATGCAGTAATGCAGAAGATATTTAGAAAATAGAAAAAGTTTTTAATTTTAATGTTCAGTTTATCCACTTTTAATTTTGTTGCTTGTAAGAAGCCCGTAATTTTGTTGCCCGTAATTTTGTTGTTGTAAGAAGTCTTTATATAAATCAAGGTCATGAAGATTTTAGACCTATATATATATATATATTTTTTTTTTTTTTTCTGAGAGTTTGTTGTTTTAGTTCTTACCCTTAGGTCTGTGATCCAGTTTGAGATAGTTTTTGCATATGGTATGAGGTGAGTGTCCATATTCACTCTTTTACATATGGGTTTTCAGATAACCCAGCATCATTTACTAAAAAGGTTCTTTTTTCCTCATTTAATTATCTTGGCACCTTTGTTGATAGTCTGTTAACTGTGAGTTTCTCAAGCATACTCTTTTCGCTAGTTGTGCCACTTCCCCCTTTGGACTTTCTTTGTTGTTGAGATCACTAACTTCCTGTCCTGGTTTAGATTTAATTGTTTTCTCCAGGTCTGTTGCGCAGATGTCATTGGAATATTTCTTTTCTTTGTATTCTTGGAGTAGATCCATTTTTTAAAAATGTTATGCACTCTTTTTTTTTTTTTAATTCCTTTTTCATTTTTCCAAGGAATGTCCTCAAAAGGGGACCTCTGAACATCTTGATGTACTTTTGTTTTTGTCCTCTTGCTTGAATGATTATTTGGCTGGATATGTAATCCTGGGTTTAAAATAATTTTCCTTTAAAAACTTGAAGTTACTGCTTGGTGCCTTTTGTTATGGTTGAGAAGCTTGATGCGGATCTGTTTCTTGTTCCTTAGGAGGCAGACTCTATTTCTATAGGGAAGCTTGTAGGAATTTTTCTTTACCTTGATATTAATAATTTGGTTTTAAAAAATACAAAATTATGACTCTCAGGCAAATATAAAACAAACGTGCCATTAATAAGGAAAAACTATTAAAGAGCATTTGAGAAGCTAAGTTTTTATAGGTGACATTAGAATATTTCTGGGACAGATGCAAAACTAGTTAATGTATAGATTTAGCAAGGCCATGAACTGTAACTTTTGAGGTTTTCTGTTCCATCAGAGAGAATTTATTTTTATCTTTACTGAAATAAAATCTACAACATAAACTTTGCCCCCAAAAGAGTTGTAAACAGCCAATTACATAAATAAATAAGTTAAGATAATACCTAATAAGCTCTTTTGCCTGTTTCCAAGATGTAGATAATTTTCCTGATATTCTTCTAAAGTTACATGAGGGTACATCCAGGTGTGGGAGCTTTTTCCTTCATCCTTTTGAGTATTCAGTGAGCTCTTTTTATTAAAAATGTATATCTTCAACACTGAGAAATTTTCTTTATTGTTTTCTTGATTATTTCCTTTCCTCCATTTGCTCTCTTTTCTCTTTCTAGAACATCTAATAAGATATTAGATCTCTTGGATTGAAAGTCTTTGTTTTTTTAACTTTTCAGAGTCTTTATTTTCTATTTCTTTGTCTTTTTAATATATGTTCTAGGTGTTTTCCTTCTGTCATTCTATTGTAATATTTATTTTGAAAATTATACTTTTAATGATCAGAAATACTCTTCTGATCTCTAATTTCTCCTTTGTCATAGAAAGAGTTTTTATTTTATGTATGCTGCATTTCCCCCCCTTTCTCTGAAGATACATTTTAGATACATTTAACATTTTTGTTTCTATCCCCTGAGAGTTTATTTTCTTCCTGAGAGTAAGTGGTGCTGATTGACACCTTGATCCTTTGTTGTACTGTGAGATTTTTGAATGTCTGATTATTCCTTATTCTTTCTAGTTATGACTGAATAACTAGGTTAGTAATATTTGTAATATTTGTAATAGTAATATCTTAATACTAACATAAATGAGATGCATGTTTTAATGCACTAATCCCATGAGCTGTTATTGGTATCCTCATTCTGTGAAAATCAAGGCACAGAGAGTTTAAATAATTTGCCTAGTGTCACAAAGCTAAAAGTGGCAGAGCTGAGTTGCATCTCCAGATGGTCTGTCTCTAAGAGTCTGTGTTCTTATTCACCACCTCGTTTGTGTAAAGGTACCTGCCCCAAAGAGGACATCTCACCAGGACCCCTGTTCCCCAGCTCTGTTAGGAAAAAGGTCACTATTAGCTGTAGAAAAATGCTTGTACTTCTTACTACTTTTGCATCTGCAAAATTCTCTTCAAAATTCTTCAACGTTTTATTTTGAAAGTTCTCAAACTTAGAGGAGAGTTGAGCAAATGGCAATGAATTATCATATGCCCCCCCACAGACTTAATAGCTGTTGACATTTTGCCATATGTGTTATATTGATACATAAATAGATTTCTTTCCCTTCCTTCCTTCCTTCCTTCCTTCCTTCCTTCCTTCCTTCCTTCCTTCCTTCCTTCCTTCCTTCCTTCCTTCCTTCCTTCCTTCCTTCCTTCCTTCCTTCCTTCCGTCCTCCCTCCCTCCCTCCCTCCCTTCCTTCCTTCCTTTCTTTCCTGCAGATTACATGGTACTCCACCTCTAATACTTATGGGAACATCTACTAAAAAAACAAAACATTTTACATCACCGTTGTAACATTTTCTTACCTCAGAAAATTATTAGTAATTTCCTAATGTTATCTGAGAGTCAACATATATTCACATTCCCCCAGTTGTCACAAATATTTTTTATAACTTTTTTAAATTAAAAATGTGTGCTAGGGGTGTAGCTCAGTGGTACAGTGCTTGCTTAGCATGTACAAGGCCCTGCGTTTGCTCCTGAGCATTGCAAAAGCAAAACGCACACACATGCACACGCACGCGCGCACACACCCACACCCCTTTGCAACTGAAGTATGAATATTGCTATACATGTAAGTATATATCTTTGTGATTTAACAAAAAGCGAATGCTTCCATAAAATACAGCTTTAAAAAAAAGCCATTGGGTTTACTTATTAGATTTTGTTATTCTTTTTTTAAGTACTTTTATATTCTAGAATATTCTTATGCTTCTGTTTTCTTTATCTAGGGTTGGACACTATGAAGAGATGACTGCGGTTGGCTTTTATGATCTTGTTCTTCTTCTTTGAAAGATTTAAAATATAACCTAAGGTTGTGAGGGACATGACAACCCCCAGGTGCCACTGCCCAGCCACAGCCATCGACACATGTCCTCACTGTCTCATCATTTCCCTGCTCCTTTGTGTTGGAGTGCTTTGAAACAAAGCCTGATCTTTATAATATTTCATCCTTAAATATTTATATATATATATATATATATATATGTCAAGTGTCTCATTTGTTTCATGTATATTTTTATAGTTGGTTTGTTTTAACTGGAACCAAACAAGCAAATCCTCACGTGGTATTTGACTGACATGTTTCTTAAGTTTCTTGCAACCTTTAAGTTCCTCTTCTTCTTGTTTTCCCCATTGCCATTGATTTGTTGAAGAAACTGTTTTTTGTCCCCTTGAGTTCTACTGCATCCCATGGTGGGTTTATGTTCCTCTGTCCCTTCTTTTTCCTGTAGATGGTGGTTAAATCTCAAGTTTGACCTACTTCATCAGTGATGATGTGTAGTTCCAGTAGAAAACGTTCATTGTCTGGTATCTCTCTTTTGGTAATTTTGGCTGCTATTGATGATATTTGGATCACTGGAGTAACTCGAGTCTTTTACGTTTAAAAATGTCGATAAAGAACAGTTACAAGCTGGAATCCTTAGACCATTGATCCCGTATTGTATTCATAAAGCTCTTCTGTCCTTTGAGTAAGTAAACAGTTGTCTTTGGGAAAAGACATACAAATTTGAAACCATGTACCATGATTTCCTAGTAATTCATAGATTACCTTAAAACTTCAAGTAGTTCTTGGAAGTGCTAATTGTTTAACTTTGTTTCACTCAATTTTACTTAATACCCCTTTCCCCATAGAATACCTATTAACCCTCCCAGGAATTCAGTAACAAATAATCTATTCAGTCACTCAGTAATTATTCATTGAGACCTTGAGTTAGGCACACAAAGAGAAGTGGATTCCCTAAACTTTATTTGTCCTTTAAATGTTGGAGTCTTTCAGACATCACATGAAGTACATGACTGGCTGATTGTAACCGTCTGATCATTGGGCATAGAGTGTCTCCAGATATGCACTGCCCGTGTGGTCATGTGACCAGGTTTACATCTGCTGCTCAGTGGAAAGTTGAAAGGGGGAAAGAAAGCGTTGGCCATTCTGATGATCTATCACTGACACTTAACAAACCCCTCCATTTAATCCTAATAGTTAATGGTTTAAAACTACACTTGGTTGTTACTAATGGTATTCTTCTTTTTTTTTTGTATTGGTGATTGAACCCAATGGCACTTTACCACTGACCTATATCCTCAGCCCTTTTAATTTTTTATTTTGTGACAGGGAAGTTGCTGAGCCTGGCCTTGAATTTGTGATCCTCCAGCCTCAGCCTCCTGAGTCATTGGGATTACAGGTGTGCAGCACCATGCCTGGCTAGGATTCAGGCTCAGTGTCTGTCTTGTGTTTGCAGTCAGATGGCTGCTGGGTGTGGAATTATCTGAAGGCTTGACTGAACTGGACATCTAAGGTGGCTCTTTTGCATGACTGGTGGTTGGTGCTGGTTGTCACCTGGGAGCTCAGCTAGGGCTGGTGACTACAATGTGAACATGTGACCTCCCCATGTAACAGCCACCTAATGTGGTAATGGGTTGTGAGAAGGAGTATCCCAGTGAGTACCCCTGGAGGTCACAGTTTCTTATGATCTCTCTTATGTCCCAGAATGTACTTCCACCACATTCTATTGGCTGAACAGATTTCTGAGGCCTCTGTGGAATCAAAGAAATGAGAGTTGTACTCTTTTTTTTTCATATTTTTATAGTGATAAAATACTAAGTTAAAGTTGCCATTTTACCACTTTTAAGTTTACATTCAGTGGCATTAAGCACCTTCACAATGTGCTTCATCACCAACACTGTTTCCAGAATTTTTTCATGATTCCAAATGGAAACTCTATACACCTTAAATAACAATTTCCCTCCCTCAAGTCTCTGAAAAACACATATTATTCTCTGTCTCTATGAATTCACTCATTTCTAGGCACCTCATGAAGGTGGGGTTATGTAATACTTGTGTTTTTGTGTCTGACTTACTTAGAAAAATGTTTTCAAGGTTTACCCATGTTGCAGCATTTGTCAGAACCTCACCCCTTTTATGGCTGAATAATGTTCCACAGTATATACTGGACCTCACCTCTTTTTAAAAATTCTTTAAAATTTTATTTGTTCTAATTAGTTACACATGACAGTAGAATGCATTTATACATTTTGATAGATCATACATAAATGGAGTGTCATTTCTCATTTTTCCGATTATACATATTGTAGGATCACATCAGTCATGCAGTCACATATGTACATGAGGTAATAATGTCTGTTTCACCTCTCGATGTGAGGAACAGCATTAATACAGAGAGGGAAGGACCTGAGGGTGGCCATCTTTGGAGACTACTGGCTCCTTAGCATATTCTTCTCAGGATCTGTATTTTCATGATGGGGAGGGGCACAAGGATCATAAGATCTGACTCTTTAACTTGCTGCAGCTTGAGACACTAAGAGCAGTAAAGTAGGGACCAGAAGCAGAGAAAGAAAGAAAATTATAGAAGTACAGAGGAAAGGACAGAAGAATAATGGAGGAAAGGAAGATGGACTCTCAAGAACTAGAGAACTTTAACTTTCCACTGCTTATCTTCTCTTCACATCTAAATTAATTTTTGCCAACTTATTACCAAAGGACATTGCAGATTGGGCTCCTGATCAGTTCTCCTTGTCAGAACAGCAAGTCGAATGTGTCACATGGTCCACTGTTTCTCTAGATGCTCCTGAGGATCCTTCCTCAGGTCCCTGGACACATTCGTGATGAGAACATGCTGAGGGGGGTCGATAGAACTGTCCAGGTAGAATTGAGAAGCTATGGAGGCAGACACTTCTCACTGAGCCTGATTGCTTAGCTGCTGAGAAAAGTCACTTTCCTGAGAAGGAAGGTCAGTGTACTGAGAGGCGGACCTGCGGGATCTGAAGGAGATCTGGGACAGGAACCCCCATAGGGTAAACTCTGCTTTTCATAAGCAAGGAGGCTTGGAAATGCCCCTGAGCTGTGCATGTCTTCACCAGGAATAAGCAGCTCCAGGTTCTGAGTGCTTTTAACTCCTCAAATCGGTGTCCCAAATGGATGAACATTTGTGTCTCACTCTAGTGGGGAAAGCAAGAGGGTTTTCACTGATGTTGAAAGAGGAATGGGAAAGAAATATTATTATATTTTAAACACCTTATAAAAAGAAAATCAGGAGACAGCGTAATATGAGTAAACCTGGCCCTTCACCACCTTTGGGAGGAGAGGGAGACAGCTGCTTCTGTGCCCAGCAGCAGCCTGTGTTTGCCTTGTTGGCAGGAGAACTGGTCAGGACAATGACAGTGTATCTGCCAAGCTTCCAGGAGAAGGGTGTCACGGACTGAAACCCTACAGTCACTGCATGTGGAGCTCCTGAAGTGGGGTTAAGTAGCCAGAGCGTGGGCGTTGAGTGGCCCTGAGTTGTTAGGGGGGGTTGGTTGCCTTGGGTCTGGGTGGACAGTCCACACATGTGTTTTGCTAAACCAGTGAAGGAAGACTTTAGATTGGGGTCTTGTCTCCAGCTCCCCTTCCCCATACCAGTGCCATCTTTTTGTGTTCATGACTCTATATCATTTTAAAATGCTTCCTCACACTGAATAGAAACTTAAACTCTTAAGAATTACACAGATAGTTGCCTTGACCATCACGTCCTGTGCCCTTTGTCATGTTTACCAGTGACCAGTCAAGAGATTTGCAGCTCTGACTCCATGCCTCTGAGGATGGAATGTCAAAATGGCGGTTAGTTTGCCAGCCATTGGGAATTGTTTCAGCAGGGAAACTGACACCTGAAGTCTAAGGACTGGGGCTTTGTTCTTCCTCCCATGCTTCACCCTCACTTCTACCTCTGGACAATGGAATAGGAGTTCCTATCCTTCCATCTTTTCCCAGGACGTGTGGAGGTGGCCATTTCCATTCGAGCACTGCTAGTAAGTGGGACTTTGCCTTTCAGGGCCTGGGTGCATATGGTCTAGAATATTAAGGCATCGTACCTATAAGCAGGGTCCATCAGAAAAGATCCATTCTTTCCCATTTGTTCTATAATTCACTCACTCATTTTATTTACCATCACCTATGTTTTTGTATCCTTGATTCAGATTTTGTACCCCACTGGAGAAAGCAATATTAAACATATATACATGTTGTAGGTGGACACAGTACCTTTTCTTTTATTTTTATGTGCTGCTGAGCACATATATGTTGCATATATGAGCATATATATGTTGTAGGTGGACACAGTACCTTTTCTTTTATTTTTATGTGCTGCTGAGGATTGAACCTAGGGCCTCACACACACTAGGAGAGCGCTCTACCGCTGAGCCATAACCCCAGCCCCATATTTCATGTTTTTAATCTACTTTGAAGTAGTATCAAAAGAAACTTGTTTCAGAAGTTTCTTCTCATTAGAAAAGAATTTGGCAAGCTATTGATATTTAAACAAAAACAACACACACAATTCACTGTTAACATTTAGGAGAAATATTTATCATTTCTGAGAGTGTAAAAAGGAACCTTGCTTTCAATGAATGAGTTAATTTTGAAGGGACTTTTTTTTTAGAGCATGAATAAAGCCTTTCTGGATTAGAGTCCTGCTCATGGTGCAGGCCGATGGAGTGGGGCTGACCTGTGAGGACCCATGTACACCTGTGAGCAGTGTGACCCTGGGAAGAGCCTATGAGGGTGAGGGGTGGGTGGGTGTGAGGACCGGAAATGGCACAGTGAGGGCAGTTGCAGGAGAGATGGTGATGGAAAGGTGCAGAGAGCAAAAATGCACTTAAGCAAAGCTGGAGAGAGGACAGGAAGAGAGGGGGCCATGGTTCCTGATTTATTAGAAGTTTGCCGAGTGCAGTTATGGAGGCGAGACCTTGTACGTGCCTGTGTGCCAGGCCCTGCCTGGGTAGCTGTGTGGACGTTGCCTTATCTTTTGGTGTTCCCTTCAACCGTCTTTGAGGTATTACTTTATTTTAGGGGTGAATAAATGACACCCAGAGAGATTAAGTTAGTTTGCCCAAGATCACTCAGCTAGTAAGTGAGTGGCCTGGAAACAGAACACACATTTTTCTAACTCCAGTTCATTTAATTTTATACTTTAAATTTAGTTCTCGTTTTTACCAAAGTTACACATGCATGTAGTTCAAAAGGGTCAAATAGTGCTGTTAGTTTTAATAAGAATACAGAGTTCCTTATCTCTCTTCACCTAGGGCAGCCACCTCCGCCATTCTTTTGGTATTTATCTCTGTGCTTATAAGGAAAGCGTTGACATTGCATTTCCTGATATTCCAGCGTTAGGCATTGCAGACGGGAGATCATGATCTTTGTAAATACCTTTGATGCTCTTCCTCTCCATGTGGTTATATCATAATTTTGGTCAGGGCAATATTCAGTCTTCATCTTATTTTGACTGTGGTAACATTTCCTTTCTGTAAAATATTTAGTTTTTCCTCAAGTTAACAATGGTCTTTCCCTTCCCCCTTATTTTTTCTATGTATCTATCACTAATTCCTATTTTACCACTTGCCTCTGTAAGCCTGTTTCTTAAATATTCAGGCATGTTTATGGGTTTCTCCATCACTTTGCTTCTCTTGGAGATGCCCTTCAGCCTCTGACTCACTATCTGGACCAGCTGCCATTAAGTCCTACACCTAACTGTCACCCCTATCACAATTTCACCATTATCCTGGGCTTTCCCATTCCTTCCTCTGAGACCAGGTCACTGTTTTCTAGCTCCCAGCCCTCTTTTTATTTCCTTAATTCCCCTCTGATTTTCATAGTGCACACTCTAGGAACTTTCTGAGAAAAGCATATGTGAGAAACACATTTTTAAAACCTACGTATAAATTGCAGATCTGTAAAAACATTTTTATTTTACTCAAACTGGATTGTTATTTTTAGTAGAATTCTGAGTTGGAATTTTCTGTCAAAAATTTAAAGACATTGTTCCATGAAATTTGGGTTCTGTAAAGAAATTCCAGTCTTATGTGTGGTTGAAGAAAAATTTCTTCTGGGTCCATAGCTGTGTTCAGGAAAAGGAATCAGGAGTTCTGATTTTTTTCTGGGTTTTTGTTAAAAAGGACAAGATTATCCTATGTAAATTTATGATTACACAAATGGTATGACTTTACTCCACGTACAAACAGAGAAACAACATGTACCCCATTTGTTTACAATTTAAAAAAAAGATAAAAAAAGGGATAAGGTATGCATAGTAAAATGTACAAATCTTAAATGTATAGCTTGCTGAATTTTTATAGATGAATACACTTGAGTAATAATAATCATCCAGGTCATGAACTAGAACTTTTCCAGCATTCTATAATATTCCCTTATGCCCCTTCCCAATTTCCCTCCCTTCCTATGGGAGTATATTGGTCCACTTCTCATTATTATAAAGGAATATCTGAGGTTGGCTACTTATGAAGAAAAAAGGTTTACATAGCTTACTGTTTTGAAGGCTGAAAGTCCAAACAGCATGTGCAGGTTCTAGTATGGTCCTCCCTTGGCTGCCTCACCTCTTGGCAGATAGCAGTGGTGGGAGCAAGAGATCACATCATCAAAGCAGCAAGCCAGAGAGACTGGGGTCTCTCAGTCCCTTGTGTGGAGCCACCCTCCTTTCCCTACAGACTTCTCACTAGTTCCCACCTCTTATAGGTCCCACTAACTCTCAGCATGACCACACCAAAGACCAGACTTTCAGCACAGTGAACCTTGTGGGCCACTTTGATTAATTTTACAATCTATAGAACTGCATATAAATGGAATCCTACAGCATGTGCACTTTTGTGTCTGGCTTCTTTCACATAATATACTGTTTCTGAGATTCAGCCCTGTGGTTCCATGCATCTATAGTTTGATCCTTTTTATTGTTGGAGTTTATTTAAAATTTTTTGCATTAAATTAATTTTGGTACCAAGGGCTCCTTACCACTGATTTACATTCCTAGTCCTTTTTATATTTTTATTTTGAGACAAGATCTCGCTAAATTGCTCAAGATCATGCTAAGTTGTTGAGGCTGCCTGGAACTCAGCATCCTCCTGCCTCAGCCTCTTCAGTAGCTGGGATTACAGACATGTGCCACCTCACCTGGATTTATTGCTTTATTATCCTCTCAGGGATATACTGTAATCTGTTCATCCGTGTTCCTGTTCTTGGGCATTTAAGTTTCCAGTTTTGGCTGTTATGAACAAGTTGCTGTGAGCTTCCTTGTCTGGGCTTTTTTTGGACTCTGTATTAAGTTCTCTTGGGTACATACCAAAGAGTGGAATTGTTGAGTTATAGTGTGGTTTATGTTTGACGTTATTAGAAATATCTGATCATTTTCCATAGTGTTTGTACCATTTTATAATCGCTTCTTCAGTAGATTCTCAATCAGTCTTAATTTTTCTGGTGGCCACCCCTTGCTAAATATTTGGGGATTCTGAAGAGTAAATACTACTGGGGTTTGTCTTTCTCCTTGCTGTGTGGCATTTAGTTTTCTAAGAACCACTGGGTCAATTCATATTCAGTCTTCAGAAATTTTGCTGTTCTTCCTTTACATTTCTGCATTTAAAATTCTCATTTTATTGCCATCTTAGAGGGTTTCCAGGAACTGGTAGACTAAAATGTTTCTCCTCACCTCTCCATTTGAAGCCTAATCAAATTGTGTTAAAGCTTGTGCTTTTCCACAGTTATTGGAACTGCTTATTTATTTAAACATGCTCAGTAAGTTTATCACATCTTGAGCTTGGAGCAGTAGGGAAGTAAGGGACAAAATAAAAATCCTTGGGTAGTAGGGAAAGGTCAGCCTATTTAAAGAATGAAATCTTATATCAAAAAGCACATTCACAATGCCAAGCTGTGATAGCCATAATTATTTAATGGTATTATGTGATAGGGATTATGAATAAATTTTATCAGGTGGGACCAGGCAAACAGAAGGTGATGTTGCCTGTTGGTAGGCTCCTGTCCCCCAAACCTTCTTTTATTTATTCACTTAACTGGGGCCTGGAATGAACTTGGGGCACAATGCAGTTGATGAGAGGTAAGGTGAATTCCAAATACTGAATTGAAACACGTAGTATCTTTTGCATAAGGATACTTGGTACCCGCATCACAAAATACTTAAGATTCAAGTTAGCAGCAAGTGAAACCAAAGCATAAAAGACTGAAGTCATGTCACAGGTCCTTGTGAAAGGACTCACTGCCTGGGTCTTGGATTGTGCATCTTCCCCCTGATGTCCTCAGGGCCCCGAGGCAAGCCCTCCAGTTTTTGGCTCCTGGTATGTCTCATGGTTTAAGTACAAGTTCTAAGAAGACATTTTTTGTCAACCCTGGGCTTTTCTGTTTCTTGAGAATAAATCCCAAGTATGAACTGGCTTCTGTAGAATTCAGGGACTACAAAATATGGTGCTCCCTTCACGAGGCAGATGATGATTCATTGGGGGTGAGGAACTAGACTCTAGGAGCTGAAAAAAGTTAGGTTAAATATAAGGAAAACTTGGAAGGGAAGTTGTTATCAGTCCAGCTTCCAGCAGAAAATGGACGGCTCAATACAATTTTAATTTGACTTGGGGCTAATAAAGGGGCAGTTCTCAAAGGTAGGTGCAGCATGTGGGAAACTGAGAAACTAGTAACGCTCTCTAAACCTGGAGGGGTCAGAGGAAATAGTGGCCAGAATCTGGAAGGCATGTGCAGAGGACCCCTGAGAGGACATCCGCTGTAACTTTCCATTGAGGGACTCTGCCTGTCTGAGGTCACAGAGAAGGAACCAGAAGATTAACCACCCAGCTCTCTTCCCTTCCTTTCCTCTGGTCTTTCGCTGCGGCTCCCCTTGGATTGAACTGAACTGGAGGTCAGAGGACAGACCTGGATGTGTGTGCAGAGTGACCTCCTGCAGATGGAGTGGAGGATGGTGAGGACGAGAGAGGAACCAGGCAGACAAGGGATCCTGCACCTAAGTGTCAGTAGCCCAGGGTGGAGGGAGTCCAGAAGGAGGATGCAGAAATCATTCTTTTTGGAGACATTTTGGAAACAATATACTTGTGGATTATCCTTATAATTTGAACATCCTTCCAAGCTGCCTTAAATTCAGGTGTGTCACAAGCAAAAGAATGAAATACTGGTACCAGAATTACTGAAATTTATTTTGGGAAATTCATCTTGCAATGAGAAGCTGCCTCCTCTAAAAAGAAAAAGGGGACATGTCCTATATTGTTAATGATAAAACGATTCGTATTTTGCAGTTTAAAAAGGATTTCATATATATCATTTTGTGTGAGTCACACAGTAATCTTTGGAGGTAGGTAAGAAGATAGACCCATTTAACAGATGAGAAAAGTGAGTTTCACAGAGATTGCCTAGGATATAGCAAATGAGTGGGAAAGACTGACTTTCAGTCAGATTACCTCTTTCCAATTTTCAGGTGCTTTCTACAAAGAGAAACCCAAATAACCTGCAATTTTTTTTTAAAGGCAAGAATGATAATATAACAAATATAAGAAATTCTTCCCTTTCTCACATATTGCTGATTGGGTTATGTGACTATGATGTCTGTCATTCCCAGCTAATGTTTTTCTGACTTCTCTTTGCAGGGTCAGCATCTGGAAAAGGTTTTGATGGAAATTTGGGTCTTGAAAGTTATACCCTTACAACCAGGTTAAAGCCACAGGGATCCACTCCAGAGTTTCCTGGCAACCCTAAATGTTTCCCTTATAACTCCAATAGTTTGTAACCTGGGACCTGAGCCACCCTCTGAAAGAGTTATCCTTGTAGCCTCTGTGACTGATGTTTGTCCCAGTGGTCTACTCTGGAGTAATTCAGGTGACCAATTGACTAAGAAGTTTAAAATAATAACACGTTGCCATCTGCATCATGAGAAGTAGTTCATGACCATTCTGTGCAGTCTGTACACCATGGCCCAGGTCCTCACCCTGGGGTTTGCAGGTGCATCACTCTGATGATTTGACCTTGACTTGCCATTGGCGGCTCTTCTAGCTTAGGAGGTGATTGATCCCTGAGGGACATTCACCTTGTTGTTGGTTGTTCAGACGTTTTAGAAATAGCTCTTTTTCATTATCTGGTCTTACACTCCTGCCTTGGCAGTTGAATTCAGGATGTGCTCTTTTTTTAAAAAAATATATAATAAGTATAATTTATATGCCGTGAAATCTCAGATCCTTAGTATTCAGTGAGCTAAATTTTGACACCTGGAATCACACATAAAACCACCACCCAAGATGAGTCCCAGGGCATTTTGTCACTCATGAACTTTCCCTCATGTCTCCCCTCAGGCTCCTCCCTCCCAACACCCCAGATAGGCAACCAACATTTTTTTTTTTTTTTTTTTTTGCGGTGCTGGGGATCGAACCCAGGGCCTTGTGCTTACAAGGCAAACACTTTACCAACTGAGCTATCCCCCCAGCCCCCAACCACCAACCACCATTCTTATTTCTGTCACCATAGATTATTTGGTCTATTCGTGAACTTGACATAAGTGAAATCATGTAGTATCTGGCTCGTTTGATTTTAGACTTTATGTTGTTTTGACGAGTAGTTTTTTCCTTTTTATTCTTGGAACTACTCCATTGTTTGAATATACCACATTGTATATTCACTTCATTGTATTTTTAAATAAAAATTTTATTTTAGAATAGTTAAGATACTCTAAAAATCCCAAGGCTAATATACAGCGATCCCTATACTCAGAGCACACTGAGTTTCTCCTCCCAGTGGACACAGTACTTTTAGCATGGTACATTAACCACAGTTAATGAATGAATATTGACACGTCCTTGTCAACTGAAGACCCTGCTCTTCAGGTTTCCGTTCCTGTTACCCACTGTCCTTCTTCTGGCCCAGACACGTTGTAGCATTTAGTTGTCATGTCTGAGGAGGCTTCTTTGGGCTATTGCAATTTCTCAAACTTCTTCTGTTTTTGATGAACTTGACTGTTTTGAGGAGTACTTATCAGGTATTTTGTAAAGTGTACCTCAGTTGGGATTACCTGATGTTTTTCTGTGATTAGACTGAGGTTATTATGGGTTTGGGGGTAATAAGACCATAGTGGTAAAGTGCTGTTTTCATTACATCTTATCAAAGGCACATGCTGTTGACATGATTTACCACTGATTTTAACCTTGGGCAGATGGTTGATGTAGTGTGTGTCATATTTCTCCACTGGAAAGTTATTTACCTCCTCTTTGCATACTATATCCTTTTGAAGGAAGTCACTTTGTGCAGCCCACATTTTAAGGAGTAGGGAATTGAAAGTAAAGCATCTCCATAAATTATTTGGACTCCTCCTGCATAGAAGTATATTATATTTAATTTTAATAAACTGACAGTTTTTTTTTTAATTGTAAACAAATGGGATACATTTTGATTCTCTGTACATGGAGTAAAGGCATACCATTCGTGTAATCATAAATTTACACAGGGCAATGTTGTTTGATTCATTCTGCCATTTTTCCCCCTTCCCCCCCACCCCTCCCACCCCTCTTTTCCCTCTATACAGTCCTTCCTTCCTCCATTCTTGCCCCCCTCCCTAACCCTAACCCTAAACCTAACCCTAACCCTAACCCTAACGCTAACCCCTCCCACCCCCAATTATGTGTCATCATCCGCTTATCAGCGAGATCATTCATCCTTTGGTTTTTTGAGATTGGCTTATCTCACTTAGCATGATTTTCTCCAATTTCATCCATTTGCCTGCGAATGCCATAATTTTATCATTCTTTATGGCGGAGTAATATTCCATTGTATACATATGCCACAGTTTCTTTATCCATTCATCAATTGAAGGACATCTAGGTTGGTTCCACAATCTGGCTATGGTGAATTGAGCAGCAGTGAACATTGATGTGGCTGTATCTCTGTAGTATGCTGATTTTAAGACCTTTGGGAAACTGACAGTTCTCTAAAGTGATTGTACCATTTTCTACTTGCACAAGCAATGTCTCGAGAGTCCAGGTGTTCCACTACCTTACCAACACTTGGTATTATTGACTTTTAAATTTTAACCATTCTAGTTGGTGTGTAGTGGTATCTTATGGTGTTTTTAATTTGCATTCATGATGGCTGATAATCTTTTCATGTGCCTGTTGGCTTCCTGTATCTTTCTTCTGTGTGCATATAATACCAGTCCAAGTCTTTTGCCCCACATTTTAAATTGGGTTGTTTATTTTTTTGTTACTGAAACAAGGGGTTGTTTATATATCCTGGAGACAGGTTCCTTGTTCAGTATATGCATGAAAATATTTTCTCCTCATCTGTGGCATGCCTACTGATTTTGTTAATTGTATCTTTGGATAAGCTGAATTTAATATCTTGGGGTCCAGCATTGGGAGCGATGGGTCCTCACTCATTTTTGTATGGCATGATGTTAATTTTTAGTTATGAAGGTTAGTAGTGTGTGCTGTGCATAAGGACCATAACCACACTGTTTTTTTCAAAGCATCTTATATTTTGCTATGGAAAATTTCCAAAGGAAAGTACAAGATTTTTCTGTATTGACACTGATTGTGTTGCTGGGTATGAAGATTTCAGATGCATTCAGTCTCTGAATAGCCACTGGCAGTTTGTGGAAATCCATGTGCGAAGATTATGCTCTGTCATTTGCCAACAATGCATCCTCCTTTTTTGGAAAGTTTTGACATCATCACAAATGATGCGGTGCAAGAGGGGACATGTGCTGTCTGCTGTTCACGTCAAGTCCTCTGGACACCAGGGAATCCAGCCTGGGAAACTGGAACGCAGCCGTGACCAGAATTTTCCCAAAGATTTGATGACAGGCTGTTAAAATTAGCAATAAAAGGAGAGAAGCCAGACTCCTCTGGGAGAAGCAGGAATTCCCCTTAGGAAGGGTGGCATTGTTTGGTATTAAATATTGATGTACAAAAAGGATCTGAAGAGATGCTCTCAAGGTCGACTTGGAATGACCACAATCGTCAAAGGCCACATTTTCTCTGTTGGTATTTGTGAACTCATTTGCCGGCCAACTCTGATGTATCAGCTCTCTGAATTGATGCTTGGTTTTCACAGTGTTAATTATTGGCTCTAAACTTTTATATTTGTTTTTGTATTTATGAAAAGTTTTGATATTCACAATAATCATCATTCTCAAATTGAAAGACCTGTGTAGCATCTAATGTACACCAAGTAAATGCTGGCTTCTTGGTTGACTTCTGTCAGTTCTTAATTATTCGAAGTAATATTATTTTTAACTTTGGAAAAAAGTACACAGAAAATTGTTGTGCACTTCTTTGTATGAACTATACAAAGATCCATTTTTACTTTCATTTGTATCCTGTGATGTCTGGCCATCAGTGACTCTGAGATCCTTGGTCTGCCTGTATTCCACTTATAATCTAGAGCTCTCCATTTGTCTATTTACTGTTATTGATCCAGCAAAACTCAGGAAAAGTCAGAATGACTCAATGAGAAAATATCCCGGGCTTCAGGCAACATCTGGAGCAAAGATGAAGAATTACTTGTAAAGAGGAAAAAAATAGGAATGTGAGATTATTGAGAATGCCATGAGAGGTAGTGGCATTCCTTTGCACAATTTAAAAAAATTCTAAAATGTGGGAAAAATGTTTATAAAAGCATGGTTTGAATTTTTTTTAAAGTTTTCTCTTGGAAGAAAAAAAAAATTATTTTTGTTCCTACCAAACCTTCTTCGTATTTGCTGTGATCTTTTTCTAACAGCCCATCCTCTTCCCATTTCAGGTAAACCTCTTTGTGTTGCTGTCTGTGGTTTGTGTCCTCCTAAATCTCGCGGGGTTCATCCTAGGCTGCCAAGGGGCACAGTTTGTGTCCAGCGTGCCCAGGTGTGATCTGGTAAGTAGCCGAGACATCACTGTGCATCAGGCAGACCTGGACCTGTCTGCTCTTCTGGTGTGACGTGCAGCATGCATAATTGACAACTGTGTAGAAGTGAAGCCTGAAATCAGTAAAAGGAAGTGGGAAAACAAAACAAAAAGCTCCTGCTAATTATTTAACTCGATCATCAATAATTTTTGCCAAAGCAGTGATCACCCACTGTAACCCCCAGAACCATAGACATGTAGTGCATCATTAGTTAGTGAGTAGATGGGTCATGTCTCCACAGCTGATCTGTCTGCCTTTGTCTAAAGAGGAGAAATGAGTATTGCCAGGATCCAGGCCGATAATCTTTATATGAAAACTTTGTGGCCAAGTGTGTGTCAGCATTTAAGGATTTTCTGATTTCAGAGGAAAAAATATGGTACATACACCTTTTATTACGCAGGTTGCCATGGAGTCTGGGACAGCAGTCTGTAATCAAGACTTGCTTTTCGAAGCTTTTCGGATTTCAAAATTGTGCATAAGAGGTTGTGGACTTGTAGCATTCCTAATTTAAAAAATGTTTAAATTGTGGTAAAATACATATAACATAAAATTGACCATTTTAACCGTTTTAAGTGTACATGTGAGTAGCATTGTGTGCTTTTATGCTGCTGTGCACGCCATCTCCAGAACTCCTCAGCAGGCAACTCTGAAACAGCATCCTCATCTCATCCCTTCCCTGAGTACCTGGCAACCCCTATTCTACTTTCCACTTTCATGAATTCCAGTACTCTTAAGTACCTCATATAAGTTGAATAACACTGTATTTATCTTTCTACAAGTAATTTACTTACTTAGTATAATGCCCTCAAGGTGTCTCTGTGTTGCAGTGTGTGTAAGAATTCACTTCCCTTTTAAAGCTGAATAATACACCATTGTATGAGCATGTGACACATTTTGTTTATCCATTCATCCATGGATGGGCCCTTGGGTTGTTTCCATCTTTTGTCTATTGTGTACAATGCTCTATGCCCATGGGTGTATAAACATCTCTTCTCCGCCTTGCTCTCAGTTCCTTTGGGTTTATTACACAGGAGCGGAACCACTGGCTCTCTCTGAACTTTTTAAAGTCCTTCCCAGTAACATCCGTCTCCCTAAAACACAAAGCAAAAGGAATGGATTCTTTCGAAGTTGTGGTAAATCTCATCTATTTGGAACTTAGTTGTGTGGTGGTCTGATCCTCTAGCAACCAGCAGGATGCAAGCAAACAGGGCTGCCACGTTGCTGCAAAGACTGTGATGAATTTGAAGCCCCTCAGTGACACTCACGACCTTCCCAGACAGGGACATTTCCCAGGGACTCGCTGAAAACCTGCTGCTCGATCTTAGAATTCTTCACAGATTCCATAGCTTAGTAACCTTAAATTATGGGTTCACATGACTTCTAAGGCCCTATGTGCATTACCTTCATCCTACCCTTGCACTGGAGCAGCTCACACTCCCTGTAATTGAGGCAAACCCCACATGTTATTTCCTAGGATCTTGCCCTATTTTCTTATTTCTAACACTGGTATCTCTCCCTCAAGGATTCCTTTCTCCTCACCTCCATTCAAATGCTCTTAGTTTTTTAAAGCCCCATTAAAAGACTCTTTCCTTCAGGAGATGGTCCCTGATCCACAGAGAAAATAATCTTCCAGAATATTCTATCTGTATGTTTCTTAGGCACTTATCTATCCCTTTCTCTTTTGGGCTAAAGATATTTATGTGCCCGAGACTTTTTTTTCTCAGCTGGAATCTCCTGGAGGATTGTATCTAGGTCTCTTTTGTCTTGGGAGTTTCCAGTAACCCCAGACATACGCCTTTACATACAGATTGTTCCCAGAGAAAATTTTTGAACAAAGGTTGGTTTTCCAATTATTAGCCACACAGCAAATGAGAAGAGTAAAGACAGACCAGAAGTGGAAAGTAATGATATAGGGAAGGAAAAGTCAGGAAAATTGTTGCATGTGTCAGAATTTCCTTTCTTTTTAAGACTGAATAATATTATTTTACATGTCTATGACACATTCTGTTTATCCATTAATCTGTTGATAAACATTCTACCTCTTGGCTATTGTGTATAGTGCTGTGATGAACATAAGTTCATCTCAAAAATATCTTTTGGGGATCCTTTGGACTTTATACCCAGAAGTGGGTTTGCGGGATCATATGGTAATTCTCTTGGAAATAGCTTTTTTTTTTTTTTTTTTTTTGGTTCTAGGGATTGAACCCAGGGATGCTCACCATTGAGCCACCTCCACAGTCCTTTTTATATTTTATTTTGCAGTAGGGTCTTGTTAAGTTGCTTAGGGACTTGCCCAGTTGCTGAGGCTGGCCTTGAACTTGGTAATCCCCCTGTGTCTCTGCCTCCCAAGGTGCTGGGATTATAAGCCTCCATGGTGTGCTACCATGCTCAGCAGTAATTCTCTTTTTAACTTTGCAAGGAGCCTCCATACTGTTTTCCAAAGTGGCTGCACCATTTTACGTTCCTACCAACAATGTACAAGGATTCCAATTTCTCCACATTCTTACTGACACTCATTTTCTATTTTTCTAATAGTATCCATCCTATTGAGTATGATCAGGTTATATCTAATTGTAGTCCTGATTACATTTCTTTGATTCTTAGTGATATTAGCATCTTTTCATGTGTGTGTTTGCCATGTGTATTTCTTTTTGGAGAAATGTTTTTTTGCCCATTTTTTTTAGTGAGGTGATTATCATTATTTTTGTTGAGTTATGGGAATTCTTTATATATTCTACATAGTAACCCCTTATAGATAACTACTTTGTATTAAGTGTATTTTGAATTTAAAAATTGCCTCCACAAAACCAAATCTGTGATTATTTCTGATTATATAATTGTAAAAGTTTGAGCAAGTCATGGAAGTATAGACCAGAACTTAAGAATCATTAGAAATCCCAGTATTCTGGGATAGCATAGTTAACCACTTAGCTTTGTTTTATGCATCTTTTTATGCACAAAATATATATAATTTTCTATCAATGGGATCATATCATAATTATTATTTTTCATTAGGAAGATTATTTATAAATGAAGTAAGTCTTTTGGGAAAGGGAATAATTTCCTCTTCCCTTTCCTTCTTCCCCCACATCATTCACCTCCATGGTAACAGGTTGGGAAATTTCTTTTCATAAATATGATTTGGGTGGGTTTTTCATGATTTTTCAAGAATGGGATATTGCATATGCCTTGTTACAACTTTTCTTACTTAAAGATTTATCACATAAAGATGGATACAGATCTAACACCTTCTTTTACTTTTATCAAATTAGTTCTATTTTGTTGTCTGTTGGCTTGGATTTGGGCCACTGGAAACAATCAACACTATTCCATATCCCGAAGTGGGCTTTTAGTCCTGAGTGGAGTAAGCTTTCAGAACAAGGGGTTGTTCTAGCAGTGTATCTTTTCTTTTGCTTTTCTAATTTATTGTAAATTCAACCATCTTATGACTCTTTCCATTTTTTTTTAGAGTGAGGTAAAATTTACAGTGAAATGCACAGATCTTATTGTACAGTTGACTTGAGTTTTTACCCAAGTTATGTACTCATCTTGACTCCAGAACATTTCCACATCCCTAGAAAGTTCTTTGGTGTCCCTTCCAGGCAAGCTCTTCTCTCTCATAGGCAGTCACAGTTCCTATTTCTTTCACTCTAGACTAATTTTGCCGTTTCTTGAATTTTATATAAATGAAACCATATAGTGTATACCTTGTTATGTCATACTTATTTTGCTCAGCATTATATTTCTGATACTTATTCATGATCTTGTACCTTTTCTGGCAGAGCAATATTTCATTGTATGAAACTACTACAGTTCATTTTATCCATTTTCCTATTTTGATGGACATCATTTGGTTTGCAGCAAGTTTGGGGGTACTATGAACAAAGTGGCTGTGGACTTTATAGTTTTTTTTTTTTTTTTCCCACAAAAACTGATTTTATTTATTCTGAGTAGATTCTTGGGCATAGAATTGCTGGATCATGTGTCAAATGGGCTTAACATTTTAAAAATCTGCTAAACAGTTTTCCATACTAATTGTGTGAAATAAATATTTTTCTCTAAAATGGATAGCTAGTTCCTTTATTAAAGGACTTCATCTCACATTTCCCCCAGTAACTCTCCACATCTCTACCAGCAAAAGTTTCCTCTCTATTTTTCTTTTTTTTTTATTGTAGTGCTGGGGTTTAAAGGACCTCACATATTCTAAGCAAGTGCTCTACCCCTGTTCCATATCCCCATCCCTGTTTTATTTTATTTTTTATTTTGAGACATAGTCTCACTCAATTGCCAGGGCTGACCTTGAACTTGAGATCTCCCTGCCTTAGCCTTCTGAGTCCCTGAGATTATAGGTATGCACCACCACACCTCAGCTTTAATTATTTTTGCCAGTTTGAACGAGCTAAAGCGAGACTTCATAGTTACTGTAATTTAATTTGCAGTTCCCTGATTGCTGAAGGTGACATCATCTTTTTTTTTTTTTTTTTGGGTCTAGCTCTCCAGAATATTCTAGTGTGTAACTAGGGTTGAAAAACCACAGTGTTGGAGGATAATAGGAGGAAGATGGATCTGACAGAGTCAGGTAATAGTATCAAGGTTAGGTGGGTATTCATCATTTAGCATTGAGGAGACTTCTTTGAGGGTTTGAAGATCAGTGAAAAAGACTGAAGAGAAGTAAAAATGAATCTTCAGAAATAATGGGCAGAGGTGGGTTTAAAGAGGGAAGTGAAAGCATTAGATTGTTCAGGATCAGGAACAAGAAACACCAAATGCATCCTTGTCTACAGTGATTTTTGCAGAGCCTCGGGGCTTTCTTATATCCAGTGGGCTCATTAATTGGTATGCATGATTATTTTTATGATTAAATTTGCAGATGTTCTTGTTTAAAGGGATGAATTTTCCCTCATCTGGAAAGTTTTGCCATCCATCCTGGTTTACGCTAAAGATTTTGGAGTGATGTGTCTGCATATGTTCAGTGAGTCCTGAAGCCACCTGTGCAGAACACACAGACCTGCTTCCTCACTTAGCTCAACATCTTGCTTCAAGAACTGATCCTGTGGAAAGGGAGTACTTTGTAAGATGACACCTAGAATTACCCAGGGGAGAGGGAGGCTTTAGGCAAGGTCTGGAGGCTTGTTCCAAGGAGGAATAGAGAAATAGAAATCTTGTGGAGTGAGCCTGGTTCCTGGTTGGGCGGGGGGAGGGCAGGAAGGAGGCTCCTGTAACATCCTTTAGTGCTTATTTGTTATAACGGGTGTTGTTAGTGTTAACACAGGGACTGCCCATGGGTTCCCTCCTGCCTAGACTCAGCTTAGCGCAAACCTGTGAGAATGGCCAAAATAGTTTTACTTTAGAGGGTACCATCAATAGTGTTTTCTTTAGAAGACTAGTATCAATATTAGCAGCAGGATATATCTTCAAAAATTGTGAGACAGTGCTGGAAAGATTGTAATACAAATAGCCTGTGCCTCTGTGTAGGGGATTATGGATCTAGGTTTGGGGACATGGCTATGGTAAATAGTCTTCATAGACACAGCAGGAAAGATGGAGACCAGAAGGGGATGAGTTAATAGAAATTGCGGAGGCCATCAAGGTAACTGGGGTTGTCATTCCTTGCACCAGAGGCAGAATTTATATCAAGATCTGATATAATAATGCATCCCTTTCAATATAGTCTCAGGACAAAGGATCAAAAATGTTTCCGAGTCCATGGAGCTCTGGAAGAAACAAAACTAATCTGTGTGGGAAAAATTGAGAAAGCTGGTGACCTCTAGGAAGGTAGGGGCAGAGGTTGATAGAGAAGGGCACGAGGGGCTTTCTCTGGAGATGGCAATGTCCTGTATGTTGGTAAGGGTTTGGATCACATAGGTGTATTATTTCCCCAAAATTCCTCAAATGGTACACTTCAGATTCATATAATTTTTTTGTGTGTAAATTTTACCTCAAAATAAAAATAAGCTATAGTCCTTCTGCCCCCAAATATTATGCAATCTAACACAATGTTTTTCCTTAGTTTCCTAATCAGCTCAGATTATAAGGAATCAACTTTTCTCTTTTGTAAAACACTGAAATTTCTTAACTATTTCAATAAGAAGGTGCCTCCTCCATTTAGCAACTAGAATAGTGTGAATGTTAAGTCATTCTTAAGGATTCCTGAAGAATTTTGCAGCTAGTGAAATTAGAGCTGCCTAATTAATTTAGCAATTAATTAAAGAGGTAGAGCCTTTCCTTTTAGGCAAAAATAAAACCAACTTCAACAGTTCAGGCAGCAGAACAAGGGAGAATAAACCTTACCCTCAGATTATGGGTCTTATTGGCCCAAATCTGCTGTTACAAATTCCACAGCATGGACTCAAGAAAATCTTGAAAAGTAACTGAAAGTTTGCAAAGCATCTCAATAAAAATGGATGAGGTTATGCATCAATTGCCACTTCAAATAACATTTTCTGCTTGGCCAGAAAATATAGGAGAAATTTGAGAACTTTAGATTTTGTTTAACAGGTAACAACTATGGCTACTTTGAAAATGTGAACAAGAGTTCTTGCTAAGCCTACGTGGTCTACAGTAGTTTGATATACCATGTGCTTGTTTCACATACATGGTGGATTGGACTTCCCATCTTCTTGGAGTTAGACGAGACCATGTGATTTGCTTTGGCAATGAAATTATGAGTTCAAGTGATGAGTATCAATCACAAGAGGAAGCATTAAAGTAGGATTGTGAGATTCAATAAGTAAAAATATAGGATGCCCAGTTAAATTTGAATTTTGGATAAACCATTAATTTTTCGGTATAAGCATGCCTCATACAACATTTGGGACATACTCATACTTTAAAAAATTGTTGTTTTAATTCAAATTTAGTTGGGCATCCTATATTTTATCTGATGATCCTATTTTAAATGCCACTGTGTCATTTATCGTGTGCTCTCCATCTGTTCAGCATGTCATTCATGCCATGCCTTGGGGATGGTGGATGTTCCATCGATCTGAGTCCCCAGGGGAATATGACAAGCAGAGCCCCCTGCTGACCAGCTGTGAACTTGTACCATGTATGAAAAATAACTTCTGTTGGTTAAAATACTGAAATTTTGGTTTTGGTTATTACTGCAGCATAACCTTGCCTATTCTGACTGATTCAGGTAATGTCTAACATGGAATTATGCCATATCTCATTCTGTAGGATGGATGTTTTGTGGTGTAGGAGAGAGTTTTTTAGTTCATAATTAAATTATTGTTCTACCTCTTTTCCCTTAAGGTGGATTTAGGTGAAGGCAAGATTTGCTTCTGTTGTGAAGAATTTCAGCCAGCCAAATGCACAGACAAAGAAAATGCCTTGAAACTCTTTCCAGTTCAGCCTTGTAGTGCTGTGCACCTTCTCCTTAAGGTATGTTGAACATGTTCCAGCCTCACCAAGAGATATATCATTTAACCCTCAATGAAGACAAAGGTACTTGAAATGTTCCTATCCTGTCCCCCTCTCAAATAATTAAGCTGCTGATAGTAGATATGAGCAACCCCTTCGTTAGTGGCTCAGAGGCAAAATTGAGTGCAGAATCACAGATTATTGTGGTTTTTAAATTGTGAACTTCAAATTCTTGAACACAGAAAGTTGTGTATTCAAGAATTGTAAGTTAGCAAAAAAATTGGAAAGAAACCAAACTATACATATAAGTGTGCACATGCATACATAGTGTAACTTTTAGCAAAGTCTTCAAATTGCATGCTCATTGTCATTGTTTTCATACTCATTTCTTAGCAAGAATGAGTTTGGGGGCTTTGTCAGGTGCTGCCAGTCTGTCACACATGGACTAAGGAGACAGGTTAGCCAGAAAATACTGGAGAAATTCAAGTACTTATCTTGTTTAATAGGTAACAACTACAATATGCAAAAGATAATTTAATAACAGACAACAAATAGTCAAAGAGAAATACAAAACTATCTTTTGTTAGAGGATTGGATAAAAATTGTGTCCAGTGAGTGACAAAATCAGTTGATGAACCTGAATCATTGTTTGGATTATTTGCTGCCAATAGTTTTCTTTTGATCTTTGTTTTGGTTTTATTTTTTTGTTGTGAGGAGGAGTCTCTAAGCAAAGCAAGAGAACTGTTAGTAGCTGCCAGCCCTGGTTTGGTGAATGTAAAAATGGCCTGCTTTCTTTGGCTTCTACATATTTGATGGCTGAGTCACTGCCAAACTTTCTGAGCCAGGACTTAACTTGGGGAAAGCCCCACTCAGAAGCCAGGACTGTAGCAAAAGAAACTTTTGGAATTGCCTTCGCTGCTGTGCTCAGAGGAGAGAAGTCCTGTTTACACTCTGGCTTGGCCCCTGCTGTGCCTTAGTTGGGTGCCTGGAGCAGCACTGCCAATTGCTCCTGAAATAGAATCAGCGGCCACAAATTCAGCAGCTGTGCTGTCCTGGTGGGAGGCTGGGAATCACATTCCTGGGAGCACTAATTTCAGAAGATAACTTTGCTGCTCCCCTCAAAGGTGTGTTTCCAGATGGAGTTCTGGTGCTTCCTAAAAGCAATACCATCATCCTTTGGTTTTGATGGGGGATTGGATCCAGGACCCCTGAGGACACCAAAATTTGTGATGTCCTAGTCCCTTATATAAAGTAGTATAGTATTTGCATCGAACCCACACACATCCTCCTGTATACTTCAAATCATCTCTAGATTATTTACTATACCTAATACAAAGTAAGTATTATATAAACAGTTATTGTTCTGTTTAGGGAATAATGGCAAGAAAAAGTTTGTTTTTCTGAATATTTTCCATCCTCAGTTGGTTGAACCTGCAGATGTGGGACCTGAGGATAGAAAGGGCCATCTGTATTATCATACCAGGTCTTTTGAGGCAGGGATCCTCTGAGATGAGTTTTAAAAATTAAAAGATACACACTCTTGCAGGAGGGTCATAATAACAGCCAGCCTTTATTTTGGTGCCTTCTGGGAACCAGACCCAACTAAAGCTTGTCTTCTTATGAGTCTTGTCTCCCTGCAATGGTGTGCTTATTATCAAAATATGTTTGAACTGTATTGCGGCCACCTGCACTCAGTGCTCAGTGGCAACGCTGTTTTTTGTGTTCCAGAAAGTCCTCTTCGCCCTGTGTGCCTTGAACGCCCTGACCACCACTGTCTGCTTGGTGGCCGCAGCCCTGCGCTACCTGCAGATCTTCGCCACCCGGCGATCATGCATCGTAAGTCTAGTCGGTGCCTGTGTCCTTGGAGCCAACCCCTTTGCCCTTTTGTGTGACCCATTGCTTGTCTCCCCTCGCCCTTGTGCTGACTCACCTGTCGTTTAATCAGGATGAATCCCAGATGTCTGCAGAAGACGTGGAAGACCACGGACGCATTCCAGACCCAGATGACTTTGTGCCGCCTGTGCCTCCTCCTTCCTACTTTGCAACATTTTACTCCTGCACACCACGGATGAACCGCAGGTATGGGCCCTGCGTCCTACTGTGGGGTCTGCTGTTTGAAGACTGAGTCTCCAGAGGTCACAGCAAGACTCTGACTTTTCTTGGAAATATAGATCGGTAGTGTTGTTTTTCAGGGTTCTCAATTCTCATTGTCTCTTTTCCTTTCTTTTGTCTGAGAAAAACTAATGAATTGGAAGAAAAGTCAAACCTTGACCTAAAGATATACTTTTTCAATTTCAATTAGCTTCCTAGAGTAAACTGACACCCAGGGAGATAACAGCAGTAATTTGACATGATTGAAAGTCACTGTTGCCCTGGAAACGCTCCCAGTTAAACCAAATCAATGTTTCATAATAACACCATCAGCAGGTCCCAACAATCGTGAAATTCTTCCCAGCCATTAAGAAAAGATTAATTATTAATTTCATCACCCTAGTTTAGGAAAATAGACACCTTATTTTCTTTTTCAAATTCCAGCTGAGAAATTGACCATCTTTTTTCAAATCTCTGGAATTACCATTTGTAGAATGAAATGCCACATGTGTTTGGTTGTTAGAGACTTCTAGAAATGAACCTTTTAAGAGAATGACTTCATTTATTCATTCAGCAAACATACAATAAATTCTTGGCTGCTTGCTCATTGCTGTATTGGGTTATTAAAATTCAAAATGAGTTAGACCTAATTCCTCCCCTCCAATCAAGAAGCTCATGCCTAGGTCATTAGAATGTGTGTTGGAAGGATCACAGTAGTAATCAAAAGAGATAGTTGGGGTGCACAGAGAAGGTCTGCCCAACACCGAAGAGTGAGGTGGGTCAGTGAGGAATGGCTTCCTGGAAGAAGTGACCTTAAGCTGAGTTTAAACAATAAGCAAACTTATACTTAAACCCCCCAAGAAAACTCTCTGAATTGTGCAGAAAGATAGTGTCTTCAGCTTGTTATCCTGAGGGCCATGCATTTAAACTTTTGAATCTCTGTAGTACATGTAAAGTTAGCAAACCATTTTGGTGCCAGGCTTGTGGTTTTTGGAAAAACATTTTCTAAAATTCAGGGCAGCAACTATATGTGACTTTTCGAAAGGTCCCACCAGGCACTGTTAATGCTCTTCCTGACCTTGAACCTAGAAGATCCTGAACCCCCTCACTGCTCTGTCCGGGCAGAGGCAGCAGTGATCACAAGCTGGAGAGGGTGGACAGATGGCTTGGGTCAGCCATGGGACAGCTCAGCTTCTCTTTGAGGAGTAGCTACTGACATTTCTAAACCTCAGGGGCCAAGGTAGCTTCCATATTCTTGCAGAAAATGAACCAAGACATACAGCTGCTGGAACTATAGCAATAAAACACTGATTCTTTGGATGCCACTGGACATATTTGCTAAAACCATAGCCTGGTCTCAGGATGTCTATAGAGGGCACACTGGAGGACAGAGAAAATAACTGTTGCTTCATCGTTAGGAAGAGAGATGCCTACTTCAGTAAGAATCCTGGCTCTCTGAGCTTGCGGGTGAGCACTTGATTGACCTCAGAGGAGGCAACAGACAGATTTGATTTCCTGCAGTGGCAGAAAGGGAGAGTGACTCATGTGCTTCAGGAGTTGTACTGTCCAACTCATGTCCTGCAGTCTCCCCACCTTGCTTTCTCCTCTTTCCTTTCTCTTCTCTGCTCCACCATCTTGATGCTTGTCAGTGTGAATTTCAACACACTGGGTGGTTTTATATTTATTCTTCTGAGTCTCAAGACAGCCTCTGGTCAAGTCCAAGTTGGAAGAAGACTGACATACTTCTCACCAAGGACTTTACCATTCAGAACTATCCAGAAAGTGGTGGGGAAGTGGGGGTTGGTGGACTCAAGCAAAATTCCCTTATGAGGAAGAAGACCCACCCAGTCTGGAATATATGCCTGAAGTTCTAGATCAAATCACCAGTGGGCAAACACCCTCATTTTCTGCATTTTTACAATATCAGAGTGCAGTGCACGTTTCCATTTAAAATGACTGAACTTATTTATATTTAGATACTTATTCTGTCAAAGGTATTTTTAAATTTGACCGAATCTGCTAGATTCACAGTGTAAATCAACTTTATAGACACTAGCTGTTCAGCCTCAGTTGATGATTCTTCTAGCAGGTGGGCAAGGATATGCAGGAATATTTTTGTCCATATTTCCACAACCAGGTATGTCAAGAGTTTTTGCACCATAGAGACCATCCATTTCCTGTAAGGTATTAAGCCCTCTCAGAAGAGGTTTATTTATTTAACTTCTATAAATACAACCACTTCAGGCTTTGGCATCTCCTTGAGAAAGGGCTTCTCAAGTTACTGTCATAAACAGAAGTCTGATTGCAGTCGAGGCTTCTGTCCAAAGATGGCTATCTGCTTTGTGAATTGATTTGTAAGTAGAGGAGGGAGCTGTGTACCCCTACTCTACTACTCTAGGCTGTCCCCCACTCTCAGAAGTTGGCTCCTGCCAGGAATCAAAAAGGCAGCTGTAGTTCTGCCACCATGTGCCCAGTAACAGCTTTCCTGTGAACAGTTGAAGATCATCCCTTGGTCAAAGATGCCTTGGTTGCAGCATCAACCTGGGGTGAGTCACCGAGGCCTAGTTGTAGTATAGAGTAGAACATGTTTCATGTGATCTGTTTGAGTGACCTCTTCATCTTCAGGTCCATGAGCACAAACCAATGACAGTTTCCTAGAGACTTCATGATGAATGTGAAAGAGCCCCGTCTCTGAACCATGAACTTGTCTCTTGCTACTTCTGAGCCTCAGTTTCCTCATTCACTTGTGTTGTCACACAGCTGCTGGGAGGGCAGTTAAGAGATAATGTATATAAAACAACTTTCTTAAAACAAAAGCTTAGACCACTTTTCTTAGTCTGTATGTGCTGCCATAATAGAGTAACACACCCTGGCAATTTATAAAGAATAGACATTTATTCTTACAGTTATAGAAGAACTGTATCAAGATCAGGGTGCTCACAGGTTTGATCTCTGGTTTCAAGATGGTGCCCTGTTGCTGTGTCCTCCAGAGAGAAGGAACATTGTGTCCTTAATGCAGAAGAGCAAAAGAGAACCTACTCCTGCAAGCCCTTTTTATTGCAGCATTAATCTATTCATGAAAGCTCTGCTCTCAGGAGCTAAACAACTCTCCAGAGGCTCTGCCTCCCAACACTGTTGTATTGGGGATTAAGTTTCCAACACGTGAATTTGGGGGGGAACACATTCAGGCCATGCCAGTAATGTTCTACTGTTACCATTTGTGAGGTTTAAAATGTTCTCAGTATGTGTCCTACTCTTAAGAAACATTGAGCTCTTAATCTTATCTGGCAGCAGTTTTCTAAAGACCTTCATTCTTAATAAAAATTTGATTAACTTTCCCAGATAGAGCAGGGCTTTAATCTCAACCACCGTCCATTTCCTTTGGCAGTGGTGCTTAATCCTGGCTGTACATTGAAATCACCCAGGAGCACTGTACACAGACGGGAACCTGAGTGTACCACAGACCATCAGAGCAGTTTCTACAGGCAAGGCCTGGGCCATTCTTGATTGTAGAACTTCCTGAACTGATTCCAGTCCATCACTAGGGTTGAGTCACAAGGGAGTACAGCAAAAACAACCTGCCAGTGTATGGCAACTTGACCCCATTATTTACCCATGGCAAGTAAAATAAAAAGTTGCTTGATAGGAAAGGAACTTTCCTTCTGCATCAACTCTGTAGTATCTACCATCAAAAAGGGCTTTTGTAGTCATTGTAGTAACCACCGAGGAAGTCATTCATTTTGTGTTCAAGTTAGATAAACTCTATCTGCTCTTCCCTCCAGATTTCCTTCTGAAGAGATTCTGCAGTAGTTTAGGGTCTAAAATGGAAGCCTATTCTTCTGACCTCTTGACCCTCAGCAAGCCCCTTCCTCTCTGAACATGTAGGTACCACTGGGTTGGAAATGTCAAAGAAAGACCATCAGAGCTGAAAAATAGGCAAGCAAAGCTGGGGGCAGTAAATTCCTAGGCAGAGGACATGGCAGCTCTCTGCATACGCCATTTGCTGAGGGGGAAAAAGCTGGAAGGATGGCTCATGGGGTTATGCTAAGGAGGACTGAGAATGTCCCTCTAGGGGGTCCATAGGTCCAGTTGATTAAAACAACTGTGTAGTTCCTTGTCAGGAAAGAGTCTCTAGTTAGATCCAGGAAGTGGCTCAGCATTTATATGGTTCTTACAGAACTTCAGCTGGAGAGGGGAGTTGGCATGAGACCTGTTCACAAGTCCTTTTCTGAGGGAGAACATCTCTTTCAGGATGACTTTGCCAGGACCCTCTCAGCCCTCCCAGGCCAGGGCCCTTTATGCTGGGGCCTCTGTTCAGGTATGGATGGACAGATGTAAAGGAAAGAGGGGGCACTCTCCCATTTCTCGTTCTTCCAAATCCCAGCATTTCATGAGTTTTATTGTGAGGAAAAAAGAATATCACATCTTTTGACACTCCCCTCTCCCACCCTTCTACCAATCACATTTTGTGAATGGGCACAAGAAATAAATGGAACAATTTTAAATCCAGAGAGTCCTTCTCCCTTAAAAGCAGTCCCCTGCATGTAACTAGCTCAGAATCTATCTTTTCATTATCTCTTTTTGTTTTTTCCCCTTTTCTATTCCAAGAGCAGACAATGAACTTTGGCTATTATCTTTTTTTTTTCCTATTCTCTAATAATCCATAATCAGAGCATAGGTTTTCTGTCTTTTTTGTGTATTTTATAGTAATTATTTTAAAATTTACATTCTTCATTATCAAGGTTTCTTCCCCCCTACCCCTAGTGAAATTTTCTACAAACAATGGGCAAGAAATCTCATGGGTTTTTATTTTTTTATTTTGCTGTTGATGATTCTTTACCAATGGGGCAAGACAAACAAAATACCCCATTATTGAGGCAGCATTCAAGAGGAAAAAGCATTTACCTTTATTTGGGTGGGAGGAAGGCAATTGGGAAAGAAAGTCTGTAGTTCAGTAATTTTGAAATGATTAAGTGTGGGGGTCATAACACTTTCATGGGTAAATGTTGGGAATGGAAATAACTAAAGAATCCTTAGCCATCCTCACTTAAAGAGCAGAGGTGGGAGAGGATGAGGAAGAACAGAGAGGAAAGAGTGAAGGCCTGCAGGACTGAGGAAGGGAAGGGCTTCAAAGGAGAAATTAAACCAAGAGAACAGCAGCTGCCATTTTCATTAAGTTCACAGGATACGTAGTACATTTGTCTTCTGCAATCCACCTTCTCTCAATCCACACCGTTTTGGCTAAATGTGAGAGCCTTTAAATACTCCTTTCTTGAAATCTTGAGTTCGTTATAGCTTTGTTGTCATTGTTGTTAGTATTCATGATACAAATGGACCAAGACCTTTCGCCAACTTGCCATGGTCCCTCCCTCCCTCCCCCAGTCCCTGGCAGCCACTCATCTGTTTTCTGTCTCCATGGATCATTGTTTGCTTTTTGACTTAAAAGCGTGATGGTGTTGCATTTTATGTGTTGTCACTTGCTAAGGAGCTCTGGGAGCTCCATCAGAGAGCAGTGCGGATTGACCTCCCTCTCCTGGACTCCTAGGGGGAAACGAGTGCTTTTCCCCACAGTCTAGAGACAGAGGTCAATGTCCAGGAGTTGCTGCAGACTGAGGCCCAGTCTGTAGAACACGCTTCCTGATGCCAAGATGCTCTTCCTAGGATGGTTGGTCCCGACATCATTCCACTGCCACATATCTATGGAGCTCGAATCAAAGGTGTGGAAGTGTTCTGTCCCCTGGATCCCCCACCTCCATATGAAGCTGTGGTGAGCCAGATGGACCAGGAACAGGTACTGTCCAGAGTGTCTCTCTTTTATACATTGGCTGCAAGCAGGGATCATGGTACTCTCAGGAAACAACAGGGAGAGTGTCCTGCACATCATTTTAATAGTTCAGTGGGGTCCCCCATGAGCAGTGAGTGGAACATCAACAAAATAATCCTCTCTTTTCCTGTGATGCAGGGATCGTCATTCCAAATACCAGAAGGATCAGAAGCGGCTGCAAGCCCTTTGGAACCAGTTTGCACACAAGTGACTCAAGGTAATAGATACAGTCTCACTGCCCAAAGTCATGATTCAGTAGATTAAAACATGGTAGAATAACGTGTGTCTCTTGCTTTGTTTGAGGTCAGGTATTCTTGGAGAAAATGGTTCAGTCTATATGCTTCTTTCCAGGTGCAAAAATATTATCAACTATTAGAATTTGTAAGTAGGAGATAATTGTGAGAAGAAAAAAAAAAAAGGTATCCTTAGAATCTTTTCTGAATAATCAGGACTATTTCCAGGAACCTGTGAAATAGATTAAAGTTTAATTTGACCTTCCGCTCTTTTCTATCTATTATTTTCTTTCTTGTATTAAAATAAACTGGAGTCCGTTGAAGGAATAAAGATTTCATTTATTGCAGGGTGGTTTGCTGTGGGATTATACTGTGTCATTTATAACCTAGGGCCTGCTCATGCTGCCTTAACATCTAGTGAATTCTGACTTTCAGACCTATGGTAAATACTAGAGTCAGTTCGCATTTATCCTTGTAATTTAATGATATCATTGTTATAGCTTCTCTCTTTGGGGAGGTTTTAAATGACCCAGAGAATTGTCCACTAGGACAAAATTGCAAATGGTAATAAATAATGAATCAACTTTTAGCTATTTTAGATGGAGGTAATTTTTCAACAGTACCATTTGGAATGGGTTTCTGTTTACCTTCTTTGTATGTGTGTGTGTGTGTGTGTGTTAAGCATGTACTTTACTACTGAATTACACTCCCAACCCCACCATCCATCTGAAGTAGAATTAGAAATTAATATTTGGTTACCCTAAATATGTTTGTAATTATTTCACTAAAAAATATTTTCCAAACTCCAAATCAGATTTCCAAATGATGTGCTTTTATTTCCTGAGCAGAGTGGTTTTACTGATTTATTTAGTGACCACTGGCTCCTTAACTGGCCCATGGGGGAATTTCACAGCCCCAGGCGAACTCTGAATTACACAGATGTGCCCTCTGCCAGGCTTTGGTCTGTAGCCCATGGGACGGCCCCTCACCTCTGCAGGTAGTTCCTTCCATGGAAGTAAACTCATTCTGAACATTCAGAAATGATAAAATGTCTTGGAGCTTTTCAGAGCTGCATCAGGATTCTTCAGTGGAGAAGATTCTAAGTACCTTCAGGGAAAAAAAAAAAAATGACATTTTGGCATGCATTCTTTATTTTGCTCTTGGGCTTAACATTTTTTTGTTTGTGGAGTGGTTTGGAGAAGAGAGGCAGATTTTCCCATACAGCTAAGAAATAAAAACTCACTGGGCCAGCAGCCTAAGTAAATGTTGTTAACTGTGTCACTGTTGCCCTGGCAGGTTTGGGCTCACAGGTGTTTCCTGCCCAACATTTTCAAGGCTATAGATGGTGAAATAATTTTTTTTTCTATTTAAAAAAATCAGGTGGGGACATTTCTAACGCACCTGGAGAAGAAAGCACACCCACAGTAACTCCCAGCTTGCATCCAGAGCATCCCTCAAGAAACTGGAGAGCCCTCCCACCTCTAAGGACAAGATCAAAGAGTGACCCTGTCCTTCACCATTCCGAGGAGAGAGGTGATGTCATCCCCCAAGCTCTTTGCAGATCACTGTGCTTATTTGCCTAAAGATGCCAGGTGAAGCAGGTGATTCTGGCCAGCCCAGGGACCTGCAGTTTAAGTGGGATCTGGAAGGAGATTAAGAGGTTGTGAGGAAATACGTATTCTATATTCACACTAGGAATATACATTTGACACTTCTTTTAAGGCTGGAAGAATTTGTGTTTTAAGTCATTGGCATCAAACGCATTTTGTTGCATATGACACTGGTTCTACAAAAAAATACACAAACCTAGTTCTGTTTTCTAGTTGCTTACAATTCTGTGGAAATAAGTCATAGGGGTATATTGTTTTTACCCCCTCTTCTATAATTAAACATTTGTTATCTTTTCTACTGTGTGTGAGTAGATTGAATTGAAATCTAACCTTGTTTTAAGAACTTTGGATAGAGTGAAACATACTCCCACACTTAATCTCCCTTTCCATTTTGAAGTTTGCTTGTATAGAGGTGTTATTTGAATCATTTTAAAATTTTTAAAAAGTGGATCTTTTTGTGAATATATGAACACATAGACATCTCCAAATAGCTTACCACTGCAGAAAAAAAATTTAAAAGTGTAGAGGTAAAGAAATAAAATTAAAATGTGTCATTTCATCAGCAGGAACTTCTTCTTGGGAACAATTCTAGTAGTTGGTCTTTGTTCTTCTCAAACTCTGTGCAAATTAAACTCTGGAAACCTTCTGACCCAACTCTCTCTCAGCTCCTGTCTGAGCCCTTGCAGTCTCTGTTCTGTCCTTCTGACAGCGCGTGTTGTTTGCCACAGCTCTGGACTGACCAAGTGGGAGCCACAGAAAACACTCTTCTTGTCTCTGCAGCAGCTTCAGAGCAGGAGGAAGCCCTGTTGCCTGGGCCTGAGGGTACCTCTGCAACCCAGCAGGCTGGGCAGCGTGGCCCCTGATTCCAAGACCTGCCTCCACTGCGGGTCTCCTGTCCCTACCTGGCAAGCTGAGGACTCAAGCTGGCTACCTGCAGGCTTCCATGAGAACTCAGCTGTTTGCACTGCTAAGGGAGATTTTTCTGGAACCCCTTCCCATTCTGCAGCCCTGAGAGGATGACATGTGATTACCCATTGGATGGCTTCATTGGGAAAGGCACCATGTCACTTTCACACAAACTAGTGTAGTCTCTGACTGTCCTCACACATGAATGTCTTTATTGTGTGTTTCTAGAAGACTTGTGCTCTCTGTAACATGTAAATGGCAGCCTGGGAGGATGATCTGTAGCCCTAGTTTAGAACTTCTCATGTCTACTTTTCTTTAGAGGAAAGGAAATGTTGCCTTCTTCTCCTTTGCTTCCTGTCTTCGTCAAATACTAAATATCAGGTCTTCACAGACTGAAGTTGCCAGTTTTGTGTACACTGAAGGCTGCTGGCTAGCTTTTGGACACATGGAGACCAGACTTTGGTTTCACCTCACATGCTTCACAGTGCAATAGCATTCTGCTGGTCTTTACATCCTTGCTGATGTAGGTAGCCATGGAAATTAGAACCTCTAAGGAATTTCCCAGGCCCTTTTCTTGATTTTCAGAATGATGTGTAATTTTTTTGCACCTAATTTTCTGTAATAGCCATATAGATCTACCTCATAGCCATGGTGTGAACATCGGTAATAGAAGTCAGTACAATGCCCTTGAGGATGTTTAGGACAAAGGTACAGTCAAAGTAAACACAGCATTATATTCATTGCACAAGTCTTGTTTCTCTTCAGTCCCTTCTTCTCTTTCAGCGACTCCTCCATCCTCCCTGCTTGGAACATTCATTCATTGGTCAACCATGTTTTTCTGCTTGGCTCATCCATTCCATCTATCTGCCATGCCCCATGAAACTTGCTGCACTATGGGTTCCATTCTGGATTCTGTTCTCTGTCATCTGTCTTTACCTTGGGGTTTGTGTTTCATGTGACATAGTTGAATGTCTTGGGACATGTCCAGTTAGAAATGCACTTCAGGGAATAGGCTTGTGCCATAGTTGTCCCCACCCCCTTTTCCTCCTCTAAGATGAAAAGCAAGATGTGCATGGCTGTTGGCATTTGTCAGATGCTTTCTGCACTAAGTTCTGTGGCCCATGTTCAAAGCGGCTTGGCCAGTGAGCACATGTTGTTTATCTGCCCACAGCCACGCCAGTGCTCAGCTGTGAAGCCGCGACACAGACAGACAGGAGGCTGGATCTGGCTGCAGTGACTCTACGAAGAGGCTTGAGACCAAGAGCATCAAGATGCCGACCGCGGTCTTTGATAGACTATAGGTCTTACATAGATACCAAGCTGCTGGTGGCCAGGTTCCTGGAGCAGTCCTCCTGCAGTATGACCCCAGATATCCATGAACTTGTAGAAAACATTAAATCTGTTTTGAAGTCCGACGAGGAGCACATGGAGGAAGCTATCACAAGTGCCAGTTTCCTGGAACAGGTAGTTTTATTATTGATATTGGGCATGGATCTGATAACTGGTTTCCACAGCAACTTGAATAGCTCTCCAATTTTCAGTCCAAGGCAGAGTAGGTTCCGGCCACTGTCTCCAGGGACCTGGGGCTAGGAGGTCAGGGGATGGGGAGAGAGGAAGCCAGAGAGGCTTCCTTCTAGATTTGGTAACTTTTCCATGGTTCTTTTGGCCAAAGGAAAGAGAACCCAGTTTTCTGGGACATGGAAGCATGCCTAGAAAAAGCAAAGGATACAGATAGTATCCTTTAACATTTGAGTTCCTGAACTCATGATTTCCTTTGATATGGCATGTTTTCTTGACCCTTTGAAAATGGTGACCTAGGTGGATCTTAATATTGGCAAGATTCTGAGAGCTGTTCACATTCTCATAAATTGCTTGGCAAGATAAATAAGCTGATAGGACTTAAAGGAATAAACACTTTTTCCTTCCCATAGTTTGAAAAGTTAAAGGTAGTCTTCTAAGTGGGAGTCATTCAGGGAAATGGTAAAATTGGGCATGCACATGATCCTTCTGGATCTCAGTTTTCTCATACAGTGAAGGATTTGGCTAGGTGGTCTCTACCATCAGACCTCTGAATTAGTGGAATTTCCATCTGATAAGTTTCTCTCCAGCCTTTGAAAAACTGTTAACTTTCAGGTGTTTACTCTGTTGCTACGGGTCAGTGCAGTGACACTTGGTGTGACCTGGCTTGGTGCCTTTAAATACTTGGAGCATTAAATACCAAACAAATACTCTTCAAGTTGGATTGGCACAATTCTCAGGGTAATTACCAGTTCCAGGATTCTAGGGAAAATTTTAAGGTAGTTTAAATACACTCTCTTCTTGCTCTCCTTTCTGTTCCTCCCTTCCACTTGCTGGCCTCTTATTGAAACCGGAAGCCAGATTCTCTCCTAGTTCCTCAGGGGACCCAGGGAAGAAGAGCAATCTGTAGTCTGATTGCTTCTAGGAAGAGGTACTTCAGACCCTATTGTGGTTTGCTCTGTAAAAAGGTGTTCAGTCAATGGTTCTGGGTTAGGTTCCATTGAGTAGCCTTTGTAGGGGAGACAGTTACATCCTGGAGACCCTGACCTACTTCAGTTGTCATTCTCTGCTCCCTTCATTCAGTCCAGCCCCAGTGGCCTAATAAACAGGAACATTTGGAAGTACTTTTCAAAGACCACCAAGCTCTGATGTTGGGAAAGAGTTGGAGCACCTTTCAGACTTCTTCGGAATCTTGCTCCCTGAGAAATAGCTCTGGAGAAAAAGAACAGGCACTTACAGTTGTACAGGTGCAGTAGTTACAAATGTTTGCTAGATCCTTGAGTCCCAGACTGGTTAAAAGTTCAAGTACTGAGATTGTTGTGACTGACTCTGGGCCATCTGCAGGGACCTTCCAGGATTGGATCCCCAGAAGTCATAATGCCACAACCCTCCCCAGACAGGAGGCAAGGACAGCAGAAGGATACACAGACTCAACCCCACCTTGCACACTTTCACTTTCTTTATCCTCACTAGAATTCGTGTTGAGATCCATTTTAATTCCCCCCAATATCAAAAAACACTTCTCCTAACTTACCACGTAACATAGTCAAATTTAATGAAGGTTAGAATTTTCTTCTTAATCAGGAGACAAGAGTGACAAGAGTGTTAGCAAAATGTAATATCCCATCTTTGAGGAACTAAACTTTTAATGACCTTGTCTGCTCAGAATGGTATAAACGAAGCAAAGTCCTCTGGATGGTTATTACACAATGCTAGGTGGAGGCTCCCGAGTTTCCCCAACATGCTGCCATTATCACAGGTCATATGGACAAATCTGTGAAATTCTCCAAAATTATTTTAACAAGACCTCCCTCCTCTTTCAATCCGAATTAGGGATCTCCCATATTTTTGCCATCTTTAGAGTAACTGATGTTATTATGTGTTTAAATACCTTGCAAAACAGATCTAGCAGAACCATTCTTAAACAGTTTTTTCAAATAAATTGACCTCATTTTTATTGTGTTTGTTGAAGGGTTGTCAGATCCATCTGAAGCATTATTGGTCCTAGTTGACATTTTTAAAACTCATTATCTGACCAGTGGGTGTCAAATTTTCAAGTACACTGGTGTCACCTGTGTTCTTGTTAAAAACACCTATGCTCAAGTTCCCCTCCAGACTGTCAGAATTGGTGGCATGTGGGCATTCATGTTTCTAGCACCTTCCATGCCCCACAAGCTCTCAGGTAATGAGAATCACTGGCTTAGACTGTAGAGAAGTTGGAGAAAACAGATGAGAAGAACGTTAAATATAAAGAAAGAAATCACAATTGACCAATCGCGTGTGGTGGGTCTACAGTTGAAACAATAGAATGTTTGGAGAATTTCTTAGGAACTTAGGAAAGAGCCAGTATATTAAAAGTATCTCTGGAATTCCAAGGGAAAATACCCTTTTTTTTTATTTTTGGAAGCAATTAAAAACCTAGAGAGAGGAGGGTGGGGAAGAAGTTTAAAAGAAGGAAGATCTCACAAAAATAGAAGGGAGACCAACAGAGTAGAGGAATGGATAAAGAGGGAGGGCAGGGGAAGTATTGGGGAATAAAATCTACCAAATATGCTTTGTCTCTGTGTGAATATACCACAAGGAATGTAAATATATAAATATAATGCACCAATTGAAATAATAATTGAAGGGAGTAGTAGAGTATAGTAAGCAAATGGGGGAGGGAGGAAGGGAAGGAAAGGGAAGGTGCTGGGCAATAAGATGATCAAATTATATGCATGTACGAATATGGCATAATGAGTCCCACTATTATGTATAATTTGCAATGCACCAATAAAAAAATTTTGGGGGTGGGTACTAGGGATGGAACTCAGGGGCACTGGACAACTGAGCCACATTCCCAGCCCTGTTTTGTATTTTATTGAGAGACAGGGTCTCACTGAGTTGCTTAGCGCCTTGGTGTTGCTGAGGCTGGCTTTGAACTCATGACCCTCCTGTCTCGGCCTCCTGAGCCGCTGGGATTCCAGGAGTGCACCAACACCATTTTTTTTTTTTTTTTTAATTGGTTACCAATAAAAAATTAAAAAAAAAAAAACAAAAAAAAACGGATGGTTACAGAAGACAGGTCAGTGGGCCTCATCTGGCGAAGCTTAGCCTCTCCTCACACTCTCCTTATTCTCTCAAAGATAATGGCTCCACCGCAGCCCAGCACTTCCAGGGCCCACGCGTTGCCCTCGAGGAGACAGCCTGGCCTGCTGCACCTGCGTAGCTGTGGTGACCTGAGCACCTTCGTCCCGGCAGGGAGGCCAAGAGTAGAGAGGAGACCTCCAAGAGCAGAGGCCGAGCGGCCACACAGCCTTATCGGTGTCGTCCGGGAGACTGTCCTGTGAATGGAGGAAGATAGAAGACCGCTCCTGGGGGAAGGATCCACCTTTTCTCTGTGCTTGTACCGGCGGGGAGTTGGGGTCCCCCTCTGTGAACTCCTCAGAGGGAAGCACTCTGGAGAACGTGTGTTCCTGCTCCTTTGTGCTGCGGGGGGGCACGCCAGGGTGAACAGATAGGTTTTGCCAGGCCCCCTGGGGTTTGGATGTAGGAGTTGGAGGGGAAGGCGAAGGGCTGTCTCCTTCCTCTGCTGGGTCTCACAGCATTCCTGAGGGTCACATGCCCTGGCGGGGGCAGCAACTGGGGTGCAGATTCTTTGCCCACCTCACCCTTCATGTCTCTCCTCGTTGCCAAGTTCTTTGCCTCGTTGGAAGGACAGGGCTTCGGGACTGCTATTTTTAACTGCCTGCGGCCTTTCACTGCTCAGTGAGAGAGGAATTGGCAGGAGACACAGTGATTAACCCCCATGTGACTGCAATCCTCAAGCCTCTTTTTAGGTTACCCTCAAATCACGCTCTCTTTAGGAAAAACAGGAAAATGTAAGTGGTACCTTTTAATGAAAGACATTTAGAGGGAGAATTATTGTTGATTCCATTTATTCATGCTTGCAAAACTAGAGCACCTAAGGCAGAATGAGAATAAAAACGTTTACTTTGGACCCGCAGGCTTGGTGTGCAGTGTTTGTGTATGCTCAGGTGGCAGGGCCTTACCTTACGGAGGAGTTGGAGTTGGAGTCTTGGTGGTCAGGTCCCACAGGCAGGCCACCAAACCAGTTTAATCTCCAAAGCACCTAAACCTCAAGGATGATGCGTCCTTCATTGACTCTGCTGGCCCCGGCTGAGTGGCTTCAAGGCACTGTGTTCTAAGAGTCATGAACACTAATGTAATTACAGGCTGGGAATTAGTTTGAGGAAGGAAGGGGTGCTCAGGGAGGGCTACTTTGAGGAAATGGCACTTGAGCTGGATCCTGGAGGGTTCCAGGCAAAAGGAGAGGCCAAGAGTCCTAGAGGTGACCACCAACCTGAGTCAGGGAGAGGTGGACAGGAGAATTGCAGACCATGTTCTGTGCTCACAGTGAGAGACCATGGAAGAGTTTGCAGCAGAATGACAGACCTAATTGTGTTTTCAAAGGATCACTGTGCCACAGGGTGAAAAGTGTAGGTCAGGTATGTAAGGAAGTGAAGGAGGAGGAAGTAGGGATTGGGGGCTCTTTGGTAAATGAAATACTAGTTCTGCAGAGCACTGCCCAAGCACCAAGCACTATGCTAAGGGTTTAACTTATGTTCTTGTTTTGTGCTTAACACAGCCTGTGTGGTGGGGCCTATTATTGACCCCATTTTATAGATGAGGAAAGTGAGTTTCTGGGACTTGAGATCAAGTTCATGCAGAAGCTGACCTTTTACTCTCAAGCCACCCAGCTCCAGACACTATTCCATGCCTCAGCTTCTCAAATCATGATAGTTTTGCATTTCATGGTTCTCTGAGAGTGGTTAAGACTTCCTGCTTGGCTCACCAGGCTCTCACAACCCATGGCCAAGTGGAAATTGAGGTGGGGTCAGGAGGCAGAGAAAAAAAGAAGGGAAGAACTATTGGGAAGTGCTGCGCTGGGGTGAAAAGTGGATGTGGAGACCTCTGGAAATGCGGAAGAGATGGAGTGTCCTGAACAGGCTGAGTCTGGCACGCCCTTCTTGGGGTGAGCTGTGTCCGAGGGAGAGGTACAGGAGCCTCCCAGAGGGACATTTTCTCTGTCCTTACCACCCTTCAGCTCATCCCTAAGCTGGCATGTGGTTGTTCTATTTCTAATTCCTTGTTGCTGGCACCAAGACTGTTCACTGGAGACTGGCCCACTGCTCTGGGGCAAGCCTCTAACTTCTCTGAGGGTCTCTGCTGGTGTCACAAACTGCTACCTCGCCCCTGCTCCCTGGACACTCCGAAAACTGCCCGTAGCTGGGTCTGGCCACTTCCTGCCACGTAACTGCTGATTTCTCCCAGCCTGGTTTATCCCAGGTGAGCACCTGTTGCTTCCTCACTGTGACTGGTGAGAGAAGGGGCTGGCCACACTGCATTACCTCACTTGTGGCCAGGCCTCTCTCTCTTAAAAAAAAAAAAGTTTAAGTGGTCAATGAACCTTTATTTTATTTTATTTATATGTGGTGCTGAGAATCGAATCCTGTGCCTCACACTTGCTAGGAAAGCACTCCACCACTGAGCCACGCCCCCAGCCCCTCTTACTTTTTTGACCTCGCTTTTTTGCCCTTCTGGGATGGTGTTTTGTTTTTCTACCTGCAACTCTTTCCACCTCTTCAGAAGCCCTTGCTGGTCAACTCCAGCCACCACTACAGGCCCCACAATGTGCCTGGACGGTTCAGGCTAGACAGGTGGGTGCTGCAAATGTACATACTTTCTGGCTCTGGCTTTGGGGAATAGTCAGAGGTAGTCTCAGTCATCCTGAGGATAGGGAAGTGGCCAGCAACACCTGGAAGAGGAAAGGAGGACAGAAAGCCTGAGGATATGACTTAGATGGATTCCAGGAGGAAATGGGGTCTGTGTCAGCCTCACAGAATTGACCCTGCAGCCCGAGAAACATTCCATGTAAATCAGGGCCTGAAGTTATTAGCAAGGTCAGAAAACTGACTTTGTCTTGCTTCCCTGACTTTTAAAATTATTCAAGTAGTGTAGGAGTGTACAAAACTTTACAACATAAAATATATTACAATGCAATATTTTATATGTTTACCTTGGGGGTGGAATGTAGCAGTCACATGATTCATCTCCCTAATGGTTTGTCTGGGTGGTAAATGAATAAGTAGTCTCATAGGCATCAGTGACAGGACTTGTTCACAGGTCAGCCAAATATAGATAGGGAAGGCTGTTTTGGGTATGGAATACCTTATAGTCCAGAAGTGGCAAGGAAGCATTTCAAATGTGGTATTGGAACTATACCAGAGGGATAATTGATTAGCATAGAGATGTCTAAATAAGTTTTTACTGGTGAAATAAATTATATTCCAGAAATGCAGTTTTTGCCTCTGTTCCAGTGAAGGGTAAGAATCTGGTCCCCACTTGAGGAGTTCACGAGATAGACCAGGACATGGATTGCTTCTTCAGAATGTCATGACCTCTGCCTCAGTCTTCCCCAGTCTGCTGTGTGTCTATATGTCAAAGGCCAGAGAGCAGGACCTTCCCAAATTTTCTTACTGTTTTCTGTAGACTCCTCGTGATTGTCTGGCTGCCAGAGTTGCCCCAAAGCTGCTTTCCCTGGAATGTCACACCTGATGGTGAGCTGTGGGGGAGGGGCCAGGGCCCCCACTTGACTGGGCTGCTCACATTTACCAAAGCACCTCATTGGCTGAAGACCTCATGGGCTAGGTCTGGTCACTCTAATTCCTCAATTTGCAGATGAGGCAACTGAGGTGCAGCTCTAAGAGTGGAGCAGAGGCAGGAGACCAGCACTTCCAGTCCTGGACCAGCAGAGCAACTTGGACTGTTTGGGATGAAAGAACAGTTCTTTTCCTTCAATCTCGCACGCACCAAGAACTTTTGTTTTGTAAATTGTAGTGAACTGACTTAACAGGAAAATTAAGTAACTGTAATAAAAAAGACATAAAAATAAAACCCTCCTCTTTTTAAACAGGTGTTATTTTTAGAGCGACTTTAGGCACACAGGAAAATGGAGTGCAAGGTGGAGATTTTCCATATGCTCCCTCCCCACTACACACTCACAGCCTCCCCCATTACCAACATCCCCCACCAGAGGAACATTTGTCACAACTGACGAACCTACCTGGAGTCATCATCATCACCCAAGGTCCATAGTGTATGAGAGTCCTCGTTTGGTGTTGTATATTCTAGGGATGAAAATATAATGATGTGTCCCCCATTGTAGTATCACACGGATTAGTTTCACACCCTCTGACTGTTCACACCTCCATCTCTCCCAACCCCTGGAAACTGCTCATCTTTTCACTGTGTCCACGATTTTGCCTTTTCCAGAATGTCCTGTAGAGATTGTAATCTGTAGTCTTTTCAGAAGCTTTCTCTCTCTCTCTCTCTTTTTTGTTCTATTTAGTTATACATGGCAGCAGACTGCATTTTGATTCATTGTACACAAATGGGGTACAACTTTTCATTTCTTTGGTTGTGCACAATGTAGAGTCACACCATTCGTGTAATCATACATGTACATAGGGTAATGATGTTTGTCTTTCCTTCCCTGTTCCCTCCCCCTCCCCTCTTTTCCCTCTACACAGTCCAACAGGATGTGGGGGAAAAGGCATTCTCAGATATTGCTGGTGGGATTACAAATTGGTGCAGCCACTCTGGAAAGCAGTGTGGAGATTCCTCAGAAAACTTGGAATGGACTCACCATTTGACCCAGCTGTACCACTCCTCAGTTTATACCAAAATGACTTAAAATCAGAATACTACAGTGACATAGTCACATCAATGTTTATAGCAGCTCAGTTCACAATAGCTAGATTGTGGAACCAACCTAGATGCACTTTAATAGATGAATGGATAAAGAAACTGTGGTAATGGAATATTACTCAGAGACTTTCTTCCCTTAGTAATATACACTTAAATTTCCTCCATGTCTTTTCATAGCTTAAGAATTCAGGACTGGGGAGATAGCTCAGCTGGTAGAGTGCTTGCCTCGAAAGCACAAGGCCCTGAGTTCGATCCCCAAACCACAAAAAAAAAAAAAAAAAAAAAAAAAAAAGAATTCAATCCCTTTATAAAAATTATTAGATTTGATAATTGTAAAAATATTCAAAACTCTTACCCTCCTTTTCTGAACTTAATCTGGTCTCTGGCCTACACTGGGTAAGTGCTGGTCTGGGTGCCTACCAGTCTGAGTCTGCCAGTTTCCTTGGAGCCTTTTCTGTGTGGTAGGGTCTGGGGACATTGATGAAGAGAAGTGGTAGACACTCTTCCCTTTGCACCCCATCTCTGAGGCTGCTTGTTAGTTGAAGCTCCTCCCCACACTGCCAAAGTCCAAGGCTCCTGTGACTCCCTCAGGGTTAGGAAGAACTGGCAGAGGAAGAGGGAGATGCTGCCAGGCCTCCCCACCCAGTGGAGAAGAATTCTGGAAACTGAACAAAGGAGTCCATCTCCACCTCCCCCTAGGCCTCTGTAGGATGCAGAAGAGAACAATGAAGGGGTTGAGGGAGAGGGACCCAACAAGACCATCTTTGTTTGTAGGGTGTTCCTCCATGCAGCCTCTGCCAGGCAAGCCAAGCCTGGGGCCAGAAGTCACCACATTTCTTCCATGTATCTCCCTCTTTCATTCAACAGGTATTTATTGAGCTCTGGAATCCTGGGCAGTGGGCCAGGAGCTGAGGAGAGAAAACTGAGCAAGAAGAGAGAGAGAAAAAAGAACAAGCAAGTCATAAATGCAAAATTACCTTCCTCTTGGCTATGATGAACAGCCCCAGGCCCCTACAGGGAAGAGCAACCAAGATAGATTGACTTTGGAGACCAGAGACTTAGGCCTGATTATCAGAAGACTGGTAGGATGGGACCTCTTTGATTATGAAACAGGTCCTGGTGCCTATAGACCTGGGCTTTTGGTAGCAAGTGGTTCACCATCTGGAGAATTCTTAAGAAAAACTATTTGTCACACTTGTTAAATACAGTAAGGAAGACTTTATTCAGAAGGGACTACTGCAAGGGGAGATCTAACCCTGAATACAACAAGGACAAATGGATACTTAGAGCAGAACAGGGATGGGGTCAGAGGATAGGGAAAGTGCTATGAGGAAATATCAGGGGTAAGACCCTGGTAGAACCACTTAATAGAATCCTCTCTGTAGGCAGGGTGGAGAATGAAGAATTTATTTGGATATAAAGGATGGGGGATTTCTAGCCAAAACTGGACTAAGAAGGTCAAGGACAAGGGAACCTCTTGCCAAATCATCCTTGCCTCAGGCTCATCCCTGCCTTAACCGGATGCTTTTTTTTTTTTTTTTTTTTGGTTTGTTTGTTTTTTATTCCCAAAACTGGCAGGATCTCTTGTGTTTTGACCTAACAAGGGAGCAAGAGCCAAAATCCAGGATGAATCATTATTCCTTTCTCACCAGGTACCTGTAGATATAGGTCCCGGGTCTGTGGAGGCTTTTCCAGTGTCTTTTATATACTGTGTGCATATTTTAATACTAAAGTAGTATTTCAGTGGAAGCAGAGAAGAATTCCAAACAAGCAGGGAAGAATTCCAAACAAGGAGAGTCATTTGAATTATTCTGCTATTAGTGAGTTGTCTCTCCTACTACTCCTGCATCTGTCTGGAGAAGACAAGCAGGTCTTCAATAATAATCACAAACACAGTATCAGAGGCATTAGGCATGGAGGCGTGCCTCCTCATTTTGCAGATAAGGAGTCCAACATCCAGTGAGGGAAACCAATTTACTTAAAATTGTAAAATCTGCAAATGTCAGAATGGCTTCTGTCATATTAGATTTCTTATTCTTCCCTGGAGTCTAAGGCATGAAATAGATGCATAGAATGAGGCATAAAAACACACCACAGGAACTCCTAAGGATCCAAAACATTAGCACAAGGTATTACTTACAAAGAGTCATAATGACTAGCATTTATTGTGAACCCTTCCAGGGCTGTCTTAATAACTTAGCTCAAGTAATCTTCATAGTCATCTTGACAATTCTTTATCAGTTCTTATGACTATACTTACTTTCTCTTGTCTTATTGCATTGACTGACATCTCTAATACAATGTGGAAGAGTAGTGGAAGTAGTGAACATCCTTGCCTTGTTCCTAATCTTAGAGGAAATGCCTTGGATGCTTCCCCATTAAATAAGATGTTGAGAACAGAGGTATATATACTTTATCCTATTAAGATAGTGTAGGACCCCCAAAAAGGAGACCCCATCTCTGTCCCACAGATCGACGGCCACCCCAATCAACCGCAGGAGGCGTCACTTGATGCAAACCACAAGAGGCTTTTATTCCAGCACGCTGGGACCCAACTCGTGGCTCATGCAGGAGTCGAGGAGTCGAGTCCCTACCAGAAAATCTTACAAGTTTATAAAGGCAGAAACCACACATCAGGAGGGGGTCGCACATGAAAGGGAAAAAAAGGGGAAAAAAAAAGGAAAAAGGGGAACAAAGCCTCAGGGAAATTCCAAAGGGGGTCTGAGTTGGCTGATAACATACAACATGTTTCACAATGTTTTACAACAGGGCGTAGATTCTGGTCAATAGTTTCTGGTAATCTTACTGTCTGAGCACTATCTGGCTATCTGGCTCAATTTACTCTTTTACTCTCTGTTTGGGGCTGTTTCCTGGAACAGCTTTAAGGGCTTTGTTCCCATTACTGGGAGGGAGACCTTAGGGAGTTGAGATAAAACAGCTTAAAAAAATGTCCTTTCTTTCAATAGTATCCTCAGTTTTTGAGGGTTTTTTCTCCCTTTATGAAGGAGAATTGAATTTTGTCAAAGGCTTTCTCAACATATATGGAAATAATCATGATTTTTCCCTTCTTAGGTTTGTTATCATGGACTCTGATTTTCATAGATTACTGGTAGTAAACTAACCTTGGATTATTGGGTATATTCCATTAACTCATGATGCACTATTTTCTTAACATGATGTTGGATTTGTTTTGCTAATATTTTACTTAGAAGTTTTATAATATAATTGATACTCATCTCTTTATTTCTTTATTCTGTATCTGATTTAGGCATCAGTTCATAAAATGAATTCCTTTTCTGTACTCTGAAATATAGAGCATTTGGTTATCTGGTCTTTGAGGGTGTGGTACAATTTCTTGTTTTGGTGCTTTTGTGTGTGAATTGTTTCTTTTATGGAATTTCCATATTCCTTTTATGGAATTTGGTCTATTTGAACTTTCTAATTCTAATGGCATTTTTTTATTAAAAAATGGTTTCTTATTTTTTCTTGATCAAGCTGACAAATAGTTGGCTTAGTGTATATATATACACACATATATAAAAACTAGATTCTGATTTATTAATTATGTGTACTGTTTATTCTCTTTCTCATTAATGTCTGCTTCTCTTTATTTTGTATGTGTGTGTATGCTTTTTTTTTTTTTGTTTGTTCTTTTAAAGTTATTATTTCTTTTTTTTTTTCTTTGTGATGCTGGATATTGAACCTAGGATCTTTAGTAGACAAACACTCTACCACTAAGCTACATTCCCAGTCATCTTTTTCTTTTTGTAGTGTTATGAGTTGTAAGTTTATTTTATTTTCATTGCTAAAAATGTTTAGTACAAAAGGTTTTCTTATCACTGCTTGAACTGCATCCCATAGAATCTCATATATTTTCAGTGAGATTAGGACCACTCTTGGAGAAAAAGAATACTGAATTAGCAATACAAAATTACATTCAGGGTCTTGGAAGGGGAGATCTCTCCCTACTACTGTGAACCCAACAAAATTCAAGTATCATGGCTCCTTATTTCCATGGGCCTTACTTGCAGTCACTGTTGTGCATGAGTAAGTCTTGGGAATTTACATTGAGTTTTAGGTAGGAGGTCAGTATTGTTGAAACAGACAGTAGTAAGGGGAAACCTGACACCATCAGTAGCAAGAAGAAGGAAATAGAGAATGACCTTCAATGGGGCATATATCTTGGCACTTGGCAAACCTTATCTTAATAATCTTTATATTCAGTGCCTGATGGTTGTGCTATTACCATTTGTAAATGATCAAAAGAAATTTCTAAATGTTAAGAATGTTCTTCAGATCACACAGTTGGTGAGTGCTGTGTTTTGAATGGCCCCACCAAAACCCATCTTGAAATTTAATCCCCATTACATGGTATTAAGAGGTTGGAAACTCAATCTGTGGTATTTGAAATGAGGCTATGAGGATGGGGCTCCCATGTTTGTAGTGGTGGCTTTATAAAAAGGGGGAGCGAGACCTGAGCTAGCGTGCTTGCTCCATTTCACCGTGTGAGGCCCTGGGCTACTTGAGATACTGAAGGGAGTCCCATCAGCATGAAGGCCCTCACCAGGTGCCTCCTTTACCTTGGATTTCTAGAACCATGACCTAAATAAACCTTTATTCTTTACAAATTATCCCATTTGTGGTATTTGGTTATAGCAATAGAAAATGGAGGAAGACCATGAGCTTGAGGCGGGGGCCGGGGAAGTGACAAAAAGGCAGTCAGTGTAGGCAATGAATGATTGGGTCAGAAAGATGGGGGCTGATTCAGGAGGAGACAACACATTAATACCTTCAGGATACGTCCCCCTCCTCCACCTGTTGCCAAGGTGACCTGCCTCCAGGGGACGATTGTTCCTCCCTGTAAGGAGTTGTTAATGAGTGAATGCCCCTGGGCTGCTCCCTTCCTTTCCCATGAGGATTGCTCCCCCTTTGGCCCACCTAGTCAGGTACACAGGATGCAGGGAGGAGAGAGGCAGGGCGGGGGAGGAGAGAGCATGAGAACAAAGGATATCTAAAATGTATAAAAGGGGCCGGACACCCCACTTCTTAGGACACCCAGCTCTGGGGCCCCTTCTCTGCAGAGAAGTCTATTTCTGTTCTATCTTTTAAATAAAACTTGCGTTCTACCTTTGCCTTGGCGTTTCTCAGGTGTTTGATCTTCAACATCTGGGGAAAGGGGACTTGCCCCTGATTGATTCTCATCACTGGCACCAAGCTTCCATCCAGAACAGTCCAAAGCTGAAGCCCGTGTTCTTTATACTGTCGGTGCTCAGAAAGGTCTGGCCTCAGGGCTCCTCACATCCTCCCTTGCAGTCATCAAGTTGAGGAACATGAGCTCCGCAGAGCTACCTGGAGAGATGAGCCCTAGCAGTGCAGGAAGACTTCCTGTGGGGAGTGGGATGCTGACCGTAGTAGTCCTCTATTACTGTGCAGCCAATTCTCCTCAAACATTTGTTGTGCCATAGGCTCTGAGGGTCAGGAATCTAGGAGCCACTTAGCTGGCTGCTTCTGGCTCAGGGTTTCCCATGAGATTGCTTTCAAGTGGTCAGCTGGCGCTGAACCATCTGCTTCCAAACTCACTTGCATGGTTGTGGACAGGCCTCCAGCTGCCCACTCGAGGCTTTAGTTGGGCACCATGTGGGTCTCTTAAATGCACCGCAGCGACACTTGCTGTGTATGTAGACTCCTCAGGAGTCTCTGTGTGCATTGATCAAAGCACATGCAGTGGCTGCCCGCCCAGAGCTTGCATTTGAGTGGGAGGAGCCAGACAATGAATGAAAAGAGAATTAAAATAAGAGCAATGGCTGCACACTTAGCTAAAGTGTATTCAAGGATAGGAGATGACAGGCATTGCTTCTTCAGGCGTCTGACCACATTACACATTGGGTTCTTCTGCAAAGTCCTCTCTGAGGAGGTGGCATCCCAGCCCAAGTGCCAGGGTAAGCCACATGGAGACCAGGGGTGCATCCAGGGCAAAGGCCCAAGGTGGGGTATTCTGGGTGTGTGATCAGGGATGTCGTGGTTGGAATGAAGTGAATAAGGGAACGATGGGTAGGAAATGAGATCCGAGAGGTAGCCAGGGCCTGAACAGACCCAGACACTCTCAGGTCCTTAGGTTTTCATCATCTGGAAGGTTTCTCGCAGCGAGGAGTGGTGATTTGATTTCAGCGTGCTCCTGGGTCCTTTGCAGCTGCTGAATAAGGGTTGGGGAGACGAGGAGGACCAGTTGGGAGGTTGCTGCAATGACCCAGGTCAAGAAGGTGATGGCTGGTTCTAAAGGGGACATGGTGACACGGTCAGACTCCCGTGCCTGCCGTGATTGTTGTGTCCAGGAGGTGGTGCTGCTGACACATGATAAGCAGGTTTCTGTGGCTTTTCCAAGTTTCTGGCCAGTTAGTGACCATTCTCTTCCCAAAGGCTGGTGTTACACGAGTGTGCCAGGCACTCTGGTGTAATGGGTCAGGAAGCAAGCACACCAACATGGTGCTCACCCACATGGCACTCACAGAGCAGCAGGGAAGAGAGAGGATGCATTGCCGTTTAAGGGAAATGCTGTAAAAAGTACTAGGGGCCACACAAAGCAGCAAGCCATGTGCTCTGGGAGAGGACTCACAGGAAGGGATGTGGTATCAGGCATCACAGGCACCGGATGTAGTCAAGGAGACGGAAAAGCTATATTTGGAGGACAGTCTGTGTCAGGACAGGAGCTAGGGTGGGGCAAAAGTTAGAAGCAGGCTTGCCAAGTCCCTGGAATACCATGCTAATGCCATTGAGCTTCATCCTGGAGACACAGGAAGAGGCCCCGGGGAGCCCAGTGTCAGGGTCTGAATGGAAAACACAGGATATAAGGCCTGTTTTTGTAGTGCTGTTGTTAACACCATTAAAAAGGTTTAGGGTTTAATAACGAAGATCTCAACTGCAACCCAAGTTAAAATGGCAAGAAGGAAAAAAAAAAAAAAAAAAAAATCAAAACACACCTGATATTCAGCAAGAGAAATAAAGCATTTTGCATTAAAAATTTTTAGGGCTGAGAATATAGCTCAGTGGTAGAGAACTTGCTTGGCATATTGAGGCCCTGAGCTCCATCCTCAGCACTGCAGGAGAAAAAAAAAGAAAAAAGAAAACCAATTTTGATTGTGTATTAGATAGCATAATACATTACATTTTTTTCCCCAAAGAATTCTTAATGATGAGGACATAGTTTACAATATAATGTTACACGAAAGAGGCAGGATATAGAAATGGAATCCACACAATCTGAAAGGAAAAAGGCCCAAGGATCACAGTGATTCTCTGCAGGAATTGAGGTGATAGGTGATTATCTTTCCCTTTTTTTCAACTTTTCTAGATGTTTGAAAAATTTTGCATGAATATGCATTAAATTTGTAATGCATATTCATGTGAAATTTAAAATAAGGGTCTCCTGAATTTGATCAGGAAGTTTCCTTTAAGGGCCTGCTTTAGAGTAGGAGATTAAATAATTTGGAAGCAGAATGAGCAGAATGTGTTCTCTGACTGAATATGGAAAAAAAGAGAGGCAAAGGTCAAAGGTAACATAAGTGTCACCCTTTGGTCCCTTCTCAATGCAGCAGCAATCCTGTTAAAACAAAAGCTACATCCTGTTCCTCCTCTGCTCAGCACCCTACCATGGTCCCATTTCACTTGAGGCGGAAGCAAACCAGTATCCTTAGAGTCACTTCAAAGCATCACGTAGAATTTTCCACCCTGCCCTGGGTTATCTCTCCTTTTCCGGTTTCCTTTCCTCTGCCTCCCTGGCTTCCTCACTATTCCTGGAACAGGTCAATATGTTCCTGCATTTGACCCTCCGGGCTCAGAAGGCTTTTCCACCTCTGTTTGTCTTGCCCTCTCACCTCCCTCAAATCTATACTAAAGTGCTCCTTCTCGAGGCCTTTCTTGGTCGCCCTCTCTAAAATGCAACACTCTGGAACTTCTTTATCTACTTATTTTTCTCCTTAGCACACATCATGAGCTAATAAAGCTATATATTTTACTTGATAACTTTATTTCCTCCCCTTGAATGTAAATTGCAGAAGGGCAGGGATTTTCTCTGTTTTGTGCTCTGCCTTCTCCCCAGCTTCTAAAACAGAATTAACACTGCTTGTTGACTGACCAAAAGACCATCACTGAAGTAAAGAACCCGAACACTCCATTTATCCCCCAAAGACCTTCAGATTTCCACCACTTATTAAAAGGTATTAAATGGCTAGTCTTCTTTTAATAGTTAGCTCTTTTAGGACAAAGTTAAGATTCCATTTCAAAGACTTCTCTTTCCACCTTATTTATTTATTTCATTGTGGGTGGGCTTCTTTGTCTTCAGGAACAGACTCTCTTTGTGGTTTAGAGATTGGGGAGTGGCAGTGAGTCGTGGGGCAGGGAGGAGGATGGGGTCCCTGGGGCTGATGGCTGGGAGGGCCATTTGATCTCGCAGGTGGAGGTGCAGTCCTTGGTGGAGGTGCAGTCCTTGGAGTGCCAGGGCCGGCGCTGTACCCAGCTGTGGCATGCAGCCAGAAGTATGTGGGACTACTGTTCACATGGCCATGTGCTTTTTTTGCAGCAGCTTGTGACCTTGACCTTGTGATCATGGCATTGATTGTGGTTTGGGTTTTGATTCAGGGAAGCATAGGCCTAAGGGTGCACAGACCATTTTCCCATCTGGGGGCTGCTGGGCGTCCTTAGTCCGTATCCACTTAAGGCAGCTCTGGGCCAATGTCGACACCCCTGCAACCTGTTGGCAGCTCCCCAGGCAGCTGTGCCTTGCTTCTGATGCAGAATGGAGTCTTGGGTGTCCCAGATCAAGAGAAAAACCACCCTCACAGCAGATAGGATGGGACCTCCAGAACCCAGTGGGAGTCACTGTGCTGAAGAGGGGCTTCTAGAATGTGCGATGGGGTTCACAGAATACCCACTTATGTCCCAGGGCTCCTGCCTGGTATTCCATCTCTGCCTAAGTAATTTTATCACAGTAGTAATTTGAGGAGCAAAGCGATAGAAAGGGCAGGTTTCATTCCAATCCCATCCCTCAGCCAGGATAGATAAATACACCAAGACCTTGAGCAAGCCCAGAGGAATGAATCTGGACCCTGCTGTTTCTTGGACTCATTTCCCTCTAGCACCAGAATCCTGGGGTCTATTGAACTATTGCTGCACTCCCCTCTGGCCCACCAGGTGGCTGTAGAGGACCACATAATGGGTCAGTGAGGGGGCTGGATTGGAGTTTGTCAGGAGAGCCAGGGGCAGGGAGATGCCTGGTCCACCTCCATACAGAGCAACCCCCAGCATTCCTACAGGTGCCCCAGGCTAGGATGTTGGCCACCCAAGCTGTTCCAAAGTAACTGTGACTGACACCCACAGAGCAATGACCAGGGTCCTCGCATCCTCAGTCTATGCACGGGGTGCACCAACTCAGAAGCTGAAGGAGGACTGAGGGCTGAGAAGGTAACTTGGCAATTCATGGCACAGAATGATTTTGCAATCAACCAGAGCTCACCAAAGAAGTTTGGTGAAAAAGAATAAAATAAAATAGAGAGGCAGGACCTGGTCCAGCCTGGACTACACCGACCCCACAATCTGACTCTAGGCCACTTTTCTGCCAAATTGGACTTACTGTGTTCCTCGTGGCCAAAAGCATCTGATTCCTTGCTCCCTATTCCCAGGTATCTGCTCTTGTGTCTCCTAGCCCTTCTGCCTCCCAACCCCTGTCCTCAAATTTTGTGCTGTTCGCAATGTAATGGCTCTAAAAAGGAAACTTCTAGATTCAATCCATATTATTAACATTGTCTCCACCCCATTCTTAAGCCTAGAAGATCAACAAACCAATATGTGGAGCCTGATTTATAGTTTCTAACTGGGGTCTGTGGTATAAGTACTCCCATTACCCATTTCAATCTGCCAGTGTGATGTCACTGAACTGTGACTTAAAAGCACAGGACATCATCCTGTCATTCTGCCACGCAGATGCCAGGACCTAAAGAGCAGGGATTAGTAGTAAAATAATTAGAAAGTGATGAGTCTGATCGATGTATTAGGTTTGTTTTTAATAGGTTTCATTTCATTTTTAAGAATGATGGTTCAACAAGAAAATTCCCAAAAACTTAACCACTGATTCTCTCGGATGAAGAAAGTGCTGACTCCAACATGCGGGTGGCTGGAAATCCCTCTGCCAGGCACACTCCTGACCCCAGGGTGAGGCCTCCAGGGCACAATCAAGTGGCATGGTCGTTTTCTCAAGATCTGTGGCCCCAGAGTCACTGAGGCCAGGGTAGGGGGCTGTTATCACCAAGGTTCTTCCTCCATGGTGTGCTCAGGAATGCGGGGTTGGTCCTGGACAGCAGGGAAGGGCTGGGTTTGGGGATGTGTGAGAGGAAGTCTCTCTGTGGCCCTGCCCTAGGAGCTGAGTTTATTTCCTCCTGGCTTTCTGTTCTGAAGTGACTTGTGGGCTGTGCTTACCGGCTAGAATTCAACCCCTCACCTGCAGGACAGCAGAATCCCAGACTCGAGTCTGGGCCCCTCTACATAGCAGCTGTGTCCTTGGGTTAAGTCTCCTCCTGAGGTTCTGAGCCTTACTTTCCTTAGCAGAATGAGGATGATGTAGCTGAGTGCTAGGAGGACCCAGGTGTGCACAGGAACAGAGGGGTGAGCACATGGCTGTTCCTCCCACTCCCAAGCCTTAGGGACTCAAGTATCTGGCATCACAGTTCTTGACAGCAAACTTCATGTGGCGAAGTTCTTACCTTTGTAGACCCCCTAAAATAAGGAATGACTTCATCTTACACAATTCAAGAGTGGGGGTGACTCCATAAGAGTTGGAGGGGAACCAAGTGGAAGCAACCTTCCCAAAGCACTTTGTGATTAGGCCCAGACTGAGCTGTTCCCCCCTCACCTGCACCCCTTTCTCTATCTATTTGGGTTTGACCACCTCGAGTGGGATGTGGTAAGAACTGGCTGTAGGGAGCTGACAAAGAAGCTTGGATTAGGCTGGGTCCCTGGATCCAGTAGGGTTGGCTACTATAAAGAAAAGCTGAGAGAGCAAGCAGGAACTAGAAGCCATGAGGACAGTGTGGGATTCAGTCTTTCACCCTCACCTCCCACCTCAGTGGGGACCTGCAGGAGTTGGTCACCTGGCCTGGGATTCACAGCATCTGAAGGAGGGTCTGGAGTGCTCTGGTGGGCAGTGCTGACCAGCAGAGCAGTGATAGTTTGTGCAAACTGCATCAACACCTGGCATCCCATGGGTCTGTAGGGCACATTGGCAGAAGCTTCATTTCTGCCTTCCAGATCTCACTACTTATCCTGTGGCCAACCCTAATTTGGAATCACACAGGGAGTTAATTCTAGAAGATAATGTTCTAGCTCCTAAGTTGACTTGGACCACCGCTATACCCTATGCTTCCACAGAACCAAGTACTTGTGGCTCCCTCACCATGCTGTTCCAGGCCTTGACACGTGGAATGTTCTCCTCGGCCACACGACACGAACTGACAAACTCCTACACCGTCTTCAAAGCCCTGCAGAGATCTCACCTCCTCAGAGAAGAGTTCCCTTGCATCTTCTGTACCTTATGTCTTAACATGTATAAGTTGTGGATAAATGCTTCAAGGTGGACTCCAGTGCTCAGAACAACCGAGGCAAGCTGTGCCACATTGTATAGATGAAAAATTAGTGGCTCACAGTAGTGTAGAAATTTGCCAAGGTGACACACACAGGTAGCAAAGCTGTAATTGAACCTGCTGTTCATGACTCTTCCAATTATAAACCATGGTGACTGGAAAACAGCAAGACAGATCCCCCTACCCGAAGAAACTGGTTCATGAAGGAGAAAGAGGCAATTGAGGTAGTTAAGTAGCTGGTGAACTGTGCTGAGATGCCAATGGCAGCAGCATGTGGTGTGGTCTCTGGAGGGGGCGTCCAGGTAGAGCTGGGCTGGCTTCCCACCTTACACCCCCTCCCTAATGGTACCTCCAACCCTGCAGCCTCCAGGGACGGGTGGGATGCAGCAGTCATCTGTGCTGTTCGCTACCCACTTTCGCAAAGGCTTTGGGGCTGGAGGGAGGACAGTGCGGCGGCAACGCGCTGGGCCTGTCTCCAGGGCTCCTGGCCTGGCCAATGGGAAGATGATAAGTCTGTCTGTCAGCCGCTGGGATCACACCAAGGGGCATTAGCCCGGTAGCCAACAAGTGAGGTTCTAGCTGCCCACTCACTGTAACCTCAGGTGAGTCCTACCTCTTTTTGGCACTCTAGTTTCCTTATGTGGAAAAGAGGGGACCTGAACCGGTAGTTAAGACTCCGCGTTCCCTGGATCGCACCCGGGAGATTTGAATTAATAGGGTGTGGCGGTTTTCACATTATTCCACCAGAGGGCGCCACATCCAGCTTTTGGTTTCTGAGGGGTGGTTTGGCCCTGAGAGCGCAAAAGAGGGTGTCTGGACTCAGGTGGAACCAATAAGAGGGTGTGTGTGTGTGTGTGTGTGTGTGTGTGTGTGTGTGTGTGTGTGTGTGTGTGTGTGTGTGTGTGTGTGTGTGTGTGTGTGTGTGTGTGTGACCTATAAGAGGGTGTGTGTGTGTGTGTGTGTGTGTGTGAGAGAGAGAGAGAGAGAGAGAGAGAGAGACACCACAGTTCTTACACACACCTGCATCTACCAACACGACCCTCAGTCTCTCTTTTCTTAGACATCCACAGGGCCCTTCCTCATATCTTAGTAAGGCCTTTTCAAACCAACCTGCATAAAATCACCAAACTCATTTCATGATTTAGTTTTTTAAAAAATTGTGGTAAACAATACAGTAACACAAATTTAACACCTTAGCATTTCTCCTCCTCCTCCTCCTCCTCCTCCTCCTCCTCCTTCTTTTTCTGTGTTGGGGATTGAACCCACACACACTTGGTAAGTTCGCTTATGCCATTGAGATGCACCCCAGCCTCACCTTAGCTGTTTTTAAGGGAACAGTGTAAAATACATTCCCACTGTTGTGCAACCAATCTTTGGAGGTCTTTTATAAAATCTTGCAAAACGGAACCTCTGTACACATTAAATAACAACTCCCTATTCTTTCCTCCTCCCAGCCCCAGGCAAACACCATTCTGTTGTCTGTCTCTATGAATTTGACTACTACTCTGGGCATCTTACGTAAAGGCAATCAGAGTATCTGTCTTGTTAGGACTGGTTTATTTCACTCAGTATAATGTCCTTAGGGTAAGGTTCACCCATGTTGTAGCTTGTTTTAGAATTATCTAAGGCTGAATAATAATTGATTGAATGTTCATCCTTCCATCCACTGATGGATACTTGGATCACTTCCACCTTTTGGTTGTTGTGAGTTATGCTGGTGTGAATATGGGTGTATAAATATCTATTTGATTCTCTTCCATATTTTATTTTTCTGCATGACCCTTAACACCATCCAACTTCCCCCACTACCCCAACTAGAGATGCAAATAATTTCTGGGGTTTTTTGGGGGGTGGGGAAGATAACCCTAATGTTTAAAATTGTACTGCCTTAAAGGACTTTCACCAGTTTTATTTCTAACCTAGCAATTTTATTCTAACCTTCCTTTTTAAATGCCTATAAATACGTGGTTTCCAAAATGTTCTTTGAACCAGTTTTACCATCTTACCTGTTTTGCCATTAATGAGTTAATAAATCTTTGATATGTGTTCATTCTATGTTTGTATGAGTCATATATTTAACTTTTAAAAAAGTATGCACAGAAAAAAAAAATTATGCACAGAGGGGCTGGGCCTGTAGCTCAGTAAATAGAGCACTTGCCTAGCACATGTGAGGCACTGGGTTTGATCCTCAGTACCACATATAAATAAATAAATAAATAAATTAATTAATTAAAGGTATTGTGACCATCTACAACTAAAAATATGTTTTTTAAAAAACTTTGCATAGACATTCCAAAAGTTTATCCTGGGAGCATAAAACTGCCTTTGTGGGATGAAATTCAGTACACCATAGTTCATAGAGCTCTGTAGGTCAGCTGGGTCTTCAGGTAATCCGGGGCCGCTGGTACTGACTCCAGCATATGCTCTTTATAGTTAGGGGGCTTCCTGAGTTGTGGTTCATACTTAGGTACTCTGGGAGGGATCTGAAAATTCTGGGAAAGTTTTGTGGCCCTGGACCTGATGGGTCCTGGGAGGGCCCAGTGTGGAGAGGTGGCATGTCTGCATCAGTACAGTGATGGCCAGTACTGTTCAGCTCCCCTGTAAGTCAGGGACATTCTGAGAACTTCTTGTACAGTCTCTTACTCTCACCCAGGCTCCATGAGATAGTCACGAGTTTGCAATTGAAAAGCAAGCTCAGTGAGTTTAAGTAACTCTGAAGCTCATGGTTTACGCAAAAATTTTAGAAGAAAGACAAAATGAAGTGGTTCTGTGTGCATCAGGAGGGTTGAGTGGATTTTTCCTCTAGTTCTGCAATTTCAGCTAAGTTGGAGGCTGACAGGTGAGAGCAGGACGTGATGTCTGTGGTGGTGGCATACTCTTGCATGGGGACAGATGCCACCTACCTGGGACCGTGGTCTCCCTCAGGGACAGACACCTCTCCACAGGGCTTGCTGAGAGAGACAACTCAAGAATAGGCTTTCCCAGCGCCCGCCTCTCCTGCCCTCATCCTGATGATAAAGAGGGTGATTGAAGGGCATTGTTGCTTGAGGAAGTTCGGAATTCAGGAAAGGAGCTGTTTACTCCCCTCTCCTCCCTGTGAGGTAAGGAAAGAGATATTTCTCTTATACCAAAAGTGCAGAGGCCTCTATCAGCCTCCCTCCTCTACCCTAAACTGGGCCCTGGCAACCATCTGAGGAACTGGCCCAGTGGAGGGCTCAGTATCACTGTTGGAAGCAGAGGGAGCAGAGGGCTCATGGGATGGCTGGGTGAGGGGTCAAGGATGGACTCCCCTTTCCTCTGAGGGGTGAAGAAGATGGCTACCGCAGGAGCTCACTGGCTGTGAGACTCCAAGACACAGCCTGGGTTGAAAGGGCACACCCTTTGGAGGACTGTGGCCTAAGGGACCAGTGGAAGATGTCTCTAGAGCTTGAGGGGCCCCTAACACCTGAGGGCTGCCCACTACTCGTCTTGTGGAACCCCTGTGAAATAGGTCAGCAGAAAGAGCCAGTCAAGAGGAGGACTTCGACCTTCCCAAGGGCGAGTACTAATGCAGGTGTCCTCCAACCACCACTGACCCTTGAAGGATGCAAAGAAGTGGGTAGAGGGAAAGCTGCAAGCAAAGGCTCCTCCTCCAGTGCCAAGAACCCTCATAAGAAGAGCCCAAACCTATCCCGAGGACAGGGGTGTGGGCCACATTGGTTGACCAGGAGGTGGAGGGGCGCACCTGATGAGAACCGGGAGGGAGGGTCTCTTTTTAAGAGACCAAACTGTGTCCTGCCATGTCCATCAGCAGATGCTGGGGAGGGCAGGGCTTCTAGCACAACTGGAGCCATTGGAAAAGTAAGCATAGTCCTTGAGCCCCCAGGGAACCCGCTGTCCCTCAGCTCCTCCATCTACACTGTGGATAATAGCACCCACCTTCTAGAGGCATTATGGGAGTTAACGAAGTCAATCCATCCACAGTGCTCCGAAGAGGGCCTGGCACCATGGAAGATGCTCTAAGGACCAGCTGTTTGCCATTCTCCAGGTGTGACCGTCAACGCATCAGGGACTGCTTCACACTTGAGTCAGTCATCAATGTCTCTGAGGGACACATTTTGCTTTCTGTGAGTGGGGGAGGGGGAGAAGGGGCCTTGCTAAGACTTGGATATGGTCTGTCTGCAAAGGTGGAAGCTGGGAAATGACTAGAAATATGGTCCCAGGTGCAGCAGGTAAGCCTTCAAGAGGTGAGCCTGTGGAAGGTGATTAGGCCATGGGCTCCACCTTCAAGAAACAATCAATACTCTCGTGGGATGGCGTGGGTCTCACAGGAATGAGTCGGGTCTGGCCAGACCAGTTTGTTAAAGAGAGGCCACGCTGCGGGCTTTGCCCCTTCTGCCCTCTGATGATTCCCTGGCTGCTTCTCGGCCATGTTGAGACGCAGCCAGAGGCTCTTGCCAGGATGCAGGTGCAATGCCATTTGAACCCTCCAGCCACCAGAATCGTGAGTCAAATCGACCTCTTTACTTTTTGTTGTTATTCTTGGGTATTTTCAGAATTAAAAAAAAAATTGTCAGAGAAATTGTATATATTTATGGGTTACCAGATGATGCTTTAGTACATGTCCACTGATAAAAATTCTCAGATGTTCTGAATTTAATTATGAAGGGCTAGAGGATGAGAGGAGGAGAGAAGAGGAAGAGGTGAATCAGTAACAAGCCACAGGCTGGAAACAACAGAAGGCTGATTTACATCTCTGTGTAAAAACCTTCTGTTAACACCTTAACACAAATCCCATGGCAGCTGACCACAGGGCCTCAGTCCCTGTAAACTTTCCAGATTGTTACCCCAATGACTCCAGAAGCAATAATTACTTCTGCTTACTTCTTGGTCTACCCGCAGCCCAAGTACCTTGTCCCTCGCCCCCTTGGCGTCACCCTGCCCCTCTTATCTATAACTGATGAAGATTAGGGTGCTTTCCTTCCCCAATATTTACAAAAATGCTCTTGGTTCTGAGCCCTATGGACATTTTGCAACTGCTACCCAGCTCTGCTGCTAGAAGTTGGGAGGATGCATCCCAGGACCTGGTCCTTTCCTTTTCTGGCTAGCATCTTTGCTCCATAAGCCCTTTTGTCTCAGAGATCATTGGGTCTCAAGAGTTTAACATTACATTGCATAATGTTCAAGTGTGGCTAAATGTCTCTCTCTCTTTAAACATTTATCAGTTATTTCTAGTGAAAACATTCAAAATTCCTTCTAGATTTTCAAAAAACACAGTGCATCATCATTATCCGTAGTCCCCCGCTGACGGGGCAAAGGCACTCTGGACCAGGTATCTCTGATCTACCTGGCACTTAGTACTCATGGCCAAGCCTTTTCCATCTCTCCACTCCCTGCTCTTCCCAGCCTCTGGCAACCCCCGTTCTACTGTCCGTCTCTGTGAGATCAACTTTCTAAGCTTCCACATGTAAGTGAAATCATGCACCAGTATAATGCCCTGAGATTCCCCCACATTTGTTGCAATGACAGGATGTCGTGGCTGAGTGGCACTCCATTGTGTGTAGGTACTCCCTTTCCCTGGCTCATTCATCAGTGGATAGACCCTGGATTGATTCCACCTTGGCTACTGTGAACAGTGCTGCAATAAACCTGGGAGGGCAGATGTCTCTGTAGCATTCTGACCTCATTACCTTCGGATACACACCCGGGAGTGGGATTGCTGAATCATACGGCTCTATTTTTAACTTTTCAAGGGATTTCCATACTGCTTTCCATAATGACTGCTTTTTTACATTCCCACCAAAGTTGAAAGGTTTCTCTCTCCCAAGTGGGAGGCATCTCTTTCCTCATTGTGCTGCTTAAAGTTGGGAGATGGTGACATAGACAACTCTTTCCTTTCTGCTTTCTTCTGGGTGTCTCTTGTTGTGCTAAAACCAGGTACTTCAATCTCTCATCTGATTTCCTTAGCTCTTGTGAGTCAGTTTTGTGTGCATAACTGTTTCAATGGATGTTTCTGTGGGGAGATGACTGTTGGGGGCCTTACTCTACAACTCTCTTGCTCTCCTTCCCAAACCTCTGTATTTTATAAGTTTTTCAGCCTCAAGTATTTTGTTATAGAAATTCAAGGCAGACAAATATGGGTCCTCTGGGGCCAGACCATAGGAGGCTACCACAGGACCACCGTACAATGTCCAGCCTCCACCTTCCAGGTGGAACCCTCTCCCAGGGCTTCTGGCAGTTCCGATGCGCTGAACCTGTGGGGCCTGTGACAAGTTTTTGAGGGAAGACAGGACAGGGCAGTGATATCCTCAGAGAAAAAGTGTGAAGAATATTCTGCTTTAGAAACAGGGTGGAATACTGTTAGTACCCCCAGCATGACCTGGCAGCAGGAAGGTCATGTGGCCAAAGTTTGAAAAGTAGAATTGCAAGAGCAATTCTTTTGGAACTTTCTCACTGAACCTTCAGATGGGTCCCCAGGGCACTGTTTCCCACTGTCCACTCGGGTCTCAGGTCCTTTACAGAGGCTACCTGCTGACCCTAGAGGTTTCTGTGGGGGTTGGGGGCAGGGGAATTAATTCCTCTTTCCCTTCCCTCAGGGATGCAAAGTGTGAAATCCAGAGGGTCCTTCCCTCATTCACACTGTACTCATAGGGGGCTGACAATACCACGGAGGATCAGCTTCAGCCGGCAAACACAGCCTTCCATGATTATAACCAAGTAGGCCTCACAGAACAAATGCCTGGGTTCTGGGCAGCAAGTCCAGATAGTCACTGTGGGCAGCCTATTATGCAACCTTTTAGGGAAAAGATATAGTTCTCCCCAAGATGGTCCCGTTCCTCCCCTGAAACAATAAGACACTCAGCGGGGCCCAGAGGTGAAGTTCTTGTTTATTGTTGCAGCAACTCTTATACAGACATTAGCGTTCAGTTAAATAAAGGAGATAGCACATTAAATACATCACAACCCCAAACCAGACGACTGTGGCCACGGTACAGAGAAGGGGAGGGAGGGCCGGGACCAGTGACCAGACTGTCAAGAGGAAATACATTCAGTGGGTGTGCGGTGTCAACATTCCAGGCTCACGTGTAGATATATTTTATTTATATATTTATTTATATTTATATATAGAGATCATTGAGTTTTGTGTATACAAAGAACAATATTGTTACAAATACAATACTTCTCCCAACGCTTTACAGTAAGCTCTATTGCACCCTCTTTACTGAACGGGAGTACAAGTTCATACGCTAGGTGCTGTGCTAAGTATGTACAAGAGATTTCATTCCCACACGGTCCTCACACACTGCCTTGATGGAGGGGGAAATAAAATCAGAGTCCAGTGCTCAAGTGGACTCCAGCCCAGGGAAGGAGCAGACAGAGGTGAAACTAACCAACAAGTAGCTTTGTGAAGGTGCAAGTTCACACATCAGGAGGAGGCGGCCCTTGGTTGTAAACATTGGTATCGGCCACACCACTGGGTGGAGAGACCCGGGAAGGGCTCTGTGAGTGGGTGGGTTTTCATCAGCGTGCAACTGGGAGTGTGGGGTGTGAACGGGGGTGCAGAGGGAGGAGGAGCAATGGGGGAGGTAGTAGGTTACTCTGGACTCCCTGAAGGCCGGTGTCGATGGGCAATGTTCAGAAAGCAAACCTGTGTACAGGGATGAGGTGCCCTGGGGATGTGCTCCACCCGCCACTGAGCACAATCTAGAGCGGGAGGAGGGTATCCCCTGGGAGGTGGGCTTTCGGCATTGGTTTGGGGGTGGTTTCTTCCTCTCAAGGCTGATGGTGTCTCCCTGAAAAGTTCCCACTGGAGAAGGCAGAGGCAGGGTGGATTGTGGTGCATCCTGGGTAGACCAGGAGGGAGAGGGGAATCTGGGAGCCTGTTGCCAAAACTGAATGACCAGCCTGTCCCAGTGGAGTGGTCAGAGTGGCTAGGGTGATTTTGTGCCTTGCAGTTGGGGGACAGGCTGCTCTGCACATACATCATCCCAGCTATGTGGGGTGCTGAGATATTTACTTATGTATCTACACATACATGGGATGTCAGAAGGGAAAGAGACCACCACCTCTTTGGGGACTTTCAGACAGAGTGACTAACACTTGAGATCCCATTTCTGAGGTTGACCACATGTAGGCTGATGTTAGCAGAGGAAGAACACATTTCAGTGGGCCGGGCCTACACCAAGCTCCAACAACTCCCACTCCGGGTGTGAGGAACCACATCGATTAGCACAACAAAAAGTGATGCAGAAATAATCTTACTCTTATGCTAAAGTACATGAGTTCTCTAGAAGAGCTTACAAAATCGGCTTTTCAGCACCTCTCGAAGTTTCTAAGGTTTTTGTGCAACAGGAATAGAACTTATTTTCTCTTTCTCTCTCTTTAGGGTAAAGATACTTTGATGTAATTATTTAGGGGTTGGGCAGGGATGTGCTCCTGAAGTTACCATCCCTGGCCAATTACAGACAGGCCTCTGCGATCCTGTCTAGGAGCCTGGGCAGGTGCTGCCACTGGCCACCCTGGGGACAGGCTGACATGAGTCCTTGTGGTGATTTTCCGAGGCTCCTGTTGCCTGAAATGCTGATGATGCTTCATTTCTGTTCTACCCACTGTCTCTTTTGGCAGAGGAGAGATGGACTGATAACTCTTTAATATTTGATTATAATATTAGGCTCTCTGAAGTTTGATTATTTCAGGAAAGGTAAATAGAATTTGGACTGGAGTTCTTTGTCCTCACATTTATGGTGGGTTGACCTTGGGCTTGTCACCTGGCAGCATTCTGTTAAATATCCTTTAAACAAGTCCAGAGTCCTGGATCACTCATCCTGGCTCCGATGGCCCCACCCAGCCAGTACCCTTTGGCAGCGACAACTCCTGCCTACACAGGACATGTGGACAGCCGGTGGCCTCCTTCATTGGGGCTTGAGAGTGAAACAGAGACTCCAGCTGCTGACTCCTTTCAAACATTTGGATTTCCTGATTCTTAATTCAGAAAACTCAAAGTCCAGAGAGTCCAGAGGGTTGGACTCTCTGGCTGAAGTCTCATGTCTCCAAACTTGTTATGTTTACTTTTCTCCCTTAAATCCCTCTGTTCTCTAGATAAATACATCCTACCTAACATTTGCTCACTGGATTCCTATATCCACAGACACAACATAAATATCCCAGATGCAGAGAACAGGGGCTATATTAATATTACAAAATATATTAGTTTTTCTTCCCCTGTCTCTACTGAGGTCATGAATGAAACAAAAACAAAACCAAATCACACCCCACATGGGGGGGGAAAAAAAAAAGAAAAAGCTCTTTGGACCAAGAATAAGTGAAAAATGGCTCAGAATAATGTTACTAAAACATCCACACTGAACTGAGACAGAATCCAGAAGTGTGGGGCACCCAGTGGAAACAAGACATTCCACACCAGCTGAAAGCTCCCTCGGACCCACCAGGCAGCAGGATATTACTAGAACACATTTGGGGATTCTTAGGCATTTGAGGTCATTATTTACCCCCTAATTTTATGGTTAATGGGCTATTCTGGCCTTTCAGATGCCAGGTCCCACCTGGTGGTCCTGACAGACCAGAAGGTTGGACTCACCTGGGGCCCAGAAATATGACATCACCCTCTTCCAGGGCAACAGTACCTTCTTCCCAGCCTCAACCCCCATGTGTGTACAGGGGTGGAGAGTCTAAGAAGACTCTGAGTCCAGGTGGTGTTGGATAGCCAGGTCTCAGTCAGACAGCATCTCTCTCAGGACAAGGCTGACTGGATCCTGCATGCCTAATCCCCTGCCAGGGGCCGGGGTCTCCCAGAAAGGGGCTGTGGGGTTTCTGGGGGCTGTGTGCACCAGATTTTTAGCTTGCCTCCCTGGTGGTGGGGAGCAGGGGAGGGCGATATGCACGTGATATACTGTGAGTGTGTGTGTGTAATATATGGAGAGGCAGATAGCACCCGCCTGCATTATCTACTGACCAGCGACCTCAGGCCCACTGGCAGAGCTTCAGCTGCCTGGTGAATTGACACTCTCTCTGCAACACTATGGCAGCCTGTCCAAGGCTGTCACTTCCCCTTTTATCCTTATGTGAGGAGGCCTGTGTTAGACCACACATATATGTAGAAACTAAAACGACCTATGAAAGAGGTTGCAGGTTGGCTCAGAGATTCTGGATGGAGATAACGTATGGGGCCCCAACCTCAGGTGAGCAGTGCATGTCTTTGACGTGGGCTGGTCCCTGTTACTACCACATCCCTGTCAAGAGATCGGAAGACAGCAGAGATCAGCAACTGAGTTTTAGGCACTGCCGAGGGAGCATCTGCACTGCCCCTGGGAGTTTCTTCTAAGAGGTCTGTGCCTTTTGGGGTTGGATGATCCCCCTTGGGCAGTGACAGTCACCTTGGGACCCTTGAAGACCCTACAGGATGGCCCTGGGCATATCCCTGATGGATGCTGGCTGTTCTCCATCCTCGAGGGAGCACATACAAAACTTTCCTGATTTTTTAAGGGGGGAAAAAAAAGCAAACTGGAGAGAGACAGAGAGCAAAGAGGTCCTTGCGGATTCTTCTCTTCCTGTGTTAAGATCGAATGCTGGGCGCGAGAGGAAAATGTCTCAGCGGACACACGGATGCAGCACAGAAACACAACCACGATGAGGAGAGTCCTCCATGCAAGCCTCCGCGAGGGCGAGCCAGGCGCTCAGATGTAAACGGGCTGCTCCTGGGCCGTCAGCAGTCTGTACATGGCAGCTGGCATGGTCTTCATGTGGATCTGAGGGCAGGAACGCACGTGAGCATAGGGCCGGCCAGAGAGACGAGGCCTCTCCCGGAGGGGGCTTCCAGGATACCCGCCCCCACCCAGGACCTGACGGGGCGGCCCAGGAAGAACAGGATCCACAGCTTTCTCAAACATTCAGGGGTGATGGGAGGGGAACAAGGGAAACCAGGGAAGGCTTATTGTCCCCATCCAATGCTCTCGTTCTCATCAGTCCTTGGAAAGACAGAGAACCCTTAGGTGGAAGGAGAGTGACTCGGCTGTGGGGTTCCTGCCGCCTTTCCCCTCTCTGCAATAAGGAAGCAATAGCCCATCAGCTTTGGACCTGCAGCCAGGGCTTCAGAAGGGCCACCGTGTGGGCAAGGCTGGTCTCCAAGGGTTAGTCTACCGAGCACATTTGTAGGATTAATGGGGAAAAATGAAGGAAACCTGGGTCGCCATCAACAGGAGCAACACAGCTCTGAGTGTTGAAGGGAAGGTGAGTGGTGATTTGCTTTCACATTGTGCGGGAGCCCTCAGGCAGACTTTCTCTGATAGTATTCAAATTTTGGTCCAAGGTGGTTCTGGTTATTGAGAGGAAGGGACGTGAAGGGAGGTCCCTGGAGGGACTGTGGGGGCCAGGGCCAGCAGGATGCCAGGGGTACCAGATGGGACCCTCAGTCCCTCCCCCAGCCCGAGCCTCCCTCCTACCTCCCCAACGGCGTTGGAGAGGATGTGGACTATCTTCTCATGGGGGGTGGCCACGACGCTCTGTCCGTTGATTTCAATGATCCGATGTCCCACGCGGACGCCTCCCCTCTCAGCTATTCCCCCTCGCATGAGGCTGCAGATCTACCAAAGCCAAACATCAGGTTACACCTTGTGGGCAGCACCACGTCTCAGATCTGTGTGGGACAGAAGACTCTCTTCCCTGGGACCCTCATCCCCTAGCAGGCACATCTCTGAGAAGCAGACATAGCTAGGCTGAGGGCACCTAAATCTCTTATGATATTTTCACAAGAAATAGGTTCTGTAGGTCCACGTGGCCACCTTAGTCATCTGGTTTGCTGGATTTCACGACATGCTGAATCTAAGAATTAGGTCTTCCAAGCATATTTGGTGGGATGGATTGGGAAAAATGAATCCTCCGGGCCTGGGTGACAAGAGCTGCCTGGGTCTGTCACCTGGTGCTAGCATTTCAGATTGTCAGCCTGTGTAGCACAGGTTAGTAGTTTCATAGTCACAAGTGGGCTCAAACATTAATTAAAGCTAGCAGCCTGTTTTGTAGGGTCACAACTGCATGAGCCAAAGTGGCACTGGAACCCCACTTGTACCCCCAAAATATGGCCAGGCACCTTTCTACCTTCCCAGCTCTGCAACCTGTATTCAAACTCAGTGATGGTGCAGCCAGGCACTGCAGTGGACAGAGGCTCCTGGCAGTTGGCAAATGAATCTCTAGGGATACAGGGTATAACTGTCCCTCCCTCTCACACTAAGCAACCCATTCCTATTATCTGAGCAACATTTTTTTTTTTTTTGTGGTGCTGGGAAATTCAACCCAGGGTCTTAGACATGCTATGTAAATGCTGTGCCCCTGAGCTACACCCCCAACCCTGACTTTTAACATTACTCAAATATGAACAAAGTAAATGAGTATAAACAGAGAAAAAGATGACATCAGACCAAATCTCTAAGGAGGAACCCAGGTTCCTTGAACAGGCAAGCCAGGCTACTGAGGTTCAGAGACCACAGGAAATAGGGCTGGAAAGTTCAACTCCAACTGGGAATTTCAAGGCTATTTCTAAACCTTACAACCTACTTGGAATGAAATTTTAATTACCGAAGGACTCTTAATTGAAAGTTAAGGGAAGCGTGCAAAAAGAATGTCCTTCTGTTGGGAAAGATAAATTCAAAGAGTGGGCAGCTTCATCCAAAACTCATGAAATCAAGGTTAGAGATGGAGAACGGTCACCACCACAGCCCAGAATTGCCATGAATCCAGAACAAGGCAAACCGGGACATACAGGAGTATTATTGAGGGCAGTTTGTTTGGGATGAAGAAAAGGAAACAGCTAGTTGGTGGTAGCTGTAAAACATTGCAAATGTACTTACTGCCACTTAAATTGTTAGCTGTAAATTTTTGGTTATGTATATTTTGCCACACACACACACAAAAAAAAAAAAGAAAAATAAGGAAGTACTATTTAAGGCAGACAGTCAAGTGATAAAAATACTTCATTCCTAAAGCTAATTCAGGCTAATGTGGTGACTGGGCTAAGCACAGATCATTCTCGCACAATAGCCCTGGGCAGGGGTCTTGGCCTGGGCTGCACTCTGGACACGTGGGGAGTTTGAAGCCTAGTAAGCAGCTTTCTCTGCCCCGGTCTAGGTAGTGCGGCAGCTCAGCAGGAGCTCTGAGTATAGCCAGGAAGACAGCTGCAATCCCAGAGAGGAGGCAGCCCTTGGTGGGGACATCCCAGCTACCAGGACAGCAGGGGGAGGACAACTCTGCATGGTCACTGTCTTGGCTTTGAGGGCCAAGCTCTGCTCCTGAGCCTTTCTCTTCCCATGAAGAATGGCAATAACACAGAATTTTCTGCTCTCGGGGAATCTACCAAAGAAGAGCTGAGTGGGTCTTCATCTACCTATCTCCTTCCCTTATGGATGCTTTTGGGGAATGGACTAGCTGGGGAAAAAAATAAAACAACAACAAAAAACAAACCCCAAACGGAACGTGGCTACGTTTTTGTCAACATTTGGAAAAGGGTGTGGAGTGAGTTGTACTTACAATTCCATTTTGGACACTGAAACCCAGCTGGTAGCGAAGGTCTGGTCTTCTGATTAATACCGTGGTCACTGGAGGACACCTCACGATATTCAGCTTGACACGGGACTGATTCTTTAAGCCCTTAAACAAGAATAGTGTACAGTGGATACAGCGACCACTGAGGCAGGCAGAACAAATAAGAGCAAACAGCATCCAAGGCAGAAGGCGCCCTAGGACTCTTCTGAAGCTCCTGCTGTCTATGTCTGAGTACCTGCTCTGGTCCTGTCCCCTGGAGGCCATATCACCCCAGGGGAGGAAACTGCAGGGTTCAAATGGAGCTCTTTCAACCCAGGCCAAGATCAGCATCGTGTGGGCAGAATCTTCATTTTGGGAAGTGGACTGTGTTCAAGGGACCTGATGGAAGTATAGCTAGGAGGAAAAGGGTTACATGGGCTTTTTGGCTTAAAAGATGAGACGCATACTCTGCCTGGTCAGGAGAGAGATAAGTGGGAAATGGACTCCTAAACTTCAGAGTGACTCCTAACAAAGGACATCTCATTCAGAGCAGATGCACAGGGACTCTTTTCTCCCCGTTTCCCCATTCTCAGTTGTTGAGATTTTTATGGCTTATGGATATTTCCACAGCAATCATGGCTGCCATCAGTCTGCACCTCCTGGGAGGGGCCTTAGGATGGGGGCTGATGGAGAGGAAAGGAGGAAAAAGACGAGGACTGGGGTTTCACAATCCTTAGTTACATGGTCCTTCCTTGGTTAGAATGGAGCGTGGAAGGATAGCTGGTCTTTAAGGAGGAAAAGGAAACAGCTCTCAGTCTGTGTGGATCTTCCTCCACCCCACTGTGGTCCAAGGTGAGCTCAGGCTAGACTCCAGCCATATTCAGAGCTGAGACCAGCGCTCGCCCCCTCTGAAGGTGCATCTGCTTTAGACCACCAGCACAGAGCCACATGTGCCTCCTTCAGACAGGCCCACCCACCCACTTGTCAGCCTCACCCTACAGAGGGGTGCAGGCAAATATAACCAACCCTAATATCTGTCTGCCTTCCAGCTCCGCCCAGCCTATCTCCCTGCCTCACCCAACTCCTGCTTGCTCCAGTGTGCATGGGGAGTGGCCCAGAGCAGGAGTGTCCCAGAACGTTTTAAGTTATGATACACAGAGAAAATGATAATTTTTGTACTTTGGAGTAAACAGATAACACCCTTGTGGTTGAAGGCCTGCTGTCCCCCACCCTCACCTCCCCACAGCTTCCAGATGAGGCAGGGGAGTTCTGAGCAGTGGGGTGGGGAAGCTCCTGCTGGACCTGAGCCCTGTCTGGCAAGATCAGTTGATTAGGAAGCCACTCAAGGTCAATCACAGTTCCTCTCCTCCAGGGTTGAAGGGGAGAAGCTGCTCCTAACAGGCAGTACTGGGCAGGGCAGGCGGGGGCATCTGCACTAGGGCAAGGGGAGGGATTCAGGGACAAGATGGGCTTTACCCAAGCCCATGGTGCCCACTAGAGACAGTTTCACATCAGTTCACCAGGGGGCCAGCTGGTGCCCTCCACAGGTGAGGAGCCTGGGGAGAAGGATGACATGATCCATGGAAGGGTGACTGTGTGCTTGTATTCTCCAAGTGGAAATATGCATATTCCACGGCTGCTGCTGAATGTCACTCCTTGCCCAGTCTGCAAACCTTTTTCTGTGGGAGGTCAGGACTCATATTTCACATTTTATAGATGAGAATGGAGACACAGACATGAGACCTGACCACTACAAGGGCTCCATGAGGCCAGGACCGGAACCACAGACCCGGGCTCAGGCCTCTACCTACCTCACAATCACCTGCCAGGGAGGAAGTGAAACGGGTTAAGACAGCTTCAGCCCATGCACAATGGGTGGCAAGGATGTGACTTGCTACTTCTATGCCAGAAGAGAGCCACACAGGTTTTGCTTCTAAGTAATGATGATTCGCTTTAGGTCAGCCAGTGGGTATTGGAGGATCTTTTGACACTGGTCATCTGGCTTTCCATACCTGGCTGACAGGGGTATATCAGTGGATCTCTAGTCCCATGCCAATAGCATCAGTTGGCCACGGATTAGGAGTAGAGATTTTGGGCTCAACTCCAGACCTACTGAATCACACTTTGCATTAACAAGTCTTCCAGGTGATGCCAATGTACACTTAATTTTGAGAACTGGTGTAGATGACCATGGCAGGCACTGGCCTCACCTGTGACCAGAAGACTTAATTTCTTTAAGAGGTGATTAGGCCCAAAGATGTCAATTTATGTTCACACCCGAGATCTATATGCTCCACAGGAGCAGGTACTAGCAAGGTTGGGGAAGGGTGGTTGTCTCTGTCACTGTGCAGCCTGGTCCCTGGGCAGCCATCTCCTATGCATACCAGGTGTGAGTACCCCTGGGATCCTGCTGGAACAAAATCCCAGTCCAGTGGTGAAACTAACTGAACATCTATACCAGCCACCTGTCACTGAGCAAAGGCTCTTGCCCAGAACTACCTGAGAGTTTCAGGAATTACCTTATTTAATCTCCCTATCTGGCAGCTATGATTATCCCAATTTTATAGAAGAGGAACTTGAGGCTCAGGAATACTGCATCACTGAAGTTCACACACAGCCAGCTTTAACCCCAGGTCTGCTTTCAGAACCCAAAGTACTTTCTCCTACACATGGAACTGGAGAGTGTTTTTCATGATTAAGCCTTGCTCAACCAAGTAGCCAAGGACAGTGAAAGAAGGAAAAAACCCTATGCCCTCAAATCAAAGAATTAGGACCATATTTTTAGGTCAGTTTCCTACATGAAGGGTTATTCTGGGCTTGTGGTTCTCATTGTCCTTTCCCTGGCTTTCCTCTGCCTTTTTAGTGACTCCAAGATTGTTCTCTCAATGTATGAATGGGACTGTTTCCCCATCTTCAGCCTCTGTTCCCTCAGTGCTCTCAATTGCTGTATCTGGGGGACATGAGCCTTCCAATGGCTGCCATTTAGCTTGTGGTATCGCTGTACCATGTGACTTGGTGTTCAAGTGCATGCTGTTGTTACCAATGTCTCCTGGGGGTTTTGGAACATCTCTAGGGAACTTCTCTGTTTAAGGAAATGGTATTTTCAAAGTGGAGCAATGGATTGAGTCAAGAGTGATTTTCTCTGGATGAAAAAGTCTTCAAAGGATCTGGGTCTTCTGTATGACACCAGGTCCCATCATCTGCATCCATGAGGGGCATGGGAATTGTGTCTGTTTGCTCCTAGTGGATGGGTGGGTTTGGTGAGGAGGACTGTGCTGGTGTCAGAAGATCTGGGCTCCAGCTCTGCTTCTGCCGCCAACAGTGGGGTCTTGTGCACTATGCTCTACCTTTCTTCTGCCTCAGTTTCCTGATTTTCCCAACAAATGGTGAAGCTCACAGAAGGTTTGGCCAGTTTGTTTCTATGCTTTAACCCTTTTTCATGTGTGGTCTTCTAAATGTCTCAGGCTGCAACACCAAATCTCAACCCTTATAATTAAAAACAATCTATTCCCTCACATTAAAATCAGGTTTCTTTTGCAGGAAATGTGGCTGGGTATGGTGAAGGGCAGCTTACATGTCATTCATGCATGTATCTCACTGACCACTGACTTAAAAAAAAAATATGGATCACTTTCTGTGTGCCAAGAAATGTGTTAGGTACTGGAGACTGGGTAGAACAAGCCATCTCTGGGCCTCCTGGAGCTCAGGGAAGGGGCTGGACAAAAAATGAAGAATAAGAAGGCTAAGACAGGAGCCTATTAAAATCATAACCCTTCAGACACTGCCTTAAATGTTTACAATGGGAATAATGGGTTAAATGTTAACCACTGGAATTATTTAGGTATGCTTGTGTGATACAGAAAACTACAGAACATACTGAAAAGCAAGAGAGTGATCCTATTTTCTTGGTGTTACCGAAAAAAAAAAAAAATTCACATTCTTCTGGTGAGTTCTTTCCTCTTATGCGAATTGATTTAAGATGCCTGCTCGGTCCCTCAGTAAAAGAATTTCAAGATTGGGGAAAATGTGCTGCAAGATGAGGCTTAGAGAAATGGCAATTTGAAATAGCCAGACCATGCCTTTGCTCTGCTGTCCTAATCAATGTTTCAAGTTGGGTCCATTAACTTAGATTTCTGAGCTGCCATTTTATTGGAGGTGCCAATTAATAAACGGTCATTTCATCCCATGACGACAGTGGAACTGTACAGTAAATTAAGAAATAGGGTGGGAGGGGAAGGGCAGGGAGGAGGGGAGGGAAGAGAAACCAGAATAGTTTCTATAGCAACGGGAAAGCAGAACCATGATGATCCTGTAGAAGGAAAGGGAAACTGTTCTAGTTTTAAAAGAACAAAATCCAGAGGCAATGGCATGAACAGAAGTAGACAATAGCCTGCTTCACCTACCAGTAATTATGCTTCAGGAATGAATTATAACAGAAATAAGAGCTAGGAAAACAGATAATTCTATATCTGAAACTTCACTCTAGAAATATGTCCTACTCTCTCTCTCTGGGGGCAGAGGAGGTCAACATGCATTAAAGTGGCAAGATGAAGAACCACATTGGTTTAAACTCCTCTCCTCAAAGTGTGATTTTCCATTCAACAAGGCTGTCTGTTCTGGGGTGCTGTGCAAGCTCCGCGAGTCTAGCTGGGGCCCCCTGTCCAGGCTTCTTTGCTGAGCACAGTCACGAGGGCAGCGGTTTCTTTCACTCTCCATCTCCAGCAGCTGTATCTCTTTCATCGTTGCATAGTCTTTTAATTTTCTGATTCTGTGGAGACTCCACTTTACAGATATTTAAGTTCGGCCTCTTGAACCAAACCCTTCCCGCTTGGGAAGCTGCTTGAACAGCTGTATTCCCAGAAAGCTTCCCTTTCACCTTGCTGCAGTGGATCTGCTTGGACAGCTGTATTCCCAGAAAGCTTCCCTTTCACCTTGCTGCAGGGATCTGTGGGACAGAAGCTGGGTCTCCATGTAGCAGCAGAGGTGCCGGGCTGCCCTCATGGATCTCACAACCCCTTTATAAGGTCTGCTTCCTTTGGAGGACTGGCAGGGAGGATTGGGACTCACTGGCCAGTTGGGGGCCCTGGGCAAGGTGTCTGGCTTTGGGGTCTCAGATGAGTCATGTGAACCAGGTGTCAGGCATCGCCCTCAGGGGGCTGTCTTGAGAGGGCCCTCTGCCTGTTGCCAATTTCTCCTCAGATCCTTAAGTGGAGAAAGAGAGCCAAGAGCTCTTGGGGTCCTTTCATAAGGGCAATGGTCCCTTTCTCAAGTGTTCTGCCCTGTGACCTGTCACTTCCTAAAGGGCACACCTAAGGCTATATCACATGGTGATCAGGGCTTCAACAGATGCATTTTAGGGGACATATTTGGTCTAAACACCCTTTCTTCTTGTCCCTCCTCAAATCTTTCTAGGCTTGAGGTAATTCTTTGCTGTGGGATCATCCTATGCACTTTAGGGTGCTTGGCAGTATACCTAGCCTGTACCCACTGGATGCCTGTCGTACCTTCTCCCACCTAGTGACAAGTGAGACAGTCTCCAGGCCTCCTGGGGTGTGGAACCTTGGCTGAGGGTCTGGCCTTGGATCTAGCACTTAACTAAACTACTGGAAAGAGGCCATCCAGTGGCTAAGTGACCATGCTCCACTAATGACCAGCTATGTGGTCACCTTTCTGTGCCTTAGTTTCCTAACTTGTCTAGTGGGTGAAACAGACGTACCTGCCCCACAGACGGCTGCCGTGAGAGTTCAGTGAACTAATCCCTGTGCGCTCTTGGGACAAAACGGGCACATAACACTTGATCCTGTAGCCTTCAGTCCTCCTGTTGCTTCTCCTGCTAGACCAGCTCCCCAGGTAGGATTTTGTCTGTGGTGTCTTTGGGCCTCATAGTCCCTTGTGATCTTGCACGTGCATACAAGGTGTTCAATAAGTAACTTATTTGTGGGGAAGAGGGCAGACATCAGTGTGGACTGATGCTGCCTCCCTAGCCCTGGCCACCTGGTGTCTTCTCATGTTGCCATGGCAATACCGAATCAGTCCTCACAGGCAGGCTCATGCCCCCATCCCCTGACTCCATGCCAGCCCACTTGGAAGCAGAGACTTCTAAAGGCCACTGTCTTCTTTGCTGCCAACTTAGGTTTTACTCCGTCAAAGTAAACGGACTTACACATGGTTGTTTAAAATTTTTCCCCTCCTCCAAATGCTGGAAGTCTTTTACCTCTCTGCCTCTCTGTGCATTAGGACCATGAAATTATCCTCCACATGCATACTGTCATCTAGTTTCTCACTGACTCAGCTCAGCACCTCACAGAGGCCCAATTAAACATGTCTGAATATTCGTGTTCAGAGAAGATTCTTTAATCTAATCTTTATAGTCATGTGCCACCATAATGATATTTTAGTCATCACAGACTGCATATGCAATAGCCCCCAAAACATTATAAAGGAGCTGAAAAATTCCTGTTGCCTAATGACATGGGCCTGTCCTAAGGCTGTTAGTACAACTCATTCCTGATGTGTTTGGTGATGTTGGTGTAAACACACCTTCTCACGGCCAGTCATGTGCAAGTACAGCGCACACTATGTACAGTATAATACCTAATAAGATAAATGGCCATGTTAGTGGTTCATGTATTTACTAGGCTACCACTTCTGTCATGAGAGTACACTCCTACTTACTTTAAAATAAAAGACAAAAAAAAGCTAGGTTTACTGTAAAATAGTACGGCACTGTGATGCCAACAGGGGCCCTCACAGAGCTGGCGATTACTATGTCTCTGGTTTGCATCAAGAGGCCACATCTGGTGACTGACCTGGTGACTTTGTGTAAGTATCTATGACGTTTGCAAAATGACAGAATCGCCTAATGATGTATTTTGCAGAACGTTCCTCCTGTTGATTAAGGGACACATGACTACATATTAAGGAAGAGGCAGAATTTACTCATTAAAGTAGAAGCACTGGGGCTGAGGTTGTGGCTCAGTGATAGAGAGCTTGCCTAACACATGCAAGGTATTGGGTTTGCGCTCTGCGCCACACAAAAATAACTACAATAATGGTGTCGTGTCCATCTGCAACTAAAGAAAGAAAGAAAAAAAACCCAAAGTAGAAGCACCCTCTACTCCCACTCCAACCCTCTTAGATGAGGATGTTGCCTTTTTTTTGTTTAGTTTTTATGTTCAGAAGGACTACTGTATGAATGCATTCATTCATCCCCTAGAGCTATGTTCTGGCTAATGGTACAGAACTATTTGGGATCCAGCTGTCATGCAGGAGAAATATTTCTGTCATGCTAGCCATGTGATTAGCCAGTACCAGTGTTCAAAGACTACACATGGCTGTTTCATTGTTAAGAAGAAAATCTAATTTCTTCCCTTAAATATTCACATTTAATTTTCCTTTAAGTAGCTCTTCTTAGCTTTATAAAACAGTATCAGTTCAGGTTGAATGAGAAGTAATTACGTTCATGTATGAAGAGGACTCTGGACTATAACAGTTTCCTCCTCATGGTAATTAGCCATCGGGCTCTGGGAAAGACACTTGCCTGTGTCAGTGTCTTCAGATTTGAAGCATTTCTAGGGTGTTTTTTTCTTTTTGTGGTAATGAGGGTTGAACCTGGGGGTGTTCTACCACTGAGCTTCATCTCCAGCCCTTTCTACTTTTTTTTTTTTTTATTATGAGACAGTGTCTTGCTAAGTAACCCAGGTTAGTGTTGAACTTATGATCCTCCCACCTCAGTCTCCCAAGTAGCTGGGAGTATAGGCATGTGCTACCATGCCTGGTTTATCATTTCCATAATTGTTAACAGGGATGGTAAATCATCTTAAGTACCTTTGACTTCATTAGAAGGGACTGTCTGGATTATTGAGCTGGGGCTGCTGAGGCTGAGTCTAGGCATACTGAGTGAGAGAGGGTTTGTGATTGATTAGTGATGCCTGTGAGGGGTGTTAAGTGAGCCAAACATACTATTTCTGATCTAAAAATGACTTGCAAATAGGAGGAGCTTGTATATACTAACTGAATGATGAGATGCCTGAGCATAAGTTCATACCTTCCTTGGTGCCTGACACTTAGAATACATTTGTAAATGTTAATGGCTGGATGGCAGATACACTTCATGTCATTCTGGGTTGATAACAGAAGTAGATTTTTCCCATGTCTGGGTACCTTAATAATGCTCTGGCAGGTGGAGAGAGGCAGGCCCACCAGGCTGGTGCCATTAATGGACATAATCTGGTCCCCAATGTTCAGCTTCCCCGACTTCTCCGCGGGGCCACCATGCATCATGTTGGCTATGATCACGGTTGGTAGGATGGATCCCCAGCCAGACTCCACAATCACAACTCCTAGGATTTTCTCCTTTCTGCTTCTCTATGAAAACCTGACAGGAGAAAAACCACATAGAATTCTGAATCAGCAACTGTGTGAGGTAGTGGTAGAAGTGAAAGTCACTCCCACTTCTTGCCTAAAGACAGGTATTTCCCTGATGACTTCCCGCCCCCGTGAGCTTCTGTCTTCTCTGCAGTCCATCACATCCAGAGTTCATTAGGAAATGCTTTCATATAAGCCAGGGGAATGTTTTTGTAATTCATACCTGTTTCATATTAGCAGTTGGTCTCAGCATACAACCACAGGGCACCAAGTTTTTTTTCCCCCTCCTGGTACAAAGAATTGAGCCCAGGGGTGCTCTACCACTGGGCTACATCCCTAGCTCTTTTTATTTTGAGACAGGGTCTTGTTAAGTTGCCCAGGCTAAATTTGCAATCCTCCTGCCTCAGCCTCCTAAGTCCACTGGGAGGTGTGCACCTCACGCCTGGCCTGTCCAGCATTTTTTAAATTTCATCTCTAACGGGCAGGGGGAGGAAGCTTTGTCAGTCGGACCTTTGGTGGCCTGTGATGGCTTCTAGGAATGGCTTTGAACTCAAAGCACAGATTATCCCATTTCACAATGTGTCACAAGTTCTCTCCAACATTTAAGATTCGTGAGTTAAAAATAAATATTCAGAAACACTTCTCTGCAAGGAGGTGGTTAAGGACAAAGAAAAAATGTGATGCGGAGTCAACACAGCTGCAAGCTTGGGAGTGGCACACAGGAAGAGCAAATCCCAGGGAAGGAATAGTGTTTTCCTGGACCTCGCTGGCAGGTGGAGCAGGCAGGAGTTAGAGCTGCACACCTGCCAGGATGGGGAGGTTTCCAGAGATGCTGAGAAAGGGTAAGGTGCTTCTTGGAAGCAGCCTGCAGAGTGTGGTGTGCTTATTAGGGTCTGGCAAGGTTTCCTGGCAGCTGGCACCCCCCTCCACTGCTGCTGAAGCTCACAGTTGGCCCCTTCCCTGGGAATTGCCCTTGGCCAGATGGGAGACATTCCATTCCCCATTATGGGTTAAACTTTTTCCCATTGCCCAAATTCCTATTTGCAGTCTAATCCCCAGAACCCCCAGGATCTCAAAATGGAGGCCAGGTCTCTACAGCGGGAATGGTGGTGATTAGGATGGGCTCCAATTCAGTATGATTGGTGTCCTTTTAAGAGGAAATTTGGACCCAGACTGTGTAGGGAAGATGATGTAAAGGCACAGGAAGAGATGACTTTTATAAGCCAAAGGGGAGAGACCTGGGAGAGATCCCTCTCTTACGACTCACAGAAGGAACCAACCCTCTCAACTCAATCTTGCACTTTCAGCCTCCAGACCTAAGAGATGACACTTGTCCTTTGCAGAAGCCACCCAGTCTATGGGACTTTGCTATAGAAGCCTTAACAAACAAATCCCTTGCTCGACCTTGGCCAATGAGCAACACAGGTCCCTTGCTCCAACTTGGGACAAGTCTGTCCTATATTCTGTGCCTCAGAGCTTCCCTTGGATTACAAAGAAGCTCATGCCAGTGAGACCACACTCTTCCTAGTACCCTGCACCCTGCTCCCACATTCCCCTCTTCTGAGTGGAGGTTCCCAATAAACCAATTGAATAAGAATTCTCACCTCAGGCTCTGCTTCTGGGGAGCCTGACCTGAGACCCCTCATACATTGGTGGATCAAAAAGATCACTTTCTCATTAAAGCTTCTTGTCACCTATGGGATAAAGTGTGAACCCCTTCACCTGGACTTGCAAGTCTGCCTGGACCTCTCTTCCTGGGTCCACTTTCTGCTCAAGTCAAGCCCCCTCCTTCCTGATTCCCTAGACATCTACGGCTTCCTGACCTTCCATCTTCCTCACCCGTACTTCAGTTCTGTTGTTCCTACATATTCCAAATAACCTCCAGACCAGATCCAATGGTTCTGTCTGCTTCCAGTTACTCCTGGGGAGCTTAGTCTGAAGCAGTGGGGCACACAGCATCTGTCAGCTGAACCCTGCAAGTCTGTTCTGTTCTGCCAAATGCAGTGGGCTTTGAACCGTGCTTGAAGGAGCACCTAACTGAACTTTTTTTGGTGTCCTTACCTAGACTCTCAGCTTTATCAGGGTAGAATACAGGACCTATCTGCCTCTAATTTCCACTACAACTTGGCTTTGGATTCCTGGGAGCAGAGGTTATACTGCTTTACCTGTTCACAACAGCATTTAGTAACAGGGCCCCTTGGGGTGAAGCTGGAAAGAATGTGAGCCCCTTCACAATGTCCTGCCAAACCCACATTCTGCTGCCTTCACTTACAGAGTAGGGCTTCCCCATGCTCCCTGGGTTCCCCAACCAGCTGGCCCAGCCTGGGGAACAGTCTCAGGAAAGTACCTACATCTTTCAGTTTTTCGGACTTGGAGAAGTGGATCAGGTCGTCGTGTACATGTCCTGGGTGTTGAGCAGGTCACTGTACTCCTTCTGGCTGAGGTCTTCGGGGTTAATCCCGTTGGGCCCTGAGGAATCCTGGTATGCCACACTGAATGCCTGCCCTATGGACTGTGCGATCAGCTGGGCCTAGAGTAGCAGCCAGAGGGAAGATGGCGGTCAATGGGCAGTGCTGTGGGTGGATGCCGAATGCACCATCCCCCTGGATTATGGTCCTCCTGGAGTTGGAGGGGTCCTAGACATCAGATAGGCCAGCATTTCTACAAGGAGTATCAATGCTATTCAGGGGCCAACTTCAAAATGTTGGGGACATTTTCTGATCATGATAATGGTCATAAATAAGGGAGCTATTGGCATTCACTGGACAGGAGTCAGAGATACTGGATATCCTGCCATGCAAGGGACAGTCCCACACAATGACAGGCTGTTTTACATCCTGTACAGTTTTCAAATATCTCACAGGATATTCATGTATGTGTAACTCCTGTTTCTGATCATCTGTGTCCAGGACTCATGAAGGACGTAAGAACTCTAGCTTATAAGCACAAAGACTTTCACGGTGTAGCTATGATATACACTGAATGTTTCAGGAATAATACTGTGTAAGTGGAAGGAAGATGGTTGTTTTTTCCAAGACTTTAGCAGGAATAGCTTCATGACTTTGGAAAACCATCCACATCACTGGTGTTCGTGGTGTTCTGAGCTGCCAATAAATCATCCCTATTGGTCTGTACCTTTGTGTGGCACATGGTGATTCTGCCTGTGTGTCTATATATACATATTCTTATTTAGCCTTCAATTCAAAATGTCAACGTCACACTGAATACTGTGTTCTCTTACTTAAAAATTAAGAAGGTGTGAACACCTGACTACTTCACTATGCCTTTTGGAACAGCTGGGCCCAAGCATTTATGTATTGTGCTATGATTTTTATCTTAGCTTGCTTTCCTTTTATTTCTCCCTTCTATTACATTTATGGCCATATATTGATTATTTTGTGAAAGTTTTTTCAAAAGGTGTGTTGCATACAACAGTCAAGAACTCTGATCTGGTGAGAAGATTGAGGACCAGTGACAAGAAGGTCAGACAAATCACAGGAGGGGGACTTGGCTTCCATTGTTATTCCTCCTGCACTGGACTTTGATAACTTTCCCCTGCATTAATTAAGCAACATGATTAGTTGGGATAGGTAAGTCCAATGGAGTACTCCTATCATGTCTGTGCTGCACATTAGGACCATCATGCAAATCCTAACATCAGTCTGGGTGTTAGTGTGACTGGTCCACAGTCCCTCAGGCTCTTTTGGAATTCAGAAATCATCAGATTTTAGAAAGACAATGGGGTACATAGACTGAACAGAGTACAATAACCCTTTAGGGCCCAGGGAAGTGTCCTACAAATGAACGCAGTAACATTTCTGCAGCAAAAGGTATAAGACACATGATAAACTGCACGAATCCCATAAATTGTCTTATGGAGGTCCAGGTTGGGTTTATCAGTCAATTGACTGTAAAAATCCCTTTTGTTTCAGAGGAATCTTTAGACTTTGGAAATGTGGATCTGTATCATTGCTCACATTGAACAGCTCAGGAAACAAGTTGAGAGATTGCTGCGCCCTCTCTGAGGAGGTGTCACTAGGGTCTGATAGAGAATCCACCCTCCAACCACCATATGCAAATAGCCTCTGTGTGAAACTCCGGTGGGTAGAAAAACATTTCCAAAACATACAATCCTAACCTTTCTTCCTCCTTTTCCCTATCTTCTCTAATTGTTGGTAAAAGTAGCTAATTAACAGTGATAACAGAACCTTCTAGGAATTGCCAAAGGAAAAGAAATGCTTATTTATTTTTTTTTAATTTGGAGAATCTGGTGACTTCACATGCCAAAAATCACCAAGAACCAGTATCTCCAACCTGCTATAAATCTGAAAGGGGCTGAGGAATTGCTTTGGGCATCAAGAGGTATGTGCAGATGAATTGAAAAAATATATACCTAGGAATACTACCTGTGGACTTGCTGGCCATCATTAATGGATGCACCTACTGGCATTTATGGACCTCTTGCCACATGCCAGGCATCAGGTCAGTAAATGCCCTACCCAGTCACACAGTATGGAGTCACTGCCACTCTACAGAAGAGGACCCGAGGCTTAGCAGTGCCCAGCTTGTATTTGGAATCAGGATTCAAACCCAGCCTGTGCGTGCTACAGTCAATGTGCTTGGTCCATGCTGCAGTGAAAGCAAAGATGTGAGAGTCTCAGGTCCACTCCTAGCCTGCTCTTGCTCCTCTCTTCTTTCTATTTTCCCCCCTGGTAAAGTCCCCAACATTCCAAGGAAAAAAACCCCTGCCTAATGATCTCCAGGCCAGATGGTGACAGCTGGATGTCCTTCAGGGATTCTCAAACCTGGGGAGCAGAGCTCTCTACACCATATCATCCCCCTGCAGGAACACAGGAGACTTAAGATCTTAAAATTCCACTCGCAAACTTGCTGACGATCTCCCGAAACCCAGTTTGTCCCAGTTTGCGTGCCTGACCTCGGTTTTAAAGAGTGGTAGGGAGGGGTCTTGCAAGCTCCCTGTCTTCTTGACCAGCCTGTCTAGGGGCTGCTTTCTAGAGACCAGACCAGTTGAGGATGGTGACAATAAGTATCAGTGTCTCCCTGCCATGTTTCAGCCTCGACAGCCCTGGATCCCCAGAGAAAAGTGGGATTGCTGAGACTCCTAAATTCTTGGAGGAAGGCAAATGACTACAGAGAGTGGAACACTGCTGGAGAAAAATGGGCAATTTTCTCTTGGGTAGATCAGGGCTCTCTGCTCCTTATGAGAAACAGAGCTGATTCCTCTGTGGCACTGGGGAAAATGAACAGTCCAGGGTGCTAACACGGCCCTCCAGAGTGGGCTGTGCAGTTCAAAATCATCATGGGTATGTGGCCCTGTCCTGAAGGGCAGCTTCTTCCCAGGCCTAGGAAGGCCCAGGGATGGTGGGTGCCTGGGGGCAGCCCAGGCACTAATAACCTGTAAAGCCTTGTGGCCTCACCAGCTGTTCTAGAGACAACCGGGAAGAAGGCCAAACGAAAGAATGACCTTTTTTGTAAACTGTCTCTGTTGACCTCATCACCTGGAGATGTGAGGATCAGAAACTACCAGTTCTGGGAGGGAGAAGGAGCTGGGATCCTATGGCCTGGGGGTGGGTAGGAGGGTGCTCCTACCATTTGGCCGGGAGGAGCAGGGATGTGAAGTTTCCCAGCCATATGGCCTCCTTTCCTTTCTCAACCAAATCCAGCAGGCCCCTGCCTCAGGGATTTCTTCGTTCTCACTCCGTTTAGGTCTTTGCTCAAATGTCACCCTCTGAAGAGAGGACTTTGCTGATCAACCAACTTAAACCCCATCCCTGTAATCCTTGACCCTGACCCTATTTTGTTTTCCCATAAAGCATTCCCCACTTGTTTTTGTGTGTGTGTGTGGTACTGGGGATTGAGCCTAGGGGCTCTTTTCCACTGAGCTACTTCCCAACCCTTTTTAATTTTGAGGGGCTAATTCTGAGTTGCTAAGGCTCACTAAGTTGCTAGGTCTGGCCTCGAACTTGCGATCCTCCTGCCTCAGCTTTCTGAGCACTGGGATTATGGGTGTGTGCCACCATGCCTGGCCCCACTATAATTTTATACCAAGTATATCTACCTATTTATTTTGTCTTCTTTCAACCCACATTATGAGTAACTGGTATATATTTCATTCAGCCCTATATCCCTAGTTCTAGCACAGTGCCTGATGCATAGCAGGTGCTTAATAAATATCTGTTTAACATATGATGAATTAGACTGATTCAGTTCTGAGAAATCAAGAGAATCTGGCCACCCAATTGTTGTTCAGGTCACCCAGAGGGAGCTCAAGGGAAGCCACCCTTACGTCTTCAGACTCAAAGACATGGCAGATCATCTTGTACTGTCTTTTCCCATCCTGTGATGGGTGGGAGGCCTCGACATTCTCTTGGGAGTTGGAGCGGGGCATCCTCCGACGGGCCATCAGCACAACAATGTTCCCAATGTCTGCGATGTAGGAAATGGTCCTCAGAGGGTGGTCCATCATTGTCTCCTGGAGGCAAGAGGGGAGAGACCATAAGTCTAAAGACCCATGAGAAAGTCTGCTAGTGGGGTGGGCTCCAGGGATCACAGGAAAGACCTCGCTGGCAGATTTACAGACATTCCCTCAGGCTTGAGGGTATTTCCCTTGACCAACCCAGTGAAAGAAATGCTTTCTGGCAGGTGAAAAGAAATAAGAAATTTTAAATATTTTATAATCAGTAGACTCTAGTGGTGAAATTAAAAAGAACGACAAAATCTCAATGACATAGTTTTTCATGCGTGATTTTAAACCAAACTTCTTAAAAGGCTTATCTGTCTACATTAATGAATCCTCCGCAGAGAACTCATGAGAATGATAAACAGCATCCATGTTTTAATTTTTTCTTTGAGACAATCATGGCCCCACCCAGCCGCAGGCACTAGCAGGGTGTATGGAGCCCAGCAGCTGGGGGCAGCCATGCCCTAGACACAGGCAAAGACTCTGCCTTACAATGCTATTAGGCTTTATCCCAGGAAAGGTGGGAGCCAGCTGGTACCTGTGTGTCAGCATTCAGTACTTTGATTCTCTGGGTAGAAATGAAGAGGTCCACCTCAGTCATTGGCTGAGATTCGCCTTCAGGAGCCTGAAAAGAAAAATGCACCAAGACAAGTTTTACCATGGTGTCCTGACCCAGATGAACGGGGCAAGGTTAGCTCACACACAGAGGCACCAAGACACAGTCACCAGAACAGCAACGCAGACTCTGGGGTTTAATTGCCAAAGTTGAAGGTACCACACAGAGGATGGACACATGGACGAGTGTTAGCATCTTTTGGTTCTGGGGGGCAATGTTGAATCCCCTCTGTAGTAGATTTGACTCTGAGCAATGACAGCAAGTGGCCCATTCTGCAAGGGCTTTGGAGACTGGCAGGATAAGAGCAACTAACTCAAACCCATGGAACTTGGAGAAGTCACTCAGTGTTCATCCCTGCTTGAGCTGGTGTAGTAGAATGTTTAGAGCAGGTACAAATGAAGCCATTTGGATGCAGTTCTGGTAAGAGGGTCTTCATGTTCACACACCACCCAGTCAACACAGAATCAGCTGCCCACTTCTGAAGCCACCCAGTAAGAAAGAGCCCCAAGGTTTCAATGTCCCAGGAGTAGTTCATAAGCACCTAGAAGCTCCACAATCAAAAAAGCGCAGTCTGGTTCATTTAAGGTTGAACTCTGCACATGTGTGGTTATTAGCGAGTTTTCTTTTTTGCATCCAGCAATCTGACAAGTTCCCAAATCGAACGTAACTGTAATCACACAGGCCCAAGTCCCTGCTACATATTGCTCCTGAATGGTTGGAACTTCCACACTAGTATAGGATTCATTTAGTGTCTCCAATCTGTTCCCTGTCCTTCCTCTGAAGTGAAATGACTAATGAGCAACAGAAAACAGCCACTGTAGGCAACTGAGTTTTGAGAAATGCTGGCTTATGGGGCGGTTTGAAAAGAAATCTGAACAAAAACTTGCTGGATGCAGAAAACAAAAACACGAAATAATAAAAAGGCAAAACATAAACAAATGAAAAGAACAGGCATAACACCAAGGCAATGGAGTTGTTTGTACTGCACCTTCTTCCTGCTTTTGGCTAATTTCTGGGCCATCTGCTTAGCATGGAACAAACAGAGACAGGAGAATAGTTAGAATTTGCAGAGACTCAAAGTCAAAAAGGGAAGTGACAAAACTATTACTGATTTGTGGTTATGAAGCACTTCTGTGGGAGGAGGACTAGCTTTAAAATATCCCCCTCTAAAGATAATTGATTTCCTAATTCAGAACTTGATAGATGGTGGGAGCAGTGGATGAAGGAAATTTATCAAGGTACTGCTTATGCCTAAATGCAATGGATATTTACAAAGAATATTTCTGTTCTCTTGATTTTCTTTATTGCGTGCCTATTTTTCTGTTTTATGGATTTCAGCCTAGATATTTATTTCCATCTACTTTCTTTGGGTTTAATCTGCTAATTTCTCCCCTCAGTTTCTTGAGATAAAAAGTTAAATTATGGTTTCTCAGACTTTTTTTTTTCTTTACATATAAAGCTATGAATCTCCCTGTATGTACTGCTTTGGCTATCTCCCATAAATTTTGGTATGTTGCAGTTTAACTGGTGTTACATTAAAACATTTTCTAATTTCAAATGTGATTTCTTCTTTGAACCTTGAATTACTTAGAATTGTGTTACTAATTTCAAAACATCTGGGGTTTAGTGATTATTTTTGTGTTTCTCAATTAAATGTACTGTGGTCAAAGAACATACTGTATAAGACTTCAGTCTTTTGAAATTTGCTGAGTCTTAGCTGCTATGACCCAGCACATGATTGACTTTGGCTAATGTGCATGTGCCCTTCAAAATATGCCATTCTACAGTTGTTAGTTAAGGAGATCTTTTAAACCTTCTATGTACTTGATTTTTTTTTTTTTTTTTTTTTTTTTTACCTCTTATTCTACCACTTTACTAAGAAAGATGTGTTAAAATCTCCAACTGTTACTGTGGGTTTTTCTATGTATCCTTTTGGTTCTGTCAATCTTCGCCTTATCTATTTTGTAGTTATGTTATAAGGCACATGTATATTTAGGGTAGTATAGTTTCCTACTGAATTTATTCTTTTACTTTTCCCCTTTATTTCTAAATACTTCTCCCTTCAATCTGTGTAATATTAATTTATGACTAGTTAAAAATGGATGTAATATTTCTCCTTTTGCCTATAATTAAAAGAAACATGGTTGATAAAACTGGTGCTAGACTGTCTAAAACCAAATCCTGGTTCTGCCACCTACTAGTTCTGTGGCTTTGAGTAAGACACTCAATGTCACTGTGCCTCAGTTTCTTCATCTGTGAAATGGGGATAAACAGTATCTACTTCATGGGATTTTTTTTTTTTTTTGAGGATAGAATGAATATTTGCAAAGCTCTTTGAATGGTGCACTAAGTACTTTGTATTTGCCATAGATGATAATAATTGACCTATTCCAGGATGCAATTTTTTGGCTCCTAGCTCTTGGCAAGACTTGATAAATATATAGATCTCGTACAAATAATGGTGAGTTAATGGCCAAACTGTGAATGCTGGTTTGGTGATAGGGTGGGGTGGAGGAAAAGCTGAGCTCTCGGATTCCTTCATACTCACCTGGTGGAAAAGTTCTTCTGCTCAGCAGTACCTCTGTTCCACTAATGACTAAAGTGTGTTGCCTGTGCTAACTCATTGTAGAGAAACTGGATGAGTCAGTCATCCAAACACCAAACAGTTACTCTCTGGTGCACTCAGGAAACTAGGAAAGTCCTGCTCCCACTAGGAACTGTCTGCTCTGGAAGGCTCTGAAGGCAGCAACTACATGTTATCCTAACTGCTGGGCATTAAGATAATAATACTTCTGCATCTGAAAACTGGCACTAAGTTGATGGTACTTCACATCACATAGATTCCAGGGTAGAATCTGAGATTCCTGCATGGAATGTTCTGACCTGCCTGAGTTGTGATCTGCATGACAAATGACAGCTGTGGGACCCCAACATTTGTTCTATGCCACCTTTCCTGAAGTGATATGGTAACAATACGGGAATTTCTATTGCTTTTGATACCAGAGATCTAATAGCAGTTGGTCAAAATTCTCCATCTCAGGGGCTGGCGCTGTAGCTCTGTGGCAGAGCACTTGCCTCGCATGAGTAAGGCACTGGGTTTGATCCTTAGCACCACATAAACAAAATAAAGGCATGCTGTCTATCTATAACTGCAAAAAAAAAAAAATTGAAAAATATTTTCCCATTTTCAGAGAGCTGTGCCTTGAAAGAACTCTTTCAAAGGAAAATAGATCACCACCAATGGAAAACCCAAATTGTTTCTTTCCTGGAACTAGTGATGAGGAAGACGATCAAAACCTGAGTTTCATAAAGTCTTCAGAAATGATTTTTAAGAAGTTAAAAATATTTTATGCACTTAGATATCATAAAACATTGATTGCTCTAAGTGCCCTGTAACAAATTATAATAAAAAAATCAGCTATAACATTGAAAAAAATTGAATCAGAGCCAGAATGAGAAATTAGAGTATCAGGAGAAATACTAAGCCAGCATGCATTATGAAGCCAACAGTGTCAACATTGATTTTAATCCTCGTGTTCTATGGCTCATGAGCCAGCGGCGGGAGGTCCAAAAAACAGACCATGGAGCCATCCATTCACTCCATGTACAATGTGCACTGAGACCCTAAACACACTTAAGGTTAGCCACATCTGGGTCCTCCCTGCTGCTCTTTTTTCTTTCTCTAGCCAACATCTACTAAGTACTTACTACATGCCAGGATCCTTTTAAGCATTTCCTGTATAAAAATCTTACAACCATCCTATGAGGCAGGTGCTATATATCCTCACTTTTCAGAAGAGGAAAACAAGGCACAGAGAGGCTAATTAATTGGCCCAACATCACATAACTGTGCTGTGAAGTGGCAGAACAGATTCAAAGCCAGGCAGTCTCATATAACACTCTAAACCACCAGTTGTGCAGCCTGGGCAAGCTTCTCTTCTGTGAACTTCTCAGTTTGCCTGTAGCATGGAGCTAATAATACCAACCTGTCAGGATTCCCCACCCCCTCCATGAGATAATGTGCCAGTATCCTCTTTACTGATCACAGCCCTCCTCAAGCAATATGGAAAATGACATGACTCAGACAAAGCTACAGTGATAGAAAATTTAATTCTACAATGAAGTCATAAGCTTTGACATTTAAAGGAAATCATAAAAGAATGAGAAAATCTGATTTCTGAGACAGGCTGGTAAAGACAGGAGAATAATGAATGTTCCTTACAAAAAGTACACATGCCACAAAATATGTCAACACCACTTGTGATCTAGTTCCATGAACTTCAGATACAGCAAGAATGGAGATGTAGACACCACACTAGACGTGCACCTGTCTCTCTGGCTCAGGTGGGGCTCAGCAGGCTGCCCTGTCTTCCTGCTGAAGAGGAGAGAATGAAATGGGATGAGGGTGGGATGCAGAGGAGTAGAGAGAAAGGACAGGCGAGCTGGCTGTACAGGTTTCAAGTGTGGTACTCTCTAGACAGTACCAGTTGTCCTCACTGTGTGGGGAGAGGGGTGAATCTACTCTGGGCCACCTGAGAGATGGGATGTAGGGCACAGGTCTCTCCAGAGGTTTCTCCAAAACATCTGACAGATAGCACAAGAAAACATTAGCAAGTGACAGACACAGTGATGACGTATTCTGTGCCCAAATAATTAGGGGAACTGCTGGTTAAACAAAGTGAACAAAATCTTGGTGCAGAACCATTTTTGAAAAAATGGGATTCAGCATGGTATTTTCATACATGCAAACAGCATGCACTGATCACAGCCAATCACTCTTATTTCCTCCTTCCCTTCACAGTCCGTAATCACTATTCTACTTTCAGGTGACTTTTTTTTCTTAAGCTTTCACATAGGAGAGAGAACATGTGGTATTTGTCTTTCTGTGTCTGGCTTATTTCACTTAACATAATGTCCTCTGATTCTACCCATTTTGCTGTAAATGGCATGATTTCATTCTTCTTTAAGGCTGAACACTACTCCATTTTGTGTGCGTCTAAGCACACACATACACACACCAAATTTTCTTTAATTCATGTGTTGATGGCACCAAGGCTGAATCCATATCTTAGCTAACATGAATTATGCCACAAGAACATGGGTGTGTGGGTATCTCTTTGGTATGCTGAATTCATTTCCTTTGAATACACATCTAGGAGTGGAATTGCTGGAGCACATGGTAGATCTAATTTTAGCTTTTTAAGGACCATCCATACGATTCTCCATAATGACTACACTAATTTTACTAATTTACATTCCTGCCAACAATGTATAAAGGTTGCTTTTTTTCCCCCATATCTTGCCAATATTTTGTTTTGTTTTTTGATAACAGCCCTTCTAACTGGGGTGGATGGCATCCCGTTGAAGTTTTGATTAGCATTTCCCTGATGACTAAGGAAACTGTGATACTGAGCATGTTTTCACGTATTTGTTGACTGCTTGTATTTCTTCTGAGAAGTGTCTATTTAGATCATTTGCTGTGTGTGTTGGGGAGGGGAGAGAAGGAGAGGGAGGGAACGAGAATGAATGAATTTGTTACTCTATTTCCCAAACTGGCCTCTTACTCCTGGACTCAAGCCTCCTCCTCCTTCAGCCCCCTGAGTAGCTGGGACTAAAAGCACATGCCATGGTGCCTGGCTGCCCATTTTAAAAACTGCATTACTTTTTAAATTGCTGTTTGAATTCTTTATATATTATGATATTAACTCTGTCAGATGAAGAGTTGGGAAATATTTCTTGCATTCTGTATGTTGCCTCTTCCCTCTGTTGTTTCCACGACTGGGCAGAAGCTTTTTAGTTTGATGTAATCCCACTTGTCAATTTTTGCTTCCTAACTTTTGGGGTCTTATCCAGAAAATCACTGCCTGTATCAATGTTTGGAAATGTTTCTCCTATGTTTTCTTCTAGTAGCTTCACAGTTTGGGGTCTGACATCAAGGTCTTTAATATATCCGAGTCAGTTTTTGCAGAGGGTGAGAGATGTGGGTCAAGCTTCAGCTTTCTGCATGTGGCTCTTCAGTTTTCCTGGCACTATTAATTGAAGAGGCTGTTCTTTCTCCAGTGTATGTTTTTGGTTCCTTGGTAACAAATCATTTGGCTGTAGATGTGTGGGTTTATTTCTGGGATCCTGATCCTGTTCCATTGATTATGTGCTGTTAGTATGACCATGCCATGCTGTTTGGGTTGCTGTGGCTCTGTAGTGTAGTTCAAATCAGGTAATGTGATGTCTCCAGTTTTTTTATTGTTTTGCTCAGGAATGTTCTGGATATTCAGGGTCTTTTGAGTGTCCATGTAAATTTCAGGATTATTTTTTTCTAGTTCTGGAAAGAATTTCATTAGTGTTTTGATGGGGAGTGCACTGAATCTTTGTAGATTGCTTTGGGTTGTATGGGCATTTCAGCAACATTTTTCCAATCCAAGAACGTGGGAAGCATCTTTTGTAAGGCTGATCTGGTGGTCATGAATTCCTTCAGTGTTTGCTTATCTTGGAAGGTCTTTATTTTAATTTCTGAAGGATATCCTTTCTGGGTATAGTAACCTTGGTTGTCAGTTATTTTGTTTAAGGTTATGGAATATATCATTCTATTCCCTCCTGGTCTATAGGATTTCTGTTAGTCTAATGGGGTAGCCTTTAAAAGTGACTTGCCAATTCTCTCTTAAGAGATTTTTAAATTCTTTGTCTTGTACTTTTGACAGTTTCGATATATATGCTGTGAAGAAAGATCTTTTCAGATCATATCTACTTTGGGGTTCCATAATCATTCTGTATTTGAATATCTTTCCTCAGATTCGGGAAGTTTTCTGTTATTATCTTATTGAATAGGTAACTCTGAACTCCTCACCTCAGATCTGGATGTTTAATGATGTGCCAAAGATCTTGAATGAATGTTATCTTCCTTCTTATTTCCTTTTTTAATTTTTTTTTTGGTCTGAACTGGGACATTTCAAAGGACCGCTCTTCAAATTCAGATATTCTTTCCTCTGCTTAATCTAGTCTATTGTTGAGTCTTTCAATTGAGTTTTTAAATTGACTTATTGAGCTCTTCATTACAAGACCTGTTGGTGATTCTTCAAATCTGCCTCTTTGCTGAATCTGTCATTCAAAACCTGCATTACTGTCCTAATTTTCATTCTCTTGGATCTGAGATATTTTTGTAATCATTTAATTATTTCCTCCATTTCAATTTCTTTGGAATCTGTTTGCTAGCAAGTTCTTTTGGAGGTGTCATAGTACCTTGTGTGTGTGTGTGTGTGTGTGTGGTGTGTGTGTGTTTATCATATTTCTTGTGTTCCTACATTGAGATGCATGCATCTGGTGGATCAGATTTCACTACCACTTTTATGGCGTGGCCTTCACAGTAAGCAGCTTTTTTCTGAAGTTGTTTTGGGCTGTCAGTTTATTATGCAATGTTGACTTTGATCCTAGGTGGGCACCACTGCACAGTCCCTACAGCTTCTTTGGCAGTGATTAGTGAGTTTGAGCATAGTGTGCATACCACATCAAAGTCATGCAATGTAAAAATGTACACGAATTTTAACTGTAATACAGCAACACAATCAGACATTAAGAATTCTAATATTTTGAGCTGAAAAAAATTCACCTAACTAATGCTTATTTATTTTCACTTTCTTTTTTGACTGTAAGCTACTAAAATAAGATTTTGGTCTTCTGTTTGCAAGCTGTTCTCTCTAAATATCACATTGGCAAGGCAAAGACTTATTTCAAATTATCAAAAAGAAAAGTTGTAGCTACCCATGAATATGTTACCTTTAACAATATTGCTTTTGAAATACCAGATATTCTCATGAACCTTTGAAGAATTTTAAGATGAGCAAAATTTATAAATCTGGTGAAGACCAACTTGAGAATAAGAATTTGCAGAATTAAAACATTTTTAGTGATGAAAATGATTCACTTGTATTTTAAAATCAATATGTTTTGTTGTCCTCTAACCAATAGTCTATTGTAACTCTATGTTAACTAATACATGGTAAGACGAAAACTATCTTAAAATGGCATGCATGCAAGATGGCTAGAAGCACTTAAGTAGTAATGACCAGCTCATCAATTGTAACATGATTTCACTTGAGAGGCATTCAGATGCTCCCAAACCACTTGTTCTTAGAAGAAAAAAAATTAATAATTATTTTATATGTTGATTTAAAAGTAGAAATTTTATCAGATACCATATTGTTTTTAATACATGAACTTCGGCAGTACCAGCTGAACTAACTCAGACATTTGTAAGTCCCCGTATTAGGAAAATCCTATATGTAATTTATGCTGGGTAAAATGTAATAGTTAGGGTGCATGGAATAGTTTTGTTGAATGAGTTTTGCAACCTTAGAAATAAAATAAAATTGAATTAAAAAAAAAAAAAGTCAGAGTGATCCCTTGTCTCTGGGCCATGTAAGAGGGGACACTCTAATAGTCCAGGCAGGTGGTATACACAGCAGACTGCGTGAGGCACACACTGTGTGGCTACTCATACGGCAGGAGTGGTGGCCCCTGTCTGGTGATATTGAGCTGGCTCTGTTCCTAGCAGGGGGCCTTTGGCACTTGTGATGAGCCTGAATGTGAATGGTGGTGAGGGCTCAGACACTGCATGGGGAGAGGTGGTGGCAACTGCGTCGTCAGACAAGGGCAGAGGAACCATGTGGGTGGGGTGGCAGCAGGAAACTGTGGTTTTCCTTTCTGCTGGATGTGGTGAGTGCCTGCCTGGGAGGGGGACCTCAGTACCTCCTATCTTTGTAGTACCCACAAGCAGGGTAACAGCTGGGGCTTTTCTGCCCCTGCTGATTCTTTAAGCTCTAATGCTCATCTGAGTGACCAGAGCAGGGTAAAAGTTCCTCGTGGGGTCTCCTTGGACATCCACACATGGCGGGGGAGGGGCGATAGCCAGAAGCAATGGAGTTTGCTCAAGGGCCCTTTAGCATGCCGCAGTGTGCAGGGCAGCAGTGGAATCTGAATTCCCACTCAGCCCTGTCAGTAGCAGGAAGCCTGTGTTGCAGGGCAGAGGAGAAGGGCAGTGGGGACAGTTGGTACCTGCCTTCAGCCTGGGCATGAATATACACCAAGGTGGCCATGCCTGAATCTCCTGGATTTCAAGAATGGTATCTTTTATTCCCCTCCATGTCACTATACCTGTCTCACCCAGGGGCAGGGTACCTGGCAGACTTGGGTCAGTTACTCTGCTGGGCCAAACTGGGTTCAGCTCCATGACAAGCCTGTGCAGTGGTATATCTCTGGGGGCCCAGAGGTGGGAATATGCAGGGGTCCGACTCCTAGAGCAGTCCAAATTCTGAGGTGCTCCCTTCTGGAGAGATGGCTCCTGACTATAGCACTCTGGGGCTTCATTAGGAGATGATATATGATCCTTTTCCAGAGCAGCACTACTGAGAAGATTTCAGATTTGTTATCTAAGTGAGACTTTCCAGTGGCTAGGCTGCCAGCAACCACATGGACAGAAGTTGCTGAAATTCTTTCACCCTTACCCCTGAAAAGGGTGTCCCTGGGCAGTGGTGCTGGGACAGCAAATGCTAGAGTATTTTTTCTTACCATGGTGTCTTCCCAGATCTCTGAATCTTTCAAGGCTCCAGTCTCTTATTGATTCCCAGTGTTTCCCCACTGTCCCTCACTTAAAATGCAGGCTCTAACACCTGTTTTTTGGCTCTTTTCTGTGGAGGAGGAGTTGAATGATGGGTGCATGTTCTTAGTTATCTTGAAAAGTTCCTTCTCTGAGACTTTAGTAGGAAAACATGAAAAATATCCAATGAGGAGATCAATTTTTGCAGTGTTTCTTGAACTTATGTGCCAGTGCAGTTCTATCAATGACAAGCACTTGGCTTGACTAGAATGTTCCAGAGCACAGTTGGGAGGGCGGGGGGGATGCTTCATAAGGCTGGAGGCAGAGATTCACAAACTGGTGCAATATCAATCTCCTGGAGGGCCTAAAAAACAGATTCCTGTGCTCAGCCTTCGCTTTTCTTAGTAGGTGTGGGTCAGGCCCGAGATTTGCATTTCCAACAAATTTGTAGAGAGGTGATGCTGTTGGTCCTGGACTACAATATGAGAAACATTGTTCTAATGCGTTCCTAGGGAATATGATGGGGGGGTGGGGGGCGCAGGTCCTGGAAGAATATTATTTCTTGTAAAAAATGGATGAATAAGGCAGAGAAAAAATATTAGTGAGGGGCCAATCAAGATGGCAGAGGAAACACTCCCCAATCCTTTAGATGTCTTCTAATTCCATTATTGTGTTCAGACATGCTTCATTTCTTCATTTTGGTAGATGGAGTTGCCTTTTGGTTTTAGATTCTTCAATTTGTCTTGTAGTCTTTCTGGCTCCTTTTATTAGAGTGCAAGTTTCTCAAGGTCAAGGACTGTGTATGGGTAATTTTTACTCCCAAAGTGCCTATCAGAGATGGCTCAGAGAGACAGTTTGCTCTTGAGTCAAATCTCTTTGTTTCTTTTGCATTAAGTAGAAAATTGCCTGGCCACAATCACAACTCCAAATTCTCTTCCATTTGTCAATCTAAATTTTTTTTATTAAGGTAAGAAAACAGTAACTCTTGGGCTGGGGCTGTAGCTCAGTGGTACAGTGCTTGCCTCCCATGTGTGAGGCACTGGGTTCAATCCTCAGCACCACATAAAATAAAATAAAAATACATGGTGTCCATCTATAACTAAAGAATTTTTAGAAAAGAGAAAATAGTAACTCTCAAATTCCAAGTTGTAAGTCCAATGAGCAATATTCAATCCTAGCATGGGATTGGTGCTATATGAGTGACAGACCCAGGACAAACAGTACAGAAATGGAAATGGTAACTTTAGCTTCAGGGTCCAAGTCTGCTCAACAAAAGCACCACAACTACCAGGCTGCACTGCATCCTTCCAGCAATAGTGAAATATTCATGAAGGCAGAGGAAAAGGGAGTCCCTGCAGGGAGTGCAGGAGGAAGAGCGGGGGGGGGAAAAGGGAAGTTTCTTCACCATGGTGCAGAGAAAAGCACCTCATCTGAGGTGACTCATCAGCCTGAGGTTAAGGATGCTGCTGCTAAATGAACTGCAAAATAAATTCCTAGAGCTTTTCTTTCTCCTTCCTGGGTGGGTACTGAGAAATCTGCAGCCTTGCTATGCTCTGCATTCCTTTTGCTCAGGTGGTCTCAAATAACTCGTTTCTGAAAGGTCTGGAGCTCTTAAGGAACCAATGTGGCACCATTTTCCTTAGAGAGTATCAGGGTGCAAGTTCTACTTGAGCTGGGCCTACTGGGGATCAATGCCCTCTTTTGTATCCTGTGAAGTGTGTGCATGCTCCTTGACACAGCCACTTTTCAGTGATGCTCAAATCAACAGTCATCTCTTTAAACTTGGAAAAGGCTTCCGGTTGGGTGTGAGGTCAATCTGATGAGCATTTAAATGGATGTAAAAGGAACACGAAGCGAAAAATATTTAATGACAAGCAACAGTTGCTTCCAATGCATAGAAGCATATTGTAAAATGATACTTAAGTTAAAAAATAAAATGCAGTCATTTGATTTTACCACTCTATAATGAATTCCTTTTGCCAAAGTAATTTGCTTGTAAAAACATGTTTTTTCAAATGCCTGCTCTGCTCTAGGCAGGTCTAAAATGTATTTATAATCTGACAGCCTCTAACTTGCCTATTCTAATCAACAGAGTCATGGAGTGATAGGTTCAAATGACTTGTGGAATTTTTGGATACATATCCCTTGAAAGGTTCAGAGTAAAATCTCTGACTTCTTATGAAAGTACCCAACTTCCCTGAAGAAAAAACAACATTATCAGGTACCACTGTGGAAATATGAAAACCTAATTTGGGCTACCATGGGCACTGGATAAGGTCTGATACAGGGATGCTGCAGTGTACCATGCAAGCTGCTTCATGCTCAAGTGATGTACCTTATGTCTTCCTGCCCCTTTTTAGGCTGTCTAGTTCTATGTAAATATCATAAGAAGAGGGGAGAGATGCAGACACTCTAGCTGCAGGAGCCAAAAGCTATTAGAAGGCAAATAACTGAAGTGCCCAGGATAAAACTTGAATCTCAAAAGTTTGAAACCTTGATGTATAGAACCTAGGGGAAACTAATCTGAAAGCAACTATCTTGAGCTAGTTTTTTAAAAAATTTATTTTATTGTAAACAACTGGGATACATGTTGTTTCTGTTTGTACATGGAGTAACAGCATACCATTTGCATATTCATATATTTACATAGAGTAATGATGTTTGATTCATTCCGTTATTTTTTTCCTGCCCCCCCACCCCTCCCACCTCTTTTCCCTCTATACAGTCCCTCTTTCCTCCAGTCTTGCCCCCTCCCACCCCCCATTATGTGCCATCATCCGCTTATCAGTGAGATCATTTGTCTTTTGGATTTTTGAGATTGGCTTATCTCACTTAACATGATATTCTCCAATTTCATCCATTTGCCTGCAAATGCCATAATTTTATTATTCTTTATAGCTGAGTAATATTCCATTTTATATATATATATATATATATATATATATATATATATACACACACACATATACACACACCACAGTTTCTTTATCCATTCATCAATTGAAGGGCATCTAGGTTGGTTCCATATTGAACTAGTTTTCTATCTCAAGAAACCCAGTAGGGGCTGACCTGCTGCTTTATTTTGGTAGCTCCTGGCTGCATTCCTTGTTGGGAGCACTTTGGAGGATAAAAATTTTTATTATGTAGCTCTATCTCATACATGAAAGGGTATTGAGCAGCCTGTCCTAGGAAATGCCCCCAGTCATTGTGACAACCAGAAGGTAAAAGCTAACCTGACAAGCTTGGGTTGATAGCTTACCAGTCACCTGGTGATGGTCTTTGCTTATTTAGTTTGAAAGACCAAGAAGGTATGACAATGACGTTTCTACTACGCTTTCAGGGAGTTTTCCCACTATCCATAATCCTGGGAGAGCCTCACTTTAGGAGAAGGACACATACCACAGAAGGGGGCCTATAGCAGCAGGGTTCCTGAGGCACAGACAAAGTTTATGTGTCCCTGACAAAAGGGGTCCCTGGAACAACTGGTAGGTCCTATCAGTGTTGTGACAATAGCCACCTTTGAGGTAGCTATAAAAGAGCCCCTGGTTTACACATTTGAAGATGTCAGCAGTATCAGAAGTTGCAGCATGGGCTTACTGTACATACTATGGGTAGTTAAGTGAAGGGGCAGCTTGGGAGAGAAGTGCTTCCTCCAAGCACAGAGCCGTGGTAAGAGCAGCGAGTGACATACGATGGCCCCAGCAGCAGGTGCAATGGAGAGCTGCTTGATGAGGAAGCAATGAGAGGGGACCCGGCGACATGCACACAGCATCCTGGGAACTGCAGAATAGCTGGGAAGCTGGGGGCTCAAAACATGATAGCTAAGGCAGCAATGGAAATAGGACCTTTTCAATATCCACCAACCACATGGCAGAACTTGGACATGTGCAACCACTGGAATCAGCTCAGGTAAGAGGCCTGGACCTCTGATTGTGACATTGGTAGCTGATACCCTTCTGCTCCTTTGGCATACCCTGTCCACCTGCTGGCTTGAGTCCTATGTCACCAATTTCTCCTCTGCCTCCTTCCTAGGATCTGGCACAGCCCTTCACACAAAGGTGCTGAAGGGATATTTTTCTTTAATCAAAAGATTAAGGTCTCTCTTTTACAGCCTTCTACTCATCCTTCTTTCTTATTCCACACTGCCATGCCAGGATGCACCTTGGGAATGTGTGAGAAAAGGCATGGAAAAGGGAATGGCCCTTTGCAGGGGGGTCAATTTTGCTCAGTTGACACTGGATAAGTCCATTTTGGTGAGTCCTAACTTATTCAAATTTGCTGGAAATGCCTAGTTCTGGATTTTAGAATTGACACTCTGTGGTTCTAAGGGCTGGGTGCACATGGCACGAACACATATTAAGTGTCCCTGTTGTCCTAGTGTGTTTATGTTTCTAGGTATTTCTGGCCTCGTGGTGGAGATTCTAGAGTTCTGCATTTTCATGGGATCAAACTGGTCTGGGCTTTTTCAAACTAGTTGTGAATGACCAAATAGGTTTTTTCAAGTCTTTGTAAAACAGATTGAAACAGGTTATGACTGGCTCAAACTAGTTTAAACTGGATTAGCTTTGCCCTGATTGATTCAGACTAGTCAGGTTAGATTTTCATTTTACTTGAAGCTAACTAGTTTAGGCTAGCTTGAACAGGATCGACTGGTTAAAAAGCAATGCCACCTAGTTTGAACAAATTCCAACACAAATGGTTAAGTCACTGACTCTGTCAGTGGACATCCAGGAATTTATCCCACATTTGAGGTACAATATTCAAAATGACATCCTTCCTCGTTGTATCAAATTTTCGGTCTATGACTATATGTATTCTTCCTCAAGACTAGCTAGTGAGAATGACCTAAATTGATAATGTTTATATAAAAAGACTCCAGTGCATATTAGAAATCCTTTCCTGTTTAGAACTGTGAGCAGGGCCATGGATGAGCCCTGCTTATCATGTTATTTCTTTTTTTTTTTTTTGCAGTGCTGGGGATTGAACTCAGGGCCATGTGCTTGCGAGGCAGGCACTCTACCAACTGAGCCATATCCCCAGCCTTATCATGTTATTTCAATCCACTCTCTAAACTTGGATTAGACACGGGTATGGGAGATGCTACAAACTTCTCAGATGCCTGCAGTTGCCCACCATCGCCCTCCAACCTTGCACACCCCCTCACCTTGATCCTGCTAACTGCTTCCTGGGCCTGCATCATGCGTACATTTTTGGAGGGAGTTTTGTCTGAGAGCAGCTGAGTAGAGCCAAGGTAATTGGCAGCAAAAATGATTCCATCGATCAAATCTTCAGGATCACAAGGTCCAGGAACTGTAACATAGAGAGAAGAGTGGTGAGCAAAGCCACCCTGGGCAGGCCCCCATCCAGATGATGTATCCCTTCCCCATGCTCCCTGCTGGCAGAGGTGGTCTAAGGCATCCATGTCAGCCTGGACTCACCCCTCCTTTCCATACAGAAGGCACAGTTTCTAAGAGCCATCTGAAATGATGCAAGTATTGACTTAAATCTGAAACAGAGTCTAGTGATAAGACTAACTTCTTAGGGGCAGGGACTACATCATACTCATTTCTGTCATATTTCAGTGCTGGCCACCTCATGGCTAACAGCTGGATGTCTTCTGAATAAATGGTTAGGTGAATAGAAGGCTGCCTTATTGGAAAATGTCATTTTATAGCACTGCCTACTTGTCACCCATTCATATCTCCTGGAGGAAACACATTTAATTAGAAAAACGGGATGTTTCAGAACATCTAGATTCCTATGATGGCATCTGACCCTGATGCTATGAGACAGATAACACTGCCCAAAGCCACGGTACCATGCTTGCCAACTTAGAGGCCATAATGCCCATGGGTCTATGCCCACACACTGATCAATTCCAAGGAAAATAAAAGATTTCTGTTCTCTCCAGCAGAGTAAATCAAGCCTTAATCTTGAATTTTAAATAGGGGCATCAAACTCTAATCAGGACCACCTACATACCACCCCCCAAATTAAAGTAATATGCATCATGCTCAGCAGCTACAGGTTCCTACTCTAGAACTCTTTGAGGAGGCAGGTTATTTATGATACGCTTTTTACTTGTAAAGTGGGGAATCACCACTGTAAGGTAACACAGACAGTTTTGGACCCACACTATGTTCAATATAAAGTAAAAAAAAAAAAAAATTGCCAGTCTTCTATGATAAGCTCCTAGTGATGGATTTATACTGTTACTAAATCGTTTTTTGCCAACCAGATATTGAGAAAAAAAAATCTCACCTGGGATAATTTTAAGAACCTTCCATCTGTTTTTAAAATATAATGTCAAACCCATCTTTCCTTTTTCTGTGGGGCTTTGATATAGCCATCTGCTTTAGCAGTATTCACTGAAAGGGGTCCCTTTGCAATGGCAGTGAGTATGCAGGTATGCCTAAGGGAAATCTAAATAATATTTAAATTATAACATAAGTGCCTAGCAACAAAGGCACACAAATATCAGATCTAAACAAATTTTAAGTTTGAGATATAACCTTATGCCATTTATCCTTCAGAGAAATTGACTATAATTGAATGTATATGTCTCTCTATCATGCCCAGAAATTAAAAAAAAGTCCCACTTTCATAAGTTCACTTTAGGCTTGGTGCCAGTATATTTAATTTTTTTTTCAGTGCTGGGGATTGAACCCAGGGCCTTGTGCTTGCAAGGCAAGCACTCTACCAACTGAACTATATCCCCAGTCCTATTTTTTTTTTAATTAAAACTATAATGATCCTGCATCAAAGAACTGCAGGTTTCATAGTGGCATTTTAGAGCACATTTTTCTACCCCATGAGGCCTGCAATTGCCCTGTGAGTCAAGGAACCCAGGTTGCATCCTCCCACTCAGGACTGGACCTGAAAATCCCTAGGTCTGGAGGGATGGATATGAAGAAGGGAAGTTCCAAACTTCTGGAAACTTCCCAAGGTACTCTCATGGAATTTCAGCGATTTACAAAAATGATGCAAATAACTTAAGATTATTTAATAAAGAAACAGGAGTTACTAAACCAAAACTAGGATCTTGTTTGAGCTTGTGGCCTGAGGCCTCATGAAGGTTTATGAACTCTGGTAACACAGTCCCAGGCAGTAGAGCATCCCAACCATTACCTCGCAGGGGCCAAAGACCAGGCATGGCCTCCTTCAAGAAGATGGCAATTTACTTACTTGAAAAACCACGTGCCATCTCCAGTTATAGCATCAGGGCCGCCTCTAGCCAGAGACAGACTCTGTGAATGAGAAACTGACACCCCAATAGGGTGGCATGACCTCAAATGCCACAAAAGGGATACAAAGCTTGAGCAATATTTTGGTCCCACTAGGCCTCTTGATGGGTTCCCCTTTTGCAGTGAATAAACTGCACAATCAGATGTGGCATCCCTGCAGAGAATACTGGAGTCAGCCTGCCCATTCGTCACAACCTGGCTCTGTGGCTTGCTAACTGCTTCAGCTTGGCCAAGTTATTCACCCTCTTGATACCTCAGTTCTCTTCTGCCATAACATGAGGAAAATAATAAAACCCACATCCCAAGATTAATGTATGGATTTAACTACTTATTACATACAAAGTCCTTAGAACAGTTCCTGACCCAGACTAGATGCTCAATAAATGTTACTCATCTAAGCAAGAGATAGGAATTGCTGACAATGTCTTACAAAGAGGAGCAAAATTTCTTCCCTCAAATTCATTCCCACTTGAACTATCTTTGAGTGATGCAAGAGGTACACTGGGCTAGCAGTAAGGAGACTTGGGTTTCAGATCCAGTGTGACCATAACTAAGCTGTGTAACACTGGATGAAGCCTAGAATCTCACCTCCAGGCTCAGGGTTGCTATCCACATGGGGAGGCAGGGAAGAGGGTTTCTGAGAGGTTCGTAGCTATTATACTTTAAGATCCTAAGACTGTTAACACTGGGAATTGGTATTTCTGTGGCCCGTTTTCCCACTATTTCCTTATCTCCAGTGCTTGAAATGCCCCAAATGCTGAATGATTCATATGCTCAATATTCAGTGCTCAATATTTTGAGCTCTTACCTTCAACGTAGGTTGGGAATGAAGCCAAGCTTTTTCTTGACTGTAAATTAAGACAAGAGGTTTCAAAAAGGCAAAGCATGATGAAATATGCATTAACACACCATCCATGCAACATGAAAAAGAAACACATCACCAGTGGCATTTGTTAACCAGTTTCAACCATTTTTGGTTGGAGAAAGGGAAGTGTGGAGAAAATGTGCATTTATTATTCAAGGTTACTTCAAACCCAGATTAGGCCATTCAAAGTGTTAGATAATCTGAAACGCCACATTTCATAAACAGAGCTCTGTCAGCTTAAATAATATCACACAGACCAAAATCTATAATCAGCAATTAAAAGGGCACAATTTATATTCTCACAATTCTGCATTCCATGGGAAAAACAGTTGGTTAGTCAAAGTACCCAAAACATAATTAATACACAGAAATTAAGATTCCCTGGGAGAAGTTTACTTGTATCTATGCTGCAAGGATCTCTGCTAAAAATGTGTGTTAGACTTTGTTTCCTCCCCTTCATCTCTTACTGATTTCAGTTGAAAATTGCATTATCTAAGTCATTATTATGTTTTCCTTAAGTAAGAACACAACAAGGAGTAAATTCAAATTCCTGGTATCTCTTATGTTAATATCTCCCCGCAGAGGCCAGTCTTCTAACAGCACTGTTGGAAGACATATGAGGAGCTAGAAAACCTTCTAGAACCATGACTTGGCGGCAGTTTCATGTAGCACTCAGAGGAGCAACACTTACCACAAGCTCCTTCCAGAAGGAAATGTCCTAGACATAACTCTGTAAGAGGTTGGAAATTCACTCTGCTTCAAATAGTGACAGAACTTGTAGCTGATAAATCTGGGCAGGGCTTAGTTTCCTGAAAGCATTGCAGGAGAGCTCATATTAAAACTAGGAGTCCTTATACAGTGCAAAAGGTAGTTGCATGGCCGAAGATTTTTATTGCTGAGGCATCTCCAGGTATGATGTGATCATTTAAATATAAGCCTTTTAGAGAAGGGTATCTAGCACGGATAGCGGCTCCCATAGATTGACCTCAATAAAAGGTAATGCTGGGATGTCATAAGGAAAATAATTCCTAACCTAGCACTTTATACAGCCCTTTATATAGTGCCCTTTACTTGGGAGATTGGAAGGCAAAGGTATGATTGATTAGTTAATACACTATGGTCTAATAATTGTAATGTTAATTGTTATGTGAAAAACTGGGTGCAGTTGAAGACTATTTCAATTCAGGGCAATGGTAAAATCCCTAGCAAATCACACAATAGACCACACAGGGCAACTTTGCAGGAAAACCTGGGGCAGATGTGCTCATACTAATGGCTCCTCACAGCAAAAGTGGGGGGATTTCTTGTGCATCAGGAATGAAAATGTTATTGGCCGCTAATGTATTTATGGAGAAATACACACCAAGTATAAGCCAGGTTGTGTGAATAGGAGAAAGAACTCCAATTTTAGTAGTGCCTTACATTCATTTACTTTCCAACTTTCCAGTCAGGACAAGGTCAGGTGAGTAACAACAGAATTCTGATAGACTTACAGAACAACTCCCATAAACCCTGTTACACAAATGGAAGGTGCCTTCCTTCATAATGGCTGAAGTCTTACATTATAATTCACCAACCATCTCCCTGCCCTTGTCCCCAGTAGCAAGAGCTCTGCAGTATTGAGAGTTACACTGCTTGGTCTCCAAATACATCCAGGATGCCATTTTGGATTTTCTTAGGCTATTAAGGATACTTTCCTGAATGTGAATGTCAAAGACAGTGTCCACATTTTAGCAGACACTACAAAAAAGAATTTCTTTAGTCTAGGGCCTATAAAAGTTGCTGTTTTATTTAGAGCTTACATGGTAAACATTTGTACATTTACTTACTAATTATGAACTCATGACTAGCTTTCTTTGGTTTCTGGGTAATCAATTAAAAAAAAAGTTGGTGAAAATGAAGAATCTTTAATTATTGCACACAAGGAGGATTTCATCATTATTTCTAAGGATAGTGCAGAAGCATGAGCCAAGTCTTGTAGAATTGAAAAACTAACAAATTTGCCTTGCTCATTATATCTGATGCCTAATCAAAGGCTGGATATTCAGACATCTGATTAGCCCTTTATTTTCTCACATGTGGACTGAGATGAACATCAGTCAACCCTTAGCACTCAAGAGTTAATAAGTTACATTCAAGAGCCAAAGTCTGATATCTTTGGGTTTCCCTGGGACTCACGCCAACCATGTGCAAGGCTGGAGGCTTCGCAATTACAATAATTACCGACAAGTTACCTTGTCCTTGCAGTCTGTGAGCTGGAAATATTTCCACTCCACAGGTAGCAGATCCTGGCTGGCCACTTGCGAGCTCTGTGACCTCACGTAAGTTACTTAACCTCTTAGCATTCTCAACTAAGAAACAAAGGCAATTATATCTACCTCACAGAACTACTTAAGGAGTAAATGAGGTACTATCTGATTTTCCCTGTCTGGTCCTTGGAATACTGTATATGCTCATAACTGATAATGCTCATTACTGCTTTATCATTGCAGTTGTCATTCTATTATTTTGGACCCAAACTGAAATGGGGGACCAGCAGAAACTGTGACCCTAGGGTCAGAGGACAGACTGGAAGAAGACAAAAATATATTTCTAGTCTAATGCTAGTGCCATTTCAGAGAATGTTTGATATATACTTTAATAAAAAATATGCTTCTCCCATCCCACGAATAGCATATATATTCCATGGCACTTTAAGGGTAAACTTTAGCTAAGACTCCCTTTAAAAGCCATCTGGCCACTCAGTTAAAACAGGTTCTCTCCTGTCGCTGATAATTTTAGTGTTGCATTGCAACAAGAGAACTCAATCATTCATTAGTGGCTCACCTCTTGACACATCTCTGCAGTATAGAAGAGGAAGCATCTGTATTTGGAGCTCATGCACAGATTATACAGGTCATATTTACCTGGTGCTGGCCCACAAATAGGTGGGATGACAGTTACCCTGGGCGTAAAAGGGCATTGGGTGCTGGAGAAGGTTCTTCCCTCTGGGAAAAACACCTGCCCTTTTGTAGCCCCAGAAACTTCAGAAGGAACAAATAGCATCTTCTCACTTCTTGCTCTCTGCCACAGCGCAACGAGTTCTCTGTAAGTAGGGCTGAACATGCAACCTGTCCAACAGGAACTCCTTAGAGTGGCTCCATGCAGTAGCATCCAGCTACATGTGCCTTTTAAGTTAATGAAAACCAACCCAGTTCCTCAGCCCCACTGGCTGCATTTCAAGGCAGGTTAGGAAAATGTGAGGTTGGGGACCACCCTGTCCAACAGTACAGAAGTAGAACATTCCCATCATCACAAAGTTTTCTTGGTCAGCACATTGGAGAGAGGTGTGCTGACAATCAGGTGTGAACTTGAACCATAGTCCCGGTAAACTGGGACATATGGTGCTTAGATTTCACTTGGGGCTGAAATAAATGGGTATTTAATAAACCAACCCATTTCCCAAATCAAATGGCAACTGAATCCATGGTATCAGAAGGCAACTGATGCCAGAGGAAGGATGCTGGTACTTGGATTTTCTGATGTCCAGTGTCCAGTGCTATCCAACAGCACTCTCTACAATGATGCAAATATCCTGTAACCTGCTATGTCCAATACAGTAGCCACAGGTGGCCACTGAGCACTTGAAATGTGACTAGTGTGCATGAGGACATAAATTTTTAATTTTGCCCATAAAAGTAGATTAAAATTAATTAAAATAAACAACCATGGCTAGCAAATAGGATGGAATGGTTTTACCATATAGGATAAACTATACACACTGGAGAGGAAAAACCAGAGTTTTCCTCCCTGAGGTAATTTGGGCCAGGAGTGCTGCAGGGGCAGCAGACATCAAAGAGCAGTGTTAGATAAAGCACAATGGGCTGATGGCTGTGCAAACACATGGCCCCTACCTCTTTATTCGTGGAGGCTTCCGCGGGGTCACTGGGATGAAGGGGTGTACTCGAGTGACTCTGCACCCAGGGTGAGGAACTGCCAGGAGATGGAGACTAGAACACAGCAAGAGGATAGACAGCAATGAGACCCAGGGGACATGGCAACACCCAGCCCAGGATGCGGGGACGAACAGAGGAGTCCAGCGGACTACTAATGATTGGATACTTCAGTGGAGAAGAACTCCTTCAGAAAGGAGCTGCCTCCAACTGCACAGAATAGGCCCTGGGTGTCCAGGCTTGCTTTTCTGTTCCTGCCATCCCTCCAAAGAGTTTTATAGCTCTGGATCCTTCTCTTTCCCCTTAGGCCAACTATTGAAAGAAAACATGGAAAAAGTTGGCTATCAAACTGACAGTCCTAAATAAATTGCCCTAAGGGTATTATACAAAGTTTTTTTTTAAAGAAGAATACAAATACCTAGATTAACAAATGCCTTCTAAAATCATGCCCAAGATAATCTGAATGGAAAGGAAAAAGCATATGATTTTAAAGATGCAGCTGGGACTGATTTTGATGACTGGAAACCACACTAGTGTTTCCCTGGTAAGTTCAGATTTCAGATATGTTGTCTGACTTAATTCAGAGAAATTTGGACATCCAAAGCACGTAACCTTGTATGCTCTTAGAATGGTTCAGAAATCCTTTGCCAAATGACACATTCGAAAATAAGGTTTGGGGAGTGGGAGGTGGGTGCCCAGGCAGGCCCTGCTAGACATGAGCGTGAAACTTCTGAGTTGGGGCCCACAATACAGCAGGTGCTCCGTGAGCAAATGACCAAATAAAGCCAGCAAGCACAGACCTGGGACAAACAGGCTCTGGAAACGTGTCCCAGATGATTTGAGAATATTTCTTCCTGCTCCTGAAATCCTGGGAGATGAGGGCACATTCAGGAGAGCCACAGAGATGGCTAAGAATTCTGCAGCAGTGGCCCTCTGAGAGCAAGGGCTCTGCTTCCCGGTGTGGGTCATGCCTGACGGCAGCCATAAAACACAGAGGTCACACAGGATACATTCTCCCAGGAAGTGCAGGGATGTGAGCCAGGAGAGGGAAGTCCCAGGCGAAAGAAATCAAACTACCCCTAGTGTTTGCTGGAATCCATGACTGACTGGCTGGCCCCTTGGGGAAGTGAAAGCCAGAGGCATTAGTAAAAAACACCTTTGCACAGGGAGGATATCTCACAAAACAACAGTTCTGGGGAGGAGAGCACATTAATAGACCAGGGGATCGCTCACATAATGTCCCATTAGGTAAAAATAAAGATATCTTTTCCAAAAAGTCTGAATTGTAGTGGTCAGCAAATGAACCAAAAGACAATACAGTAAAGTGCATTACTATTCAGATCAAGAGCTGTACGAACCCAGACTATGGATTGGACTTGTTTCCCATCAGTCCATATATTATCCAATTCTGGGCAGAGAGGTGAGGAGTAATGAACCCCTTAAATATTCACACCAGAAATTGGGCATTGCAGTAAAGCCAAGAGTGTGGGCACAAAGTGTCCCACAGCCCCTGACCACAGTGAAGCAGTCTTGACTACCTTCAAAAACAATTTTTTCTTGGCACCCAAGAAGGCTGATAGGTACTTGCTGATTTAGCATTGTTAGGTCTATTCAAAATTAACGTAGCAACGTCTTTGTGAGAATTAATGCCCTTAAATGTCTCCCAGTTTTTCAAATCTGAACAGTTTCCTTTGATATTTATGACTGGATTCCCCTAGCTCCCTGTACAACATCTTTATTAAAAAAAATCCTCCTGAGAGTCCCCTATTTCCTATTTATTCTTGGCTCCAGTGTTCTAAAAACAGATTCCTTACAACCTTGCAGGTACTAGATTGTCCTAGGATGATGTCCAAGCCCACATTATCTGGATAGTGGGTGGGGAAATGAATGAGGGAGCTCAGACCCCACAGCTCAGCTAAGTGACCAGAGCTGACTGCCCCTTAGGGAACGCTAGGGAAAAGGAGCTAATGAAACTGAGAAGGGGACACCATCCTCACAAGGCTCTTGTGGACCCACATCAAACGTTTCAGGGACTTCTTCTTGGAAGACACCAGATGCTGTAGCCTGTATGCAAAGCTCAGGTGAATTTCTTTCTGTGTGCACGTGTGATGAAACGACCTCCATCTACAGAGTTCCCTCTTCTCTCTTCCAGTCAGTATTCCATTCATAAGGGCTCATCTCACTGCTTTCTGTCTTAGTACACTTCCTCCCTGATGGTGTGTGCTGTTTGCAATGATCATATATATGTGTATGGCGCTCAGCCCCGGGAGCTCTTAGGTGATAGGGATCTTGTCTCCTTCAACTTATCCAAGTGCCTAGCCTTAGGTCTTACAGACACTAAATGCTCAGCCAATGTAGGTGCTGAATAAATGATCTCAACTTGCATGAGAAACAGATGCCTACTGATTTCTTGGTTTAGTTGTTAGTGGTTGCAAATACAAATAAGCGAGAGGGGAGCAGACCTCAATGGATGCAGTGCTGCTGTTTATAAAGCCTTGGAGTCGATGAGTCAGGCAGCTGAGGGGCTCATTTTCAGGGTAGAAAATGGTTGCCAGTTATAGATGGGGTCTGAGTTTTATAGGTCATGATGAGGGTGGATTAATCATTTTAGACTTAAGCAGAATGTGTCAGTTTGGGCAGTCAGGAAAAAAGCTGTAAAAGTCCAAAACTCATTATTACTGGGAAGGGATGAAAATCCAGAGCCCAGCCAGAGTTCACTGTTCATCTTCTTCCTCCGGGACCCGTTGTTACCCTTAGTTCACTGTTTTCTCCCTCTGGGATTCATCCTCACTGGGAAAGCATGAAAAACCAGAGCCCAGAGCACAGTCTTCGCCTCCTCCCTTCAGGATTCATTGTCCCTGGGAAGGGATGAATGTTTGCCTTCTCCGACTCCCTCCCTCCTCCTGGGTCACACTGCCCTCCTTTCTTCCTGGGCGTTGTCATTTTCCATATCCTTCAGTGGTCAGTGGCAAGCCCTCTTCTAATTCTGTCCCTCCATTGCCATGTGGAGAAATCCAATCTGGGTTTTGTATTAGATAAATGGCCTTTGCCTGTGAAGACTCTAACCTGGGCCCCAGTAAAGTTCTTTGAAAAAGAGCTGTCTCAAAAGAAAGGACCCCATCTAGCAAAAGCCTACACATCATCACACACCACTAGTCACCAAGTCAAGGGTGGACAGGCACCTTCAATCAGACCCAGCCTCCTTTGAAATAAAGATATTCAAAATTCTGCTTCTAAAACCCTTTCTGTTACTTCCAACGTTCACCTCTTTAAAGTGGAAGAAAACACAAATTAGATAATACTTTTTAACTTTCAAAGAATGTATGAGGGGCAAAATTTACCTAATAAAATATGAGAGAAAAAGTAGAAGTTATCAACACATATTCCTGTCTGGAGTCTCGTGCCTTCTGGGCTGTTGGGGGCGATAGTCAATCTTGAGCAGAGACCAAGTGGGGACAGTAAGTGTGGGTTAGGGAATTCATACAGGTTAGTGCTTGACAAGGACGAGTGTTCAGGATGCTATGTTTCAAGCTGACCTTCAGGGGTGCTCTTCTGTATAATTATAAGAGCATAATACCTTGTTCTTCTGTAGATTATGTCTGAGTAGACCCCTCACAACTGTGATCCAAGTTTTATTTCCCCCACTCTGGGACTCCACAAAGTAGAGTTCTTGGCCTCAAATCTTAATTCTCTCAATGCAAAACAAGAGAATAGTCTTAGTCAGCTGTTTTGCTGCTGGGACTAAATGACCTGACCAGCACAGCTGTGTAGAGGAGGAAGGGTTTATTAAAGGGCTCACAGTTTCAGAGGTCTTAGTAGATACAAGGTTGGCTCCATTCCTCAGAGTTGGAAGTGAGGCAGAACATCATGGTGGACGAGTTTGGTAGAGGGAAACTACCAAACATGACCAACAGGAAGCAGAGAGAGACTCCACTCACCAGATACAAATATATATACCCCAAAGCCACACCCCAATTCCCACCTCCTCCAGCCATACCCTATCTGCTTCCAGTTACGACTCAGTTAATCCCATCAGGGATCAATTCACCGATTAAGACTCTCTAAACCCAATCATTTCTCCACTGAACCTTCTTGCATTATCTCACACATAAGCTTTTGCAGGACACCTCATAGCCAAACCATAACACCCATCCAAAGGCACGGTGTAGAGGTGGCCTCAGCATGCTAAAACATCCCCAGGGAAAGGTGATCATTCATTTTAATTTGGAATGAACAACTATCTCCTAGGGGCAATCACTATGCTGCTGTGGTCAGGATGAAACAGACATGGTTCCAGGCACCCTTCCACTAGGCCTCTGGGGGAGGAAAGTGGCATGCAAAGAATTACTGTTCATTCATTCCTACAGTAGGCATCTTGGTGTCTACCTGTGTTCCTAACTCTGGGCCAGGATACAACGAGGAAGGCAATGAACTTCCAGAGAATGAGAGGAAGCCGACATGTGAAGACAGGGCTGTGGCCTGTGGCTAGGCTATCAATCTGTACTGAGCTGGGAGTGATCAGTTCTACAGGAGGGTGTGTCTTGGGAAGTGCATCATGGGAAAGGCAAGGCTTCTGCTGAATCCTGAACACTGTGCAGTAGTCAGGGAATAACATGGGAGGGAGGGAGGGAGGAGGAACAGCAAGGCTCTCTCAGGGCAGCCGAGACCAGGCCGAGGGCAGACAGGGAAGTGTCTGAGGATCACATGGGCTTGAAACACCTCCTACTCTCTGTCCAGGGGCTGATTTTTTTTTGTTGAGTCTTTGTCCTGTTGTCCTCACTGAAGAAGTCTGATATGGGGATTTCATAACTATTTCCTGAGTGGGGTTGGATGATCTAAAGGAGTGAGGGATCAAGGTTTTACTCTGGGCTCTCTTCCCTTTCCCTTAATCCTTTTCACCCTCAGAAATCTGCAGGAAAAGATGATGATGATCTGGAAGAGTTCACAGGATGATAATAATACCCCACAGCTAGTGGTGAAGGGCCCTGACTTTTTCTAATGGACAATGAACCCTTCTCTTCCAAGAAAGGCCCAAGGACTTGGGCCCAGCTTCCAAGAGCAAAGCTGTGGTTTGGCAAGATGTTTAAAAGATCTTGAAGGACTGGTGGAGAAGTTCCAGTCAAAGAAAGTGAGCTCTCCCCAGACCAGTGACTCAGTCATTCAATACTGAAGTCCTGACAGTGTCTGAATAAGCCCACATCCCTGCCTGTCCACAGGGAGCTCCCAGTGTAGTAGGGGAGACCCACAGGTTACGAGCACAAGTTGTCCTCTGCCAACAGTGGCCACTGTCTTAAAACAGCAAGAGAAAAGTTTAAGTCACATGTAAGAGAAGGCCCATGAAACTTACAGATTTCTCAGGAGAAACCTTATAGACTAGAAGAGAACGAGTTGATACATTCAAAATACTGAAAGAAAACAAACAAAACCAGACCAGCCAATTATGAATATTTAACCCAGCAAAGTTATCTTTTAAAATAGAAAGTTTTTGTCAAATAAGCAGAAACTGAGGGAATTCATCACCATCCGATCAGCCCCATAAGAAATGCTTAAGGGATTCCTATATTAGACATGAAAAGGTGGGATAACTATCATAGGAAAACACATGGAAATAAAAAACTCACTAGAAGGAGAGATACACCAAAGATAAAGAGAATCAAACCTTAGCATCACAAAAATAGATAACAAAAGAAGTTGAGAGGAACAAAAAATACAGAAAGTAAGCAGAATACAATTAGCAACAGGATGAAGTTAAACCATCAATAATAACCCTGAATGTCAGTGGATTAAATTTACCAGTCAGAGACTGGCTGAATGGATATAAAACCAAACAACAGCAATAAAAAAAACCACAGCTATATGGTGCCTATGAGGAACTCACTTCACTCAAAAACAACAGATAGACCCAAAGTGAAGGTTGGAAGAAAGATATACCATGCATGCAGAAACTAAAAAGTGAGCAGGAGTAACTACATTCATATCAGCTACAGTAACTTTAAATTAAAAAAAAAAAAAAAACGATAAAAAGAGACAAAGAAGGTATACATAGATAGATGAAAGGATATATTTGGCAAGAAGATATAACAATTGTAAAGACAGATGCATCCAACATGGGATCACTCAAATACATAAAGCAAATATTATTAAATCTAAAGAGGAGAGATTGACTCTATGACAATAATAGTGGGGGATGTCAATATTCCACTTTCCTCAATAGACAGGTCAACCAGACAGAAAATCAACAAAGAAACATACCGACACTATCCCAAATGGACCCAATAGACGTTTACATAACATTTCATCCAATAGCAGAATACATGTTCTCATCAGCACATGGAATATTCTGTACAACATATATTAGGCTTCAAATAAGTCTCAATAGTTTTTAAAATTAAAGCCATATGAGGTGGTACATGCCTATAATCCCAGCTACTCAGGAGGCTAAGGCAGGAGGATTACAAGTTTGAGGCCAGCCTAAGCAACTTAGGAATGCCCTGTCTCAAAAAAGTGAAATCATATAATTTATCTTCTCAGATCACAGTGGATTAAAACTACAAATCAACAAAAAGAATGGGAAGTATACAAATACATGAAAACTGAATATCATGTTTCTACTTGACTAATTGGTAATGAAATAAGAGAAATAAAAAATTCTAGAAACTAATGACAGTACAATAAATCAAAATTGTGGAATACAACAAATACAGTGCTGAGAGGGAAGTTTATGGCAATAAATGCATCGTTTTAGTCAGTTTTTGGTCACTATGATTAAAGACCTGACAAGAACAACTAGAGGAGAAAATGTTTATTTGGTGCTCACAGTTTCAGAAGTCTCATTCCATAGATATCTTACTCCATTGCTCTGGGACTGAGGTGAGGCAGAACATCATGGCAGAAGGGTATGGAGGAGGAAAGCAGCTCAGAACATGGAAATAAGGAAGTAGAGTTTTGTCCTTGTGATTATAACACAAAGAACAAAATATAAACCCCAAAGGCACAACCCAGTGACCTACCTCCTCCAGTCATACCCCACCTGCCTGCAGTTATCAGCTAGTTAATTCATTCAGTTGCTTAACCCACTGATGAGGTCACATCTCTCTTAATCTGATCATTTCACTTCTGAAAATTCTTGCATTGTCTCACACATGAGCTTTTGGGGGATACCTCATATTTAAACCATAACATGCATACATCAAAAAACACCAGAAACATCTCAAATAAATGACCTAATAATGTACCTTAAAGATCTAGAAGAGTGAACAAATCAAACCCAAGGTTAGTAGAAAAAAAGAAATAATAAAATGAGGGCATAAAAAATAAAATCAGAACTAAAAAAGCAGCTGGGCATGGTGGCTCATGCCTCTAATATCAGCTGCTTGGAGGCTGGGGCAGAATTAAGTTTGAGGACATCCTCAACAACTTAGTGAAAATCTGTCTCAAAATAAAAAATAAAAAGAACTGGGGGTGGGTAGAGCACCCCTGGGTTCAATCCCCAGCACCACACATACAAAAATCAACAATAACAACAAAAAAACCCCAAAACTAACCCCAAAATAACAAAGATCAATGAAATAAAGAATTAACTTTTTAAAACTGACAAACCTTTAGCTGGACTAAACAAGAAAAAAGTGGAGGAGACCCAAACAAAATCAGGGGTGAAAAAGACATTACAACTAGTACCACAGAAAACCAAAAAGATCGTAAGAAACTACTCTGAACCATCCTGTGCTCAGAAAACCCAGAAGAAATGGATAAGTTCCTGAACACATATAATCTAAAAAATTAAGAAGAAACAAAAAATCTAAATTGACCAATAATGAGTAATGAGAATGAAGCAATAATTAAAAACATCACCAGGACTTTACAAATGATGAATTCTATAAAATATTTAAAGAAGATCTAATTCCAATAATTTTGGAAATTATTCTTCTTAAACTATACCAAAAAATTGAAATGGAAGGAACTCTGCCGCATTCTTTTCGTGAGGCCAGTATTACCCTGATAACCAAAAGCAAAGGTACGAGGGGTTAGTGTTAGGGTTAGAGTTAGGGTTAGGGAGGGGGGCAAGAATGGAGGAAGGAAGGACTGTATAGAGGGAAAAGAGGGGTGGGAGGGGTGGGGGGAAGGGAAAAAATAACAATGAATCAAACATTACCCTATGTAAATTCATGATTACACAAATAGTATGCCTTTATGCCATGTACAGAGAAACAACATGTATCCCATTTGTTTACAATAAAAAAATTGGCATTAAAAACATCTGATATAAAAAAAAAGCAAAGGTACAATAGGAAAACTACAGACCCATACCACTGGTGAACACACATACAAAAATTCTCAATAAAATATTAGCAAACAAAATCCAACAGCACATCAAAAAGCTGACAGACCTTGATTAAGTGGGGCTTATCCCAAGCATGAAAGGATGATTCAACATATGCAAATCAATACATATAATACAAAGAACAAAAAACATATGATCATTTTAATAGATGTAGAAAAACAATCTGATAGACTGAACATCCATCATGATAAAAACTGTCAATAAACTGGAAGAGAGGGAATTGATCACAAAATACTAAAGGTCACACATATGAAAAACCCACAGCCGTATCATACCAAATGAGGAAAAGCTGAAAGTGTTTCCTCTGGGACCAGCAGACAAAATGTCTACTCTCACCACTCTTATTTAATATAGTACTAGAAGTCTTAGCAAGGGCAATGAGGGAAGGTAGAGAAATAAAGGGCATCTAAATCAGAAAAGAAATAGCTAAATTATTCATATTTACATATGACATGATTCAATTCACAGAAAAACCTACATACTCCACAAAAACTTGTTAGAACTCATAAATGAATTCAGTAAAGTTGCAGGACACAAAAGTAACATGCAAAACCCAGTAGAAATTGAGAAAGCAATCCCATTCAAACCAGCTACAAGAAATATTTAGGAATGAACTTAACCAAAGAAGTGAAAGATCTCTAAAAGGAAAAGTATAAAACACTGATGAAAGTAATCATAAAGAACACAAAATAATGGAAAGATATCCCATATTCATAGATTGGAAGAAACAATATTGTTAAAATGATACTGTCCAATGTAATTCCCCTCAAAATACAAATGATTTTTTTCCACAGATATAGAAAAAAAACAGTCCTAAAATGCATATGGAACCAAGAAAGACTGAGAATATCCAAAGCAATCCTGAGGGTGGTGGGGGTGCAGGATGCTGGAGGCATTACAATACCTGACTTCAAAATATACTGTAAAATTATAATAATAACACAGCATGCTACTGGCATAAAAATAGACACATAGACCAACAGAACAGAATAGAGAGCCCAAAAGCTAATCCATGCTCATATATTGAAAGATTTTCAATAAAAGCACTAAGAACATAAAATGGAGAAAGAAAAGTCTTCAGTAAATGCTCCTGGTAAAATTTTACATGCTTATTCTGGAGAATGAAACTAGATTCTTCCTCTCACTATACACAAAAATCAACTAAAAAATGAATCAAAAACCTAAATCTTAAACCTGAAATTAAACCTACAAGAAGACACAGGGGAACCACTTTGTAAGCAATAATTTCTTGATAGGACCCCAAAGGCACAGGCAACAAAAGTAAAAAAATTGACAGATGGGATTGTATCAAACTAAGAAGCTTCTGCACAGCAAAGGAAGTAATCAACAGAATTAAGAAACAAGCTACAGAATGTGAGAAAATAAGTGCAAATTATTCATCTGACAAGGGACGGACATCCAGAATATAGAAGGAACTCAAAACACTGAATCAAAAAAATCTAATTAAAAAATGGGCTAAAGAACCAAATACTTCTCTAATATTATAAATAACTAAAATGGACTAATGAAAATGCAAAACACAAACAGCAAAAAAATAGGAAAAAAAAAAAAAAGACCAAACACTTCTCAAAGGATGGCATAGACATGGCCAACAAGTACATGAAAAAATACTTAATTTCACTAATCACTAGAGAAATGTAAATCACAACTATAATGAGACATTATCCCAGTTAGAATGGCTGTTATTACAAAAATAACAAACACTGGCAAGGAAGTGGAGAAATGGGAACTCTTACATACTGTTGGTAAGAATGTAAATTAATACAGCCATTAGGGAAAACGGTATGGAGATTGATCAAAAAAACGAAAACTAGGACTGCAGTCTGATCCAGTTATTCTACTAGGGAATATACCCAAAGGAGATGAAATCATTAAACTAAAAAGATACTTGCACTCCCAAGTTTATTGCTGCACTTTTCCCAAGAGCCAAAAACATGGAATCAACCCTAATGCTCTTCAGAGGTTAAATAAAATGTGGTACCTTTACATAATAGAATACTATTTGGCCATAAGAAGAATGAAATCCTATCGTTCGCAGCAATGTTGAAACGCTTCATTAAATTAAGTGAAAGAAGTCAGAACCAGAAAGACAAATTCCACATTCTCTCACTCATTTGTGGAAAACATCAAGTCAACCTTGTAGAACAGAACAGCATAGTGGTTACTAGAGACTGGGAAGGTCTGGGAGGAGGGAACCCCAAACACAGAGGGGAAGAATCGCTTCTGGTTCTTTCCTACAGTGAGGTAACTATTCATTAAAACAGTCTACTACATATTTAAAAATGATGAGAAGAGTGTAAAATTCCCACCATATAAAATGATTAATGGTTGAGGTGTAAATGCCTGCTTTGTTATCACACATAATGTATCACACATCTTGTACATAAAAATGTACAAATGTCTCAATAAAAACATATACGGTACGCAAGAATATAATGTTGATGATCCTAAGAACACTGTACTGTCATCAAATATAAATCACTATCCAGGTCATTGTTTCATCCTTGGAAAATTAACTCTGCTCAGCTGGGAAGGATTGGGGTCAACATTCCTACTGGGATCTTTATAAAATTAAAGAATATGATTACCCCTAAAATTCTGTTTGACATCTTTTTTCACATAAAATTAGAACGGAAAAGGTAAAAGAAAAAAAAAAGTGCTTTGGTTTGAATGTATATTCCCAAATCCGTGCACTAGAAACTTAATCCCCAATGCAATTGTGTTGAGAGATGGGACCTTTATGTGGTGATCAGGGGACACTGCCCCCACCAATGGACTAATGATGCTACTGTGGAGTAGGGTAGTTGTCAAAAAGAGGGTTCAGCCCTCTTACTTATCTGTCTCCCATTTGCTCTCCTGTCTTCTGCCATGTTATGACAGAGGGTAGGACCTCAGCAGATGCTGAAACTGGGGTCTTAGATTTCCCAGCCTCCAGAACTGTGAGGCAAATAAATTTCCATTCTTCATAAATTATCCAGTCTGTGGTATTTGTGATAGCAGTGGAAAATGGACTAAGACAACAAAGATAAATGCGAATGATGAAAATAGAAGAGCTTTGCAAGAGACTAACTGAAATATCAAATCATGGACAGGCCCTTAGAAAAACTGATTCAGCCCTTACATACTTTTGCTGAAATAGTCTGCTTTATAACTGAAAAGACCCTTTATGATCATGCTGCAAAAATTACATGTGAATCAAAGAAGTCTATTTTATTGTGTGATTCAATGCTCTTTTTTTTTTTTGAAAAAAATATGATAACGCCCCAAAATCAACACTAGTACTCTAAGAATCTGTATATAGTTAGAAATTATAATCTAGCTGTTATAGTTAGAAATATAATTTTATATTTATAATCTTTAGTTTTTTTCCCAAAGTGAAGTTCTAATTGGATCCTTTCTTCCCCGTACTATGAAACACTATGGTCCTCATTTTAAGTGAATTAATCACAAGTTGAAGGTCCATTTATGCAGGGAATCTTTAGAACACCCCACCCTGTGGTTAAAATGTGATGCAAGAGTTGCCATGATGGGCCCAAACAATGGGGAGGAGAGGCCACCTACATATCTAGTGGAAGCCATTGTTACAGTGTCCCTGTCACAGTGTGTGGGACCCAGAAAACCCCAGCACAAAGGCTACTGATTGGCTGAAGTAAACATCAATCAGTTCCTAAGACATTAAGTCTTCAAACCCACCTCGATCCACTTTCCAATATTAAGGTCCATTTTCAATAGCACAGTGTGATCACAGGGGTCACAAGTGACGTTTCTCCCTTGAAAAAAGACTGCTATTTTGATTTTATATTGTGACCTGACAAGTAAACTTGTATCTTGTGTCTCAGGATAGTGAAGTAATGCTCAAGTCCTGGCCTCTGGCAAACTAGAGTCTGAATTCTGGCTCTATCACTCACAGCTCTGAGTCTGGGACAGGTAGACCATTCTCTCTAATCCTTCCTGAGAAATGGGAAGAACAGTTACTACCCACCTCCTGGGATTGATGTGAGGACTGACTAGTGTTAACACTAAAGCTCAGTGTGTGGGCATCATAAAACACTCACCAAATGTTAGCCATCTCTTAGAGTCCCAACTTTAAGAAAATTATTTCAGCCCTCTGGAAGACTGCTCACAAGGCCAACATACACCCATGGGGATACTTTCCTCATCATCTGGTCTCCTTCCTCATTAAAATTCCATTAATAGGTAAAATTCAAAAGTAAACAGAAGGCTCTATAAAATCATACTACAAAGACTTTCTATTAACTCACAGGCCTCAACACACTTGATGGTATGTTGCTAAGAACAGCTCATTACTGGCTAAAGCTGGGGAGTACATACAATGGCTGCGTACAACTTCTGGCATGTCCCTGGTCTCCAGTCTAAGAAGTCATTTTGGGATAAAAAGTGTTGAGAGTGATGCTATTACAGTGACTGATTTTCAAAAGAGAATCACATGCATTTGCCCTGTCCCATTGTTAATTTATAGCCAAGCTCAGGCATGACCTTGATATCCTGCTAATTAGGACACCTGGTGAAAGACCCCAGCAGTACCAGTGAATGCTGTTCCTGTTCTCCAAGGACACTTGGTGATCAAAATTCATTATAATGAAGGGTAGGAGAATATTTAAAAATGTTATAGTTTTGCCATTTCCACCTGGGACTGAGCTATCTACTAATTTTACACATGAAACAATTCATAGAACTTGAAAATAAGGTGTTTCTTGAAATAAGGTGTTTCTTCTTTTTTAAAGTGACCAAGCAGCCTACAGTACCCCATGAGTGTTTATGGTTAGTACAAGGGAACTCTTTCTAAGTACCTATTTACTGTAATTTTAAACACAGTTTTAACACGCTCTGAGCAAGACATCCTCAATTAAATCATCTCTAGCCTTCCTCTGCTTACAGAATAAATTCTAGGTTCATCTGTCACTGAGGGTCCTCTCAGATTTGGCCTTAATACTTTACTGCTTCCCCTCCATTTTTGTTTCTTCTTTATCATCAAGAAAAAAAAAATGATTTTTTTCCTGGTATATAACTTGCATGTTTCTGTTCATGGATTTGTTTATGTTCTTTTCTGAACTCCCCATGTCCATGAGTTTCCAAAGGTTCATTTCCAAAAATTACCCTTTCACACAGTCTTCCCAGTTCTCTGAACTGACAGGAACCACCCCCCTCCTGAAAGAATTGCTTGCAAGCATCTTATCTGCACCATTCTGACAGTGCCTCATTTTCTCCCTTGGATTTTATAAAAAATGTAATACTATATGATAGTCTTTAATTACACTATTTTAATAATAAGCAGGGTTTATGATTAATTTATATGTTTCCTTTCAAAGTGCCTAATACAGAGCCCCTCATAAAATATACAATAGGAATTCAATACATATGCTGGATGGAAAGAGGCATGGATACCGGTCTTATCAGAGGAAAAAGGAAATGAGAAAACAGGTAACAGTGTAGGTTCTGAACACACATTCCATTGCTCTTCTGTGTTCTTGTGGTTCTTGGTACCCACATGCCTCTGTGTTTTCACTGCTCCTTGGTCATGGTCTGTCTCCTCTCTCTCGCAAATAGTGCATCCCCACAGGATTAGTGGAACAGTGGGTACCTCAATGGGAACAAGTGTTCTCAAAGGTGGTATTTCGTATACACTGTAACAAAGCACCTGGTCATTCCATTCCTTTCCAGCTGGAACATTCTAATTCCATGTCTTTTTCATATGGGATTTCAAAAAGTGTGGTTACCCAGAGCAGGCCATAGCTCATGCCCTAGTTCTTCTGGTGAACATTGTTTTGAAACTATGTGGGGCTTTTGAATTCCAGTGTCTTTAAATAGCTTTTTCTCTAATGCTTATTTCTTTATCTGGCTTTATCTTTTTTTCTCAAATGAATGTACTTTTTTCCTTCGAGGATCTATGCTGCTTTAAATTAACCTTATTTCACATTAGAATTATTAACCCCCCCATAAATGATTGTTTTTTTTTTTTTCTTACCCTAAGATATATTTGAATGTCTGAAAATTGAAACTGGTTAAGAATTCCATAATTATTCACTCTCAATTCAAACTATATTATCAATGCACATTTGTGTTTCCTTAATGTGGTGAAGTCAGAAAGTTGGTATAGGCACATTGTAGGGGCATAATTATGTCATTAAAATGATAATAGCCTAGGCTTAACGAAGTGTTTTATATATACATTTATAATGGATTCAATTAATACCAGTGGAACATTTTGAGATAACTGTCAGTTAAACTATTCCACCCATTTCTGTTCTCTCTCTCCCCATAGGCAAAGCTCTCCCATTCCCAGCCCCAAGTCCATTAAACCTGTGTGAAAGAAGACCCGAACCACGTGAAGCCCCAGGAAGCCTTACCAGGCAGCACTCTGCATAGTGGGCAATTTTGTCATAGAGGTCACACAAATAATTCATTATATCACCATCATAAGGGTTATAAGCTTCTGTTCTCAAAAGCCAAAAATAAATATCCAGTTAACTATAAACCAGAGTCACCTGTGTATGCATGAACCATCTTAACACCTGATAAAGTTGATCTATCAACAGAGATTACCTTTCCCTGCTTTGAAACAGCCTGTGTGTGTTTGAAATGCATCACGATTTGGACAAATGAGGGAGCCTTTCATTCATTTCCCCTTTCAAGTCCACTCATTCATTCCTTGGTGGTCTCCCCACACTTTTATTCCCAGGTTTATTCACTGGTCCTAAGCTCAGTGGAAGAAAAACCAAAGTTGGTTTTAATCCATCTTAAGAGATGCAACTAAGAGCACAAGATGTGCTGCAATAGTAAGTATCTGCAAAGAACAGTAGCGGTTACCATTTTCAAAGGGCTTACTGTGCCAGGCACTGTACAAAGGCATCTTACACCCATTACTTCACTTACTAGCAAAGCAGTTCCTTACAGGGCACTAATCACCATGCGTTTTTCATTAACACCACAGAAACAAAAGATGCAACACAGCATGGAATGGGAGACTGCAGGGTCCCAAGTACTAACTTCTTAGGATGTGGAGACTCAGAATGCAGCTCTGATGGAGACAGTGATGAGCACACCTTCTAAGCACCTTGCTAAGTGACCAGAAGGTCTCTTCTCCCTCCAGGTTGCTGGATTCACAAAGCTGGTTACATTCCCTCCATCCTGCTTTGCTCACTTATTTCTACTCTCAAGGGAAAGGCAGAGAACAGCTAATGACTTGACAGGATGAGATGAAGAACTAAAAGCAAAACAGTAAACATTGTTGTGAAGCCTGAGGATGCACCTACCTCTCCTTCCTGACACTCCAACTGGTACATCCAAAAGTTTTCCATCTTTCTGGATGCTGTTTGGGCAGCTGGGCCAGCTCTAGCACATCCACTTGTGAGCTGAAGCTAACTCTTGACCTCAGTGTCCATTTGGTGGATTGTTTCCAGTGGTGTCAGGTGCCCAAGTCAATAATGCAACTGGTAACAGGAGAAGTGACCACCTCCTGGGGAGTCCAAAGCTCCGCATGAACCTCTCGGTGCCTAAGTGGTTGGGGCTACTGTGCGTCATCACTGGTGGAGCATCATCAGGTGATGTTTCTGAGAAGGGCAGGCCTACCCCCTCTGGTAGCAGCACCTACTATTTCTGGGGAAAATAAACTCAGCTCTGAGGTGCTACCAGAAACTTTCACACACCCCAAATTCTGCTATGTTTATAGAACCTGTGAAGAAGCAAGCATCCAGCTCAGGAGGAAGGAAAGGGTAGGAGCAGAAAAAGGTTCTCTGGGGCCCTGCATCAGACTGTAGCTGGGCACATGGGGCCAGCTTAGAGAACTCCTGTCAACCAGTAGCAGGGGGCACAGGATGCTGAAGGGGACCCTTACCCCTCTTTGTATTTACTGTCTCACGCTGCAATACAAATAAGAGGGCTATGGCAAGCCAGTTACACAAAAAAGAGCTGCCCCAGTGTCAATATGGTTTGAATCCAACCAACAGAGAATCCCAAATTGGGTTCAAGAGCCGAACCACAACAGCTGGTCTGGAATAGACAACAGGACTGTCAAGACAACAGGACTTGTCTTGACAGTCAAGCTCAGGCAGAACTGGGTTGGACGGGGTTCATGGAAACCAAGACAGTAGTGAGAGGCTGAGAAGAAGAGGCCAGAGGGAGGGCTCCCAGGGCCGCTGGGCCTCTTACTGATCCATGGCAATGGGAAGAATATAGATGGACGAGACCACACTACTTTCTCACCAAATTCTCTCTCTGACTTGCTGGCAGGTCTTTCTGAGTCCACCTGTTTATTTAATGTGTTTGTGATGGGGTCAAATGGTAGGAAAAAAAAGAGTTACAAAGAATCTGAACCAATTCATAGCTGGACAATCTGCCTGTGCTACTTGGTTTCTTGTGCTGTGGACAAGCTCTGCAGGCCAGTGTGGGAAACAGGCCAAGAGAGAGGGCTCCTTTGGGTATTCCCCCGTCTCTCCTCATTGTTCTTGTGTTTCTGATCACTCTTGCTGGCAGTCAGAGCTCACCTGCTATAGCTCTGGCCAGTCTGATGCAATTCCTATAGCTACCACTCGAGAAAGCCCTTTTAAAATAACATCGTTGGACATATTCCTTCCTAGTTGACAGCACTGGGCATCTCCTGAAACAATTTTTCTTTCCATTAATAATTTAAAAGAGAGAAAATCTTTGGATCTTGACTCTCAAATGTCTAGACTGAACACTCCCTTCCATTTAACTCTCCCTTGCTCACGGCAAAGCCATATTCCTATTATCATTCTTGAAAACTGCTTTGGTTTGAATTCAGGAGCAACTCAGGTGATGGCCACTGAGGCCACTGGAGTCTTTATGGCTACTGTGGGAAGACTAAGTTTCCCAGTTATTAGCTGAGAGTGACCAGTTCACACAAGACTTAAAATCACCAGACTACAAGAAAACAAAACCAACAACTGCTTGGCCTTCTGGAAAGGTATAGAAAGCTTCTACACATAGCACCCTACTGGCATAACAGAATTCAGAATTCTTCCCCTGGCTGCTTTGTTTTCATTTTTCCTTCCCTTTAATGTTCATTCTGCACCTGAAGCCTACTTAATTATTCACCACCACCTTCTCCATGCCTCATCAATAATGGATAACATCTGTGATGGTAAAATTCAGTAGCAAGAAGGAAGCTGAGAAAGGAACATTAAGGAGAAGATCCACAGCCAAGGGAGAGATCAGGGCGCCAAAACAGCCAGCCTCAAGGCCTGTTCTTTCCTGAATGGTCCCCGCAGCACCAGCAATACTCCTTAATCTTGGGCTTGCCACTTTTTTTTTTAAATATCTCAACACACAAAGAAACAATAATATTTGTACAACATACTGGGTCAACTGGAGCCCCAGATGAGGCTGCACAGGGTTGAAGGCCTGGTGGCTAAGTCACCTCTAACCCCAAAGTCCAGGGAGATCACCAGCCCGCTGGTTGAGAAGCTGCCGTAACCGTGAGTTTTTACAGCAGACTTCCGGGTCACTGGTGGCCCCTTGAGAATAATTCATCATGGACATACTTGTTCTTTCAGGACAGTGCCTCCTCTTTTTCAATTCCACAGCTCTCCCTAGTCCCAGCATTCTCTGGTGTAGCCACCTGCCCCACTTCTGTGCTGTCTTATACACACCTTCCCCTTTACACCACTTTGGTTTCATTCTCCATCAGTCACTTTGGGACCTGCAGACCTGCCTACTTGTCAACCAGGTGACAGAACACATACAGCCTGGGAGCTGGAAATGGCTGGCAGGGGTGGAAGACAAGGCTGGAAGGTGTTAAACCCAGCAGTTCTTTGCTGGCACAAGCTAATGAGAGACACAAAATATGGGAGGCAGTCTTCTCAGATGGCCCCCCCAAGATCTCCACCTCCTTGTATGTAGACCCTTGCATAACCCCCTCCCGGGGGAGGAAGCATGGGTCAGTTATCAGTCAAAGCGATAAAATACGGCAAAAGTGATAGATGTTGCTCTGCAGCTGGGTGAAAAGGACTGTGACTTCCATCTTGTCATCAGACTCGGGCCTCCTTGGCTTGCATACTTTATTAAGCAAGCTGTGGGAGAGGGCCCACATGGCAAAGAGGATGGCTCTGGCCAATAATCAGTGGGGAATGAAGCTGTCATCCAATAGCCTGAGAGGAGTTGGATCCTGCCAATAAGTCTGTGCACTTGAGAGCAGATCTTTCCCTACAAAAGCCTTAAGATGACATTGAGCCACCTAACACCTCAACTGCAACCTCTGGAGACCCTAAAGAAGAGAGACTGAGATAATCAGTGTGGTTTGCTTTATGCTGGTACATTTTGGGGCAATTTGTTATATGACAGCAGAAAATTAAGGCATGAAATAAGGATTCATATGAAAGCCTCAAGAACAGAGGAGGCCTAGTGGTCTTGCAACTCCAGGAAGGACTAGCCTGGACTGCACAGGCAGAGCCTCTGCCTGACACTGCTGTACTCCGAGGGTCTTGCACAATGCCTTATGGGAAAGTTAAAAAAATACTGGTATGAATACATCATAAGATGAACTTGCAATTTATGTATAGGGACAATAGCTATGATTCTAGTTATCTGAAAGAATGAGAAACCTTGTAGCTTTGTGGTCAGGCACTAGTTCTCATATAGCAGGTGCTCAAACTCAAAGTGATTGAGCTCAACTCAATAGCTTTGTGGTTCTTTGCATGGCATATGCATATCTCTGACTCCATTCACTTGTCTAAGGAGTGGCTTCCCATCCTTTTTTGAGGTTTACTTGGCAGAATACACAGGGGCCTATTTCTGCTGTCCTGGCAGAAGATCCTGTGGTTCTAAGGTTATGCTTCTTCATAAGCTTCTGAGATATTGAACTAGAAGGTCTGTCTGCCTGCTTTTTCTAAGCAGTTTGAACATATAAGAGAACAAAGTTAGTTTTAGAACCAGTGGTGGGTTGTATATTTTTTCATAGCATGTCAAGAGAACAATCTGAGGTACAAATGCTTGGGGTCTAGTCCTTTATAGGCCACAAATACTCACAGAATGGAGTTGACTATCGTCATATCATCCTCCCCTTTCCTAAGAATATACCACATTTCAGTTAGGAACTGATCCACTTGGGGAAATCAAGCTCCAACAGGATACACACACACCCTCAATTCTGTCTACCAGACTTCAGATCCCATTTCCACCCCACCCTTGCTATCTTGATCCTGGAAAAGTTCTGGCAGGCCAGAACTCCACAAGCAGGTGAAGACCCACAAGCGGAAACCTCTCAGTTCAGAAAACCTTAACAGGAAGGCTTTACAAAAATGGAATCCTCAGACAGCAAGGCAGTTCTTTTCAGTTGCCCTTATAAGCTTGACAACATGACCACTGAGGTCAATGGGATAAGAAGCTGCTAATAAGTCTTAATGAATTAGCATGTGTACTTGACCTTGGTCAATAGTCTCCTAGCAACAGTAAAAAGAAAAGAAAAATCCATGTTGGCTGCATGCTGAATTCAGGGCAGGGATGGAGTAACATCAAGGAATCCAAGGCTCCAGATGAAGCCAGGCTTTTCCTCCACTTTCCTTACATCATCTTTATCAAAATTAAAAAAAAAAAAAACAAAAAAACAAATTCAGGTACAAAAGTGCATATGATCAGGAAAGGTGTTAACATCACGCCCTCACTTTCCATGATTTTGAGACTGATTCCCTTTCTCTTAGCAAGAGAGTGGCCCGTTTCTGACTGAGAAGTGTTAGTGCTGATTTCCTGCTTCCAGTGATTTTTCTGGGTTGGTCTCTGGAATGGGGAGTAAGATGCCAGTAAAAGGTAAATGTTTTCTGAAGGGGGTTGTACGTTGCCATCATCACTAACTAGCAGGTAAGTTTGATCTAATCAGACTAGCCCTGAACTAAAAGGCTGGAGATGGTTCCTTAAGGAGGAAGCCAGAAACCAGGGTCATCAGAATGAATGACCAGGACAGGCAGCATAATAAGAACCTGAGTGCCAGGGACAGCAGAGGGGAAGCCTAGCCCAGAGAAAGTGAGAACACTAAGGACACTCCTAATTCAGTTTGCTACTGACCAACCCTGAATGGTATGTGAGCTTTGATTCCTCAGGCAACTCACACACCAGACTTGTGATTCTTATTTCACATTTTGACAGAGGACTCAACAGGTGCGAAGCCATTTTCTCTCATAATTATCCTGAGGCAGAAATCCAATAACACGTTTTACCGTTGAGGAAACTGAAACCCAAGAGGAAGGTAGGCAACCAACTCAAGGCAAAATTATAGCAGGTCAACTATAAAGCAAAGATTTACATGTGAGGACACTGGGCATCACATTGGTGCCATCTGTTCTGAGAGAGGTGTCAGAATGGGAGGGAACACTGGCTTTTCACCCAGTAAACTGACAACGAAATAGAGGCTACAGGCTAATGCTTGTGAAAAAAAATGGAAAATAAGATACTAAAGAACAGAGTTAAACTATAGCTCACAGGTTAAGTCAGTAGTTATTCTGACTGGATCTCAGAAATACATATGCCAACGCCCAACCTCCAGAGATTCAGATAGGGAAGTTGGAATCCTGGAATCTATATGTGGATGGAGGCCTTGACTTTATGGACTAGAACTGGACAGAGGGGAGTCATTGTGGGATGGAGACCCGTCTGGAAAGCAGAAGTGGCTCTGGCATGTTTTACTTTAAATATGATCATGTTTATAGACAAATTACATTTCCTAATTACTCCAGGTCACAAAAAAGTCTATTCTCAGCTATTCTATCTGGAGAAACAGAGGCCAAAATGCTCAGTCTGGTCCCAAATCTCCTTCAACCTATCCTTAGGCATTACTTATTTTTTGGTGTCCCACTGGCAGTGTTTGACCACTGAGGTAAACTAGGCACACCAAGAGGGAGCTGAGGGCCTTTTGTCTCAGTGTGAGAAAGAGTATAAGAAAACCTGCCTGCTGGACTTGGGAAAGTGGGGGGGTCTTTGTCTAATCCAAATGACATCCTCTTTTATGGCTGTTCTCAAGAAAGGGGTCAGCAAAAACTTTTTTAAAAAATGGACTGAGAAACTCATTTTGCATTAAGAACATGTTGCCAATTATACTGGTAAGGGGAGTATTTTTCATTTTAAAGACCATGTGCATAGACAAATCACATTTCATAATTCTGCAGGACTAAATGGACCCTAGGATTTAATTGGTTACATAAGGAATTGAATGGTCTATGATACAGTTGTTCCTCTCCCTGCATCTGCTCTTCCTCTCTGACGGAGTCCTAGTCCACATCATAGGAAATATCCCGAGTGTCCAGTTGAGGAAGAGGACACAATTTTTCTGAAGACTCTTGGGCAATTTCTTGAGCCTCCATTTATTAAGTGAGCATGTCAGACACCTAAACTGTGGCTGTGTGTGCTGAAAATGTAACTGGAAAGTGATAAAATTCTCTCTGGCTAAACTGTTCATTTCCTTCCCTGTTGCTTGTTGTATTATTTTTTGGCACAGTTTCACAGTATATTGTCTGGTGAGACAATCCATTAAAAGTTGAGAAAGATTCCTCTTGGGAGTAGGGTCAGGCAAAGAGAAAAAAATGGAGCTTTGATCTTTCCCCCACTTTTTTTTTTTTTTAATTCCATGAAGCACAAAGTCATTGGAGAGCTTGCCTTGTGGTGTGCAGATCACTGGACAAGTTCTGCTCTGGTGATTCAGATATGGCAATGGTCTGAGGATAGGAGGGAGATACCTGAGAGGCAAGAGGGCTTGTCTGGCACTGCACTGACAGGTGAAACTCCAAAGGTGAGTTAGGGTCATTGGAAATAATACTTTAAATCTAGGAGAGAGCAAAAAGGCAAATATCCTCCTATCACCTCTTGTTCACGATTAAAGTGAATCACTTGCTCTTCAAATGGGATTTCAAGGTCAAGTCTCTTTATTTTGAAAATGCAGCTGTAAGATCATTACATCTTTAAAACAGTTGCCCTGTTTACTCAGGTCCTCATAGCTCATAGAAAAATGGCTCATTTTGGTTATTGCTATTGACAACTATGTTTCACTATATAGAGCATCATGCCCCACTGGCGGGGATGTGACACTTTACGGTGGATTCCAAGTTGTAGAATAGGCTGTTAAATCTACCCTGGTGAAAGGCAGCTCTCAAAAACATTTCACTTTTAAAGTAAAGACCATTAACCTGCATAATTATTCAAGTCTGCAGAGAATCAGTTCATCTATACTTGACCTCAGCCCACTTTACTCTTCAGTGGTTTGTCCGCCTGCTGCTAGCCTTCCCCCGAAGGTTCTGTGGTTTCTGAAGGCCAAGCACACAAGCAAGCCCATGGCTTCAAAACACTTCAGGTTTTTTTATTGTCTAGGTGCAAATCCATTTCCCAATTCCTGTTCTTCACCTTAAGTGACATAGCTCTGCCTTGACCTATTTTTAAAATTTCTTTTCTCTTTCTTATGCATGTAATGTAAATCAAGTGAGTGTGCACACTTAATAGAAACACTACATGAAATTAAAATGGAAAACTCAGAACACTTATCATAACACAGTTAATAAAGCAGTCCTTTTCTATAAATGGTACACACAAAACACAGAACCATTTGGTTTTCCCTATTTCAAGAAAACAGTAAAATGAGATTATCTCTTTGTATGGTGAGTGATCTGTTTAATGATTTAAACTCTTTTAGTTTCGTAATTTAAGGCAAAGAAATACAAAAATACAGTTTTATAAAACAAATAATGCTATACAGCTTATGGAAAAATCAAAGCACTTTGCCACTCCCCATTCCCAATGCTTCTAGCACTTTCTTCTGATATTTACTTCCATGCTCCTAAGTAGCATGTTTATAGTGTCTTGTCTTCATTTTTCAATTTTAGACATTATTTCTTGGCTTCTACTATACATTATTACAATCTACCTCTTTTATGCTACATATTTCCTCAACTTCTCATTATGATTTTTGGTTAATCTATATTCAGTGTTTGCATTCTGAAGATTACATCTATGCTTTTCCCAACTGAGCCACATGTAGACTATTCTGCATTTCTTTTGTAATAATTGTTTTTAGTGAGGTAAATAATTGTTTTTCAACTTGCTTAGTCTTCTATGTGCTCATCAGTCATTTATACCAAACTCTTCTAAAATCATTTGTAACTCCTGTCAGTCCACACATATCAGGAAGTATCTCTGTTCCATTCTTTTTAGAGACTTCCAGAAAGGCTGCTACCATGGCCTTCTACACAGACCTCACCCTGGGGTCTCCTTTCCCAACACCTGTGTGTTTCCTTTGCATTGCTCCTTGTTTCCTGCGTCTCCTAGCTCTTTTCTTGGCTAATAGTCTCAGTTGGGGAGAACAACCCTCTACTAGTTTCTTGAGAAAGGCTACAGAATATACTAATCGGGGACCCAGCATGTCTGGAAACCTCTTTCTTCTACCTTCATGCTGACTGGAAATTAGACCTTGGGAAGATCTCTCAGTTTCTCACATGGCTTGGAGGAAGTCCATCGTCATTGTGATTCCTGATCATAGAACTTGTTTTTACTTCTCTGAAAGCCTTCTTAGGGTCTTCCCTTTCTTCTTTCTGTTCTAATATTTCTGTGGGTCTTTCCTATTTCTTTGTTCTAGTCAGAGGTCCAGGTTGGCATGTTGCTTGGCTCTAGGAAATAGTCTTTCTTAATGTCCCCTCTGTTTAACCTGTTTCTACTACTTTTCATCTTTTGCCTTAACTATTCTACTGCCTTGAAGATTTCAATTTTGTCTTCTAACATAAGTTCTCTTTTTAATGTTAAACATTTGCTGCCACATTTTTTAGTTTAAGACTTTCCTTTTTTAAAAAAGAGTTTTTAAAAGATGGCACTCTCCTCTAATTTAATGGCTCCCTTGGCTTGTCCTACCTTTGAGGAGATTGATTACAAAAGATTTATAGTCCTTGCATGCTCTGAGAACTGCCTTTATTTCTCCAAGTGCCTTTTTCCATTTGCTTTTTTTTCATGTCTTTATCTTCATGTTAAAAGATGTTTTTTAAATATCTGATGATCCTTGGCTGTCCATTCATCTTTAAGAGTGAGTCCCCAAAAGCCTATTGGAAGATCCATTAGTGGCAGGGGCCTTCACTGTGGGGAGATCTGGTGGGGATCCAAATGGTCAGGAAACCCCAGACATCAGCATCCATCTCTGCAGGGACTTTTTTGGGGGGCCTGTTTCCCCAGAGAGGAGTATTCTAATTTGCTGGGGGCTGGGGGCTCAAGGTGGGTGGTTCTAAGTATGATAACTAAGAATTCTACGACATTCCTGCAGTCCTACTGCAAGGCCCTATGTTCTCCAAGGCACCTCATCCCACTTTCAGCTGTGGCTGGCATCTCCAGTGTCATGTTCCTCTTGCTTACCCTTTCCTTACAGAAGTCAGAGAGCTTCTGTGGGGAGTTGAGGGGGGAGACCCCTGGCTGGAGAAGGCATGGGGGCTCCTCTTGCTTACCCTTTCCTTGCAGAAGTCAGAGAGCTTCTGTGGGGAGTTGAGGGGCGAGACCCCTGGCTGGAGAAGGCATGGGGAAGTCTACTGCCTCCCATGACTGCCTTTCAAAAAAATAATCCTCTTGTCTTTTCAGCCACATTCCCATAGTCATGCCATCTTAGATATCTGCTATTTCAAAGATTCCTGAGCCTTTCTGGGGAGTCTACAGTACAAATCCTCATAATCACTTGGTAGAATAGAGGAAACAGAAACCTCATCTTGCATTATTCAGGACTGACCAGGTTACACCATGGTAACGAACTGCCTCCCACCCTCCCAAATCCCTTTGGCTTGAAACAACAAAAGTTGCTTCCTCTCACGGTACATGTCTCACAGAGCTGAGGCCCCTTCCTGCGGTCATGCAGGACACAGGCAGGACACCCACAGAACCTGAGCTATGCTAGCACAGGTGCTGCCACCTTGTGACACAACCATCTGACGAGAGACTCCCAAGTTTGTTGCCACTAGAGAAGAAAACATGATCTTAGCTGTTCCTGCCTGGAAACAACACACGTCAGGGCTCACATGTCACTGGATTTGCAGTGGAATTTCAGGAAACAGGTTGTTTTTCATAGCATAGATTTCTTTTTTTCAATTTTCAGAAAACAATTATTTCCATTCAGTGCCAAACAGCCACAAGTTCAATAACTCTTGTGGATGAGCAATGCTCTCTTCACATTCTGTATGCCCCCTCAAAATTTCCAGGGGATGAAGAAGAACAATCCTCTCTATATTTGAAAGGAGAACAGGAAATGCTGGGCCTACTAACATGTCCAGCACAGTCAGTTACCAAAATTACTAACGTTTTTATTGTTTTATTTTGCTTCCTTTTTTTCTTTTTCTTACTTTACCATCATTTTTAGTATAGTTTTAGGAAGAAGCAGAGATAAGTATTATTTCATTCTGCACAACACGCCACTCACTGTAGCCTTAATCTCCAACATACATAGTGTGCTTGCTAACATCAATCTTTGGCTCTACCTTGATTGTCCTTTACTCAGAATGACTATGTTGCCTGTAGAGAGATCAGCAGGCAGGGAACTTTTCAGAATGGGTCATTCATTATCAATATGTTTCAGGAAGTGGGTTGTTCTTCAAAGCACAGAATTTTTTTCAGACTTTCAGAAAATTATTTCCATTCGGTGCTGAACATCTACAAGTTCAATAACTTCTCATTCTGTATGACTCACCAGCAAACAAATGCCAGTCAGCTCCACGTGTAAAGGGCTGAAGTTCAGAGGGAACGAAAAGCAGTGTTAAAAGCAGACTTGACTTTCGGCAATTCTCTCTGGTGAGTGGTAATAAAGGTATTCTTAATTTCCTCCTGTTTGCTCCATTGTAGTTTCTAATCTTGCCATTCTGAGAAAGCACAGCTTTTGCAACAAGAATTCTATGGTCACTTCTCCAGGTCTGCTGACCATGTCCACTGTGGGACAGCCGTTTTGTTAAAATTTTATCTGTGCTAATAATGACTGATTTAAAACTCAAGTCTACAGACCTTACATGGGATAACTGCCCCAATGATAACCTTCCTCCCCTTGGAATGAGTCTCAAATTTTCACAGAATCAAGAACCTCAGGAAGAATGTATAAAACAAAACAAAACAAAACAAAACAAGAAAATCAGATCACTGGGCTCCATCTCAGGTGTTCTGGTTTGGAAAGGAAGGGCAGTAACTTGCATTTTAAGAAGAACCTTCCAGTTAAACATCAGATTACGCTGCTTTTCATGACACCTTTCTATTTTCTACAGCAGCTTGCACTGAAGGAGCATTCAGTAAATATTTTTTTGGATGCTGAGGTGGAATAATACCATCAAAGGGGTAGCAAATGAAGGTCCTTCTTTTAAATATGGAATGCCAGGTGAAATACAACCCACAGATTCAAATGGCTTAAAAATGACTTGCAGAATATTTTAAAATTCAAGTTTAAGCCCAAGTTTTGCTTCATATTAACTATTCATAACCCAGGGAACCCACTCACCAATTTCTTAGCATCAAGTTGAATTTCTGATAGTATGGGTTCCTAAAGCATCATTCAACATTTTTTAAATTAATTCTGCTTGGAATAAAACATCATGCAAGACAGTGAAGTTGTTTTCCTAGATCAAATGAATAAAAACTGTCTCGTGTCCTACACTGGCTGTGCTGGAAACTCAGCATGAAGCTCCTGGGATCACATGGTTAAGGAGGTTACTTCAAGGAGTTGGTGCAATTGAGGAGACTGACAGGAGAGGCTAGCACCTGGACCAAATGTTTCTGCAGCTTCTCTGATGGTTTTCAAGTTTCTAAAGGGATGTGCAACCCAGCCTCTTGCCAGCTCCTTACTATTGAAAATCTGCTCGATTTCCACCTCATTTGCAAAACGCTTGCTGCAATTCCTCCTAGCTGTGAGAAACTCGAAGACAGCTGGAGGTCAAGGAGAATGCTCCATGTGAGCACACCTGTTTTTAACGGACTCAGCAGCCTACAAAAGAGGGGAGATTCCAGGCATTTCTGAACTGACCCAATGCTGCCCCCTGGCTGGGGAGGATGCAGTTCCCTGCCCTATCCATTTCCAACCTTACAAGGTGCTAGATTAGCAATCAGCTGGACAGCAAACACTGACTTAAATGATACTGCTTTAGCCTGCACAAAAATTTACATATTAGAAAAAAATGAACAGAATAATGTTCACAACAAAACAATAGTTTTTCACTCCAAAGGATACACAGAGAAACAGCCTGGTACAATTATAAATGCAGAATTAAATGAAGTTGAATTTAACCTCTTGACCCTTCTCTTACTCCAAGCTCCATTTTTAAAGAAACTGCTTAAAAATTATCCAAGAGGATGAAAAAGTGAGAGTTGGAGGAGAAAGAATCTTTATGGCAAGGTAGAGGGACAAAGGTTAGTCTTCTTGATTTATTTTGAATAAGATTGTGACACCCAAGCTTGCCATATTATCAAATTCCTTAGGTATTTGGAATGGAAAAATAAATGTTGATAGAGGCAACAATAGTTATGTGTAGCTCTTCACGGGGAAGTAAAATCTAGCTGTAAATCAAAAACATGTCTTCTATGAGGTGGGCAGGATGCCAGGTACCACCAGAAGTGAAATTAGTACTTATCGAAAACCACAATGAGGGAAAGATGGGAAACACACACACCTGCAGAAAACCCTGGCAGGAAAGGACTCAGAAGAATTTCCGTGATTTCCTCCAAAGAGGCCACAATGCCCGACCTGAATCTTTAAAGGATAGCTTTAAGGTAGTGGTTCTCCAGTTGTGGTCCTGGGATCAGCAGCAGCATCTAGGACCTTTTTAGTGACACTGCTGATATTTAGTTGAGAGCTCTGCCTAGAAAATAAGGAAGATTAAGACCTGCCTCCCCTTCCCCCATTGTGAATTCTGGGAAACAGCTTACAGCAAAGAAACTGCCTTCCCTAAGTGACTTGGACAAGAATCTCAGATGGCCCCTGTTGCCCATGACAAGGCCAGGCACAGACTCTCCAAACTTCCATTCTTTGTCTCATAAATGATTACCTGAACTGCTGATTAATCAGAATAAAATGCTTGTTAACCTAAACTTGGTCAAGCATCTCTCCCTCCCTCAGGTGCCTCAACTTGGGCCAGCATAAACCCTTCCCCCAAAGAGTCTGGTGGCAGGTTAAAATTATTCTCTGATCTACATTTAGTTAAGCCACTCTTCCATCCCACTCTCTCACACCTTGTTCTTTCTAGCCTTATTCTTCCCTGTAAAATCAAACCCTTTGGTCTTATCTAGAAAGGTTTGCAGATGTTAAGGTTCTTCTACGGCCCCATCCCTAATTCCCTTTCTCTCCTTTGCAATAATCCTTTCCAATAAAATTTCTCTTTACTCAATCCGGGATGGATTTTTATTTGTTATTAGAAATACAAAGTCTTGGGCCCATTCCAGAACTTCTGAATTAGCAAGTGGGCAGTGGGGGCCATGTGTCCAGGAATCTTGACTCTCAACAAGTCCTTCAGGTACAGTTTGGAAACCACTGATTTACAGCAATCCCACTGTAGGTCTGATAAGTGCCTGGAACCCCAACTCCCTACCGGTGTTGCTTCACTGACCAGAGCTTGCGTGCAAGCTGTTTGAGGCTTACCATGGAAAGATTCTTAGTGCCCGCATAGCCCATTTATCCCATGACTTCGTTTCCCCATGAAGTTCAAGGCCACAGAGCTCCCTCTCCCCTCCCAGTCGCACGTGGAGCTGAGCCAGCCCGAACCCTCACAGACTTACATCTCCATCCACTGGCCTCTGGTCGTCACAGTCCCTGGTGGGGCTAATGTCCTGGCGCATCACCCAGATGGGCTCTTTGGGTTCGTCAGGGGTGTAAGGCGAACGGATGGTCCTGGTTTTCACCTCCTCGATGGCCTCCTTGATGTCCTTGATGGCCAGAGAGATGGCATCCCTCTTCTCCTTGCTGTACCGCTGTCCCGCCTCGCCGCTGCCCGCGGTGCCCGCTGCCCGCTGCTGCCCGGCTGGTGCCTGCAGCCCAGGGCTGTCGGGACGGCCCCCACCGGGAGTAGGGGCGCGCTCCAGGTCCTGCTCGGCCTCGGGCATGTCCTCAGACGCCTTGTCGAGGCTCTGCGAGCTCATGCTCTGCTTGACCTCGGCCACGATCTGATCGATGTCCTCCTCCTGCTCGTAACTGTCCATGCGCGGGTAGGGCGCGAACTCGGCCTCCTTCTCAGGGCTGTCGGACTCACCGTCGGAGCGCTCATCGTAATGATGCAGCCGCGCGCCCAGGGCCTCCTGGCGGTACGCGGCAGCTTCATCGCGCTCCTGCTCATAGAGCCGCAGGCCGTCGCGCGCGTCCAGCTCAGGCGCATCCCCGATCTCCTCGTACACGTGCTCCTGCAGACCGCCGTAGTCGGCGTAGGGCTCGGCGTACGGCTCGTCCTCGCCACGGTGGAAGAGCCGGTGCGTGTAGACGTAGCCTGAGTAGGCCGCGTTCATGGCCTCCTCGTGCTCCAGCGAGTGAAAGTGCAGGTGGTTGGGCAGCGCGCGGCGGTGCGTGGCCTCGGCGTGCTCGGCCTCCGCCTGCTCCGTGTACTCCTCGGCCTCGGGCCGGTACTGCACAGCGTACGCGCTCTCATCCTCGGGGTCCTGCGCGCGCTCCGCATCGTAGTCGTCGCGGGCCGCAGCGATCACATCGCCCTCCGCAGTGTCGGTGTGATTGTGGAAGCCACTCTCAGTGCTGGCGGAGCGCGCCAAGCACTCACCGCGCTCCTCCTCCTCCTGCTGTCCAAGCTGTGCGCGGAGGTCCTCGACCACACGCCCGCGCGGGTGGCGGCCCGCATAGTGCTGCTGCTGCTGCGGCGGCGGCTGCTGCTCCTCCTCCACTTCAGGGTGCTCCAGGTCGGCCCTCCACTGACTCGTTGACCTCCCCTCCTGCCGCCTCGTCGGTCACCTCCACCTCCGCGGAGCCCTCCAAGTGGTTCATGGTGGGCGTCGGGGATGGCTGGGAGAGAGCTGGGCCTGCTCACTGTGCTCTCATTTTGCTGCAAGGGGCTGGAAAAAACAAGAAGGGGAGAGGCTGTCACGTGGTTTCAAATAGTAGTTTTGAACTGAGCAAAAAGATAACCATAAAAACAGCTGCTATTGATCCCTTCTGAATGTGGGTCAATTAAAAAATGATTGCACATTTAAGTTCAGTCTGACACGACGTAGCTCATTTTCTTCATAGCACACACCATAATTTGTAATTACATATCTACTTTTTTAAAATTGCTTACTGGCGTTCTCCCTTCTCCACCCCTCAGACTGGAGCCTCATGAACGTTTTGTTCTCGTGCATAGTATTCAGGTTCCATTTCTGATGTATATGAATAAAGAGTACTACTAAATTGAATGGGCCAATTGACCACATTTTCCATCTGCTGAAAGATAAATCTCTCTAAATTAAGCTAGGATCCTGGGTGCTTTAGAAGCAATTCTTTAAATTTCAAGCAAAAAATAATCTCTAAATCTTTTTGAAGCTTTGGCCGTCAATACAATTCTGAGGGACGTTATCAACCATCAATGGGATTCCGTCCTGGCTGTCATTACTGTCATTTCGGGCAATTTGCTTAGTTTTCTGGACCTCAAGGATGAGAGTGGACTCATTTCCTGAATGCAAGATATTAACTGCTATTGCACAGGGAGAAAGGACTCCATGGTACAATAAGTTTGGGAAGCACTGAGTTACAGTTGACTTGTCTTTGTGATATTCAGGGGAAGATAAGAAATACAGGTTTCCCTGACCTATTTGACCGGGAAACATGTTTTTCTTCTAGAGCCGGAGTTGTATCAATTCACTACAGAAATATTAACTAGCTGGTTTTCAATACTTCCCCCATAAACCCCAAATCTAGGGGTTTATGAATTGTCATTATAGCTGGAACTGGAATACATGGCTAATTTTTAGAAAGTATGGGAAGTTCTCTTTATTAGTTCTAGAGAAACTGGATGCTATAGACATAGATTTGGGGTCTGTTCTGACCTCTATTTTTATCATAAAATAGTTTAACAGCATAATTTATGCACTGAAAACAGACACAAGAAATGTAAAGAATAAAAACAGAAACAAAAGCAAAAACAACAAAAACTAACCAATTAAACCAACTAAAAAATTCAGGCAAAATCCTTAGGATTTTGAGGGATTTATGATAAATGGTTGAACAATATATATGAATTTCTCTCATATGTTCTTTTGAAGAGTCCATTTTACAAATGACACCGGAAGTGAACTCCCTAAGTATAATAGCAGACAACTCAGGAAGACCAGGGATCTGATTGACTCTAATATTGACATGCATTATATTCCACTCAATTACCCACCATGGTTATCATTACATGGTTACAGTTTTTCTTTAGACATTCCTGACAAACCAAGTAGAATAGCAGGTCGTTTGGAAACTACCAAGTCCACCTGAAGCAGAAGTATCGTATTTTCCCCATTCTTTGATGGATCCACCTCTAACTGATACTCACTAAAAGAAAATAATCATGGTTTACCAAAGATGAACAATCTTTAGTGCTTCTGCACTCAAAAGAGAATTCCACTTCAAATTATTCTGAGCCTGTTTTGAAAAATTGCGACTTCCTCTCATTAATCCTGAAAACAGTGACTGTACTTAAGTGTAAGAAGTTTCCCAATAACAGCTATACATTGCCATTCAAACCTTGATAGATAATGCCCTGAACAAGAGGGTCACCTGCTTAAGTGGTCTCCACAGGATTATGGAAAATGCAAAACATTGGATTCAATGCAACACATGGATAAGAACAGTGTAACTCAGTTTCCTTTATAAGAATTCTAGAAAAGACAACAGATACAAATTGCCTTAAAGGTACACTTACACCTTAGTGTACAAATCTGAGTTTGATGAACACATGACAGGTGTTCACAGAGAAGGATATTGAGCATACCACCAGCTTCTCTGGGTCCTTTTACTCTAAGGTTTCTCAACTGTGCATGGCCAATGATGAATACACTAACAAACAGTCAAGCAGCTGAATGGCTAACAGTTCGTGATAAAGCACATGCAGAAGTGACCAAACCACTTTCTGCAGTGAAAATGGCTTTTTCTTCTGTTGATGTAAGTATTAAAAAGAAATTTTATGTATTCTGGGTTAAAATCATATATGACCAGCTATCACTGCCTTCTCATAATCACAATATTGGTTCAAAGGAAATGAAATTTCCATGCATGTGCAATAATAAATCATGATAAAAAAGTCTTTGGAGGGAAAATACTGTTAGAATAATGCACCTTTGGTACAGTGCAGCTCTCTGTTCACTAGGAACATTCTCTTCATTTCCCTATCTCCAAATCTCAAGGGAATATTTGGTACAATAAAATGTCTGTATTCAGTCACCGTCATGATTTCAAGAGTATAGTGTGAGTTGTGGCATTGCAATACATTAATGAATAACAGACAGTGAATTGAGAGATTTCCCTAGGACAAAGCAACTGGCAATGTTTAAGGAAGGTGCTGGAGTTCACGGTTACTTCCATTACTAGCTTAGGAGAGGACTATTCTCTGTACTGTTGCAACTTGGAAGTGGTATTATTAAAAACAAACAAACAACAAAAAAACAGACTTTTTAAAGAATCCCAGGTTATTGTGGGAATACATGTTAGTATAATATTTTGAAAAGCGTTTGTCAAAATGAAATTAGTCTTCCAAAAGTATACACCTTGTGCCCCAGTAATTCCACTCACAGTCTAAGAGAAAATGCTGAGATAAATGCTTCTCACAGTATTATTTTAGGAGCAAAAATTATAGTGCCTAACTATTAAGCACTAATATTTATAAAGTACTTTCATTAAGTACGGTGCTAAGCATTTTAGCATCATACATTGATCATGATGAACATCTTTTTCCCCAACCTGGCCCCCATTCTGTATTTCCTCTATGAGCCAATGGCACCACCAGCCACCCATAGGATCCTTGTTTTCACTCAGCTGATGGGTGAGTCACTGCCTTAGTAACTCTCAGTCTGTCCTCATTACTGCTCCCTTGCCTTGGTCTGTCTTGTGTACACAGAATTTCATTCACTGATTTCTCAGCCTCCTCCAGCTCATCCTCTCCCTGCCAGTCTGATGATCTTTCTAGAATACAATCTGAATCCATAACCATACTGTGCAAATGCTTCAGTGATTCCTCTCCAGTGCCCAGTACAAGTGCTTAGCTAACTGTGCACCAGGTGCTATTAGGCATTTGCTGCCGAACAATTCATTGCTCACATTAGCCTGATGAAGACAATATGTCATCTTGGCTCTTTGCAAATGATGAAACAGAGGAACAGGGAATGAAGTTATTGCCTGGGTCACACACCTGACAAGGAATGGCATTGGTGTTTGAGACCTGTTCTCTGACTCTGGGGTATGGGTTCTTGAGTCTTAGTCCTGGCAAAACAAGGCCTCAGCCTGCTTCCCTCTTCCACCCCATCTCCGAGGTTCACCCTGCACTGTTTCTGACAGCCCAAAGTCCCAGCGCTGGTGCTGCCTGCCTGTTCTTAGGATATTTCCCACCCATAACATTTCTTGATGAACTTTTCTATCTTCCTGGAGCCAGTTCATACTTGATGAGTGTATGTTAGGTGCTAGTCTTCATGCCATGTCCTGGGCACTAGGGCAAAGCAGTGGCCAAGCCAGTCAAAGCTTCACTTGCTCTCTGAAAGCCCCCTTCTCATGCATGGGAAAGGGTGGAGGCAAAGAACAGGGCACAGGCAATAATTGTGTGAGGCAGTAAACAAAATAACTTCCCAGTGAAGTATTTTGTGAAGGAAATACAATAGTGGCATAGGAAGTGACTGAGAAGGTGTACAATGATATTGGCCAGAGGAGGTGATACTTAGCTGAGATCTGAATAATCAAGAAAGAGGGTGTCTTATAAAGATCTGAGGGCAAGGCTTTGGGGTGAGAAGTGCTTGCTGTGCTCAAGGACAGAAATGATATCTATGGGCAGATGAGGAGCGGATAAGGGACAGTGTAGCAGGAGATGAAGATGAAGAGACGGAAAGGGTTGAGTCAGGCAGAATCTGGCACAACATGGTTAAGGGTTGATTTTTATCTCAAGGGTAGTGGCATTCTACTGGGGATTTATGCAAAGGAGTGAGAAGGCCTGTCCCACTGTCCTTACCTACCTGTCCGTTTGTGTGTGTGTGTGTGTGTGTATGTGTGTGTGTGTGTGTGTCTGTCCCGTCATTCTGGGCAATAACTGTTTATGAAGATGAAGTCCTTGGGATAAGAGGTCTTGTTATGCATTTTTCATTCCTATCATGGAGGATATGTGAAGATATACAGGTGGTGCTAGTGAACTTTAAGTGATTCAAAAGGAAAAAAAAAATCTTTATCCACTTGCCCTCCCAACCAATAACTAGGGAATGATCAGCCTTGGAGAAGAACTACTTCTTTCCATCTTGAATCTTTGCTGCCCTTATCCACCTATGAACCTTCCTTCACCTCCTTCTGATGTTTAAGGACCCAAAGAATGCTAGCAATTCAACATTCTCCTGCTTTTGAGGTGTGGGATCACTGTGGTCTTTATTGGACATATACCAGGGACTGTGTAGGGCAAAGGGGGTTCAAAACTTTTTTTTTTGTGGTACTACAGATGAACATGCAAAAGTTTATAAACCATGGTCCCAGACATCAAGGGCAGACAGCATTAACAATTATAATACCTGGTGATGGTGCAAAATAGAAATAAGTTCAAGACACAAAAGGAGCCTAGAGCTAAAACAATGACAACTGCATCACCTTATGAGTCAAGAACTCATCAGCAGACTAGGAACTAAGGCCTAGGAGAGAAAATGGCCAGTCATATTATATTTTTATTGATTGATTTATTGATTCTTTTTAGTTAAACACGATAGTAGAATCCATTTCGATCATGTTCTTGATGATGACCCAGGTTCTCTGGAGGATGGAGCAAAGGAAGGAGGAGCAGGTACCTGGCTGAAGAAAATTTCTCCCTATCTCCAAAAAGAATGAATGACCTGGAGGACACAGGCAAAAGAACCCCTTCCCACAGGCAGCTACACAGCATGAAGAGGGAACTGTAGAAGGCAGGGCCTCCAGGCTGCCAGTAGGAAGACAGGTGGCTTTTGAGTCCCTAGTTCTGGAATGTTCCACAGCCTGGCTGGGAAAGGAGAACAAAAGAAGAGTTCACTGAAGTGCACCATTTTAGAATTAAAGAAATTTCAGGATCAGCAGTAGAATCCTGGCATCTCATGATGTTAGCTGAGGCTCATGTTGATTTGAGATGGATGGAACAGGAAGCTGTAAATTGCTTTTGTTGATCTTTCCTTTAGTTGTTGGTGAGAATTTCCAACGAACTGACCCTTTTAACACATTCAGAAGTAGTTTAGAAGAAGGGTCTGATTGACAAATGGAGTGTAGGAAAAAAAAAAAAGGAATTCTATAAGGTTGTTAACACAGAGCGAACTCTGTGTGTGTGTGTGTGTGTGTGTGTTTCTGTCTGTGGGTGGTCCAGGTGTTTGGTGTTAGTAATGAAGGTGTAGGGAAAACACATGAAAGTAGACGCGGGATAAGTGGGAAAAGGAAGAAAGCCTGGACTAGCCGATCCTTTTCCTCTGAAAAAACTGGAAAAATGATTCCACTTATATAAAGCTTTTATATTTGTGTGTATTTATCTTTATGCCATATCCTCTAGATGGCAGATGGCCTGCTGGACTAATCTTTCATCTACACCTGCAAGTGGACTTACCTTCTAGCACCTGTTCAACACAGGTGGGTGGATGCTGGTCCTTCTGACCAAGGCTTGGCAAACTGTACTTTTATTGCCAGCTCCGTGGACTTAATGAGTGGTTTTCACTCATCTTTCTCCACTTCAGTTGGAAGTAAAGGCCCATTTCTTGATACTGCAGCCTGTACTAATCCACTTGCATATATACTATTTCAGTAACTTAGTGTCTGCCACCAAGCCTTTGACCCTGAGAAAGGGTGATATGATTAATGTCCAAAGCAACCAGCAATTGTGGTTGCTAAAGAGGATTATGCCCTGAATGCAGTATTCATTTACACACACACACACACACACTTGCACACTCACATACGCCCTCTGAATAAGTTGAGAATTTAATAGTTTTTATTTAAAATAAAAGGATGAGAATATAAGAATACCCATATATTTTTGCCTATTTCCTCTACCATATAAAAAAATGTTTTCCTTTCATGAGTTATATGGGTTGTGAAATACCACTAGGGAATCCAAAGGACATTAAGAACCCCCCTTGAGTCATCAGCTCTTTTAAACTTGATGCATCCATATATAAGAGTACATAAAATACAGAAATAAAAAGACTAGTGTTCATTAAAGCTTAATTTCCTTTGACTCATTTGGAATTAAATTTAGTAATAGTCAAAAATGGATATAAAACACATTTCTTCTTCCTAAAATTGTTTCCAGTTTAGATAGATTCATGTGGTCAGAAAAACCCTGATGAAACAAAACATCTGCCTCAGCAAAAAAAAAAAAAAATGTTATCCCTGATATCCTTGAGTCTTAAATTGTGAAGCACGGCCTGGCAGATAGTGTTGGTAACGATTTCAGAGTGAGGCAAATGCCCGGAACCAAGGTGTGTTGCTGAACGGGTAGATGTCAACTAAGGTGAGGTCCTCTCTGTCCTTGACCTTGTCTAACTTAAATGAAGACATATGGCTGCACATCTGCAGAGCCACGTCTGTACCCTCTGCTTGCTCTGTGCCCTACATGTTGACCTCTCTGGCTGGAACTGCATCAAGAGTTATTGGGGCCTCGGGGTTTGGGGTTCAGCCAATGGGGAGGTCTAGCAAGATATCAGCTCGAGGGAGGAGCCTGGGGTTGGGTGTATTTTTTCTTCCAGTTCTCTCTGTATATGGTCACCCTCTGGCAGGCAACATCTCTACTCTGAAGGGCACAGCCTCATGCTTTACAGGACGACTTCCTCCCCTTCCATTCAGGCTTACAGGACCACGGGGTAGTGGGGTCCCACATAGACCAGACAGTCTCTCTATTAAACTCTTTGCCTCTCTGCAATTTGAGTGCCCCATCTACTACTTACTGGGACCTAACTGATATCTAAGGTATGATATTCACGTTGGTAGAGGTAAATAAATAAAGCAATAATTAGTTCATTTTAAAACAAATGTAAAATACTACCTAGTACAGCTAGAGTGAAAAAAATATTGCAATAGAATATTGAGAAGGCTTTGCTGGTAATATCAAATGTCATAAATTTACTTTGAAAGCTATTTCAAAAAAGGAATGGCCAAGGTTTTGAGCAGAGGCAATGCCCTTGAGTAAGTAAAGCCCCTACCAAGGTGACATCCTCACAGGAAGTCCTGCACTAGGCTTTACTATGTCTTCCCGGCTCCTCAGCACACACTTCTCCAGAGGCTACAGGACATTCAAGGAATTGACACAGGATATCCACAGGAAGACAAATGGGAATAAAAAGCCTGCCTGCCTGGGTCTCAGCCTCTCCATCCCTCCTGTCCCTAGAGTACAGGCCACTTGACCCTCTTTCACTGTTCTATTCCATCCACTGCAGGCTCAGGCTATTCCCAGGCTTGATGCATCCTAATTTTTGTCCTTCACTCTAGGATTGGGATCTGGCCCCTAATCTTATATCCAGTGATTTGGCAACTTCACCTGTGGGTGGAGTGCCCAGTTTTCCTCATTACTTTCAATGCCTCATTCTTTGGTATCAAGTTTGCCAATGCAAACTTGTCTGGGTGACTGGGACAGGATCCCGGTCCTTTTTGAGAAGCCATGGTAGATACTGTACTTACTCAAGGGCATTGCCTTTGCTCAAAGACCTTGCCCACTCCTATTTTGGAATAGATTTCTAAGTCAATTTGTAGCATTTGAAGTTTCCAGCAAATTCTTTTCGATATTCTATTGCAATATTTAGTCATATTTGATTTTTTTTTTTACCTTGAAGTATATACCATCACCCTATTTACAATTGTTGACTATGAAGTCTTATCCCATCATCCATTCCAAGTAAGAAGGTATTAGTGGTTAATTGACAAACTCAGGAGACAAAATGTGACCCTGAATCTTGGTTTTATAATTTACTAGCTCTTTGACATTGGACAACTTACAGCAAATGCTTCCATTTTATTGTTTCTAAAATGAGGATAATAACAATACCTATAGCAAGGGGTTATCGTAAGGCTGATACAGTTAATATGGTACTTAGAACAAGGTCTGATACAGTAGAAGTGCCATTTAACATTTATTAGTGATTTTATGTATCCACCATAATTATTATTTAAGAGATTAATGCATAATTAGCACACTAAAAATTAAACAATGTTAATATAAATGCCTACACACAATGCATTTATTAATATTACCATTTTCTAAGTAAGGCAACGTCGGGAGGAGAACAAGCAGTTAAGCTACCCATTCTGAAATAAGACTGGGTGGAAATAATTCCATCACATAATAATCACAAATGCTGAACTATATGTGAGCATAGTATACATGTTTTATGTACTGTATTTCTAGCCCTCACAACAGTCCCAGTGGGAATTGTTATCTCCATTTGCTGATTATGAAGCAGAAGCTCAGACAGCTTAAATAAATTGTCCAAGGTCACTCAGAGCTGAAAGGGGTGGAGATAGATCTTCTGGCTCTCACTGTTTGTGTTCTTCCTATTACATTACACTGAGCTCATAAAGTGATGCGATTGATTTTTTTTAAACAAACATCTAAATTGGTGTAATCCCTTTTAGAATAGTCACCTTGGCAGACTCTAGACATACATGTTCCAAGGGCACTGCCTTTACTCAAAACATTTTGGGCACGTCTATATTGGAATTGATTTCAAAGTTAATTTAAGGGCTTTGAAGCTACCAGCAAGTCATTTTCAATTCCATAGTCATATTTAGTAATATCTGACTTTTTAACCTCAAAGGGTATGATCCAGATTTATCACACACCTTATTTACAAGATTTGGTCATGAATGCTTTTTCTTATTTCTAATTTTTATTTTTTGTCTTTGTGATGATTTTTTTGATATCCTCCAAACATTCAATCTATCCCCAAAGGATGAAGGTGTGCAGCATCCAAGGTTATTAAAAGATTCTAGTTCAGCCTCTGAAGTTATTCCAAAAGGATGGTTTAAAAGCTGTTTTGGTCAATGGCCACATCTTTAACACAAGCCTTTTCCTCACAGAGGAAACAGTGGGACAGAGGCCAATTGGATGAATGCATCCGTGTGATTACCGCATAATCAGGTTCCTTGCTTTCATCCTGCCTTGAAGTCTGTGGCCAGCGCTAACCAGGCAGGAAAATTAATTCATCCACTTAGATGAATTTAGCAGTGTTAACCGCAAAGCTGTGATCATAACCCCAACCTTTGATTAAAGAGAAATTTCTAAATTTATGTAGATTTCCTTATTGTCTAGCTCTTTGTCTAGCACTTTAAAGATCAAATCCTTCATTTATCATCCTATTCCAATAAGATACATGAAATAAGCTCAAGGCAATCACAGAAAGTCAGAGGGGAAATCTTGCAAATTTTATAGAAAACTCAAGGGATATTCTCTAGAAATCAAAGCCGATTAAAAGTCTATCTGAATTTTTGTGAAATGCCCCTGGTACAAAATCAAATATATATACATGATCCATAATTTACTGAGGGTTACAGAAACTTGATTTTTTTTCTGTTGCAATTGCTTTTTTATGCTTCAGACAACTTTCTTTCCACCCCTATGGTTTTATTATCTCTGTTGCTGCATTACATCAGATCAGAGGTATCACATCACCATTTACAATCAATCTGGACCATTTTCCTGATATTCCTACCACACAACCACACACACAGCACCATAGGTTTAAGGATAGTTAAGTTTCTAAAATCAGTTCAGCTATGTTAGTTTTCAGAGGCTCATTAATTCATTCTGCAAAAGGAGGAGACGGGAATCTCAGGCTAAGGACGAATTGAACAGTAATTCATTAAAACACAGTCTTTCCTTTGAGACCACATCACCTCAAATTTACTACTATTGTTACTTCTTCAAATTATTTGGCTCATTAGAAAGTCAGTTAACTTGCTCCTCTTGATTCCCTCAAGTATTCTGTGCTTTTCCTTCCCCATATGTACACCAGAATGTCAGCTACGTTGCTCATTATGAAGCTTCAAATTAAATTCTTATTTTGGAGCTTCTTTTTATTCACAGGTCAGAAAAACAGCACAGGGATTGCTGACCATTATCCTGAAACACATTTTTCAGTTTTGTCTCAAATCTGCTTATTCAAAGCTACCCTCCATGATTAAAAAAACCTATATCCAGGAAGGTTTGCTCCCTGCCAGTCCAACTTCACAATTCCCAGAGAACAAAATCCATTAAGCAACTACTAGGTAGCAACAATGGAGATGACTTGAATTTGAATTTGATGAGCCACAAGTCTCGTACTGATTTCAAAACCTCCCAAGGCAATTAACTCTTTCAGCTCATCATGTTAGCAAAAGCTCATCGTGTTAGCAAAAAGTTAACAGGGAAAGAAACACAGTGTGGGGAAAGGTGAATCACGTTTCCTTCAAAATGATTCTGGATAGCCAGGAAACCCATAATAGTTCACAGGCCATGTTGATTAGACTGTAAAGAGGCAGTGTGTCTCCAGCAAAACCGCCTCTTCTAGTTACTAATTTCATTTAAGACCCAAATAAGGGAAGACGAGTTAGATCCAAATGTGGTGTTATAAGACCCATAGCCTTTCAATCACGTCAAGGGGAGATGGTGAGTTTCTAAAGGATCTTACTGATTACTAATAAGAAAGTCTAGATTAAATTTTTTCCTACTCAGTATTCAAAATCCAATGTGTGTCTTATAGTTGCACCACATCACAATTAGGAGGAGCCACATTAAAGTGTTTGACAGCCACATATTGGTCAGTGTGGTTCCAGATCTTCCTTCTGGACTACCCCTGATTTTTTTCTGTTGAAGAATAATTTAGCTGTGTTCAAGCTCTTCTGAAAGTGTATATTATTACCCACTTCCATCACACTGTTCAACAAACAAAAGACCCTTCAATAATGAGAACTGTGCTTCCTAAATAATGGGAGATTATGCATAATACATGTATGAAAAGCTTTGTGGTCACTGTCACCCAGGACCAGGTCCCATGCTGCCTAGTCCTTAGCCTTCCTGGTCATCAGTCCCTCCACATCCCTCCCTCCTTCAAACTGCACTGCTGTCTTCTGATCTCAGATCCTTTGGAGCCACAAATCTGGTCGCTGTACCTGCTCCCCTGTCCCCTTCTCATCACCCCCAGTCTCGCCCTTTCTGTGCCCCTCACGATGATCCTTGGGGACATGGCCATAGCTAGTCTATAGATCCTGTCCCTCAGCAACCGAGGCCCTCACTGCAGAAGACAGCAGGTGAAGTTGCTCAAAATTTCCTCAAATTAGGCAACAAGGGGCAGGGAAAGCCAAGGGATGTGAGAACAGAGGAAACTCTGTTGCCTTATCTGGAGGACAGCCAGGAAGGGGAAAGGAACTACGGGGTCTGGGGTTGGAGTCAGAAGCAGGACAGTGGAACTGTTTTTGGATCTCAGTTGCCTACGATAAATGGAAGTGAAACCGTGGATCAGTAGGATTGCTGTGCTATTTAATATAGAGTAGAAGAGGAGAGAAAAGAATAGACATGTATAAAAATCTCTGAAAGGGCAAGTAAGGAACTAACACCGGTGACTACTTCTTTTGTGGGAGCAGGGGAAAGAACAAGGACTGGGAAGAGACTGGGGTTGTGGCTCAGTGGTAGAGCACTTGCCTAGCATGTGTGAGGCGCTGGGTTCGATTCTCAGCACCACATGTAAATAAATGAATAAAATGAAGGTCTATCAACCTTGGGATGGAGGCCTTGTACCATATGATTTTTTGGTACTTTTTTGATGTTGAAACCATGAACCCATTAAAAAAATAAACTAACCACATAATGACAATACTGTCATTTTATAAGGATGGTGATTGTTTTATAAACTGCAGAGCACTGGGGATAATGTGTCCTGCCATCCTGGGGAGAAAGGACTGAGGCAGGGCTGATGAGCAGGATCCTGTCAAAGCTCTGTTGTGTTGCTGAGGGAAAAATCTCATCATGGGGTCAGGTTTCTTGCTGCCACGCTGGTCCTTACCCTCTGTTTCTCTTTAATCCTCGCTGTTCAAGGGAGATGTCTCTAGAGAGGTGCAGGGTGGGAGTGGTAAGGAGTTGGAGCATTCCAGTCCTTGTGTGGGAAAGTCTCATCCAGATTGTGACCATTCAAGTCTACCCTCTAGAAACCCAGGTTTACCAGTTCAGTGATGGATATAAGTCATAGAAATTCAGAACTGAAAATGTTGGCAAAGCACAAGTCCCCATTTTTATAGATAAGGCAACCAGGCAGTGGAGAGGTTACGTGGCTGGTGCGCACTCACACCTGTTTTAATGAAGCTAGTTCTAAGGAGTTGTTGTCAGACTCTTTCCACACCTCCTTCCATTCTGCCACCACAACGCCTTTGTGTTCATCACAAAGAGTACAAGACATCCAATTGTAGGAAACAGATATACTAAGTGAAAGAAAGCAATTACAAAAAGATGTTTAGTTAAATATCAAGGGAAAGGAATTTGAAATATGCAAACAGCTCATCTGATTGACTTGTCATCCTCCCTACTAGAGAACATGTGCTTCCCTGCATCCCGCACAAACATGCTTTTTGTAGGGAGAGCCCAGGGGTCCATGTCATGTATGCATGACTATTTGGAAACAGAGTGTGGCAGTAATGGTTTCTCACTTACTGAAATTTGAGCTTACCCTCCATGAAATGGTTTGAATGTCCCCTCCAAAACTCATGTTGAATGTCACGGCCACTGTAACAGTATTAAGAGGTGAAACCTTAAGAGGTGATTAGGTCATGAGGGCACAGCCCATATGAATGGTAAGGCTGGTATTGTAGGGATAGGTTAGTTATCGTGGGGATGGGACCCTGATGAAAGGATGAGTTTGACCTGGTTTTTCTCACTGTCTTGCATCACACACATCTTCCCCGGGTGATACCCTCCGCCATGTTATGAGTCAACAGAATGACCCTCACCATATGCCAGCACCATGCTCTTGGATTTTCCAGTCTCTAGAACCATAAGAAATAAATCTCATTCTTTGTAACTTACTCAGTCTCAGGCACTCTGTTATAGCAGCAGAAAACCAACTAAGGTACTCTATAATGTAGAACTATCACCAGAAGCCACATTTACAAGTTCTCTTTGTATCTAGATAGGGCCATGATTTGTTCTCCTCAAAGGAATGGAAGTGGATGTGAGGATGGCATTTCTGGGTCAGGTCATTTTAGCAGTGAGATTGCCTTTTCTATACTCTTTCCTTATCCTCTAGTTAAATGCAGAAGATTTAGAAACCTGAAAAATATTAGAAACAAAGGAAGAAGTGGGCTGGATCCTCAAATCAAACATGTGGAGAAAAACTGTCTACTGACTAGAAACAACCTGCCACTGTTAGGAAATTAACTTATAATAAATAATTGCACCAATAAAAAATTTGAGGTTAATGTTAAACTAATAAATCAATGCACAGGTATATTTCAATGGGACCTGGAAACAAGTCATTAACTTTCAGCTTTAAAAAAGAAATATGAATGTTGAGAGAAAAATATCCCCTTTTTTCACTGTTTTTCTGGCAGGGGTTCTTCCTCCATAATTCTGCATAATATATTGAAATTTATTGACTTAATTTAGGCAATGGCTATTGACTTCCTGCTATGGAAGATGAGAATTTAGCTTAATCTCTTCCTTTTGCCTCCCAATGCATAGTAACTATATCTTTATTGACTACTTCTGTAATTTTAAGTATCTTTATAATTAGTATCTTGATTATTTTCAGTGTAAAGGACACAACATTCTATCTTTCCACTTTATCTTTACTCTTCTACCTCCCACCTGCTGTCAACCATAAATTTACTTTCTGTATTTGTCAATATAACATTTATTTTATGATATGTAATCACAACCAAGTCTTGTATACTTTGTCCATGGGCTGACTTGAAATGCTGAAAACCAAGATAGAGCCATTATTTTCTTATAACTACATATGTAATGTTCACCTGTGTGCCTAGGAGACTGGTATGACTAATTTTGTCCCCATAAAATCAATATCATGACTCCTGGGTCATTCAAAGGAGAAGTTTCCAGTACCATGTTCAAACAGAATGTTTCCCCCTTACATTCCATCAATTGCTTTAAAGCCTGCCATATTTTAGTATAAGATTCAGGCATGACCAACTTTAATTTTTTATTTTTTATTTTAAAGCCCTTGGGTTTTCTTTCATCTTATTGGACAATAAAAAGTATGGTTTTACCATGACTTCAGGTTTTCCATTATCAATAAAATCTAACAGACCTTTTTTTGGATTAATGGGTAAAATAGACCAAAAGTCTTGTTTCTCTGATGTGGATTGTGTCCCCAAATCTGATTCACAACCATCAATGATGAATTTCCCTTTAATGGTCTCTTGGTACACTGCTTCCTGGATCCCTTGACTATTTCTTTTTCATTTTATTCCTTTTCTATAATACATCCTGGAAATTATTCTGAGTCCCCTGCATGCCTTAAAGTGCTTTGATTAGACCCTTAACCCCAACTGATATTCAACATATAATTCTAAGTCCATAATAATTTTTTTCTCACACTAGGAAGTCATAAATCCACTGTGTCCTCACTTGTTTATGTACATATGAATCAGATTCTAGTGGCTGGATCTGGGTGAGGCCTGCCGTCTCTATCTCTTGTAAGTCTCCAGAAGATCTTCCTGCTGACCTGAGACCAGTTTGAAAAGTGAGTTCCCAGCATGCACCCATGAATATTATTTTTCTTTTCCTTTATCTCCCCCTGGGTGGGGAGAGGGCAGGTTATGATAAATATTCTGTTCTTCCCTTACCACATTTGAACCAACAAAGAAAAACACAGGAGTTGACACAAATGGGGATCACAAGTATCTGAAAAGCTGGGTTGGATGGTGTGTCTTCAGATTTGCAGTCAAAGTTATTTTAGTGATACTTCACTTCTGCATTTAGATAGGTGATCTCACCTCATCACTGGGATGTCTGTCAACAACAGGTGTCCTTCACAGGAGCAGGGCCTGCCTGGGAAAGCCTCCTGTAGGGTTATTAGCATGCAGACACATCCTGGCTGCAATCCTTGCTGGAAAAGAGGACCCAGATGGCACCAACCCAACACTCAGCTTCCTTCTTCAAATTCACCAACAATGGTCATGTGGAGAGAAGGGAATGAGGGGCAGGGGAGAGATGCCAGGAGTGCTATTTCACAATGAATCATGATGCCAGGGAAAAGGAGATCCCTCAACAGATGTTGTCAGCAGATTAATTTTGGCCAATCTGGGTAGGGGATTTTTAAACTGGGGTTGCCCTGACAACTAATAAGGTGGCCTCTTTTCATAGGCTTTATTGTCATTGAATTTTCCTTTTCTGTGAACTACCTGATTTTCTATTGAGCATTATTTTCCTTATGCCTTGTAGGAGGGCTTTTTAATATTAGAGATTTTCAATTTTTAACTGTCACACTATTGCAAATATTTTTCCCAGTGTATCATTGTCTTTGTCTGGCTTTAGATTCTCTCTTTTCCAGAGAGAAAGTTTAAGTCGTAATAACTAACCAGCAAAGATAGGATTGCTGTGGTTAGATGGAACACATCAGATTCTTGGGCACCTCAGGTTTGTGAAAGTATTCTGAATATTCATTGAAAAAAGGCTGAAGTCCTTTTTTTTTTTTTCCATTAATGCAGTAAAAAGACATAGAGTAGTTTTGACCTTTTCCCCTTTGTTGCAACAATAATCTCATTAACATCTACTAGTAGTTCGTCTCCAGTTATCTATATGTCATCTGGCCACTTACATGAGCAGAGAAATTATAAAAACAATTTAAATAGTTGTGGGGAAGTGAATGAGGTCACTTCACAATGATTTAATCTACTGCACTAATTGCACCTAAAGTGTCTGCACACATTTCTCCAATTAAAAATTCTAATTAAGCGTTGACATCTTTATAAAACACCCTGATGAATACACCCTGGAGGGGTGGGAGGAGTCTGGGCTGCTACTTCCTCCCTTCTTCTGTAGATGAAAGGATTTTCTTATTTCCCAAGTCCATGGAATTTAAGGATAAGGACACTTGGAGTTTTCCTGGTTTGAACTTCCCAGTTGTTTAATGGTAAGGAGAAATGAGAACTACCATGGCTGCCCCGCCCCTCCCTAGGAGCCCCTTGCCTCCCAGCTCCCTAGTCTGGGTCAAGGTGTGATTTAATTCATCTGTACCTAGCATATACCAGGAACTCAAGATGTTGCTGAATATGAGTTCTCAAGGTCATACAGCTGATAAGTGTCAAAGCTGCCTTGACTTCTGGTCCAGGAACTCTAAAGTGCCCACGGCTTTGGAGTAAGAAAGTTTGAGTTAGAATCCTTACAAGGTGGATTTCATTGGCACAGGCATTGACCTTTCTGGAATCTCTTGCCTCCCCTCTACCTTCTGCTTTGGCCTTAAGCCCCATCCAAATGGGCTTTCATCCCTAACACTGCAACCCAGCTTTTGTTCAGGTACACCATATTGCAAAACATCGGCATTCATATGGTGCTGGAACTGGTGGACAGCATTGATACAAGCCAGCACTGCCCTCTCTCCAGCACACTTTCTCCTTGTTTCCATACCACTTTCTTCTGGTTCTCCTCCCTAGCTGCTCCTTCCCCATCTCATAGGTTTTTTTTCCGTTCTCTGCCAGACCGCTCTCCATTGGAGGACCTGGTTTTGTCCTTGGACCTTTCTTTTATACTGTCTCCCAGGTGATCTCATGCAGGCTCCTGGCTCATAGGTCATCTATAGGGTGACAGTTCTCACGTTTCCATTGTCAGCTCACCACCGTTGTCCCTGAACTCCTCTAGAAACACCTGCCTACCTAACGGCTCAGTATGATATCTGGCAAGTGTCTCAAATTATCACGGTGTACAGAACAGATTTCTTGCTTTCTCCTTCTAACCTGTTCCTTCTATCATCTTCCTCATCACCCTTCTCCCAGTTGCCTCCCCCAAAACTGTGACATCACCCTGGCAGTCCACTCTCTCATACCCTATATCAATCTTCCAGCAACTGCTCTCATTTCTACCTTCAAAATCAATCAGGCTCCAACCACCCCCATCTGGACCATTTCCACAGCTTCTTAATTGTTCTTCAGTCTTTCATGATTCTTCCATAGTATGCTGGATCATGTGCTTCTTCTGATGATTCCTCATCTCACTCACCCTCAGAACTCAGACCTCAGAACCTCAACTTCTGCTCTCTCCTAGCCCTCATCAGATCACACAAGTCTTGCAATTCTATGAAATGCCAGCACCTCCTTTACACCCTCCATTCCCCCTGCCTGGACAGATCTTCTCCCACATGGCTTCTGCTATGTTTCTGCTCAAATGTCACCTTATAAGGGAAACTCCATGACCACTTATCTAAAATAACCATCTCCATCCCTATTAGCTACTTTATTTTTCTTCATAGCACATTTCACATGAAGTAATAATACATACCTGTTGATTGTTTACCTTGTTCCTCCTTTTCTGCTGTGTCCCACTAACTGGGATAGTGTGTGATATTAACAGGTGCTCAATAATTTTTGTATTGTAATAAGAATGCTTGACATGAGACAAAACCTCTTAGAAAAAATGTACAGTATAATACGGTGCTTGTTAACTATAGGTACAAATGTTGTAAAGTGATCTCTGGAAATTACTCCTACAGGAACTGAAACGTTTATATCCTATTGAACAGCAACTTCCTGTTCCCCTCCCCCTGTCCCATGGCACTCCCATCATCTACTCTCTCTTTTCCATAACTTGACTAGTTTTAGATTATTTTTAGTGCTGAATATATTGTCATTGTACGGCTGCAACACACAGTTTATGTTATCCACTCACCTCTCATTGCTTGCTTCTTGAATTTTGGCAATTATGAATAAAGCTGCAATAAAAGATTCATGTGCCAGTTCTGTGTGGACACCAGTTTTTAACCTCATTTGGATAAATACCAAGGAGTGTAGGATCATATGGAGGGTAAGAGAGTATTTTTAGTTTCCATTAAAAAACTGCCAAACCATGTTTCAAGAAAAATTACAAAATTTTAATTATGTTGAGTGCCTCCTTTTATTCTCAAAATTGTCCATATTTGGGTGATAAATTAAATGGTCACTGTACTTAAGAAACATAATTTTGCTTGAATTATAGGAATTCAGTATTTCACCTTAGTATTTCTATAGTCTGGATTTCTTTGAACCAAATCATAATAAATCGCAAATAGCAATTAATCTTCTGAGGACTGCTGGGGAGGCGGGAGAGGGCAAACGAACCAGTTCTCATTTTCCTAGCAGGGGAAATCAGCACAACAAGGTTAAGAGGCTTCTGCAAGCCTCAGCCAGACAGCTGCAGAGTAGAGTGCAATCAAAATCACTGTGAACTCCACTGAGTGCACCACTCTCCCAAGACCCAAATCTTTTTTTTGTTGTCCAATTAGTTAGGGTTCCTTAGCTTCTAAGAACAGCACTGGATGGATTTAAAGTGGATCATGGCAGTCCTGGGAGGGGTGGTGGCCGCTAATTGGAGGAAGCCCTTGATGGTTGCCTGAGCCAGGGTTGGGGGCTGCAGGCTGTTGACTTCCCTCTTCTTCCACTGCTGTGCTGTGAATCCCCCCATCCTTCGCCTGTCCCCACAGCCTGCATCTCCACTTCTGATGGCTCTGTTGGTTCCCTCTCGTGCACAGAGCAAAGAAGTCTGGAAACCATTAGAATATGGAGAATTACAAGATGGAAGAAGCCTGGATTTTTTCCCTCTCTGCCTTTCCATACTGGACCACCTGATGGGGCCCACTGTACTTAGGCAACCCCACAGTTGAGGTAAACGCCAAGTGCACGGGCTCTGGGTTGGGAAGGTAATTTCCTATGTTCCAAGGACTGTTCTGTGCACTTAATAATACTTAATCCTTAAAACAACTCTGAAGTAGTGCTTGTCCATCTTCAACTTAAACAGGTGGAAATCAAGGAACAGATGGGTTGGGTAACTTTCCCCGGGTCACAAATCTAAGAGGTGGGAATGGGATTTGAATTTTTATTATCTGATTTGTTCCAGAATCTGGCCCTTAATAATGAAGCGTGTCTTTCCCTTGTGACAAAACGAATGTCCGACTCTTCACTGCTAATATAATGGGTGAATTAGATCTCTCTGTCATCATCGCTTCATTTAAGGGGGTAGTAAAAACGCATATTGGTTAGTCAGCTTCTTTTTGTGGTTGGGACCGAAACACCTGACGAAAACAATCAAGGGGGGAAAAGTTTATCTTGGGGCTCACAGTTTCAAGGGTCTCAGTTCATAGATGGCTGACTTCCATTGATTTGGGCCTAAGATCAGCAGCACATCATGGTAGAAAGTGTGGTGGAGAAAGCAGCTCAGAACATTGCACCAGGGAGCAGAGGTGAAGACTAAATATAAGCCTGAAGGCACACACACCCCTAGGGAACCCACCTCCTCCAGCCACACCCCACCTTGTGTACAGTTACTACCCCGTTCATCTCTATCAGGGGTAATGCACGGATTAGGTTTGAACTCTCACAATCCAATCATTTCACATCTGAACTTTCTTGCGTTGTCTCCCACAGAGCTTTTGGGGGGACACCTCATATCTAAACCATGACATATGTTAAATTTGGATCCAAACAATTTGACATAAATTGCAAGGCCCTCTCAAACTTGATTTCCTTCTGGATAAAACAGTCATACATACAGTATCCATGCTTATTGCAAGAAAAGAAAAAAGATGTTTATAAAGTGCCAACTCTTTATATCAAGAAACTTCATAAGGGAAAAGGAAGGAGCAGTGCGCGAGAGCAACAGCAATGACAGCGGTGACCCAGTGAGAGGAAGGTTGGGACGACAGCAGGTCACTGTCCCTTGGGGCTTGGGTTGGAGCTGGAAATTTAAAATGGTTTGGAGGCAAGCACTGATTCCAACCATGGGTTTGTCAGCCTCCACTCCTGATGTTCCAGTTCAGACCTCAAATCAGACAGGATCACCACCTTCAGGATGGCCCAATGCATGAAGGGAAAATGGAAAGCTGTCCAATGAGTGCGGAACCCCTCTGGTGCAACCTGTGGAGAGCAAAACCTGTGCCTGACCACCAAGATTGTGCATATGAGTATACGGAGTGTCCCTTTATAGGTGTTGCTGCTAAGAAAAAGGAGAACCTGGATCCTTCAAGTCTGATGCCACACCTAATCAAACACCATTTCCAGACCAGCCCTTTGCATTTGTCTGCCCTTTGCAGAGAGGTGTCAGGCATTCCACAAGCAGATTCAGAGAAAAAGTAGGTTTATCCTTCCGAACGGATGTTATGAATGCAATGTGAGGAAAGGGTGGAAGTGGAAGGATGAGGGTATTAGTCTGAAAGATATGTATAATATCATTAGAATTCACAGTCAGAACAATGAACAAGGCTTGGAAGGAGATTTTGAAGTGGGAAGCTCTTCATGCTGCGGAGTGCCCTTGTGGTCCATCATTGATCCAATTTGGAGGGAAAGCAAAAGAGTATTCACCAAGGGCAAGAATTCCTTCCTGGATGCGGTATGAGTTGCCCTTCGACAGGCATGATTGGACCATCAACCGCTGAGGCACAGAAGTTAGATATGTGATAGATTGCTATGATGGTGGCGAAGTCAACAGGGTTATCAGTTCACCATCCTGGCTATCCGCCCTGCCTTGGATTTGCTCTCAGCAGTATGGGACAGAATGAAAGTTGCTTGGTGGCGCTGGACATCATAACCACTGTTTTGTTTGTGATGCAAAGTATAAACTATTTATTTTTCTGAGCGATACATTAAACTATCCCCCCCCCCAAAAAAAGAAACTTCATAGTAAAACTAGCTTCTACTGCTAATACATTGTTGTCATTTTTATTTTAAGGCTGAAATGGAACTTTTCTTTTGTAATATCTGTGAAAAGAATCCATAAAATAGTGTGAACAGTACTTTTAGTATTTAAGGTAATTTTAAGGGTTATTTTAAAAATATTTTGAAAGCATTTGCTCACATTTCAAAAATCACCATGAAAATTAGAAGTCATGCTTAAATATTCCTTATGGCACATTGCAACGGACCTTTACCTATCAACCTTCAGTTGACTGGGTTCCTGTTATTGAATGTGATTGAAAGTAATACAGAGACAGTTACATATTCTCTATCATTCAAGATATTGGGTATTCTACCAATTTATTATCTATATGCATGTAACATACTTCCATGTAGAAAGATGTCTTTAGATGAGTTCATGATAACACAAGAAGACGGATAAAACAAAGTCATGTACAGAATTCCTGATGAACACCCAGCATCCAACAACCACAGCTCCTCAGTTTCAGTCCACCCCTTACACACAGGGGTGTTTGATTATTTTGCATAACAGGAATTCCCACATACGAATGGCTCTACCATCAGTGCCCAGTGATTGAAAAAGATATATGATGACTAAATATGTAATTCACTTAGTAACACACTGAAAGAAATTTAAATTGTATGAATTTCAAAAGCATCTACACCTATCTGGAGAACATCTGCACACCCCTGCTCAGAAGATACTATTTATTCAATTGATAGAGAATTTTTTTAATCTGTGTAGAGACTTCCAAAGAAGGATCTCCTCAAAAAATACTGGTTTCCATTTTTCTACCTGCTATTCTCCACCCACAGGCTAGAGATCAATGGATAGCTCTTCAGGAAGATTAGAAGTCTCTGTGCCACTTATCATAAGTCTATCTTCTTTAGAATTGCCTTCCACTTGGACCTTTGTTAGCTTTGTTTATTCCACTTGGCCTTAGCCAACTGATCCCCATGAGAGGCCCAAGTTCTTTCTGTAGAGATTAGAAGTGGATTAAGAAGGATTTTAATTCTCATCTGGGCTATTTCAGGAACAGAGGAACAGAACATCAGGAGCTACAATTTTGTCCTGGTGGTTTGGTGGACTGTGCTAACTGGCACAGAAAAAGTGAATAGATTGCAAGAGAGGAGAGAGATTGGGACAAAAAACAATCCAAACCCCCTAACATAAAACCTGAGTTCTTGGTAGCCTTTCAAGTCCATCCTGTAGCCAGGCTGCACCTTGGAACCCATAACATATTTACATATTCTTTAAATACAACTTCTCCCCACCTTCTTCCCTCCTTAAGTTATCTTGAACTGGTTTCTATTACGTACAATATAATTCTAACCCATAAAAAACCAAGAATGTACACCTTATTGGATGGGGAGACATCTGCTAACTCACAGAAGATGCTTGCAAACAGTAATAATGCATTCCATCTTTTTGTTCTTATTATTTATCACATGTTTAGTCTGTCTCTTCCTTTGGATTCTAAATACATGGATGGCAGAGGACAAGTCTGTGTTATCATTTCAACCTCTAGGGTCACTTTTATAATGTACATGTGTTATATTTTCATTGCCATGACCAAAATACCCGACAAGAACAACTTTAGGAGAGGGAAAGCGTGTTTTGACTCCCAGTTTTGGAGTCACAGATTTAGCCCATGGTCAGCTGAGTCTACTTTTCTGGGTCCCTGGTGAGGCAGAACATCACGGCGGAAGGGTGTGGTGGAGGAAAGCTGCTCCATTCGTGGCCACCAGGAAGCAGAGAGAGGGAGGGAGAAGGAGCTGCAAGGAAGACAGACTTCCGGGGCACACCCCCAGTGACCCACCTCCTCCAGCCATGCCCCACTTTCCTACAGTTACCACCCAGTCAGTCCATTCAAACTAGGGTTGACTGATTACATTACAGCTCTCATAATGCAATCATTTCACCTCTGAATATTCCTGCATTCACACAAGAGTTTCTGGGGACACCTCATATCCAAACCATGACAGTGTACGTGAAAGAAGTCTTCCCCATGCTTGCATTCATGATGATGATTTTACAATTTGCCCAACTGAATCATTTTTGGCTTAGCTCTGAAATGCTTGTAGATGCTAAAAGCAAGAAACTTTGAAAATAGTTTGTTTAAGTCAATTAACTCACTAGTGAACGATCTTCAGTATTTGGGCTTTTAAGTATTATGGAAGATCCATGTGAAAATCTCTTCAAAGGAGAAAATTTTTTGCCTTTTGGGCCATTTGAAGAGGCACCTCTGCTTTGGCTAGTGGGAACGCTCTCCTATTTTAATTCTTCAGTTTATAAGTTTTCGAATACTTTTCATAACACTTTGAAAAGCATTATGAACTTTGAAATTATACAAGATGAATTTACTTTTAAAAGTTCACAATTTAGACGGAGGATTCTTCAGTCCTTCAGATGGAAGAAACATTCTGAAAATGAGAGCGTATTTGTATGTGGGATGTCATTTGTACTTTTTGACCTTGATTCTATTCATCATTGTTATGATTTGAATGTGAGGTGTCCCCCAAAACCTCACATGTGAGACAATGCAAGAAGATTCTAAGACGAAATGATTGGGTTACAAGAATTTTAGCTCAATCAGTGAATTATTCGCCTGATGGGATTAATTGAGTAACTGAAGGCAGGTGGGGTGTGGTAGGAGGAGTGGGGCATCAGGGGGCATGGCTTTGGGGTATGTAGTTTGTACTTGGAAAGTGCTTCCTGATCATCGTGTCAGCCACACTCATTTGCCATTATATTCTGCTCACCTCCAGCCCCAAGGAATGGAGCTGGCCTTTTTTGGATTAAGTCCTCTGAAACCCGTGAGACCTCCAATAAACTTCCCTCCCTACAATTGTTCTGGTCAGATCTTTTAGTCCCAGCAGTAAAAAAACTGACTAAAACAATCATCATAAATATCAGCATTTTGCCTTATAAGTAAATCCTTATGACTTAGAAAATCTGGAATCTTTCTAACTAGATCATGCACGACAGCAGTAGAGAAAGATCCTCTCATTTTTTATTTGGGAGAGGGTTCCACTAAATTGCCCAGGCTGGTCTTGAAGTTGCCATTCTAAGCCTCAGCCTCCCCATTAGCTGGGATTACAGGCGTGAAGAGAAATTTTCTCATTTAGAAGTCTACCTGCTTTAGCGCTCTGAATTAACTGCCACACTCCCATTGTGGGTTTCCTTTCCTGTCTACAATTTTTTATCTCTAGGAATTGCTCTTCCTAGGGATTCTGTCTAGGCTGTCCTGGTTTCATTAGGGAGGACTAAGAGAGCTGGAGGTTGTTAGAGAGGCCAGATAGTGCTGCTGCCTCTTGGCCACCAGGGTCACAGCTCCATTCCCAGGGTCTGACCATCCTCATTTCTGGGAGATCTTCCGATGGGTCTTCCTCTGTGATGGGCTGACAGATCTGACTCCATGAGAATGTTATAGGCCAGACTCTAAGGGAAATGACTAAACAGTTCTCCCATGGGAACACTCCACCTCTGTGCCCATCATCAGTTACTTGGTGTGACATATTTAATAATATATAATGGCAACTCCTATGTAGTAAAGAATTGCTCTCTTTTGATTCCTATTGCTGCTAAACAATGTACCATGTGAATGGTGATTGTGTGGATGTTAGTAACCATTCTTTAGTTTGTACCTAGGTAAGGGTCAGTTTGACCCACTTCCCCCTCTGTCGATGATCTCATGATATTAGTTTGTAATTTCGAATCATAGCAACAGACACTTATGATTAATGTGATTTTTGGTATAAGAACCCCTACAACCCTGTGGTCGGGGCTGTTCTCCCAATAGCCACCTTTTGGGGCATTATGTGAGACAGTCAGCTGGCCAGCGTAATAAAGACTCTCAAATTTGGACTTCTCAGTGGTGATCGGTCTGTTCTTAAATTGTGCCCCATAACACCTCCTCAATCAGAGGTGGGAGAGGTAACTCTTAAGAAAAGTAATCTTGTAGTTTTTCCATGTTAAATACATATGATGGACAAAAGAAGTTTGTTTTGTTTACATTGTAAACCACAAAAATCTTTTAAAATATAACACTAGGAGTAAACCTTAAAGAGAGGATTCTGAGAGGAGCAACTGACTTAGAGTCAAAAGATAAAACCTAGGGTCTCTAGGAAGTCAGCCAAATCTCATTCTGCCTCAGTTTCCTGAACTGTCATTGAAAGCAATGCCAATGTCTGACTCACCTGCTTCATAGTTACTCTGATAATAAAATGAGATATAATGCATATGAAAAAGTGACAGTAATTTAAAAGTGTTAGACACTTTTAGAAAGTAGTTACATTTGTAACTACTTTTGCCTTGAAATTATTTGCTAGAGTTAAATTTATTAAGAAAGGGCTATATTTCACAGCCTAGTTCCTATTTCCAGAAGATACTTCTGAATCTTATAATAGTCTTTGGAATGAAAATCAATTGTCAGAGCACAGAGACCAGTGGGGAATTAATTTCAACTGCTTAGGAGCAAAGTCAACTCCCCCCACTTGCACCTGCATGCACATTTTTTTTTTCATATGTAAAAGTCCAAAGATGGGCACTCCAGGGCTGGTAGGGGGGTTTTGTAATATTGTTGAGAAATTGGCTCTTCCCATTCTCCCAATCTTCCATTCTTAGGGTTCACTCTAAAATTTCAAGATAGCAGTCTGAGTGCTGGCTGCATGTCTGCATTGCAGGCAGGCAATGGGCAAGGAAGAGGCAAGAAATGGTGTGTAACAGCTGAGTCAGCTGTTCAGAGAGTTTTCCTAGAATCCCCATCTACTGTTTTACATTTTTATGTCTTCAACCAGGAGCATGTCACAATGACCACCTGCAAGGAAAACTTAGAAACAAGAGTTTTTAACTACTGTGTTTTGACTAAACAGCCCAAATAAAACCTACTTTCTCTCAGTAATTGAAACAGAAGAATGGATATTGAGCTGATCTCTCTTGTATCAGTAATTGAAAATACTGATTACTAGATTGTTAATCAATTTTATTAATTTTCAATTTCCAAGATACTTTAAAGCTGAACATATTGGCAATACCCTAAAAAACGAAAAACAAATGAGTAAAGCAAGTTCTGCGCAGCCTTGGCCCAGGTTCATGGTCAGAGGGCTCAAATGAGATCCAAGATTTCCCTGTCCCCATCAAGTGCTTTACTTAGTGGCCCATCCCACATCTGGTTTCAAATACAACCATTATGTAGGATTCCTACTAAAGAGCTGGGTTCACCACTGTGCTCAGCAGAATAACGGCCGCAGAGATGTCCATCCCTATCCCCCATGTGCAGATGTTACCTTACATCATGAAAGGATTTCGTTGTGTAGTGATTAAGGGGATGGATCTTGAGATGAGGGGATTATTCTGGATTATCTGGTTGGGCCCAACCTAATCATGAGTCCTTAAAATGGAGAATCTTTTTTTTGGCTGTGTCAGAGTGGTGAGACCAAAGAAAAAGGTGAGATCTGAAGCAGAAGGAGGGCTTGGCCTTCAGACTTTGAAAATGGTGGAAGAGGGACATAAAACCAAGCAATGCAAACAACTGGAAATGGCCCTTCGCTGGCAGCGAGTGGGAAATGGGGACCTCAGTCCTACAACCTCAAGGAACTGAATTCTGTAAACATTTTGAGTGAGCAAAGAAACAGATTCCCCCCTAGAGCTTCCAGAAAGGAAGAGAGTCCTTGATTTTGGCTCCATGGAACCTGCACTAGTTTCTGATCTATTGAACTGTAAGATCATAATTTTTTATTGTTTTCAATCACTAAGTTTGTGGTAATTTGTTACAGCAGCAATAAGAAACTAATACAAGTGGATTGATATAAGCCACAAGCTCTTCTGGAATGTTTGTCATCATTTGATGTAAGCTGCTCAATGTAATACCTCCTGACTTGCACAGGAACAGCTGACAGATTAATAGCGTAGAGCTCATACAGGTAAATTAAATAAATGCAGTCGTAGGCAAATGCAGTCGTTCACGTGGTGGGAGATGGGGCATGAACTGGGCAGTGCATATCATACCCCTCAACCTGTGAGCTCGACGTGAGTTAAAACATGGAACCACACAAATGAGTCCCAACTAAGGGCTGAATTAAGCCCCACGATCACCATCGGTTTTTGCATGGGCCACCAGAGGAAGCAGAAAGCAATGAGAGGATAATACCTGAAAGGCATAAACATGGGAACGACAGTGGGTGACGTAAGGAGAAGGTAAGAAGTAAAGAAGAAAAAGGAAATGATGGGAAAGAAAGAAAACTCGAAGAGAAAGGACAGTGTTGTGTGCTTTTGGAGGCTGCCTGTTCCTATGACATTTGGTCATACATGCCCTCAGGGCCAGCCAAGTCAGAGATGTCCTAGTTAGAACATCCTGCTAATTTGCCGACTTCCCTCCTCCCCACAAAGCCCTTTGGTTCTTCTCTTTGAGGCAAACAAGGTCATTTGACTTCAGATCTCATCTGGAGGAGAGGGAGCTGACATTGTCTTTGTTACAGAAGCAGCTGCTGAGGCAGCAAGATGGCAAAGTCCTGAAATGCCCAGGGCGGTGGAAACCAGACCTCTCAAAGGAAGAGCAAAGAAGGGGCTTGTTTTCACCTCAGCAAGGTGAAAGAGAGCCCATGGGGAAAACTCAGATGTCCATGGGGCCGGGCAGGGAATGGCAATGAGTGAAGCCAGTCAGATTGGAAAGGAAACAATATGTAACAGTTACAGAATAGCACAGGAGCCAAGCAAATCCAGCTGCCGCCCATTACCAGGTTCTCAGTTTGCAATCTCCTCTTTAAAGCACAGGGCAGAGTATTAGTGGAAACAGGCTGTCAATCACCCCTCTAGCTGCCAGGAGTGGTGGGAGGAGAGGCTGTGCCCTTGCTGTCATTCCCCAAACACTCAGCTCAGTGCCTGGGACACTGAAAGTGTCTTAGAGCAGTGCCTGGTAAGAATGTAATTCTGCCGGCAGTAATGGAGTCAGTAGAGGTCTCTGCACCTTTTGTCTTCTTGCCTTTCATTCCCCTTTGATCCAAGGTTGTCCCCAAACTCAAAGATATTTCACTTCCTGCCACCTTGATCCAATGAGTCATCACTTCACACCTTGTCAGGAGTCATGACATGGTCTATAAATTTTAATCCCTGAGTTGTTTTACAACTTCTTATAAACCCCTTGGAGGTTTTGCCCTCACTGGCCTGTAAGTGACCTCTTGTGGTGAAAATGGGTAACTGCATAGTGAATCATCTAAATTGGAAGAGTTTCATGTCAATTCAGTTGTAGCATCTAAAGAAGAGGAGGTGAGGTGAGAGAATATGTCTAAAATAAGTTTGTAATTAAAGAAAGAAGTTCTTTGAGGTGGTCAACAATGTGCGAAGGAGACTTAAATTTAGACATAGGAGATAGAATTTTCTAATTTTCTTTTTTAAACCTCCAAGGATTGCTGCAAGAATTGAAGATGAGTTTTCCTATCATATACTACAGGCTCTGGATTCTAGAGACATGCTTTCAAAGATGGAATCAGGTATGCATATATACTTCAGACTTTTCATTTAAAGACTGAGACTCAGTCTCTGTATCTAGAAAATGGGAACAATTGTTATATCCATCACATTTTACTCACGAAATGAGCTCCAATTAGATAAGGTATGCACAATGTTTTCTAGATTGGGCCACATAATCTTTGGTTCATGGTATCGTCTCATAATTAGTCCTTGTGTAGTCTGAATTTATTCAGTTAGTCACTTATTTTTAAGTAATATCATAAGCTGTACTAACATACTTGGCATGAAGTGCTATGTAGGTATGAATTTCTCAGGGAATCTGAAATAAAGGTATTAAAATGTCATGACAAGCGATGCAGTTTCTATCCACCAGCTACAGACACAGATTCCTTCTTCCTCCCTTCTTTGAAATGCTTTTCCTCCTCCTTTTCTTCTCAGTTCAACTTGGGTCATCCTTTATTTCATTTTAACCTTTTATGTATTCAGTTTGTTCCCATATTGTTTTAGAAGTGCCCTTCAATTATTTCATAACAGAGGTTCTTACTGAGAATGATGCAAAGGAATTCATATGTATGGCAAAGGGTTGGATCAGGGTTGGACCTTGAGTTATTCATTCTTCCATTCATTTTGCAGATGTTCATTGAATTCCTGTGATATGTGCGCTGGGATAAACACTAGGGATGTAAAGTGAATAAAACAAGGGGCTTGCCCTCCATTATCTTATAGTGAAGAGTTTACAATACAAGTGATCAAATATATACTATGAGTTCTGAAAAGAACTCTGAAGACCAAACAAGGGTGAAGACACAGGAGATGGGAGGATGAGCGTGCAGCTCTCTGGGGGGAAACAGCATTTCAAATGGCAGGTTCAGAGGTCCCAAGGTAGTTGCAAAGAGGGTTTTTATCCATCTCCCAACATCTGTAAATCATTTATGGCACATCTCAGAGATATATGGGTATTCTGGATTGATGTGTATACACTTACATGTATTATAGGTATAATTATATGTACACATACATAAGTAAATATGCAACACATATGGGAATATTTAAAAACTTTATCAGAAGTAATGTTAAAATCTTAGTTATGAGGAAAAATATCGTGATGTGTTCTGCCTTCAGATTGCATTAGACATACCTTTTTATGACAAGAAAAAAATGTTAGAAAAATGATCCGATGGTTCTTTTGAGGTCTCTGCCCAGCTATTAGGCCTTGGTGACAGATTCAGGGGATGAGGTCATAGCTGCTCTGACAATTTAGCTCCTAGCAGAGACAGGGACCTCATAATTCAACCATGATACTTAAAATAAATAACAATATAATCTCTTTACCTTTTTTATTTTAGCTCATGAAGTTTATGATCAGTTTTTCCCCCTTTCCTCTACAAGGACTGCTAACTATTTTGTTACAAAAGAAGTCGGGGTGAACTTTTTGTTGCTGGAATGAAATCCTAATTACTGAGTGTTATGAAGTTTTGAAGGCAGAGAGGAACAAAGCTGTTGAAAGGTTCCATGAAATCTTTATTAGTGCAAAACTTGTGTACCGTGAAATGGTCAATCTAAAACATTTCGTTTTTAAAAAAGATCTCTGCTATGGAGATAGAGGCAGGATTTGTCCCTTCTGGACTTCCCTTAACCTAAGTTTTCATGCCTACTCGGTATGAGGCATGGTGTCCTGTTAAGTAGAGAAATGGGAAGCACAGGACAAAGGAAGCAGCCACAGGGCCTAGAGACAGAGATGGACTCCTTCAGGGCTTTAAGGAAAAAAACGTCACACAGCTCTGGGTGGATAGCACAGTTAGGGGTGGGGCTTCCCTGCAGAAGGGGTGACATGGCTGAAAGATTAAGAAAAAGTGTCAGATAGGTTTTGAATACCTCAATAGAAGAGGTTTTTTTATCATTTTTTAAAAAACAAATGTGAAGGTTTTTAAGGGAAAATATGAAACCAGAGTTTGAGTGTTTGCTTCCAGGTGATCTTCATGAGCTGTATAGGCCCTAACCCCCCACAAGCAGCTGCCAAAAGCCCCACTCCCCGTCTCTTGGAACCACACCTCGGCAATATGATGCATATCCTGCTTCTTCTACAGAGTGTCACGTCCCCCCACCCCCCCCACCCCCCCTGCGCGGTCCGCCCCCAATCTCTCTCCACTGCCCTGCTCAATCCCCTAGCGACAAAGCTGTGCCCCACTCACCTACGCCCCCGACCCATACCCTGTGCTATGAGGACTTCTCTCACTCTATAAAAGTGTGCATATTCTCGAATAAAGCGGAACTTCTCCGGTGGATGGACAGTTGGTGTGGCCTCATTCTTTCAAGCTGGGTGCTTGTACTTGGGCTTGAACCACGATATCTTCCTACCTGGCTTGATGCACTGTATTTTCTCTTCAAATCTTAGCAAATGCAAGCCACAGAGTTAGCTGAGGGTAATCAGCTAATGGCTCACTTTTATGCTAAAATGAAGATATCATGTATGAAAATCAATTTTCATTGAGTTCAAACACATGCTCATATTCAACTCTAAGGAATTGATCGCCCTGCTTCTTCCATGGAGGAGTTTAACAAACCCAAGCCAGGAAGATGAATTGCAAAACAACTTGTTCTTTTCTCCAAACTAAAATATCAATGCATCCAGAGACATTTAAAATCAATGTCACTTCTAAACTCCAAACAGATGCGCCTTCTAGCATTCCAGGGCTAGAGCTCTGCTAAGTAGTGAGAACTGTTTATATTGTTTATTCTGTTTCAGAGCAAAAACTGACTTTAAAAGTTGGTGTCCAATGGATTCAGGAGCTGGGAAGCCATGCTGACAGGCTTTATTTACTTTTAAAATCAGAGTTCAATAGTAGATTTGTTTTTCATGGAACCAGAACTTACAAAAATGTAAACCTAGAAAAATCAATATTTTAAGGGTTCATCGCTTCCTGTCTCCACCTCATACACTCTACACAAACAAAATGGTGTCCTTCCTTGGACACTATTTAAAAGGAGGTATAACCTACACAGACGTACTACATATGCACAAATCTTAATTGTACAGTTTGATGAGTGTGTGTGTGTGTGTGTGTGTGTGAGAGAGAGAGAGGCGGGGGGTATGTGTTCTTGTATCTATAAGATACGGGACATTTTCTTTCATCCTAAAAAACTCATTTTTGCCCCTTCCCAATCAATACCTCCTCCTTACCCCATAGGTAACTGCTATTCCCATTTCTTTCATCATAGATTAGATATACCCGTTCTTGAACTTCACAAAAATGAAATCCCATAGTAAATATTCTTTTGTGTTGGGCTTCATTGGTGCAACATACTGTTTTTGTTGGGGGAGGGCACCATTGAACTCAGGGTCACATCCCCAGCCCTATTTTGTATTTTATTTAGAGATAGGGTCTCACTGAATTGCTTAGTGCCTCACTGTTGCTGAGGCTGGCTTTGAACTTGTAATGCTCCTGCCTCAGCTACCCCAGCCTCTGGGATTACAGGTGTGTGCCACCATGCCAGGCTAACATACTGTTTTTTGTTTGTTTGTTTTAGTACCAGGGATTGAACCCAGGGGCACTTAACCACTGAGCCACATCCCCAGCAACTTTTATTTTGAGACAGGATCTCGCTAAGAGGCTGAGGATGGCTTTGAACCTGTCATCCTCCTGCCTCAGCCTCCTGAATAATGGGATTACAGGTGTGCACTACCATGCCAATATATTGTTTTAAAAATTCACCCACCTTGCATCTATTGGTTCAGAATTTCTTTTTATTGATGACTAGTATCCTGTTGCACAAATATACTTCAGTTTGTTCATCTATTCTCTACTGATGGACATTTGGGTCATTTCCAGTGCGGACACTGTTTTGCTCTTCATGAGATTTAAGTCCTGGCTGGATGGGTGTAAGAAATGAACTGAGAATAAGTTATCAGCACAGATATTTTTTTACAGATTGTTCTAATATGTTATATCTCAAGTTCCTGGCAGAAATAGAATATATCTTTCTCACACTCTATAAAGTGTCTGAATCAGAATTATTAAGCATCCAATTAAATATATTTGGTTCACATGGTGCTAATGAGTATGTAAGTGTGGACTGAATACTTGACAAGCTTATGGGTTTCTCTTCTGAAAAGAGCTCTATTTTCCAGGTTTCAGGAAACAGAGGGACCCCCTCTGTCATCTCCCCAGGCTGTGCTACTGACCATAACATGGTTGGCAAGAGTGTGTGTCACTGGCAAAAACTCCTCATCCAGACTAGAAATCTAACCCAGGGTACATGGTGCTCAATTTGGGTGAATGGTAAAGTTATTCAAAAAGCAACTTATTCAAAAACCTACTGTGTACATTGTTAATAAAATGTTATGGAAATATTAATGGTAATTACCATATATTGATTCTCATGTATCACGTGTAGTTTCTTCAGTCCTCACTATTCTGCCAAAGGAGTGCTGTTATTCCCACATTTCAGGTGAAGAAACAGACTAAAGGCATTAAACCAGAGGTGGATCCTAGGTGTCATGTTCCAAAGTCCACTCATTCTCTTTACCCTAAGAAATCTTTATTCAATTAGTATATTCCATACTTGAAGTTAGATATAGGTCCAACTGGCTTACTCATGACAACTACAAACCTCCAATATTTCCATTACAAAAGATCAGCACAGAAACAGATTCCAGTAGTTGCCATTAGAATGTAGCACTTACAAGGAACTTAAATATTAAACAACAAAACTTATCTGATATGTGCATAAGAACAACTTCCATCACAGCTTCAGTGCTACACCAGTCAAAACATTTCATTATTTCTAAGTTTTTCTACCCTAAAAATAAAATTTTTTGATTGTGAAATTTTGCTACTGCCTCTCAAATAAGGCACATGCTTTAAAAATAGCAAAGAATTGCATTTATTTTTAGGTTCAAAAAACACCCATAGTGATGTCCTCAGATTTCAAAGATAAGTCTGTGCAAACTTTTCCTATTCATCTTGGTTCCATAGTAAAGACATCTGCAGGAAGATCAGCTCTCTTCACAGACAGTTCTTTGGAATTCATTGCAGATGTAGCATGGAGAATAAGCTGAACAACTACTGATGATTCCCATGTCTTGCATGTGTCCCAAGAATACAAGGTTCCCATAGTTTAAGTATTCAAAATCAAGTGATGCACTGCAGACAAAAACATTCCAACATTGGAAAGTCATTTTGCTTGGAGACTGTCCAAGTTTCTTCTAAACAGTAGTGGATGATTTAACCATGGACATGTTTTTAACAACATTTGTGCACTCAGTTTCCAATGCATGGAAGGAACTGAGCTATACCTCTGGGCTGTTTCACCCAGATTTCAAACATTCCTTAGATTGTATGAAGAGGGACTCAAAGGACTTGATATCTACTCCGGTAGTGCTGGACACCACACACCCTTCATTCTCTTATACTTTGACTATGTGAGCAGTGGGGACTGGGGATACATGAAATGTCATGTGTCTTTTTCATAAGCATGTTTTCTGTGTTATAGAAGATCTCCAAAAGTATACATTTAGTGCCTGAAATAATTATATCACATTGAGAAGTAGTTTGCTCATTCATTGGCAATATTTAAAAATGGATCATCTCAATGTAAACAAATGTGCACAGAGACAGACATCTCTCCCTACATACTGACATACTTAGGAGTATAAATGGCACAAAAGTTAAAACACTGGAGATATATATATATATATATATATATATATAAACTTATTCATTTAATAATCAAAATCTTTAATGCTTTTTCATAAAGTTCTAGAAATAACATAAGTACTTTACTAAAGTAGAATTTATAAAATGAAAAAGGATACTTCATGGTTCTTTTAGCTCACATATTGATGAGAACTGGTGAGTTGGGCATTTTTTTTTTAATGCCTACTGACCAACTGATTTTCTCTTTAGGGGAACTATCACATCCTCCACTCATTTATCTATTGTGGTCTTAGCATTATTAATAAAAATTATATAAGCTAGTTATATAATGAGGCTACTATCCATTTAGCTATAACATTTTCTCTATGATTTGGGTGACTATTTTAATCTAAGCCTCAAATTAATGAACCCTAAATAAGCAAGAACTTAGGTGGGGAAAAAAAAAAAGAAAGAAACAAAACCCAAGCCCCTTTCAGATTCATGCTCAACATGAATTGCTACTTGAGTACAAATCACAAAACTATCAGCTAATTCTCCAAGTAGGGATTCACACACAGCAGAAGAAATCTCTCCTAGGAACACTTAAAATACAGCAATTACACAAACATAAAGATCTATCTTTATCATAATGGTGTACCTCCTCACTTTATAATGAGTGCAAACTATCAAGTCAACTCAATATATCTGGATCTGAAACCAGAACTAGGTTTCTTTGCTCAGTAAGAGTGAGCTACAGCATTTACATTTTGTTCAGTCCACATATTAAAGACTAAAGTCTCCAGGCAGATACCGGAAGTCAGAGAGAAGCTAGACAGAAGCACCAAGAGTTTACACAAGTTCAGCAAAGACACCGTGCAAAAAATTCTGGTGTCCAGGGTGACTGTATACAATTATAGTTTATTACTCTTTGCAAAGGGACAAATAGTTAGCATTTTTTGAAAAGCACAGATCTGTTCACTGTATTTATTCCTTAGAGACAGGATGATATGCACCCTCAATAGTTGCTTTAGCCCTTCAATTATACTGTAAAATCAACTGTGACAGGTTGTTTTATTCCTTTTGTGTCAGTCCAAAACACCCATGGGATACATAATTTGGTGATCAAAGCCTTAACTTAGGGATGTTAAGAAAGATTTTAGCAGACAGACTGATATCCAATGTGCAGAGGCAGAGCATGGAAAGAAATTAGCAAACATTCAACTAAAATGTTCTCAAGGGCAGGGATTCATGGTAATAAATGGAATCATTTCAAGCTTGAAGAAGGTTACCTGTGGGAGACTGCCAGATTGCTTCAGGGATCACTGCGTTTCATCAGCCTAAAAATGGAGCTGCCTGTAGAATTTCTAGGTCAACAAAAGATGCAAAAGAGACACTAAAATCTAACATAATAGGAGGCCAAAATGAATCATTTTTAAAGGGTTAAGATTGCTAGAGATTTACAAATTAGAAGGATACACACCAAGTCTAGAATATTGTAACCATGAGAATGAACCATATTATTCAAACACCATGGAAAAAGGAGGTGAGACAAAAGTCTCAGTAAAATTGATCGATACGAATGTAGTTGTATGGGTTCTCATTTTTTAAAGGACCTTCCTGGATTTTAATTTCCTACCCCCTTGCTTGGTGTAATTTTGTTTTGGAAGTCTCTTATAAAAAGAATGGCATAAGCTATCTTCTAACAGATGTTCAATGTTTATCCTTTAACAAATTAGATTTATATTATGGTTACCAATGTAACTGGACTTATTTCTTCTGTGATTTTTCTCTATTTGCCATGCATTTCCGATGTTTAAATTTTTCTCCTTTTCTGCTTTCTGTAAGATTGAATTTCTTAATTCTTAACTTCCTAATCAATTGGTACAAAAATTAGACATTCTGTTTCTATTGTTTTTGTGACTACCTTAAATTTTTAACATTGATTCAGAGTTACAGTTAATCAACACTTTTACTCCTCCTCCCCCATAAAATAAGGATCTTAGAATGCTTTAGCGCCAATTACCACCTATCACTGTCCATAGTTGTTATTTAGAGCTTTAATTCCGTCTTGTTTTAACCCCCACTCTTCAAAGTCGTTATTATTGCTGTTAGTCAATGCTTGTTTAAATGAAAGTACTTATTTACCACTTTCCCCACTCACTGTTCATTATTAAAACTCACTCCAATCTTCTGGATTCTATCTCATTCTTCCAGAAACAAATCTTGAGCAATTCTCCAGTGAGTATTGTAAAAAGCAAACTTAAAATGTCTGTATTATAGCCGCCCTTAAAAATTATTTTTTGGTGGAGGAGGTTTCAACTATATACAATTGGGTTTTAGCTGAATGGATTTTGCAGATGTATACACCCTGGCAAATACCAACTAGGTGGATTTCCATCACAACTAAGGGTACTCTCATGCCCTCTATCCATACTCACCCTTGAACCCCACTTTCAGACAGCTATCTATTAATTTGACCTATTTTTTGAATTTTATATAGAACAGAATTGTATAGTAAGTACTCTTTTGTGTTTGATTTCCTTCACTTGACATAATATTTCTGAGATTGCTGTTTTTATTATAGATTTCTTCTTTTCTTTCACTGAGTATTTCATGTCATTATCACTCTAAAATGATAGTTTAACAGGGTGTAGAATTCTGGATTGATAATTATTTTTCCTCATATTTTGAAGATATTATTCTAATGTTTTTTTGGTCTTCATTGTTACCAAAAAGGTGTGGACGGCCAATTGAGTTGCTTTTCCTTTGATGACAATTTGTCTCCTCTGGTTATTTGCTTTCTCCCCTTATGGTTGAGTTTAAAATGCTTCATCTTTGGTGTTCTAAAACTCAAAATGTTATATCACGGTGTGGATTTGTTTGGGGTAATTCTAAAAGAACGGACAGAAGCCAATATGCTTCATCAGTTTAAGGGCTTTTCACCTTTTAGTTTAACAGTCTCCCCAGACATTGACACTACTAGGGCGGATATAGTTCCCACATCAGTTACCAATACATGGAGAGAGTTTGGTGGCTGGAGTTCCTCAGGTCCCATTTTTGAGAAAGGGACAGGCCTTGAGGAGGAGCTCAGTTTACATGGGGATTAAGTCTTAGCTTCATGTTTACATGGGTCTAGTCACATCTACTATTCCTGCATGCAAAGGAGTTGACAGAGGGTCCAGTTGCAGATTCAGTAACTCCCAAACCATAGCTACAGCTTTCTTATCTGGTCCCTTTGAGTTTTCACTTTCTTTCTCTCACCTCGTGATTTCCTTTCTTTTGATCTCAACTGTTATGACATTAAAAAATATATTTTAATGAAAATTTCTCTTTGTTATTTTTGTTACAGGAGACTCTGCATGGGTTTTGTCCACCAAGTTGCCAGAATCTACATCTGTTTCACTTTTTTGCTTGACCCTTCTGGGATTCTGAGTGGTTGAGGGCAATGGTCCTACAGCTAAAGACCTGGATTTGGATCCCTGCTGTATTAGTCACTAATTATTTGACAATGAGTTTGTTATTTAATCTCTCATAAGCCTCAGTTTCCTCATCTCCAAAAGAAGAATATAAAAACTATTGTGAAGATTACATAGACAAATATACATAGAGCACATGACACAGTACATCAATAAGCACTTATTAATAACAATTATTATTAAACAATGCACATTATTCCATTTATTAACTTGCCTACCTAGGAATCAGATTTATGTACAAGTCAATACTACACAGAAACAGAAAAAGGATCTTTCATAAAAAGGAAGTGAAGCAAATAAATATAATAATATAAGACTATACGTAAAAGATATTGTTAGTACCCCTTACACGTAGGGAATACGTTATAAGACCCCCCAGTGGATGTCTGAAACCTCAGATAGCGCTGAAGCTTAAATATAGTAAGTTTTGTTTCCTTTACATACATACCTGTGATAAAATTTATAAGTTAGGCACAATAAGAGATTAGCAATAATTAACAATAAAATGGAAAAATTATAATAATACACTGTAATACAAGTTATATGAATGCGCATTCTTCCTCTTCCTCTCTAAATGTCTTAATTCCTCATTGCATTATAGTAACATATTAGATGACAGTTGACTGCAAGTAACTGAACTTGTGGAAAGAAAAACCACAGATGAGGGGGATACTACATATAAAGTTGCTCTTTACAAATACTACCCAACAAAAATCTCAGGTTCTTTTGTTGGCTTTTTTGTTTTTGTTTTTTTGGTACTGGGGATTGAACTCAGGAGCACTTGACCACTGAGCCATATCCCCAGCCCTTTTTTGTATTTCATTTAGAGACAGGGTCTCATGAGTTGCTTAGTGTCTCACTTTTGCTGAGGCTGGTTTTGAACTTGCAATTCTCCTGCCTCAGCCTCTCAAGTCTCTGGGATCACAGGCATGTACCACCGCTCCCGGCTTATAATGTTATTTTAATTTTGCAAGTTTTGGAGAAAATTCTTGAAAGTCACATAGAGAATACTAAGAGAAAAAGTGAAGTGCCAGAGCATAATGAGACTAGGGCTTGCTCCAGAACCTAGAGTAAGGCTTGTGCTTCCTTCATTGAGAAAGCTGTCATGAAGGAAAGATGGACGGCACAGCTGGCTTTTATGATGGTGCAATTCACCGACCACCAGAAACAAACACTCCACTGACTGGGTGTGAGGATCAGCTTTCAGTCACATTATTTTGGGACATGTTAGCACTATCATGAAAGTGACATCACTCTTACATAGAGGGAAAGTAACCTGGATTCTCAGGGCCTGAGTTCAGCAATAATCTCAGGTGGAGAACAAAGCTAATCGTAACACATCATCAAAGGAAGTTCATTAAAGTTCATTAAAAGCAATCCACATCTGCCACAGAACCTAGAGGTCCACTGGCATCATGATAGTAGTCAATTTGGGGACATAGATGGATCTGCCAGTCCTACAGCTTACATCTGCAGGTCTAGGAGATCTTTAAAGTGACTCATGAACACAATATTCATTTTTTGCTACATTTTATCTCTAACAGATTTGTGTGTGTGCGCGTGTGTGTTTGTGAATGTGTGTGTGTGTGTGTGTGTGTGTGCGCGCGTGTGAAAGGTGAAAATTTTTCTCAATTATTTTGTTATTCTTCCAAAGATGGAGCAGGTGGAGTAACTTGGTGTACTCCAAAAGTAAACCCACTGATGTTTCCCACATACATTAAAAAGAAATCAAATTGCTACTATAAATCAAATCAAATATTAGTTTATTATATCTTATAGTGTAAATATTACAGGCGCTTTTAAAATAGCACAGTTTTTGTTGATTCTACTTGCATTCTTCAGTCAAAATTTTTGGAGATTAAGGAACTATATGTGTACGCATGCACATATACACACACACAACACACACAGAGTGTACTTGGCCTGCTGCAGATAAGGCACACTAAATCTGCCCAAATAGTACATTTGAATTCTGGGCTTAAAAATATAGCGTTCTTTTTAAATACTGACTTAAGATATAAGGAATATCGATACACAGGACTGATAGACTTAAACGCATAGAAAATAATTATTTTAAATTTGCTGTCACTATCAATTCCAAAAGGTGTTTACAAATTTAAGCTTGCTTCTTTGGAAATGACTGTTCTCTAAATCTTGAGCAGAATTTAAAGTCACCTTATGAAACTTAAAAGTCTTCAACTAAGCTTTGCTCTGGATGTGGGCTGCCCAATGGCTGAACAGGTTCATCTGTGAATTGAACCTTTCTACACACATTTACAGATGAGCCCATCTTTCTGTAAATGTAAAATGTGACCTAAACTTGGCAACATCTGAAAACCTCAAATTATATAATCTTCCATGTTTTCGGTTATACCATTTTTAATAAATTAAAAAAAAAGTGACCCTCTTCATCTGGTCACTTTTCAGTTTAAAATGACTTGTTTCTTTCCATTCATGAAAATGGACTTTGAAATTGTAAAAAATGTTACTAAATTTCCCCCCTATTCTCAATGGCAAAGGAGAAATCATCCTAACATTTCTTCTAAAATGATCACAAGTGAAAAGTTGTCCCAGTCCTAGCACAATCTCAATAAGATCCAATTTAATGTCTACTTTCTATTTTCTAAAACAAAGACATTCATTTTAATTCATAAGTAGGAAAGTTTACTAGGTAGGCTAATATATTTATATGTTGCATGGCTACAAAATCAGGGTACGCATAGTCCCAGTATACTTAGTTACCTTTTCTATTTCCCCTGACTCCTATCGGTAGAGACGATATTGGCTTATATCTTTCCCCATTTATTCATGACTTGATTTGAATTTTTGTTAAGATTTACTGGAAAGTCTTGTCTGTTCATTCAGATTCAGGTGGCACATGCCTGTAATCCCACTGACTTGGGAGGTGGAGGCAGGAGGATTGCAAGTTTGAGGCCAGTCTCAGCAACTTAGTGAGGCTGTAGGCAACTTAATGAGACCCTGTCTAAAAATAAAAAGGACTGGGAATGTAGTTCGTGATAAAGCACCCCTGGGTTCAATTCCCAGTACACACACACACATACACACACACACACACACACACACACACACACACACACATACACACACAAATGATTCCTATGATTCAGGTCACTCTATAGAAACCAAACCCTTCTGGCTCAGCTGCTCTGGGTCCTGTGGTTCCTGACACTCAGATGAACAACTTTCTCCGAGATGTATGAGAGAACAAGTCTTTAGCTTTCCCAAAGACTGATTATTTCCACAGCACCCACTGGTTTTTGTTAATGTGAAAGTCACTGGGATAGAATGTCAAGAAATACAAGCCACCTACTTTGAAAACAAATAGCACAACCTCTCCTCAATGTCTAGCCTCGTCAATTGTGTTTGGTGGCATTCACTGACAGCAAGAGACTGCTGGCTGGTGGCCGTGTTCTCTTCCCAGAGACATTATCTCCCTAATGTGCACACAAAATGCAACTCCCCAAATTCAGATTCCCAGAAGCTCCTTCCAAAGCATTCTAACTTCTGTACTTCTGATAACCACATCTTCAAATCAGGGGCACGGGTTTGCAAATGAGTGATGGACGCATGCCCTAATGCAGTTAATCTGAAGAGGCCGGAAGCGCAGGGGCAATTTAATCTCCGCAGCAACACGCTGAAACCCAGTGACAACTGTAATGGCCTTAATATCAAATGACAATCTCCTTTCAAGAGCTTTATGAATATTAATACAGTGATCAGAGAGCAATATTTAAAAACAAAGAGCATGTCTTCGTTTTCGACTGCAATGTCTCTGAATTAGAAAAGGCCCATCTCCCCAGGTGACAATGTGCAGCTCAATAAGGTTCTCTTGACATTGCTCTTGACGCTGTTGCTCACCTGCCAAAGGTGAAACTCATGATTTCAACCCACCACTTTAAAAATAAGTATAGTAAATACCTAATATGTGCTCAAAAGAGGGGAAGAATTTTTGGAAGCAAGAGGCAGGAGTCATCACTACACAATTGGCTTTTATCTAAGAATCAGAAAATGATGAGGGTTGGCAAGGCTGTGGAGAAACTGGAACCCTCATGCATTACCAGTGGGAATGTACACTGGTGCAGCCACTGAGGGCGAAATTCAGCTGCTAATGAAATTAATTAAAATAAAATAATGACCATATGACTCCACAGTTCTTCTTCGGGCTATATACCCAAAAGAAATGAAAGCGGGACTCAAATTCTTATACACCAATGTTCATAGCAGCATTATTCACAATAGCCAAAACCAGAAATAGAGCAGAAGTAACCTAAATGGGAAAAACAAAACAAAACAAAAAAAAAACTCTTTTAAAATAATAGTACAGTAACCCCTTTAAAGTCAAAAGAGATTTTTTTTTTTTTTTTTTTTTTTTTTGTGTTAGGGATTGAACCCAGGGCTTTGTGCCTGCAAGGCACACACTTTACCAACTGAGCTGTATTCCCAGCCCAAATGAAATGTTTCTAAAGGGAATTTAGTGAAAAAACTGCACCTCAAGTATTTAAGAAAAAAATGGCAACTGTCCTTTGTTGCCCCTCATTTAGCACGGGCCAAGAAAAAGAAGCACTGGAAAATACTCATGCTAATTCTGAAGGAAGATGAAAACAAGACTGATTATCCATCTGCAAAAGCCTCCAGGTGGCTAAAATGTGGAGGTGACTAGTAGAGCCGCAAGGCAGCATTCTAAACTCATTTATTATCTTGGAAGTCACTTGTTCAAAGACCCCCCTGTGGGTCGGGGTGCCTGCCTGCCTCTGGTAGCCTCCTGATGTGTCCTGAAGCACCACATGAAGGATCTGAGCTGCACAGGTACGGGTGGGGAGAGGGCCCAGGCAGTCCTCACGGGCAGGGGGTCTGCAGAGATCCATGAGTCCCATCACCTCCATCCTCTACCCATTAATGCTCCCAAAGGGGTACCTCTATGTCACACCTGTCAGTGGAGCTTCGATCCCAACTATCCAACTGCCCCCTGGGTAGCTCTTTGCAGCTGTCTCAAACTGCCCCCAAAGAACACATCATTGTTCACATTTATCCCACTTCTTCCACATTATATTATGTCTCAATATCTTGATAAACAGCTTTGATGTCCCATTTCCAGGACAAATCTGTCACAGTTGATGGTTCACCTTACTCCAGCATGCTCCATGTCTAATCTTTCGGCCCAGGCCTCTCTCCCCACCTCCTGCCATGTCCTGGGTCCCTATATCCTGGGTCTCGGTCCTTTAGTTTGCTGACCATCACGTGAACTCAGCATGCTGTAGTGTCTGTTGGCCTTGTGGTCTCTGTGCCAGACTGCAGGTTCCCCACAAGTGGCCTTTATTTGCCACTCCCGGTATCTGGGCAGTGCCTAGCACATATTGATGCTGGATAAATGTAGCAATGAAAGGTGATGAAAATACTTTGAAATGTATACCTGATTGTGTCTCTGTCCTGCCCAGTGGCTTTGCATCTCATTAAGAATGAAATTAAAATTCCTTCTTCTGGCCAATCAGGTTTGCTTGAGTTGGCCCTTGGGTATCTGTCTGACCTCATCTCCTAGCATTGCCTTGTGTCTCAAGCACATGAAGTTCATCATCACATCAGGACCTTTGCACCTGCCATGGCCTCCACCTGGACCCACTTCCCCCAGATGTCTCCATGTCTGGCTTCTCAGATGCACTGGGACCTCACTTCAAATATTCCTGCCCAGCCTGGCCTAGCTAGCCCCAGGCTCACCTTGCCCCTCCCCACTGCCCTCCTGCCCTGCTTCATATTTCCTCACTGTGCATTATTTTCCGACACTATATTTGCTCTTGGTTTGCAGATTCCTCACCCTATGCTGGTTCTGTTTTTTTGTTTTGTTTTGTTTTAGGCTGAAAATCTGTCTGTGTTGCTCCTTCCTGTATTCCCAGCCACTGGAACAAGAGCCAGCGCCAAGGAGGTATGCAACAAATATTTGTTGAATGAATGATGGATGAGTAAATGCTCAAAATTGAGAGGTTTATATACTTCAGTATGGCTTGAGTTTTTAAAAAGGGATCACTGGAGATCCTGGTTTGGAATTACCAGTTCATTCGACAAGTATTTACTAAATTCTGTAAAGCATAGAGAAAGGATCAATCATTTCCATGTAGAAGAAATAATACTGTCTCCTGAAAAATGAGTTGGTATGTGTCAGATAGAGAAGGGTGTTTCCAACAGAGAAAGTCACACCCATGATGGGGAAAGCTAGGGATGTGAACAGCTCTTCAAATGCTCAGGAACATCTGCCAAGACCAGACATCCACTTCTCTGGAACCCTTCATTTTCTACACTCCTCATTAATTTCAGTCCCAGGCTTGGACCCCATCTTCTCATATCTATCTGTGGTGACTCCAACCACAGCACAGGTATGTCAGAAGTGGCAGGGCTTCTTCAAATGACAGGAAGGACCTGAACTATGTGGGGGATTCCCCTCTTCTCACCATCCGCCCTGCACCTGACCATCTTGGCCCTTCAAGTCTGTGTCCCTAGAGCTGGGGGAGAGTGCTGCAGTCTGTGGGTGTGACCAGAAACAATGGAGGCTTGTGTTGAGACCCTGGGTGGAGGTGGGGTGGCCTGTTCTGGCTGTGCCTCCCTCCCCTTTCCAGAAAACTCCCCTTACAACTTTCAAAAAAGCAGCACCGCCTCATTTGCAAAAACATTTAACAACCACACAAAGTAAGGGATATGACATGTGACAGGGCCACTCTGCACTCCCAGGCAGGACTGCCCCCCCAAGTCATCTGTCAGAGGCGGAGACCCGGAGACATTTTCCATTTAGGGAAGGGCAACAGAAAGCTGCTCGGACTTCCTGAGAGGGCCCCTGTGCTGTGTGGAGTTTCTCGTCTCTCAAATCTCCTAATCACAGCCAGCCTGTGATCACACTCCAACAACCCAGCAAGAGAAAAAAAACTTCATGAATGATCCTGAGCCTCCTCAAAGCCCGAGGATGAATCACTGTTTCCTTTGAACGTTTAAATTTTACAGCTTAATCTGTTATTTGAAATAGAAGAGAACTAATTACATCTTCCACCTCAGTGCTATAAAAATCCAGCCAGACACAGGCGCTCTATCACATCCACACCAGCGTAACCGGGATCAGCCTCGTCCAGCCATGTCTCTGGGTACCTCCACTAGAGCTTGTGTGTCCTTGCTGCCACCTATAAGCAAAAGTAACCAATGTGGTTTTGGCACCATTATGAAAACACAAATAACCTGGATAGAAGCAGACCTCAAATGGGTCAGCAAGCTTTCCTTTATTCCACAGTAGAGTCAATCAATCAGGCACTGGAGGGGTTCATTTTCTAGGTAGAAAAATGGCCACCGGTTACAGAGAGAGTCTGAGTTTTATAGTTTACAATGAAGGGGTTTAATTATTGAAGACTGAAGCAGGATGTGTTGGTCTGGACAGTCAGGAAAGAAGCTGTAAAAAGCCCGAAACTCATTGTCTCTGGGGAAAGCTCAGAACTCGGTGCTTCACAGATTATTCTCTTTCTCCAGGATTCTCTCTTTCCTAGAGCTTCACTATTTGCTCTTCTCTTTCCAGGACTCATCAGCCAGGGGAAAGGGTAAAAGTCCAGGGTCCAGTGTTTCAGTATCCACCTCCTCTATTCAGGATCCACTGTGGTTGGAAAGGGATGAATGTTTGCTTTTGGTGGAGATGCTGGGGATAAAACCCAGGAAGGGATGAAGGTTTGTTCTTTTCCCCTCAGGGCCCATTGTTACTGGAAAAGATTTACTGGGAGAGGATTAATGATTGTCTTCTTCCTCCCTCTTCCTCCAGGTCAGACAGTTTTGGGGGGGTTGTTATTTCCCTGTCCTGGGGTTTGTCATTTTCCATATCCTTCATCGCCAGCCCTCCATCTTCCTACCAGCCATGGAAGAGGTCATATAAAGACATAGACATCATTTACATAAATATTTTCTGATGTAGTCATCTGAGGCTCCTGGTGAGCAGATACCCAAGCTCTTTTTGAGGCAGCACAGTTGGTGGTCTAGGGCCAGGCTGCCCTTTAACAGCCATGTGTACTCACTGCTCTGCTCCTGGCTCCTTGGGTGTCCACTGTGACTGTAATGGTATTTACCTGGAGGTATTGTAGGACTGAAAGAAATGATGAGGTCAAGGGTTTAGGATGGTAGTAAGCAATCCCTAGTTTCCAGTGAAGCCTGTGGGAGGTGGATATGAGCCAGCAGGAAAGAACTGAACCTTCCAGAAGCCTTCGGTCTTTACAGTTTTATCTGTCCCCCCCATCTAGCAGTGGCAAAGGATGCTCAGAGCCCAAAGAGGTGAAAGAGGAAGGAACAAAGACTGGACCAGTCCCTTATTGTAAGGCTTACTTAGTGATGGAAAGGGCCTTCTTCCATGTTTCTGTTTGACCTCCTGGGGTGCTTCTTCTCTGAAAAGGAAGGTTGATTTGTTGACCATTCCTGGGAGGCTACCTTTTCCATTCAGGTGTGGCTTTATACACAGCCCATATGACATCATACCCCTAAACTGGAAAAATATTTCTAAAGCAAGTGACTTTCATGTAATAAATGAAAGTCAAGCAGAATTGTCCACGGTTATATGAGAGTATGAGACTGTGTTATGTGTATTTATTTCTATATACTATAAGCATGTGTGTAAGGAGTTCTTGGCTAGGACTCTTTTGCTTCCCACTCCATGATATTTGCCAATGTCTAGAGACATTTTTGATTGTCACAGTGTGTGTGAAGGGGAGTGTGACTGGTATCTAGTAGGCAAAGGCCAGAGATGCTACTGCATATCCTACCATGCACAGGACAGTCCCCTACAAGAGAATTATCCAGTCCAAAATCCAAGAGTGCCAAAGGTGAGAAGTTCTGAAAAATAATATGTGCCTATTTCTATTATGCATATCATCAAAGATGACCGAGGCAGCACTAGGAATTCCTACTAACGTGCAGAAACAGAAACTTCATTCTTAAGACTTAACATTCTTCCTGTGAAATAAAATCTCTGCAGTATGGTGTGAAAGGCAGGCTTAGAATGGGGGAAAATGATCCCTTGCTCTCTGCTGGAATAACACTGATTCAAAAGTGGCCAAAAAACTTACTAGTGTCTTTCTCTCTTCTTGGGTAGATAAGAACAACCTGGATCCAGCTCCAGAATAATCAAATCAAGTTGCCAGGCATGCAGCTTTTATTGTGAGAAACACTGTAAATTCTTGTTCCCCTGCCAGATAGGTCAGAATTGAGGGAGAGGTTTCAATGTATTCTAAGATGGGGAATCAGGGAATTTTAATCAAGGATTAATCCCGAGAAGGCTTTTACCTCATCTCCTTTCTTTCTAGAAAAAGGAGATGGCGCAGCATCATTCAGATCAATGGGAACCTACCCAGCCTTAGGACCCAAACACCACAGAACACATTTTAATAAGAGCTAAAAGTGGAAGATTTACTTTCACATAAACTGCACTGAGTGTCTATTATGTGTCAGGCAGTGACACAGGAGAGAGAGAGATGCAACTCCTGACCTCCTGTGGCTTAGGATGGAGAGAAGCAAAGCAACAGGAGAGCAGTGTGGTATGGAAGGGCAACAGCCCAAAGTTCAAAGACTCCCCAAGAAGATATAGGGAGTCACAATCTGGTTAGTGAAGTCATCTGGGACAGGGAGATGCCTTTTTGGTTTGGAAGGGTGAAGCAATGTTTGTTGGGGGGGGGATGCTGTGCAAAGGCACTGAGGTATAGGGTGGCATGGCATGTTCAGGACACTCAACCCTGGATTTCTGGGACTGAAAGAGCTTGCTGGTGTGAGCAGCCAAGACACTCGGATCTTCCTTAGAAATATGAGTGGGAGACTAACAAATACAGTTTTGATAGTATAAAGGTAGACTTTCTCATTGCCTTATAGTACTATTTTTGAGGTGATTTACATTAAAAACTATCTTTTATCTTAAATTCAAAGCAACTCTCCTAAAATAGTTTGGAATTCTTTAAGCATCTCTGTATTTCTGATATCTAGAGATTTATAAGCAGATACAACATGATCTAATGTTTCCCCAAAAAGGGACTAAGTAAATGCTTTTGTAAGAGAAAAGAAAAATCTATCTTCAAGCCAGTGGTGATGCTTGTTCAAGGAACTTGGGGAGATGTTTTGATAGAGTAGTCCCTCTTGCTTTTTCTGCACTCTCTATCACCAAACCAAAATATGTGGTTAGTTCTATAGGCTCACTTCTGTGTCTCCCCCCTCACATGACACTGTGCGTGCCATATACAAATATGAACAGGCTATAAATTAAAAAACATTTCACTCCCAGAGCCATTGATCGCCAAGGCCTGTAATGAGAATCTCAATTGTCCCTCTTGGTTTGTTTGTGACCATGTTCTGAAGAAAAAAAAAATTATCGAGTTAATAAATCAACACGAACAATAGAAGCCTAATAAAACAAGTCTCTTCTGGTTTTTATTACTTATTACATTGACAAAGCAATTCTGCAACTCTCAGATGGGAGGGGAGGCAGACGCTGGAAGGCCATCCTAGGCACATGCAGGCATTTCCACTTGAGAGCACAGAGAACACACGTCCTTCTCAATTCCCCACTGCTCCCTGGCCACACTGTCATGGTTTCCCTGTGCTTTCCAAAGCAGTAACATTGAGAGGTCATGTAGAGGACTTCCTCTCCCTCCCTCCCTCCTGTTTGCCCATCTGCATTTTCTTCCCCAAACTCAAACCCAGGGTGGGATGTCAAGCAGAAGCACAGCCTTTATTATTAATTAGTAACTTTATAAATTATAAGATGGTGAAAAATGTTACTTGCCAATGAATGAATGAATGGTAAGGGTTGAGAAATCATTAAAACTAAATTATGAAAATAATCACATTAGAGAAAATTGAGAAATTGCCCATGAGCCCTACATTATTAATATGTTGCATATGCCAATTCTCCACAGCTGTAATTGTAAAGTCCATACAATTTTTACCCTCATTTTAACAAACATTTAAATAATTATGTATCTATAACATGGAAAATTGCAGGGTTGTTAAAAGGCATGTGTTCTGAGAAACTTAATGTCATGCGTGGTAGAATACTTTCAGTATATAATGATCAATACGAGATATGGAGCTTATAATTATGACCTTAATTTGTGTGTGTGTGTGTGTGTGTGTGTATACACATACACTCATACACATACATGCAGGCAAAAAGAAATAGGCCAAAATATTAAGGGTGGTTTTGCAAGGCATTGGTACTATTACTTTTCTGAAAATTTCAGTTTCTATACTAGATATTTATTATTGTACAATGGAAAAATTCTAAATATGTTAGTTTTAATGTGATAGTGATATATATTATTTTAATGCTCACACACATACTATTCCATTAAGTGGATGTAACTTTCTACTCTCAGGTGGGGAAAAGTAGGCCATTTTCCATTTTTGGCTATTACAGGTTGAGAATTCCTTACCTGAAATGTTTAGTGTTTAGATATCAAAGTTTTTCAGATTTTAAAACATCTGCATCCACTTTTCTGGTTGAGCATCCCTAATCTGAAAATCCAAAAAGCTCCTAAATCTGAAACTTTTTGAGCATTATGTTGGTATTCAAAAGGTTTTGGTTTTGGGAGCATTTCAGATTTCAGCTTAGGAATGCTCAACGTATAACTGAAGCTTTGAATTCCTTTCCTTGTCTCCACATCCAAAGTGCATCCTGTGGAAAGGGAGGCTGTCCTTGATCTGACCACTCCAATGTCAGGGCAGAGTCAAGGGCACAGACATTGGATGGGATATTCTTATCACAATCCTGCTCTGACATTTCTTCAAAGCTGGTCATGAGATGAAACAAGATGCAATGATGGGCACAGAGTTCCTGCTGTACACAGATGTATGCCAGGGAATGTACTGCCATTACTATCTTTCCCTCAACTCCACCCCTCTCCAGTCCTGGAAGCTCCAGCCAGAGGAACCAAGCACCACCCCCTACCCCTCCTGCAGCCTTTGTGTGTATGTTCTTTTTCTAGAAAAGCCCCTCTACGTGGTCTCTACCGTGGCTACCTGATATCCACCCAATTCAAGCATGCATCCTCTTGTGAACTTTCTGGGACCCCTTGTCTGGGCTAAATGCCCCTCTTGGGGGATTCCAGAGCCCCTAATATGTACCTCCATTGGAGTCACTTTTTGTTCATCTGTTTATTTTTCTCTCTTTTCCACTAGACTGAAAATTCTTCCAGGTCAGAGATGTGGTTTCCACCTGGAACCCTAAGCTCAGGGTTTTACAAACAGTGGATGCTCCAGTTCTTGTTTGCCTGAATGGCTTTCTTTCTGTCATGTCACTTTTCTTCAAAAATATGACTTTCAGCCATTGAATACTACTTCCTTGTGTTATAGGTTCTGTGATTTATTTAATTATTTTTAAAAATTTTTTTACTCTTAGAGTCCCTTGTTAGGAAGGGGGGAGGTATCATAAATAATTTATGGAGAATATCCTAATAATACATGAATCTTATTTTTTAGGAATAAAATTTACAAGGTAGAATTGTTAGTTTTGAACATCTTAAAGACTTTGATTTACATTGCCAAAGGGAAGGGCATGGTATCTGTAGATTGCAGCCTTCCTCCTAGGTATTTATTACTACAGTACTTCTAAATGAATCAACAAAATAGCTGGGGCTAATGTCTTTCCCTGCGAAATGGATTCCACTGAAGAAACTCAGCAGTTTCTATGCTTCCCAAGCTGCAGAACCTGGGGCTTTGATGACACATACTCCTGACACCTGCAGGGGTGGGAAGGGACAAGGCTGCTCAGAGAGCTGACTGTGAATCAGGGGTTCCTGCGACTCAATCTTGTGACTTAGAATCAACTTTGCTATCCCTCTGTTTTGGCTCAGTGATGTTTTCCTTTCCCTGGTTGTTTTTCTAACTTTGTCTTATTAGGTAATAGGACTACATATATATATATGGACTACATATATATATATATATAGGACTACATATATATATGTAGCATATATGTGGTGTGTATATATATATGCAGCATATATGTAGTGTGTATATATATATATATGTGTGTATATATATACGTATATATATACACATTTCTTTTTTCAGTGCAGGAGATTCAACCGAGGACCTCACTCATGCTAGGCAAGTGCTCTACCACTGAGTCACATCTCCAGCCCTTATTAGGTGATATGAAATGGGTGATATTCAAACATTTTCCCTATAAAAATAGTCACTCCTTTCTATTTATATACATATGTACATATGTATGCATACATTTGTGCATCACCAAAGAAATATTTTATTGATTAAGCAAAAATATCCACCTACCAAATATCTTAAAAAGTAGTTTTACATGAGGATGAACTTCCAGATGCTGTTCATAGCTGGATGTGGGGAAGCACACCTGTAATCCCAGAGACTCAGGAGGCTGAGGCAGGAGGATGGCAAACTCCAGACCAGCTTGGGGAACTTAATGAGACCCTGTCTCAAAATAAAATGTTTAAAAAGGGCTGGGGGTGGGACTCAGTGGTAGAATGCCTACATGTGTGAGGCCCTGGGTTCCATCCATAGCACCAGGAAAAAAATGATTCATTTCATTCAAAAATATGTGGACCTGGGTAAGAACCAGCTGGGTCTACTAGGTATAGAGGAGTGGACACAGGGTTCTGTATTTTGCAAAGAACTCCCAGAATCTTCTGAGCTTTCTGAAGTTTGTGAACTATTACTAAAGAGCCTCACTCTGTTCTGCCTATAACATAGCCATTGCCTCCCCAGACACACATCCCCCTTCCTTCCACTATAAAGGAATGCCTTTGCTTCCACGTGCCTTTTTATTGACAACTATACCAGCTTCATTCTGAGTTGAAAACCTGAGTCAGCAGAATAGCCTAATTAATAAATTGATGGCTTTAAAAAAGTCTTTCTGGACAGAGATAACTTGCACAAAGTGAATGACTTTATTGAGCTCTTACTGAAACCCAGGGGAAAGAGACCCTGTGAGGTTTCTAGGAACAAAAGTTTAAACAGAATAAAGGGTCATCATAATGCTTTGTAGTTGATGTGCTGGTGTTACTCTTATTTTAGGTAATATGCAAAACATTTAAAGAACTTTACACATTTCTTGGCTGGGGCTGTAGCTCAGTGGTTGAAGTGCTTGCCTCGCACGCATGAAGCACTGGGTTCTATCCTCAGCACCACATAAAAAAGTAAAGATATCGTGTCCAAGTACAACTAAAAAATATTTTAAAAAAGGAACTTTACACATTTTTATATGAGGGAAAAAATAAACTCAGTTTATCTGAAGAAAATATTACACTACTGAGTAGTTATGGTGCATAGACATGGAGATAGTTGTGAAAGTGACAGGGAACTGAAGAAAGGCAGGGAGTACCCTGGGCTGAACCAGTGTGTACCATGTGAAACCCATCTAGTTTCTTGGTTTTCTACTGAAAACTACTTCCCTACACCCAGCACCAGAGAGAATGGTTTCCCTCAAGACCACCATGAAGTGGATGGCCAAGGCTTTGGAAAGAAGACAGGAGAGAGTTTATAAATTAAAACCAGTGGGACAATGCAAGTAAGGAGTTATGGTTAGCTCTGGAGGGAAAAATTACATGTGAAAAATGTTACTCAAAACTATTTTTTAAAAAATGATATCATTACTTAAGTAGAATATGACCTTGAAAAATAAATATAACCTAGGAAATAAAGAATGCTTATCCTTTAGTTACTCAAAATGCAGCTGGCTAGCCAGTCTGTGAAAATTTTTATTTAATCTAAGCTCTTTATATTTTGAATGACTACACAAAAGGCCCAGAGAGGTCAACAGATTTGGCCAAGGCAACACAGTTTTAATTCACATCTCTAGATTTCACGGCAAAACCCTGGTGTGATAGCAATGCAGGTTATCACCAGAACAGGTCCAGCTAGAGAAATCCTTTTGTCCCAAGTGACTCTGCAAACACTCTCTGTTCCTCTTAACTAATCTAAAATAAAGTACTTCAGATTTGCTGTGCTGAAGGCAACTGCTAAAGGAGTCTAGGGGCAAATTAGAAAACATTGATCGCAGTTTCTCCCTCTAGAGTGAGAAATTAAATCAACCAAGTGAGATCAGAACAGCCCAGCTGCAATGGCAATGCAGCCCCGGCAAAGCCCAGCATGGCATGAGGAGCAGACACTGGGCAGCCAGCCTGCTCCCCAGGAACACAGATTCCAACCTCCAAAGCTGTTCTGTGACCTCACAGACCCTGCCACCCTAAGCCAGTGCACGCCTGATTGACCAGTGGTTTTCTTTGTGAGTATGTGCCAACTCTATATGGGAAACCTGAGGCATCTAGGGTCATGATGTTCATTATCATTTGAGGTTCAACTCACAGAATATCCTCTGCTGGAGGTTTTCTTAATCTTCTCACCTTCGCTGATTTCTCCTCTAAATTCCATCCAGAATTTCTGGATAGAAGAGGCTTTGAGGTGGCAATCTGGTTATATGCTTTAAATAAAAGGTTGCAAAATTTCTATAAATGCTTTTACCGATATTTTACAAAGATTGAGAAGAACATTGTCTCTCATTGGGAATGTTATGTTGAAGGATGGGAAGACATGGTGAACTTGGGGGGAGCAGAGAACTCCTCCCCTGACCACCTTTGGTATCATCTCTTCTCTTCCCCTTTAGTCTTTACAGTACAGCGTAGTATACACATAGTCTGTCTGCTATAATATGATACCTGCATTTGGGCAAAAGCAATTTTATTGGAACTTCACAAATTATAAGTATATAGGATGATATATAAGACAGAGGATTTTCTCCTTTTTAAAAATTTTTTTGGTACTGGTGATTGAACACAGGGGGGCTCAACCACTAAGCCACATCACCAGTCCTTTTTTATATTTCTTTTAGAGACAGGGTCTTGCTGAGTTGCTAAGTGCCTCGCTAATCTACTGAGGCTGGCCTTGAACTTGAAATCCTCCTGCTTCAGTCTCCCAAGTTGCTGGAATTACAGGCATGTGCCACCACACCTGGCATAAGATAGGGATTCTATCTTTCTGTACACCATCGTACCCAGCACTTAGCATCATGTTAGCATATACAAAGCACCAACTACTTGTTGGATGAATGCATGATGGTTGGACACCTGGATGGATCAATGAATTGATGGGTGGACAAGTGAATAAGAAATCTGTGGTTATTGAAAACTGCTTTTAGGAAATCCATTCTTTCAATAGGTAAAAGGAGAATTCAGAAATGGAGTTCCAGTAACATCTGAGTTCTATCTCTTACAGAAATTTTGATGAGATTTTTATAGATAAAAGGGCACAGTCAATCAATACCAAACACCACTAGGAAAGCTCAGTATTTGTTAACATGCCACTCCATGTTAAGGGTATTTCCCAACCTCCACCCATCATGATATGCACTGCAGTACCCACTCTAGTGACAATGTGACAGTATGTGAAGAATGCACTTGGAGCAGCATTTTTGTCTAAGGATGGTGCTGATTTCTGAGTAAGATTAGATCATTATTAATAAAGGCTACATGAAGGACACCATATGTGTTAGTCAGCTTTCTGTCACTGTGACAAAATACCTGAAACAAACAATTTAAAAGGAAGAAAGATTTATTTTGGCTCACTGTTTCAGAGGTTTCAGTCTGCAGTCATTTGTTTCTATTGTTTTGGGCTCATGGGGTGGTAGAACATTATGGTGGGGAATTTATGGTAGAACAAAGCTACTTGCCTCATGGTGACCAGAAAAAGAGGGGGGACCAGGACCCCAATATTTCCTTCAAGGGCATACCCTCAATGACCTAACTTCCTTCCACTAGGCTCTAATTCCTAAAGGATTCCTCCACCTCCCTATAGTGCCACCAAGCCTTTAACACATGGCCTTCAGAGGATATTTCAGATCCAAACCATAATCATCTTTCCCAAATTATGGATGTGCATGTCCATATTCATGTGCTTTCTGGAGACTTCAGCCATTGGAGGAATGTCTATATTTTTCTGTTTCACTTTTTATAAACCAATCTAATTCTTCAAAGTATAAGCAGGGGCTATATTTTGCATTTATCTATGCAATAAGTAACATGGTATTTCATCCTCACAATAACTCAGTGCTGGTTTGACTGCTAAGTATTTTGAGGTTTTGAAGAATTAAGTAAATTTGGCCAAGGTCATATAGTTAGTGTGGGGAGGCAGGGGAATCAAACCTAGGTAGTCTGATTTTAAGCCAATGCTTTTAAGCATTTCACTAGAGCCCCTACAGTGCTCACAAAGTGGTAGGTTTGCAATTTTGCATGTTCCTGATTTCCTGTAAATATGTCATAACTGAAATAAGATGGAAAGGGAGAGGGAAAAGAGTGGGTGGGGGAGAAGGAAGAGAGGAGAGAAAACAGAGAAAAGCTAGTTTGGAAGTAGATCTAATTTGATTCTTGCTCATTTTATCCTATTTCTCAAAAGCCAGTTAACTGCAAGAGTGTTTTTTATAGCCAGGCACATGCCTAATTGTATCGTAGTCAGGCTTTGACCCAGAGTTGTGGATATCTGTAGCCCTAAATGGATTTTTTCCCCCACTTCCTTTAAAAAACAAACCCACATCTGCCTGTGGGTACCATTCTCAAAATGCAAGTTCTAATATAACAGTAGAGCTTTGCCTGACAGCAAAGATAGCCACGTATAAGCAAGGAGAGGGAAGCTATGGTTTCTGTTCTTAGCCTTAAGGAAATCATTTTAAATGCCTGGATGGCACGCGAGTATCTTGCTTGTCAAACCCTGTTGACTGACTGCAGCTTCCAGGAACCCTCTATGGAGGATTCCCAGCCTGAATCTTTTAATGGGTAGTGCTGTGAACAATTAGCAATGTCTGCCATGGGCATATAGTGTGGATGCTTCAAGTGTTCTAACACTGAGTATATATTTAAATATTAATTCCCTTACTTTGAATTAAGTCTTAGGAATCTTCCCACTGATCAGAGCACCACCTTCTCCTCATCCAACCTGAACTTAAGACAGAGAACAGGCACTGAGAAGGGAAGATGCACTTGGCTTGAGGGGTAAAAATCAATACGTCAGTAGCCACAGGCCTGTCCTGAGTTAAGAAACCCTGTCAGCCGGCTGGAGATGTTGTGCAAGGGTAGAGCACTTACCTAGCATTTGTGAGGCCCTGGGTCCCCAGAACTGCAAAAAAAAAAAAAAAAAAAAAAAAAAATCCTATTGGCAGCCATTAGTATCCTATTATTCTAGCTAAGCCCTAAATTCCTCCTCATAGTGGTATGATGTTTTCTGATTGGATGGGACTCTTAGTGAAGTCTGACTGTGGCACAGTTTTTTTTTGTTTTGTTTTGTTTTTTTTTAGCTATAGGAAATTTGCTGACAGGTCCCCTTTGAAAAACTAAAAGCGTGAAATGCTTTTCACTCCACTGAATGGTGTTCCACATGACACACCAACTGAGCCTACAGAATCCTGTGGGCTATATAAAATACCTTCAGCTCCCTACTACATCAGCTTCCTATCACCCTCTCTGTCACCTTGGCAGCTTTGTGGGGTTGTTCTTAAGCAGTTAAATAAAACCAATGCCTATTAGGAGTTCAATAGTCATCCCTAAACTGAATAGCTGAATTGTTGTACAGACTCCTGATGGGTATTCTGACCTGGATCCATCTTTGACATGCCTCCATGAGCCTCTGACATCTTATATAATTTATAGTCACTCATTTCCTTAGCAGCAGGTGACAGAGATCAAAGATGGCCCCAATCAGTGACACCACCAATATACCCTGTGAATGGCGTCATTTCCAGGCATCCTTTTCTGGCATGGTAATTTACTGACACATCTGACCTAAATCAAATTCAGGCTCATGACAGGCCATTTAAATGGCCAGAGTGTCAAATGCATTTCCCCTCACCCTGCCCTGCAATTTATTCACCTTGGAATTATATGTTAGCATGACCACTGCCATTATTTTCTGTCGCAAGCAAAAATAAGTTCAGCCACTGAGATTCATAGAAAACATCCCTGACATTTACCTTAGTGCATCCAGAAAGCTTAGCTCGCTCCATTTCTCTGGGGGTGGGGGTGTGGACCAAGAGTCCTGCCTACTTCAAAAAAGTTTCCTGGTACAAAGGGACAAATCATTTTGTTAGGGAAATATACAGTCTTTAGGTGTGTTGGAGACTGGATTGTGTAGAACTTCTATACTTCAAGGACAATTATATTTTTGCCTTTTGAAATCTGGTATCAGTATAAGAAAGCAGAGCCATGACTAGCCTAGAACTGTAGCAGACACTCAATAAATATTTAAGGAGTGGAGGAAGATCCTGCAGCAAGATTTATTCCCAAAAATGCCTTAGGGGAAAAAGAGAGAGGACTGAGAAGAGCAGATCTGAATTCAAATCCTGCCCTGGTTGCTTTTCAGCTGTGTGAGCCCTGTCTAGTCCTCTCAATCACTGAGGCTTAGTCTCCTTGTGGGTTGAGGATAAGGACCATGACGTTGCTTCCCTCTCATAACTGCCTAGTGTCAGGGCACATGGGGCAGGCAAGGACATCAGTGAATGAGGGACCACAGCCCAGGATGGTCTAGTTGGTTCAGAGTTCTTGACTGAGGGCCAATGTATGAAGCGTCTTCATAAGACTACAGTAGCCTTTTGCAAGCAACTGCTGTCAACTGCTGCAAACATCCAAGGATCTCTCTTTAGTGCTTTTCAAGTTATTTAAACAAGAGAAAAAGGAGAAGCTACAGTTCCAGTTAACAGAGAGACCTCTTCTGAGAGCCTGTGGGCAGCTAACCTGGCCCTCAGTACATCCAGGAGAGCCTCAGTTTGCTTTCTGATTTAAATGAGCAGATATACCAAGGAAGAGAAACAGTGGCAGGCGCTTATAGCTAAACTCCCCTTTTAGGCGTTACGGGGGTCCAAGCAAAGAGTGATTTCTTGCACTTCCCACCTGTTTCTACTGCAGCTCAAAGAGCCCTCTTCTTGCGGAGGACTTATGGGGCTCCCCTCCCTTGAGAATTAGCCAACAAGATGGCGATGTGACATCCTAGCAAACTAAACCCAGGCTTGTGGACAAAGGAAAATACAATCTGGGCATTTGCACATTGTAGGCAAGTTGCCTGCCACAATCTTTCCTCGGGCTCAAGGTTTTTTCCCACCCCTCCTTCCCAGTCTCCTCAGCCCAGATTCCCACGCTAATAAAGTGGCAGCAAAGCCACAGATGTGTTCTGTGCTCTCCTTTGGAGCTCTCTCCTTCTCCCCTATTGGCTTTTTCTTTCCATTCAGGCTGTTTTCACATTGGCCCCACTTCACCCACTATGGATGGCTCCTTCTTCTAATTGAAGACTTAGTTTTTTCCCCGACCTCCTAAATTTCCTGCCTTAACTTGCTTTCTCAGCCCCTTCAGTTATCAAAGCGAGGTAGGATACATGCGAGCCAGAAGCTGTCACATTCATTTAGAACAAATCCCATGTAGACTCACAATATATGTTTTTGAGTGAATGAATAAATGAAGCCAACAAATGAAGAAAAGGAAAACCAAGCTTTATAGAAACCCTGAGTGTTAACGGATATGACAACTGGGATTTATTTTAAATCTATTACTGCACTACGAAATATCCCTTCATTAATCAGACTCTGTTTTTAAGAATTCTATCTTCGGCTCCTATATCTCAAGTAATTATACTAAAATGGTGTTATAAGAGTTAGCTCAAGAAAATTTTCCAGCAAATGAATGAGATTTAAAAGGGAAAAATCATCATAAAAGAGATTTCTAATTACATAGTTTAAAAAACTACCAGGGGTTCTGTCGCAACTATGCCCTGCATTTCATAAAAGGTCTTAGGTAGCAGCAGCTTTCATGACCCACCTCCTCTCAACCAACAGATGATCTGATGTTACAACATGTGGTCCAGCGGAATCACTAGAAGCACTGGCCCTAGAGTGTGCACTAGCCAGCTGCACCCCCAGAAAGTACTCAGTCTCCCTGGGCTTTCCTCTCCTCATCTTCCATACGGGGGTGATGGTACCTAACAGATGTGGGGAGGACTCAAGGACATCATCCAGCACACAGTGAGAGCATCATTTAAATGTCAGCCAGTTTCTTTCTATTTGTATAATGCTCTTCTATCAGGTCAGTTGAAGAATGGCTGCAATTTTCAATCTCTCCAGCAGTGAGTCACAGTCCCTTCTTGTGTGTTTGCAAAATAAACTCCATTTAATGCCGCGAGCTCTGGTTCTTCTCTCCTACCTTCTGCCAGTGAAAGAAAAAACTGACCAACCCCAATAAAAATATAATGAAACACACACACATATTTATCCATCCATATGTACATATCAGGGCTGGAGATACGGCTCAGTTGGTAGAGTGTGTGCCTTGCAAGCACAAGGCCCTGGGTTTGGTCCCCAGTACCGCAAAAAAAAAAAAAAAAAAAAAAAAAAAAAAAGTTTCCATATGTACATATAACATATGGGTGTGTGTGTGTGTCTATGTGTGTATAAAAAGCATGTTTATCATGCTTCTCCTCCACAAGACTAGGAGGTCCTATAGGAGGTGGGAGATGAAAAAGGCTAATGTTTGTTGAGTGATTACCATATGACAGATCCTGTTTTAAGTGCACAAGAAGCCTATATAGTAGTCAATACATCTTATTTATTCTGACTCATTCAGCAAAGACTTGAGTGACGTTTACTGATGAGCATTACACACTATATGGTCTAGTGGTTAAGAATGCCCCTGCCTCATCTATCTATTAGCAATGTGACCTTAGACAAGTAACTTAATCTCTCTGTACCCCAGTTTCCCCACAGGCGAAAAAAGAACAATAGGAATAACAAAAATTACAAGAATAGTACTACATGCAGTTGTTATAAAGATGAGTTGAAACATGGAAAGGGCTTAGAACAGTGCTAGATACACAGTAAGCTTTCAGTAAATTTTAGGAAACTCCTTGGGTCCATTTTAATGGGGGAAATAGTACCATATCTCTGAAGTAAAATTCACCCCATTTTTCTTTTTCTGGTAGGAAAACTTAAAGAAAAGGTAAAAGTTTGGATTTACATAAAAATCTGAATTATTCTTGGAGTAGCCAAGAAAATAAAGGAACGGTCATTTGGTGCCTGGGGTGTACCTACAATATCCAGAGGAAACTTTTGATAACTTAGCATCAACCTGTGAATTATGTTGTTTGGGCATAATATGTCTCTGGAAAGGCCTGAGTAATCAAATCCATTAGACTTGAATACTCACTTGTTTATTCATTTATGCACTTGTGTTCACTCAACAAACATGTTGAGCATCTACTATATGAAGGACACCGTTCTAGGAACTGGGGACTCCCTAGAGCAAAACGAAGTCCCTGCCCTAGACATCAAACAAATGCATACCATGTCAGGTGGTGATAATATATATCAAATCAGTAAATCTGCATTTGAAAAATTTCCTATTCCTTAAAATACTAAAAGCAAAGGGGAAAGACAAGGACAAAAATAGTTGCCCAATCAATAATAATCTGTTAAGTCAGTTAAATTAGTTACCCCAAACTAAATGTGATGGAGAGTAGAGCTTGAAGCACAAGAGAACAAGGGAGGGGTGTGTACCAGCTTCCCCCATTCCTGCCAGGGCACAGAGCACCCTAGAGAAAAGCAAACCACTTCAGAGACCCATCCAGCCTTGGCTTTGGGTCCCAGGTTCCTCATCATTCCCTAACCCCAATTGAGCCAGCTCCCTCCAACTTCAGGCTTAGCTTTGCCAGGTCCCCACACCTCAGACCGGATCTGCTACTTGAGGGATTTCTGGAATTCCAGTCTGATATCCAGGCCCTTTATCCAGATCCCCTTGACCACTGTGACCTGTACTATTTTCTATAAAAAGTGGACTTCTTCCCTCTTCATGAGATCTTGATGTCAACTAATGACTCTAATGGTTTTGCCCATTTTTGTCATACGCTGAGTCTACAGTCCTCATAAAGCTTGGGACTATTTGCCTTTCTCCTGCCCATCGCATCCTGAGATCCAAATCTAGTCTTTCATATAACCTTGGAGTGGACTGGGTTACTGACTGCCAACCTTTCCCAGCATTTCCAAATTGGGCCTGCCTCTGCACTGCTCATGGGTGTATGTGCCTGCCTTACCACTTATAATGCAACACCACCACAGCGACCAATCACATGGCCCAGGAATTTTGCTCTGCCCTGCTGGAGCTCCTGACCCTTTATTGAGGCTGCTCAAGAGATTTTCTGCTGGGGTAAACAATTGAAGTCATCATGCAGTACCTCACCCATATATCATAAGCCCTAAAAGGATGGATCATTATATTTTTAGGGTTTGACCTTTGCAATAGTTAACATCAAGCACCTAATATTATGTCCAGACTGTCACCTAGAGTTTTCCTGACCCTTCTGTATAGAATCATCCAGAAACATCTCTCTCTGTCATGCTCCAAATATTTACACAACTCTTATTATCAAAGTTTCTATTTTGACATTTACTTTCTGGTTTTTGTCTATCTCCTTGTGTTAGTTAGCTTTCCATTACTATAACAAACACCTAAGATAATCGACTGAGAAAGAAAAAAAAGTGGTTATTTTGGCTCACAGTTTTGGAGGCTTAAGTCCATGATCAGTTGGCCCAGTTGTTTTTAGGCCTCTAGAAAGGCAGCACATCATGCCAGAGAGCGTGTGTGCGGCAAAAAAGTTCACCTCACAGCCAGGAAATGAACAAAAGAAAAGAGAAAGAAGTGACCATGGTCTCAAAATTCCCTTCAAGGGCATATCCCCATGATCTAATACCGCCCAGTAGCCCCCATCCCATAAGTTCCCACCACCTCCCTACAGTGCCACAGGCTGGGGACCAGGCCTTTAATATATGAGCCTTTGGGGGGGACATTCCAGATCCAAAGGATAGCACTCCCCTGTGGGACCTTAAACTCTATGAGGACCAGGACTGTGTCTGCTTGGCTCATATTGGATCTGCTGAGCTTAACAAAGGGCTGACACATCACAGGTCTCAACACGTATCTGTTGCGTGACCATCGCTCAACAGACAGTGGCTTCTGGCTGACTGACACAAGGGTCTGCCTTGATTCAGCCCACACCTGAGCCAAACTCACAGTGAAGTGGCTTCTAGAAAGACAGTCTCAAAGTTAACCTCTCCATGGACTGTTCTTTATTTTCTTTCTCTAGCCACAGCCTGGCGTTCTGAGCAGGGAACTGATTCTCTTGCAGGGATTTCAAATGTGGTTTCTTTACCCCAGTCCTTATTTTTCTGGACTAGGAAGAGCAGCTGCTGTCTTCCTTACTTTTCAATGCTGCTTCTAGATCATTCTTTTCTTGTTCCCTAAACCCCTTCAGCTTTTTCAGCAATCCAACCCCCTCTGAGTCATGCAGTTTCATTCTTTGGGCTCTGGATCTTTCTTCCATCATAAATCTTAATGATGCCAATATACATGTAGATGATACTACTCACACTGTGACTTCTAACCTCCTTGAATTCTCTACAGATCTTGTTCTCATCCTATTTCAGCTACTCTGTCCAGCCTTCAACCTTATCATGAGCTATAACTTCATTCTCTAGGAACTCAGCAGAGGTGAACTGAGCTCATATAATGGAAGTCCTGTCTGTCCATTACAACTGACAACTCAAAATATGTTTTTTTTTTTAAATTTGTTCTAATAGTTCAAACTATTTGTTTCTTTACTGGAATGAAGATAGTTTTCTCCTCAGCAAACAACAACAACAAAATCAGGCTAAAGTAAGATAAAGCAAAACAAACAGACAAAAAATAAAACAAAAAACCCACAAGAGTTTCTAAGTACTTTCAACATAGTTGTGCCTATACAATATACTTCTGGAAATTGCAGTCAGAGATAATTTAAGAAGAAAATGAGATCCATTGATCATTAGATGAGCTGTTTAAGAGTATTTAGAGTGGCACACTATTGGTTGATAAATTGTATGAGCTGATAACAGGGGACATTTGATTTTTTTCTTTTTGTCTTCGGCATCCATTCATCCTACATTCTATGGCAGTACCTTTGAGATCCACCCTTCCTTAATCTTGATCCACTGTGGTTCAGTGGGTCCCCACCAGGTCCCCTAAAGTCAAGCTTGGGAGCACAACATTAGTCTAAGGTCATCGACAGGACACGTTCCCTTCATCATAGTAAAGGTTCTGTGATGGGAAGGTGACCAAACCAGTCAATAAAACTTCTACTGTGGCTTCCAGGAGATTCTGTTTGACACTATAACTGACAACATGAGAAGCCTCTGCATCCATCTGCATCAGTGAGAGGAGGACCATCTGAAACTGTGGTCAAAGAGAAGGAGAATTCCAAGATGGAGAGGGAAAAGCTGGAGTTGGAGTTAAGGAGCATTTAGATGAAGTCACACCTTGGACCCTCAGTTATGTGCTCTCTGAAAGTCGAAGGCAATTTCGCCACACTGTTTCCTTTTCCTGAACAAAAAATATTTCCCAGGTTGCCTTGCAGATCGTTTGGGTCTCTACAACTGAACTCTAGTGAAGGAATATGGACAAACGTGACATAAGTCACTTCCAAGCCCTCTCCTACAGACATCCTATGAGATCATCCAGTACTTCTTCCCTTTCTATGGTACCCTGAGAGATGATCCAGAAAGAATAAAACAGAGTACAATAATAAACTGGATGCCAGGGAGGAGGTGGTGGAGCAGTGTCAGGGAAGACCTCTTTGTGAAAATGACATTTGAACAGAGACTTACTTTGCAAATAAAGTCACAGCTGTGGGGCAGAGAGAAGGAGAAATATTCCCAGTAGATGAAGGATCTAGTGCAAAGAAAGGGTTTGGCATGTTGGAGGAACAGAAAGGGAACAGTGTTGATGGAGTTTAGTAATGGGGGAAAATAAAGGGTCCCATGGTTGAGGCCAGATAGGAAGGGCCAGGGGTCCAGGCAAGACATGATGCCTTGGACCAGTCATAGCAGTGGATGTGGATGGATAAGAAGTGTGAAAATTCATGGTGCATTTTTGGAAGTAGCACAGACTTCTTGGTTGAAAATTAAGGAAGAAAAAGGGAGAAAATCAATAACGTCTCCCCAGTTTTTGGCCTGAATAACTTAGATGGAGATGCCATTTAATCAGATGATAAGAAAAGAACCAGTGTGGGGAGGAAAATAACAGGACTCCCATTTTTGGACATGTTAGTTTGATTTGCCTGTTAAGCCTCCACGCAGAAGTGTCAACATAGACATCAAGGGTCATGTCACAGTTTACTTCCTCTAAAGCATGGCAATGACGATGAGGATGGCAGCTAATATTTACTGAATACATACTACATGTCAGGTTCTATGTGAGATGCTTTACATAGAATTCTCATTAAATCTAATGATATGCCTGTAAATTTTACAGATGGGGCAACCAAGGTTCAGATTCCCTTGTTGACAATAACATGGCTTCTTAGATAAAACAGTGGTAGAGTTCTACTTTATATGGAAGGAGATCTTGTCACACATAGGCACTTCAGGGGAAGGACAGTATCTTTTCATTCTCTGCATTCCCAAAGCACACAGTAGAATAATTGGTACTCAGAAGATAATCAATCATTAGTGCTTGAGTCCATTGCTCATGGCAAGAGGAGCAATGATGGACATGAAGCCAGACTCCCGCTCTCGTTTCCTTTTCTCTGCTCTTTTGCCTCCTTATCCTTCAGTTCCAAGTAATGAGTCTCTTTCCCACTAGTTCACCTTCCTCCTTCATGAGCAATCGGAGCCCTGCATATGCAGCTGTCATTACCGTTTTGGAGCATGAAGTCACCGGAAACAAGGAGAGACAGGGGTCTCAGTTTACAGCTTTCATTCAGCATCTCATCTGACTCACGGGTTCCAACGGGGCCTTTCGGATAACTGAGGTAGTCTGTAGGGCATTAGAGCTAAAATTCATTTTGGGTTCCCCTACCACCCGATTCAGGTAGTTTCCAAAAAGAGCTGAAATCATATGAGATCCTGACTGAATTGGATTCAAGCAATTCAAACTGGGAATGGCTTTTCTATTTATCTATGGCCAAATGTTTTAGGTCAATCTTCCACTCAGTGAAATAGAAAAAGAATAACTGAAAAACAATCACTGTGTCCCCCACCTGCCATTTTAAGAGAAATGAGGTTACTGAATTAAATGAAGACCCCCACAGCTTCTCTAAAGAGGACCACAAGGAATCATCTTGGTATTGGAAGGTTGGGGTGGAGGTGCTACTTATGCCTCTGGGCTGCCCTTTCCCTCTATCTTCTCTAGACTTCCCCTTGCCAATCTCTGAAGCCACAGCTCAAACAACACCTCCTCCAGCATCCCAAATGGCCCTCGGAATGCTCCTGGGGTGCTTTTCTGTGTTGTTTCTATACCCGCACTCATTCCCGTCTTAATTTTAAATGATGAGTTACCTACCTTCCTCCCTCCCAGGCTATGAGCTCTTCTTGGAGAGGGACTATGCTTTACCCCTCTTAGAAACTCCAGAGCTTAGCTCAATTCCTGGCAGATACAGTGAGGTTCAAATAAACAGCAGTTGAATTGACTGGCAGATGGAATGGCATTGTGTTTGGCAGGGAAAACAGTATCTTATGGACTTGGGGATCTTAGTTCTAGTCCTGACTTGGAGCCAACTCCTTTATGTGCTCCAGGGTAAGCCCCTTACCCTCTCGGAGTCTGTTTGTTCATCAGCCAAAATAATGGGGCTGCCCAGCTCAGTTCTGAAGGCCTCGCTGCTCTGGCACTGAGTGATCTATCTGTGTGTGCAGATGGGAAAGCAACTGAGGATAATGCATTCACGCCGGTTGGCTCGACAAGGCCCTCATCGTTAATCACAATTCTCCAATCTGACAAAATCCCTCCCCAAACGATCTCAAAAGGATGCTACACACAATGAAGGAGAAATAATCACCCTCAATTTCCAGACAACTGTGTTCTAATGTCTGCTAATTGTGTCAGTCTTTTCCTGGCTGAGTACATACCCTGTGCTTCCCAAGCTTTTCACTCCCTGCCTTTCCAGGATGGGGGTAGGCAGGGGACACGGTGGGGTACCCAATAACAGCAGGTTTCTGCTCCCAGGCACACTGCAGACAGCTACATGGCACACAAAATGTTTTGCAGATTTTAATTCCCAGATTTGGTTGTAAGCTCAACATTAAGGCCAAAGGCCTAAGAGAAAGCTGATAGGTTGTTTTCAGTGGAAAGTTTTTTGCCAAGTGCAAATCTGAATAGACCCATGAAGGAAGTCCTTTCCCATCGTTGCCATGACTCCAAGATGGCCCTTGTACTTCTGTCCCAAACTGTGAGAGGAGGTGAAAAATGGCATGAGATGGTTTCCTCTAGAAACAGAGGCAGGGCATCAAGGAAGACAGGTGTACTGCATGTTAGGCTCCATCTCCTTAAGGTACAGCTTCTGATTTGAAGCCTTAATGATTTCCAGTTAGCTGCATTGCTCCTCTTTAATTTTGTCTTTTTTTTTTTCTCCTTCCTGTGGACTCCTGAATTCACAATTAACTCAAAGTTCTTCCAGTGGAATAACATTTTATACTTCCCAATTCAGAAAGTTAACAAGTATTTTTACATGTTTCAATGTATAAACGTTCCATCTCTCCTTAAAAGACAAGGACCACTCTATGTCACACAAGTGGTCAACAACACATGCCCAGTGTTGGCAAGCCCCGTCCTCAGGGCACCTTCTGCCTTCCCAACTGACCTGGATGCGATGGATGTTTTAAGTCACAACAACCAGTCCTTGCCTTGTGGCATCGTGGCTGGGAACAATTTTACAGAATGTATTCTCACTGAGTTATGTTTTCTTGCTAGTAAAAGTGATTTTTTAAATGAATACGTTCATCATTTTGGATAATTAGAAAGTCATTTACCTAAATTACCCCTATTCAAATTCTGAACAAGAATCTTCTGTCCCTCTGCATTTTATGCTCACAGTATTTTGTGATGTTTTCATTCCTATAGGTCACAAAGTTCATCATTTTTGTACCAAAGAAAATGATTTCTTATATAAGCTTTTCTTCCTATGGCTAAGAATAAAATTGTCCTGAATCTGAGAGCTGAACTGTAAATATGACCATATCCATTAAATAGGAACTGAGGTTTTCTATGTACATAGAAATGTTATGCTGTTTTATCAAATTAAATGAGATAAAATGATAAAAAGATTTGCAACTAAAAAGTGTTGTAAAACATGAGTATTAGTAATTCAAATCCTTTAGAGGAATTACACTGTTAGAAGACCATAACCCCTGCCTTTATAGTATCTATCCCTCATGATATCATATTCTTTTCCAAAGATAATGCATGTAAAATACAAAGAGCGAGCCTGCATTTCTGTTCCATTTGAAAGTCAAGCAACATTTCTTTCTTCTTGTTGGAATATTTGAAACCTGACAGAAATATACCTGTGCTTATCTATGTCTGTTTATTTATAATCCCTGGGAAGCATGACATTTTTCTTCTAGAATTGGTTTTTAAATCAGCAACCACACCATTATGCATACATAATATAAGATTGCTTTGATAGGAAAAATGCAGGGTGTGATACCTCACTTGCTTAGATCTAGTCATCACTGGAAAAATTTTTTTCAAAGAATTATAATCATAAGAATTATTAAACGACTATCAATGAGGGGCCAAAAGAACATGGATGGGACTACAGCAGGTGAGAAGCAGAGGCTCATGTATGAGCAGGGAATAGATGCAATGTGTGGATCAGGAAATTACAGGCAGTTAAAGTCAGCACATGCCCAGAACACAAGCATTATTTTTATGCACCAGTTTAAAAAACGATGGAGCAGAAAACAAAGGTTAGACCATTTGCTGAAAGGAAATTTCAAATGAGGTCAATTCTTTCACATTTCTATTGATCCCAATGAAAGCCAAAGTAGATAAGAGGGCTAGGATTTTTTTTTTAAATGAAGCGAAATAAACACAATTACTTTTCAAGAAGGAAATTTTTGTTTTATCAGATTTTTTCCTCCACGAAGGATGTATTATTTATGAAATCTGTTCAATATAGTTCTTTTAAATGACTTTTGACCTTGACTACCCAACTCTTATTTAACTTTCTATAGTTTCCAGTTGGACTGGGATTTTTCTGCTTCTGTGCAGCAACAGAGGTGTCAGATCTTCTGGCACTGGGTTCCATATGTTCTTTTACATATGTTGAGGAAGTCTTGACTCTTTCCTCCCCTTGGCTCATCACACCCCTGAGTTGGACCACAGGCTCTGGGTCTTCTTCCTGCTGGCTCTGTCCACTTTTTGCCCTTTGGAAACAGTCTCTGGGACTATCTATGCCACATCATGGTTGCAGCATGGACAAGGGCCACACAGCTCAAACCCTAATGTGACCACCGTCACTGGTAGGGAAGGTGGGATATAGTGCTGATTCTGATCCAGTAGGTTTCGGTAAGGCCCAAGAGTCTGTATTTCTGTTAAACTCCCAGGTGACATGAATGCTGGTGGCTCACATATGACACATTCTGAGGAACTGGGGTGTATAATCAGGTTCTCAGGCCCCCATCTCCTTTAGTGTGCCAAAAAATCAAACTATCCCTTGGAGGAACAGTCCCCCTTATTCATCTATGCAGGAGGTGATCAGAAGAAAGATAAATCAAGGAACATGAGAGAAATAGGGAATGAGAGAAGAATGACAAAAAATTATTGGATGCAATTAAAAAGGATGGTTGTGGTGAAGATAATATGATCAGGTACAATATGATTTGATTATATGATTTGGGATTATAATAATATATACTAATAATACAATTGAAGGTTACTGGTGACAATATGAACAAAATATTAATAGAAAATTCACCCAGCTGACAGCCCAAAGAGTTCTGAAAAGCGTTTCAGTCTTTTCTGATGAGCAGGCACTACCCAGACCAATCACATCATACTTTCTGATGGGGAAGCAGTGGTGAAGAAGTCTGTTGAAAGGCCAGAATCATGATTTGCTGTTACTAGTTTCAGTCTGTTGAAAGTCTGGAATCATGAGTTGCTGTCATTAGTTTTAGATAAGTTACCTAATCTCTCTGGATGTAAGGGTTCTTACCTGTCATGTGGGATGCTAACAATTAAAATTTAGCTTATGACCAGTGAGAGTGAAACCAAATGCTTGATACAAAGACTGACACAAAGCAAACACTGTATTCATGACAACTATTATAAATATTAATAATACAGGTTCTACATACATATATTGTTATTGAGGTAATGATATTGGTAACATGAAGCTGAAATATGAAGGCTCAAAAGATTTTCTATAAAAGCAGCCACTAAAAAGAACTCAAATAAATAAAAGTAAATAAAAAATAAAATTAGTGCTCTTATTTTTTAAAAATAAGGCTGACTTTGATGGTGTGGGTAATGTTCTATACTGTTGCCTTTTGGCCTAAGGTCTATTGTTAAATACCATGCAGGAAGTAAATAAAACAAATTCTTGTTGTTTAATATTTTCAATCTCTTTTTTCCCCTCCTCTTCTAGTTTGGTTCCCAAAGAAATCTGTACTTATTGGGGACTTCAAAACAGACTGAAGAAAAATCCATGTCTTCTGCCTTCCTGCTTATTAACAGAATCATGGCTAGAATGGCAAAGAGAGACTGATTTAGCCAGTTTTCCAAGACATAGTTTGGTGGATCACTAAATCATATGCCATTTTATGTCTATTGACAGTAATCTGAGGGTGGGTCCTTTGTCCTATGCAAAAAAAAAAAAAAAAAGGATATGGATTTAGTAATAACTATTTCCATTCAAAAACACGTTTGGTGTATTTATGGGTTCACAGATTATTTTCAGGTGAGTGAAGCTGTTTAAAAGTTCATACTGTCCCATGGGCTAGTGGTAAATGACACCAGCAGGATGCCTAAGAAGACAGCCTGTCCTAAGGACACAACAGTCCTAGGCTGGCTCCATTCACCTCCCAGGAAGAGAACTTCCTGCACACTAGTTTTCAAACTGTGTTCTGTAGCAATTCATGATTGAAGAAGTCTTTGAGCCTCGGTGGAGAGGAGGGAAAGCAAGGTTGGCAGTGTGACTCAGTGTCAGAGTACAGGCCCTGAATCCAATCCCCAGCACTGCAAATAGAACACAGTAGAAGTTACAAAGAAAGAAGAGAAGGCTGTGCCAATGGGACTCGACAAGCCCCACCCAGCAGACTTCTTTTTTTTGTTTGTTTGTGATACTGGGGATTGAATCCTGGAATGCTTTACCACCAAGCTACATCCCCAGTCCTTTAAAAGTACTTTTTGTTTTTAGATAGGGTATTGCTGTACTGCCCAAGGTAGCCTTGAATTTGCAATCCTCCTGCGTCAGCCACCTGAGACACTTGGATTACAGGTGTGCACCATTGAGCCCAGCTAGCAACTTCCTTTATACCTACTCATATGTTAGGGTTCTGCTAACAATTTTTTTTTAAATTACTAATGTAGAACTTCTCGTTTTGAGGCATCTAAATCCCTTCATTAGATTTACCTGTGTGTTCCTTGATGTGATTTTGCTGGAAGTCACTAAGACACAAACTCCCAGTGAATGAATAAGAAATGAGTTTCTCTCTCTTTTATATAAATGAGATTGTGCCTGCTGTGACAGTTAATGTGGGACCAGATAGCTTCAGACTTTCTGCTCTATTTTTTCAAATGTGGTTTTTATATCCTCACGGGCCAAGCTGACACTCAATGCACCATATCCATGTTCTAAGCATGTTACAAAGACAGGTGCACATCATCTTTTAAGAAGACCCCTGCCCCCTGAAGCCACACTCTGTTTATATCTCTTTGACATGCCCTTAGTCATACTGGCTGCACATAACTGCAAGAGGAACTGGGAAATGTAGTCTTCCCTACTCTGGTACCACATATCCAGCTAAATACAGATGTTCCTCAACTTATGATAGGTTTAACGATAAACCCATTTAAGTTGCAAATATGATGAGTTGAAAATGCATTGAGGACACCTAAACCTACCGAATACCCTAGCTTAGCAACACAGATTATGGGGGAGCATGGTTGTTGGCCCTCATGACTGCATGGCTGGCTGCTTTTGCCCAGCATTACAAGAGAGTGTTGTACCACAGAACTCTAGCCCAGGGAAAGATCAAAATTCACAATTCAAAGTATGATTTCTGCTGAATATGTACCATTTTTTCACCATCATGAAGTTAAATAACCATCAGGGAACTACCCTAAGTCCAGGACCCCTGTACTGGGTATTCTATACATATGGAAGTAGACAGCAGATATTCAGAGATACAAACTATCTTCCACCACGGTCGTTCTTCACATATGGAAGTGGACAGCAGATATTCAGAGATACAAACTATCTTCCACCACAGTCGTTCTTCAGTCCAGTGAACTGATTCAGAGCCTAGAACATGTGATTTTCTCCTTAAATCTTCCCAGAGCTAGGAGATGAGAAAGGGATTTAAAGACACCTCGGGAAGTGACAGTTGAAACGGCAGCAGCTGCTGAATTACGCGCAGCAGCTCTGAGACAGTGAGTGGGAGAGCAAATCAATATTTACAGTGCAATGCAGACCTTGGCTGTGGAGGAAAGGTGAAATTACACCCAGCACATTCTGCTTAAGGCATGGGAGGACAGACGCATTATAGGAAAATTCCCACTGACTTAGTTAAAAGTTTTAAAAGACATTTGAAGTCACACATTTTGTCACCTGGGAAATCTTGAGGCAGCATATCTCACTCTGCAAAGTACATATGAAGGAGGGACATGGCTCTTGCTCAACTTCCTTTGGGCCCCAGAGGGAAACTCTGGGGTGGGGGGAGGGTAAGGAGGCAGAGGGAATATGGCTGCCTTCTAGGTTTTTGTACCTTGAGTGGCACCTGATGTTTGCTGAACGTAAATCTATTTGCCAATGAATAAGTAAAGGGATGAGGTTGGTGGTCCAAGACACAGTCCTGCCTAGGGGCTTCAAGAGGATAGGATTCTTTTAAGAACCAGGAACAGAGTTTACCTGTCAGGAGAGGAGAAAGGGGTCCATGTATCCAGAGTAATCTTGGGCCTAGGGTGTACCAAGGAAAAGTTTCTAATGGACAACAGAGGACTCTCTAAAGCTCAGAGATCAAGCTTTCTAATTGGATTTTCTTTTCAAGTTCTATTTGTTTATATCCCATTCCCTGTTAGGGTTATTATTAGGGCATTTTATAGCTGTTTCAAAGTCTATTCAAACAAGTTGTCACTAACTTGTATGTCACCAAGTTGTATGTCACCAACATACAAATACTGTATGACTCCACTTATATGAGGGGCCTAGGGAGTCTAATTCAGAGAGTCAGTAAGTAATTCTACTACAGTGGTTGCCAGGGGCTGAGGGGTGGGAGAAAAGGCAGAGAGAAGTTGCTGTCTGGATGGACTCAAGTTTGGGTTAAGCAAGATGAAAGATTTCTGAAGGCAAAAGATGGTGATGGTCATACCACAATGTGAATATTATTGATGCCATTATGCTAGATTCTTAAAATAGTCAGAATGGTAAATTTTGGATTTATGTATATTTTACCAAAAATTTTCAAAACATAGTCTAAATATTAGTTGCCAGTTAGAGAACTGCATTTCATCCCAGCTATCAATATTTTAAAAGTGGTTTAGTCAGAGCTTATAACCCCTTTGCAAATACCTCAAAGACTTTTCAGTTATTTCTTGCCACTAACCCACAATAGCCAGGGTGCCCTCTGGGTTCTTCAGGACCTTCTCTCACTGTCTTGGAGACACTATCTTGAACTGACTCACCAAACCAACTCCAAATCACGCCCTCATGTATTCCCTCCATTGCCAAAGACTAGCACTCTTAAGCCAGCTTGCCAGAGACTGACAATTCACTAACTCTAGCTATCAACCTGGCATGTACCCATGGAGAGGACATAGAACTTTCATGAAAATTCCCCAAGAATGTGGTTCTCCAAGTGTGGTCCCCAGGCCAGCAGCACCAGGATTCCTGGGAGTGTGTTAGAAATTCTAGCAGATTCTCAGGCACTCTGCAGCCTCCTTCAACCAGAGCCTCTGGTGGTGGCACCCAGCCCGCTGTGTCTTCCCAAATCCTCAAGGGGATTCTCATGCACTTAGAAGTGTAAGCATCACTACTCTAAGGGTCTGCACGTCTAAAATGTTAAGAACCAGCACAGTTACCCTAAAAGGGGGAGGCCAGTCAGAAGGTCACCCAGTTTGAGTTTCTTTTCTAAGCCTTCATGAGTTTTTCATAAGACTGATCTAAGATGGCCTGGTAACATTCTGCAAACATCTAATTACAGCCCCTTCCTCCCTCAGGAAGCAGGACATCCACTGGTTTGTCTAGGGAAGCAGCCATGTCCTCCCTCTTCTTATCTGGTCTGTTGTCTTCTGGTAATGACCGTGACAAGGGGACATTTCACAATTCTGGCTGCCATGAAAGTTAGGACTCCTGTCAGCCCCCCTCCCTGTGTCTTCCTAGAAGAGTAAAGAAGGCCAGGAAGAGCAGAGTTGCAGCCATTGGTGATCTCCTGACAAGAGCTAAGGTAATTCTGTAGTAAGAACACCAGGTGCCAGGGGCGGAAAACCTCAGTTTGTGTCCAACTTCTGTCTCTTACTTGCTGGGCCACCCTGAGCCTCGCTTCCTCATCTGTGAAAAGAGGGTAGCAGGGTTCTTGTGAGAATTCAAAGAGGTGCAAATGAAAACACTTTAAGAGAAAGTAGCCAATGGTCACCGTCAGAATCCAGCCTTATCACCAGCTGTGTGCCATTTATAAAAGCTTCCTTGTCATTTGAGGAGACATTAACTCACCTTCCATCTTAGAGTGTTAATGTGAAGGATTAAGTGAGATAATATGTAAACAATGGGCAGAGTACACTTCCTAAAATGTGGTAGAAAAAAAAAATCACAAATGATTAATACTAACAGCATTACAAAGCTTATAGCTAATAAATATCAGGTATTCCTGGTGTTTATGGTTTGGATCTAGAATATCCCCTAAAGGCTCATGTTGAAGGCTTAGTCCCCAGTGCAGCAATGTTCTGGGATGCAGCTGTTGGGACGTGAAGGGATCGTGAGGGCTCTGACCTTATCAGTGGATTAATCCATAATGTAATGGCACCATCAGGAGGTGGTGGAAACTGGAGGTGGTGGGGTCTAGTTGGAGAAAGTGGGTCACTGATGGTTGGCTCTGGAAGGATGTACTTTGTCCCTGGCCCTTTCCTTGCTCTCTCTGTGCTTCCTGGCTTCCATGAACTGAGCGACTTTCCCCCACCTTCCCTTCCACCATGATATTTTGTCTGGTCTCAGGCCCAAAGCAGTAGAGTCAGCTGACCAAGGACTGAAACCTCCAAAACCATGAACCAAAATAAATCTTTCCTCCTTTAAGTGATTTTTCTTAGGTAGTTTGTCACAGTGATGGAAAGTTGACTAACACATCTATAATTTTACAGACAAAAAGAAAAGCTGGCAATACAATAGTATGTGCAGAAGGTCCCCATATCTTTAATGTCAACAAGAAGATGCAAGCTATTGAAAGCATTAGCTAAATGTGAACAATACAGAATATTCACCTTCTGGGAAAGTTTCAAACAAAAGAAGTTAATATATTCCAAAAATCCAAAGATGTTTAAATTCCTCTCTGATCAGAGCAGTTTCTTATTTCTTTCAACAGAGTCCTTCAGATATAGTAAGATGATACTACATATCCACAAAACAGTAAACAATGTTTTCAAACTACTTCATATCTACTGCTTGAGAGAAAACAAGATACTGAAAATCACCAGAAATGCAGGAAGACGTAAGTTTGGAATTCTCCCTGACCTTGTGCTAAGGAAGATGTAAAACCACTCTTACCTCCCCAGCCTGCCTCTGCTGGCTTGAATGACTGGGTATAACCACCTGTTGTCAGTTAGTGGCTAAATTACATGAATTCTGATAACTCCTTCCAGATTAGTTGTCACAGTATAGCTAAATGTTTTGGGTGATGGCATTAATCTGTTTTGACAGATTTTACTCTCTGAAGAGTAGCAGATTCATAGGAACTTTAAAGTGATTTAACAAGTGCAAAGAATAAAAGAAATGGAAGGAGTTGAACTGAGACTACCTCTGACAGAGGGCTCTCTTCTCCAATATTAAAAAATTTAAAAAAAATTACACTGTAATCTCCTTTGGTAGTGCTAGAATCAAACAATCCCAAGAGACAGGCAGTTACTCTTATCTAGGACTCACAAACAAAACTACTTTCCCAGAGAGACTCTACTACATTTTTCAAAGTCTGTTCCAACTCCCTCTCATTCCCAACAAAGTCAGACTCCACAGTAAATCTTGAAATTCCTAAATTCAAGTGTTTGTAACTGATAACTACCCAGCCATATAACTAGTAACAAACAAACCAAGCTTTGAAACAATTATGTAGTCTATTTTGGTATAGAAAAACAACCATTTGCTCATCAAAAATTGTATTTATTAAACACCAATTATGACAATATGTAAGATAATTTATCAATTATTTTTCTTTGCAATTAAAAACTGAGAAATGATTAATATTCCATAAAATTAATTCTTTTAAAATGTATGTACAGTGGTTTTCAATATGTTCACAAAATTGGGCAACCATCACCACTATCTCATTCCAGAAAATTTTCATCACTGCCAAAAAGATAGGTACGCCCTTTAACAGTCCACTCCTATTCTTCTTCCCCCATAAGAAGAAACCAGTCTACTTCCTGTCTCTGTGGCATTCCTTCATTCTTACAATGTGTGAGCACCAGGTATTGCTTTAGGCAACAGGGGACAGATTACTTAAATGTTGTCTCTCCTAATAGATTTTTTTCTTTTTTTAAACCAGGGATTAAACCCAGGGGTACTTAACCACTGAACTACATCCCCAACCTTTTTTATTTTTCAGTTTGAGACAGGATCCTGCTAAGTTGCTAAGGCTGGCTTTGAACTTGTGATCCTCCTGTATCAGCCTCCCGAGTTGCTGTGATTATGAGCTTTAGCCACCATACCTGGATCCTAATGGAATTTCTATTCTAGCAAATCTGCCATTTTTCACAAAATAAAAAATGTTACATATTTGGTAACACATAATATATACAAGAAAATAGGATACATTAGAAGATCCTCATACATAGTTTCACTTTCCATAGTTTCAGTTATCCATGATCAACTGTGGAAAATATTAAATGAAAAATTCCAGAAATAAACAATTTATTAACAATAAACAATAAGCAGTTCATAAGTTTTAAGTTGCATGCCAATCTGAATAGTGTGAGGAAAATCTCACCTCATCATGCCTGGGATATGAATTATCCCTTTGTTCAGTGTTTCCACAGTATATACACTACCCTCCCATTAGTAACCATCTCAGCTATCAGGTTGTCACAGTAGCACAGTGCTGTGATACTGTGTTCAAATAAAACTTATTTTATTTAATCATGACCCAAAGTGAAAGAGCAACGATGCTGGTAACCCAGACATGACAAAGAGAAGTTGTAAGGTGCTTCTTTTAAGTGAAAAGGTAGTACTTCTTAAGGAAAGAAAAGATTATATGCTGAGGTTGCTGAGATCCAAGATAAGAATAAATATTCTATTGGTGCAATTACGAAGAAGGAAAGAGAAATTCACACTAGTTTTGCTGTCACTTCTTAAACTGTAGTAGCTATGCCCACAGTACTTGATAAGTGCTCATTCACCTCACTTCATTGTGTAGGTATCGAATCATCTCACATCATCACAATAAGAATGATTACAACACAATAAGGTATTCTGAAAAAGTGTGAGGCCACAGTCACAAAACTTTTATTATAGCATATTATAACTGTTCTATTTTATTATTATTACTAATTTAGAATTTAAATTTTATCTCATTTATATAAAAATTGTTTTACATATATATGCATAAACGAATGTATATATATATATATATATAGATATAGAGAGAGAGAGAGAGAGAGAGAGAGAGAGAGAGAGAGAGAGAGAGAGAGAGTGTGTGTGTTTGGTATTATCTGTGTGTTTCAGGCATCCACTGGGTTTCCTGAAATGTACCCTTGCAGATAATGGGCACTACTGCATACTCATCTGGCAGACAAAGATAACAACATACACACAATATTCACAAAATCATAAAAGATTGCTGAACAGATTCAATCGGCTTTCTTACTATTTGAATTCTTCTATAACACCAGTATTGGGGAATTTCCCCCTTCTTTCCTCCTCTTTCTCTGGGAGGATTGTGAGAATCAAACCAAATAGCCAAAGAACAAGAGGTAGGAGGTAAAGCAAGGCCCAGGCCATGGACAAACTGGACAGTTGGCTCCAGAACAATCAGAAGGGGTTTCCTCATCTTGTGTCCACATGCCATAGTCCACAAAACAACCCTGGTGTAAGACCTCAGATTTCACAACCAAACAAGCAATTTCTGGCAAAGGCAAAAATCATCATCCAAAACAGCAGTTATAGTCAAAACTTCTGAGCACCAGTCGATGATAAATTTGTTTCAGACAGATCACAATAATGCAATTTTGCTTTTAAGTTTCCAAAAAAATAATATATATATATATAAATCCTGACATTCAAGGGCTGGGGAGATAGCTCAGTTGGTAGAGTGCTTGCCTCGCAAGTATAAGGCCCTGGGTTCAGTACCTAGCATGCGCGCGCGCACACACACACACAAAAAAAAACAAACAAAAAAAAAACTAAAATAAATCCTGAAATGCATTTTTTTCTCTGAAAATTTGAAGAATTTAATATAATTATTTTTTTCCTCTGTGTTTCTTTCCTTCTATGCAATTTTTAATCCTCACACTAACAGCCACAGTTCATTTCAACACTCTCTTAGGACCTGTGCCCTTAATTTTTACATCCTTTCCTTTTTTTTTTTTAATTATTATTGTTTTTTCATTTTTACTAGACTGCATGCTGATACTCATTTTAACAGGATTTACAGGCTTTGACTTCCTGGACAGGAAATGTTCTGATCAGCTCTCACTGCAAAAGTTGTGCTGAAGCTCAGACAATCCCTGATCTAAGTGACTGACCCCTGCCATTTCTATTATAAACTTTTTCTAATCCTAACAGAGATCTTACCAAAAGCACATGAATATCACCATATCTTTACATATCAATATTTCCCAATGATATAAATTCAAACAGGACTATACTTAAAAGTAAATGAAGAAAGAGAATTATTGATGAAAAGTAACTCTGTGAAACAGCTTCATTTGGATCCTATAGGGCCAATATGCCAAAGCAGTTTGTATAATTAGAGTAACCTTATAATTTATCAACATATCATACAAGAGTGAATTAAGCTGAGGCAGCAAACATAAACCTGGACAATGCCTGATAAATGGGGACAGACGTATGGTCACCCTACCAATGGCATTATGCCAGGTCCTAGCAGAGAATCACTCCTCAGTCCTGACCCAGATCCTGGGATCTAGAGGAAAGATCAGGTACTGCTATGTTACATTATAGAAGTGCCAATTATTACTAAAATTCCCTTATGGTTGCTCTTTAAAGTTTTGGATAGACTCCCGTTGCCCTGAAAATTAAACGTGTTTTAAAAACAAATCTTGTGAACCTGTATAAAGAGGTATATAGTAAAGACAGGTCCAACATCACTAAGTGATGATTGTAAGTTAATGAGAAAAGGTCACGGGGCCATGTGTGTGCACACACCTGCCCCACTTGTGCGTAGTGGAAGGCATGGCAAGGAAGATCCATTGCTGTAATGTCTTTCTTTGAAGAGAATTCATGAAAAATGAGACACCTGACAGTTCAGTCATGACTAAGATAAAAAAACAACAGCTCACAACTATGAAACATAACAATTTGGGGGTAAAGAAATAGCTACTAACTTTCCTCTCAACCCTTTTAAAATTTTCCTGATAAATCAAGGACATGACTAGTTTTTGCTAAACTTTTTACATGTACAAAGAATTTTACCTATGAAGAACCCCTCTCTGGGGCAAGGCTTCTGCACTTGACTAATGGTTCTGACCTCCTTTACAGTAAAAAATTTATCACAGACCTCCCCAGGCTAACTAAAAACATTATTATAAGGCTATAAACACCTTATGTTTCAAGCTCTTACATAGCTATAAAATCAGTACAAATTTATAACTGATAATATAAACAAACCCGCAAAGCCAATAAAATCCAAATGAATCACATTAATTAATCTGATAAGTACATACTGTTGGAATTAGATCCCCAAGCGGGAGCCTGGTTTTGGCCTCCCTGTGCTGCCAAATGCCACGTGATGGCTCAATTGTCCAAGGGCTTTTTCCTACTCAGGTCCTGCAGGAAGCATTCTCTGCCACAGACATTGCCCCATATTGTCATTTGATGGTGCTTTAGCTGGAAGGCATCCTTTATAATTATATTCACCTCTGCTCTTTAAACTGCTGACTATGCAAGGAGATCTATTTGATGTCAGGGAATTAATAGTCACACGTCACTGTATGTACCGAAACCTTACAGCAATGTTTAAAGATGGTCACCAGCGAGTCCAGAACATGTTCATATGACATTTGTTCTCAAATCATCATCACTGTGAATTTCACTAGAATTGTAAATTCCATGTCATCAGAGATGTGGGCTTATTTAGCTGACTGTGGTATTCCCAGGTCTTTACAGAGTACTTAAGTTTGTGGTAAGATATATATATTCAAAGTCAATGAATTAACAATTGAGAGAATGAATGTAAAATTATCAAAGAGAACTCCTGTGATCACAAGAAATATATCCATATTTCCCAGGCTCCTGGAATCTGAAGGAAGTCCTATCAACAGGTTTGACAATGCTAAGAATCCACTCTCATACTAACTTGATTTTATATCCAGATCACTTTCAGGGAAAAAAAAAAAAAAAAACCCTGATACACAAGCAAAGGCAATGATCTTTCTTATTTAAGATCTCCCCGCCCCCCCCACCCCCCAATACTGGGGAGTGAACCCAGGGCCTCACGCATGGCAGTCAAGTCTTCTACCACTGAGCAACATCCCCAGCTGGTCTTTCTTATGAATATCAATGCAGCCAAAGAGGCCTCCCTGCCATCTCTCCATTAGTGAAGAATAGATTCTGTTTAGCAAAAGCCAGCATCATCAAACTGTGGGGCAATGGAGTGAGAGAGAGGAAGGGGAGGAGGAACCTACAGTATATTGCCTTCACACCTGCTGCTGGCCAACAGGCCTGGTCTGAACTTGCCATCTGTTGCTTAGTTTAACCTTCCCAACAGCTCTATGAGGTAGGCTTTGTATTACTTACTTTTTGACAGATAAAGACATTGATGCTCAGAGAAGAAAAACAAGGTCGATATTGTAAGGGAGTGGCTCTGGGTCTGTACTGTAAAAATCTTTACATAGTGCTCAGGACATGCGACTCCCTAACAGAAGTGACACATGCAGTGTGTGTTAGCGGGGGTGGGGGGTGGGGCAAGAGAACAAGTGGCAGCAGCAGATGAAGAGATTTCCTGTTTTGAAGGTAAACAGAAACATTAAAAAACAAAATTATACTATCCCATTTCTTCCTAAGAAACATAGTAGTTGTTTTTCTTTTCTCTTTAAAGAAAACACACAATCTGAGCCATAATTTTATTTGCTTCCAAAATGAGAAGTTTGGTCTTGAGTTCAAGTGAGCAAAGGCAGTGGCCTCCACTGTTGCTGTAGGGCCTGGTGATGGGACACATGTATAAATTTTAATTCAAGCTTCCTCGAATCTTCCAAGCGAAGGCACTTGAATAGCATACTATAGTTCCTGTTCATTTTAAACCACAGACTTTTATTTCCCCCATGTATTTTCTGTTAACCTAATTTACTAAAGTAAAACATTAATGGGACAAAAACAGGTCTGTCATTGCTCACCTGGAGCAGGAATAACCAGGATCGCGACCAGCTGGGGCTCCAGAGACACTGCTTGGACTGGCTATCTCTGACTAGTTGTTTGACTCTGAACACATTTCTTAAGTTGGATAAGCCTTAGTTTCCTTATCTGTAAAATGGGGATATTTTCAGTTACTCTTTCACAGGGTCTATATGAAGTTATGTATGTAAGGCACTTAGTATTTGTTATATAATTAGAGTTAATGTTAGTAAATTATTATTAGATTATGCCTATAAAATATTAGCAGTAACAAGATGGCACATGGTAGAAACGGGCCACATCTACTATTTTTAGATGACTCTAATCTCTATAGATTGTCACATTTACTTAATTGGAAGTACATAATATGGCAAACTACCCCACAATTCACCCTTTTTATATGTAGTTGTATTCCCCCAAGAACACTTAGTACCATATTTGGAAAAGACATCTCAGAATCTTTTTAATTAAAATAATGAACACTGTTGGCTGCAAACTCAGTAGTAAAAAATAGAAATGTTTACCAAGGTGGAAACTGCTACAGTGATAAATTAATGCGCCCACACCAGATTAGAGACATCTTAATCCATCTGGTTGTACTCCTTTTTTTTTTTTAAGTTGGAAAGAATTTTTGAACCTATACCACCATCAAATTACTCAGAAGGAAAGGGGATGAGGTGGCATGCAGGACAGAACTATAACCTGCGCTCCCTGCTATTACTCAGATTCAAAAAGGGCTAGAAAAAAGCTCAGAGATGATGAGCAATGATGGATTGGGAAAAGGGACATTGCTTGGATCAGTCTTACTGGTTTAAAGTAGTAGCCCCCTTAAAGACAGTATTTCTGACATGTTCTGGCTTTATTCAGGTAAAAAAGCACAAAAGAACATCTATAAACACCATTATCTTCCAGAGGCCCCTCTGGGTCCTCCTGTATTCCCTAGAAGTGGTGATCAAGACCTGGAGGGTAATTACACACTGTCACTCAAAGTAAACTGAACTAAAGAGCACCCATCAGGAGAGCTTGGGTTTGTTCAGACCCATCAAGTATACAGATTCCCAACTTGGAGCCCTAATTTTACAATGTTTCCACATCTTCCTATTCCTTCTCTATCTAAGAATGGATTTCAAGAATGGATGTGGCTTTTTGCCACCTTGTTATCTTTAAAATTCCCAGATATACTCTAATAGCAATCATTAGTATTTACTTATCTCTCATTATGTGCTGGTAGGTAGGCTTAACCTGGTACAGGATCTGCTGTTAATCTAAAACACCAGTTTAGCAATAACCACATACCATTTGGGTGATAGACTGGGCTGGGCACTGTGATGAATATAAAAACAAATTAGATGTCAATTTTCTTTATCCATTCAACAATTCTTTTTTTTTAAAAAAAGCTTCCTGCTGGGCATTGTCCTAGTGCGTGGGGTGGGAAATCTTACTGAACAAAAGAAGCATAAGGTGCATGGTCCAGTGGTTGACTTAGACGAGCCAAAAGCTGATGGAAGAGAAGGCTGCACACTACCAAGGTTGTTCGACTTGGAAATGGACTGAGCAATTAATTACATCTGTCTGGGCAATCAGTAATGACAGTGGGGTTTAAATGTGTCCCCTCCAAATTTCAAATGTTGCCAGTGTGGAGTATAAAAGGCAGATTCTCTAAGACATGATTAGGCCAGGAAGCTCTTCCCTCATCAAGGGGATTAGGTACCCTTAAGAAAGCCCTTGAGGAGGGCTCCACCCTTTTCCTTCCACCTTCTGCCATGTGACACAGTGAGCAGGCCCTCACCAGATGCTCCACCTCAGTCCTGGACTTCCCAACGTCCAGAACTGTGAGAAAAGAAATTTCTGTTCTCAGATCATGGTATTCTTGTTAGAGTGGCATAAAATGGACTAGGACAATGGTTAATCTACTAGTATGTGATTGATCATCACCATTATCAAGACTTACTGACTATTCCCTGTTAGTTCCACTGTAAGAACCATAAATTCAGTTTAGTAAGAAATTTATCCAAGATCATGATACATATTTGCAGTAGGGTTGGGAAAATGTTGAGAATGTAAGAACTTAATAGAGGATACATGGGGACTACATCTCTACTCTCTTTAAAACCTCCACCCACTCCTACCACTCAGCCACATGACTGTCGCCACCAAATATTTGGGATTTATACCTCCTTTTAAAACAGGTAGTGAAATATTTGCCATGATAACCACTTTTAGGTATACAATTCAGTGTTACTAAGTATATTCACACTTGGGCCACCTTACCTCCTTTTAAATCTTGCTTTCCTGCCAATCAGAAGATCAAGTCTAGGTGTTTACTGACATACCTACAGCTAGCATTGCTAATGCCCTAGCTTCCAATGTTTTACTGTCAAGCCTGAACAGACACACACACACACACACACGGCCTAGGTAGAGCAACACAGGAGTAGCAGATATATTTTCTTAAATGTTAGCCTTAACTGCTTGGTAAAATCTGTCTGGAATGCAGTGTGGGAACAGTAGGTATCATGACTGAGCAGGATATCTCCCCCGGGGCGGGGGGCTAGGGTCATGACAGCATGCATGCTACGTATCTGTCATCCTTGGGCCAGTCATTTCAATACAAGGCCACAGAAGTGCAGCAGGCTCTTTGGCAAGCACGCACACAGTCATAGATGACAGCTTTGTGGGGCATCACCGGCACTCCTCAGACTTCATGAGCTGACAACATGAGCCTCTGGGTTTTCATCAGCTACTTGTCTAGGAAGCTCTCGGCCTCCCTGGACTCAATTTCATTCATCCACATTGAGTGCATTCCTGGTATATGCGAAGGCAACTGTTCTTGGCACTGCAGTGGCTACCTGACAGCAGGGTAAGTTCAGTGTTCTAGAAGGAGGTTAAGGCAGGAGGAAGGATGTGATAATTTCCACAGAAAGAGACCAACAAAGTGGAGGCATAAAGGTGGTCAAGATCACCAGCTCTATCAACTGAAGATCATCGTACTACAAAGAATCAGAGACAGGCAGAATTAATTAAGAGTAAAGGGGCCTCCCAGGAGGAGAGGGGCGGGACTTGTGCCTCAACCTGAAGAGGATGGAGGCTGAGAGACTTCACTGTCACAGGAGGGGCCAGGGCGTAAGACATGTTACAAAAAGTTCTCCGCAAAATGTTTTCAGCCTTTCTCTGAAAAGCTATATTACAGAGAGGAAAAGGTATAAATGTGTTGGAGCAGAAGGGCTGTGTCCATACACTAACCCTGCCAACTATTAGTTGGGGAAGCCTGGGTAAGTCTCTCATCCTCTCCACACTTCCTGTCTACCTCCAAAACAGGGTCAACAAGACTGCTCCAATGGGCTCCTAAAGATATATTTTGCAGAACTGCTAACAAAATATTCAACATATGACAGATAGCTAATATCTTTTGTTCTTTTTGTTTAAGGAGGTTCTAAGTAGAATCGTTGGCTACAAATCTATATCAGTCAACCTTTGTTGAAGCCAAGGCAGTATTTGTTGTTTTGAGCCAATTCAAAGGAAATCTAAAATCTCCCACTCTCAAGGAATCCATTGAGCGGTAAAGAGAAATATATATCTTTAAAAGCTATAAGAAAAGAAATTATATTCGTGAAAGAATCCATAGTGTGCACATTACTTTAGAAACACTCAAGTGACCGCATAATAGTTATTCATGAAGGCTGAGAGAACTACTGAAGCAACTGGAAAGATTTCTATAAATTAGGGAGGAAATTTGAGACTCATAAATACTACATACAGACTTGTTTGTTATTTTAACCCTAATCGTTGCGTTACTAGCTGTGTCACCTTGTGCAAATTGCTTAATCTCCGAATCTCTCTTCTCCCAGTCATAAAGAGCAGGTTATATTTCTCATGGGTGATCTGAACCTCAAAGAGAATAATGAGCATGGATAGGCTCTACGAACTATCAGAAGCAATACAAGGGCAAGACGTCGTTATTACCATCATTTCAAAGAGCACAAGCGAATCTTTCAATTATTAAAACACAGGTTCCCTTTCCTGCTTACCTGTACATAGATTGAGACAAACAGAAAAGCCAGGATGGATTTTACCTGTTGACACAATATAACTTGCTTGGTGAAAAAGTCTGAGCCTGATGCACAGTTATCTTTAAAATCCTGGATTTTAGTGGATGTGGCCTGGCCTACTTGTTCACATTGACAGAGGCACTTGGGTGGCCTCTGCATGTGCCACATAGATACACACACATACTGTGCTCTGCTGAATGACATCAATGGCAAATTTTCCACTCCCTGTCTGCACAGCCAACAGAATTTTCTGATGAAAATAAAAATCTTTTTCTGGGAGTGAAAAGTTACTCAAAATCTCTAGAACATGAGAGAGAGAGAGAGAGAGAGAGAGAGAGAGGGAGGGGGAGGGAGAGGTGCGGGGGGGTGGTGGAGGAAAAGAGAGAGGAGATTCCCAACACTCAAGCAATTAAATGGTGAAAAGGGAACAGTCTTCCCTTGTCATCTTGGTCTCAAAGCCCTGTCGGTCTTCTGGAAAGTGAAGTTCAAGTTTTCAGCATTATTTCTTCCTCTAAATTGGGTCTACAATTGATGCTGGGGGGCTTCCAATTTTTCCTAAGGGTGGTCTAGTGGGTTTTCTCTTAAAAAAATTTTTTTTAATCCAAGGCAAAGACTAATATAAGCACTAGCCCCATCTAGCTCCATCTTCCCCCTGCAAATTGATTTGCCAGTCTTGAGCAAGGAAATGAGAGGCTCTAAGGTACATGTGAAGAAAATGGGTGGTACCCAGCATGGCAGTGGGACTGGGAACCAGTTCCTAGAGACTCTAGGAGGACAGTATATTGTCTCTTAGTCCTGTGACTGGCAAGGAGACCCCACAGGGGTCCAAACGCTGCTACAGGACCTTACTCCAGTCATTTAAACCCACTCTATCTCTGCATGGAAAAACCCGTGGGGAGGGGTTAAAGTGCACGGACAGGCCAGTCTGGCCACATGAAGGTGCTGCACAGGTGAACCACAGTGAGGCTCCACAAATGAAGAGACAGCCTGAACCAGAGCAGGGCCCAGGTGGCTGAGTGAGGCACTATGTGGGGGACTGAATCCAAAGACCCAGAGCTGGGATTGAATCTGGGCTCTGCCTTGAAAGAACTGTGGGATGCTAGGCAAGCTACAGAACCTCAGTGCTTCTGTTTCATGATCTGTGAAGTGGGGATGGTTAGGACTTTGGGTACAGATGAGTGATGACATGAAATATGTATTCACCAAGTGGTCGTAATCACCAGGGAAGTGAGTTTAACTAAAGAAGCTGGGCAGGTGCTGACTGCCTGGCAATCTAGTCACCTTGATGCTGGGAGGATTTTACTAACTGTTAAACGCAAGGGTGTCCCTTCATATAAGATCACACGAATTACATGAAAGGCAGTACATTAACACCACTTCATTACCTTGTCATCTGGCACTTCAACACCACTGAAATTCATTTCTGAAAGCTACTGGTGATGTGGTAGTTGTTTCGTTTCTACCACCTCTCCAGGTTTCCACTCATCTGACACTCTGCTAATTGACACTGCTTATCCTTCCTTCGTAGGAGAAAATCTCCACCTATTTTGATTTCCTGAAACTCCACCCCTCTGGTTTTCCTCTTACGTCTCTGTTCCTTTGCCCTTATCCAGTTCCTCGACCATCTGGACTGGGAGGCAGGTAACTCCCATGGTGTTTCTCTTTGATTCCCTTGTCCCTTTGTATTCTGCTCCTTATCTGTCATCCAAGTCTGTTCTGGTATCTTCCCACTCTGTTTTTCTGGCCAAATTTCCTACTCTGAGTGTGACACTTAACTTTTCCCAGTGTCCGCAATATACAAACTCAATTTGCTCTTTCTCATGTGTGTGGCCACACTGCTGCCTTCTCTGGAGTAATGCCCAACCGCCCTTCCACCTGACCAGCCTAAAATCTGGAGGAAAATCCAATGACAGATTTCTATCTGTGGAGAAACCACGCAGAACAGTGGCTGAGTGTGCCACTCTCGAGTCAGGCTGTTCAGATTCCAGTCCAGACCCTGCTACATATTAACTGTGGGTCCGTGGGCAAGTTTTTTTTATTCTCTTGGTGCCTTAGTTTACACACTTATAATAGCCCCATGATAGTGGCTGTGGGGATCAAATGACTTCATATACATACCAAGAACCTCTGAGCACCTGGCACACAGCTCTAAATGTGTATTGGCTATCCAACTTTCCTTCATGAATATAACAGAAAAAATATGAGTGAATCAGGCCCAGAAAGCTTCTGAGGCAAATGTTTGATGCTGCTATTACTAGTGAATAAACCATGATGTTCTGCAGAAATTAAACAGTTAATTGGAACCCAATGTAGGTTGTGATTACTAACAAACCACGTTCTGCTGCCCCGTGTGGCAACCTGATAAACTGGACAGATGTTGCCTTCCTGCCCATCAGAGGCAGGGTCTTAAAGATCACCTGTGTAATGGTTAATTTGAAATGTCAACCTGATTGGATTAAGAGATGCTGATTCTTAAAAGAGGCCTATGGGTGTGTTCATGATGGCCTGTCTAGGAATGATTGGCATGTGGAATAGTGAACTGAATGAAGTGAAGCCCCTCCCTAAGCATGGGTGGCATCACCCAATAGGATGAATTAAAAGCTGGAAGAACAAGGAAACAGAAGCAAATACAGATGCAAGCTCAGCTCTTCTTAAATGGGTTCTTGATTGATGCTTTGATCGTCTGAGGATATCGAACTCTCACTTCTTCACTCTTCCAAAGCAGACTGCCAGTGATTCTCTAGGTAGTTTCCAGAAGCCTTGGTCATGGCCTAGGGTAGCACTGTTGATTCTTCTTGTTCTGGGGCTTCTGCCTCTTGGTCTGTGCAGCTACTGGTTCTTCCAAGCTCTACAGCTGCAGACAGCCATTGTGGACTATTCAGCTTCTGGTTGTGTAAGCCAATAAATCCCCTTTTATACTCATACTTCCTCTTGATTCTGTTCCTCTAGAAAACCCTGACTAATACAACCTAGTAGAGTGACATTCAAACCCCAGGAACCCTCAAATCATCTTAGAAGTTTTAACATGCATATGTACTCTCTATCTCCCCCCCAGAGCCCAGACTTTGAAATGGTGCTTCAGAAGTCCTGGGTTGGGTCCCAGGAATCTGGGATGTCCTGTGTGTTTAGGATCCACAGATTCAATCCATGACCTTTCTGTCAAAGATGATGGATCTGATACCCAGCAGGATTAGCCCACTTGCCCCATATCTCAGAGGAGGCCAAGCAAAGCTCATGTGTTTCACACACGTCTCCTGCATCCAAATCGTCTCTAGAAAGTGTCCTGCTCATCAAAAGCAGGTAGGTTCTGGCTGGATTTCGTGGGTTCTTCCATTTGGAGAAGTAAATGCTATTGAAAGATGTTTCCAGCCTATGAGGTCATTCAGTAATGAGAGCATCTAAGGTCAATGCAAATTAAAACAAAGCCTGTTTTATACCAAATGGCTTTGGGGAAACTTCTTGCAATATATTCTTCTGTATGTCCAAGAAAAACCTATCCTAAATTCCTGCCAAGTTAAAGGACTCTCCCTAGAAGTTCACTAGGGATCAGAAATAAGATTTCTCAACGTCAAAACCTTCTAATGTTTGGAAAGTAGCTCATTGTCAGCTGTGGCTTTGGCAATCACAGCGCATAGAAACGGCATGTGTTATCTTTGTGATTAGCGCAGGCAGAAACAGAATCTGTAACAATGACTTCATGACTCAAGTGTCCACACCCTTGGCAGAGCCAGGAGTCCCACTAGAAAGATAAGGCCCAGACTTTATCACTATAGGCCAATGTCTGACCTGAACTTTGGCTCAAATGGCTAAATTATATTTGAAAAATCAGGAAAATAGCAAGTTCAAGAGTGGCTCAGAGGCCCGCCCCAAATCCATGTCACCAATCTATTGTTTTCAAATGTACCCCCTGTAGGGCAGTGCTTGGACTCTGCTCTGTTTCCATTTACTGTGGTTTTCTGTACCCAGAACTGACCTGAGGCTGGAATGGAATTGATGACAGAAGGGTGAGCCTATGGTTTCACAAAGGGTCTCATATTCCTTTATTCCAAAACTCCTGCTCCATTTCTCCAGGGTATTTCTTTTTCCTCTTTTGTTTCTTTCTTTTCTTCTTTTTCTTTTTTGCTTAGGAATTGGTCTTTGTTAAAAAGCAGAAGTCCTATGGGGGAGAGGTACTTTCAGCTTTAGCACATCCTCTTTTGGGAGGAGGGGTTGGTAAAAGTCAGTGGGGAGCAGGCTTAAAGTCATGAAGGGAGGAACACAATTCAGAACAGGATGTGGACGGGTCACAAAAAATCTTCCCCAATCTCACAGTTTTGCCAAGGACTGCACTTAACTGGATCTATCTGTTCTTTACACCAAATGTTCCCAATTTAAACCCATATAAAAATCAGCTGGGGAGGGGAGTGTTTTTAAATGCAGATTCTTGACTTCTCAACCTCAAGAGTTTGATTTAGAAGGTTTGGGGGGAGGATAGGAACCTGCACCCTAACAGGTTCCCAGCCACCTGGAGGGACACGCTTGGCCCCAACACTGGGGAACGCAGTCCAACACCCTTCACAAAGTTTGAAACAAGACTGGTGGACAGTTTGTTGTTTTAGCTTGTGTTCACAAGTAAGACACTTTAAGGTCTGCTTCTTTCCAGGTGTGCTGGGACCCCTCTCCCACTGGGACATCTGGAGATCTCTTGATGTGGTCTCTCACATAGATATACATGAGGTAGATGTGAAGGCATTTTTTGAAATGTAAAGCAACATGAAATGTGAAACATAAATCACCATAATCCACTGTTTTCATTTCCTCCCATTTATAACCTATATTTAGAACATGTTGACAAACTGCTTCTGAGGGATTTCGGATATGAAATAAAAAGTTCCCGGATGCTCAAATTAGCATAATGTGCAGCCAAAAACAAATTTCAGTGAAAATCTAACGTCCTCTAAATTTAACAAAGAATCGCATGAACTATTTTAAATAGTGGCCAGAATATGTAAGGTCAGCATAAAGATGGATGGGGGTATACTTAAGATTAAAACACCACACATACTTACAGGGTCAATAATGTTCATTCTTAACTGTGCCAAAAAATTCGTTCAGACCTAACCAAGATCCCACATAAAAAATACATTCAATTTTGAAACAATATTTATATTTCCAAGAAGTACTCTAATTATCATGCTTTTTGATAATTATTTTGAAAGTGCTCACAAAAGAGCATCTCTGAGAACAGGCGGGAAGCTGTTCAGTCCCTCCTGCTCACCGGAAGTTGAATATGCCTCCCCTAATACCCCAGAGAGCTCAGGTGAGATGCCCAGCAGGTCAAAAGTCCTGGTTTCATGCTCTTACCTGAACTAGACCTCCTTATCTGAAGACCTAAACATGTTCTTAATTTTAGAAAGCAATCCACTGAAGTCCTTTCCAAGAAATTACATCAGTCTTTGAAACAAAATTACAATAGCATGACCAAAACTTGTTACTGAGCAAGGATTTTAAAAAGCAAAGCTTGAATTACAGTTTAATTTTTCACAAATGCAGAAGAACCCAGAGGCTTTCAGAGTTTAGAAAGATATGAACAATAAAATAATAATGCATCAAATTCTCTTTCTCCACTGTCAAATTGGAGCATATTTTTCCAAGATTTTCTTCCTATTAAAAGGAAATGTAGGTCATGGCCACCTTGGTTACAGACACAGAGCTGCAAACAACCTTCACAACTACGGAATTTGCCCAGGGTTCTTGCCTTGACACTGCCTTCAGGGAGCTTACATTCCAGGGTCTTTGGCTTCTATCTGTGTTTAAATTCAAATACTTTCCTTTCCATAAGGTTCTGCACAATTTGCCCTTATTTTGAACCTGTTTCCCTTTTCTAAAACATGAAAGCCACAAAGTCTTTTACCTGTCATTTAACATACCAACCTTGCTCCAGCAGTTCCTTCTGGAAGGTCTTCTCTCTCATCTTTCCCAGGGCTATTGCTTTTTTTAACACTGAAGTCTCCCTTTAAAGCCTGTATTTTTCAATGAGACCTTCCCAGACCACGCAACTAAAATATCTGTCCCATTGTTCTTTATCACTCTGATTAATTCCCCACCCAGGACTCCTCTCCAGCTGATAGTATTCTTGAACATCTATATTTTTTGTTTATTGTCCTCTCCTCAAATGGAATGTAAGTGCCACATGAACAGGGATCTTTTCTGTATTGACTATTGTGGCATCCCAGTCTAGAACGAATCCTGGCACATAATATTGGCAACAATATTTGCTGGATCAGTGAATATGGGAAACACTGAGGTTGTCTGATTAATGTTAAGTCTTGAAGAATTCTTAGGGCCTCAGGCATTAATTGGGCTCAGAGATGTGTTGCTCTTAGACCCAATTACTTTAAATCACTATCCTCTACTGGGGCTAATTTAATTAAAACATAATTCAGACTTTTCATATATTCTTTGTAAAATTTAATATTAACCAAACTATTATTGGAGAAGTGCTAAAAAATATCCCAATAACTGTGAGAAGCTGGACTCCATGCATAATTGTCAACTTGACTATAGAAGAGTGCAACATATGTCACTGGGCTTGAATATCCTCACTGCCTACATTGCCCTCTGGGAACAAATTCAGCAGATTAATTCTTAAGTACATTGTTGGTGGCTGGAGTTGTGTCTCGGTGATAGAGTGCTTAACTAGCATGTGTGAGACACTGAGTTCAATCCTCAGCACCACATCAAAATAAATAAAGGTATTGTGTCCACCTACAACTACTACTGTTGAGGCAGTATATCCAATGCTACCCTGATCACCTGAGTTACAAGAGGTTTAACTTGGATACCAGGGGAGACTCAAAGGTTAACTACCATTTAAAAATTATTCCAGGTCTAGGAAAAAGAAATTTGTTAAGTACGGGTCATATGAAAATTTTATTTGAACATTTAGATGGGGTATTTTTTTCTAGAACAATTGGTAGTTTCTAAAAATAGTACACAGC